>NC_060121.1:205277213-205890592 GCF_021461395.2 Schistocerca americana | reverse complement strand
CAGTGATCCATCTCTCCTGATTGTCTAGGAGAGTTGGGCCCCAGTGACTTCTATCTGCAGGGCAACACTTTTGCACCACGTTTGTTCCTCACAAGTTGTGGAAGCCGCTTTCTTGTGGCGCATTTGTGAAATACGCCACTGGTCCGTCTGACCCAATGGTCCAACTGTCCAGGACTTACCCTAACGAATTACGGAATCATTTCTTGGGGAAATATCAGTTACAGGGTGCTGCAGTCACCACAGACGCCTACTGTAGCGGCTGGTGGCCGATTCCACTGAGAAGTCAGGCCGACGCAAGAGTGTTCACAAGCAAGTACCACAGTTGACAACAAACACGTAGATACTGCCAACGTCCGTCAGAGTTCATCAACCAGCAGCAGAGGAAGGGAGCGCAACAATCGACGAACTATTTTCTGGCTATCACGTGTGTGCAAATAGTCCGGGAAAATATCCTTCCGCCCGGGGCTAGATAAGCAGGCGCCCAGTCGTTGAGCGGGCAATTCTTGACTCGCCGAGTGCGGAGAAGGTCGACCGGTGCAGCGGTGTTCCACCTCTACTATCCTCTCTTCCTCAACGATTGTGATACGTCACTTCCGTCGTGTTACGCTAGGTAGCAGCTGTTAGTAGCCGATTTCGATGTGGAAGAGTTGTACGGATATAGAGCCGCAAGGAAATCTGATTGTAGAAAGTAGTGGTTATTTGCTTGATCCGCACAAGGGATCCTTATTGTTTTGTTGGTTTTGAAGAGTGTGTTACTGTTGCTGGTTTATTGTAATTTCCTTAATAAATAAGTTGGCAAAACGAGTTGGTTCTTGCTCCTTAGATTTAGCGTGGATATGGTATTTTCAGAATACGGCAGCATGGTAAGCTATTATATCTGATGTTAATTCAAGAGCACCCTACAGCGACCTCTTTAAAAAAAAACCTAGATATTTTGACAAAAAGGCTGCTTCACAATTTATACATAATGTCCTTTGTCATTACCGATATTTCTGTTTTCACAAAAAATAGTGCAAAGTTGTTGTTGTTGTTGTCTTCATCCTGAGACTGGTTTGATGCAGCTCTCCATGCTACTCTATCCTGTGCAAGCTTCTTCATCTCCCAGTACCTACCGCAACCTACATCCTTCTGAATCTGCTTAGTGTATTCATCTCTTGGTCTTCATCTACGATTTTTACCCTCCACGCTGCCCTCCAATACTACGAGTAAATTGGTGATCCCTTGTTGCCTCAGAACATGTCCTACCAACCGATCCCTTCTTCTAGTCAAGTTGTGCCACAAATTTCTGTTCTCCCCAGTCCTATTCAATATTCCTCATTAGTTATGTGATCTACCCATCTAATCTTCAGCATTCTTCTGTAGCACCACATTTAAAAAGTTTCTATTCTCTTCTTGTCCAAACTATTTATCGTCCATGTTTCACTTCCATACATGGCTACACTCCATACAAATACTTTCAGAAACGACTTCCTGACACTTAAATCTATACTCAATGTTAACAAATTTCTCTTCTTCAGAAATGCTTTCCTTGCCATTGCCAGTCTACATTTTATATCCTCTCTACTTCGACCGTCATCAGTTATTTTCCTCCCCAAATAGCAAAACTCCTTTACTACTTTGTGCCTCATTTCCTAATCTAATTCACTCAGCATCACCCTACTTAATTCGACTACATTCCATTATCCTCGTTTTGCTTCTGTTAATGTTCATCTTATATCCTCCTTTCAAGACACTGTCCATTCCGTTCAACTGCTCTTCCAAGTCCTTTGCTGTCTCTGACAGAATTACAATGTCATCGGCGAACCTCAAAGTTTCTATTTCTTCTCCATGGATTTTAATACCTACTCCGAATTTTTCTTTTGTTTCCTTTACTGCTTGCTCAATATACAGATTGAATAACATCGGGGAGAGGCTAAAACCCTGTGTCACTCCCTTCCCAACCACTGCTTCCCTTTCATGTCCCTCGACTCTTATAACTGCCATCTGTTTTCTGTACAAATTGTAAATAGCCTTTCGCTCCCTGTATTTTACCCCTACCACTTTCAGAATTTGAAAGAGAGTATTCCAGTCAACATTGTCAAAAGCTTTCTCTAAGTCTACAAATGCTAGAAATGTAGGTGGGCCCTTCCTTAATCTAGCTTCTAAGATGCAAAGTATGAATATATACTAGGACCAAAAACAACCTCTACCCCATACCTCAAGGGCTTAACGGTAGTACAGAATGGCGTCAGATACATGGCTACACATGTATTCAACAAATTACTACACGGAGCACATTAAGTAATACAGAAAATGAGTGGAATTCGAGACTGAAATAAAGGACCTTCTGTTGAGAAATTTCTTGTGTTCAGTTGATGGGTATCTTCACAGAAACTCTTAAATTTGATGTTTTATGTCCATGAATAATTAGAAATGTCAGGAAAATATAATAATTATGTTTCCCTATTTTGCACTTAAATTAAATGTACATTTCTGACTTTTTTCCACATTGCACAGACTACTCTTTTTCGGACCCATGGAATACGGCTAAAGTAATACAGTGAAATGCTACATAATATACAATGATCATATTCGGAAAGGAGAGGTGCTATTGTGCATTAAGGTAGAGAAAAGCCTTCCAATTAGGTAGCCGAACCTACCATTTGGGGTCTCTCTCTGTCAAACATGTTATATTATTTCACTTACTTTCACTGTAACGAAACAGTATTTTGTAAATATGTTTCACTATGTGTTTCATTCAAGAAAAAGGAAGTGCTCTAATTCAAAAAGTGGTGGTGGACGGTGGTTTTTATGTATTTCCCCAGGACCACACAAGTGTATTGCCATGCTAAGTATTCATGACTGTTGTAAAGAGTAAAAAAATAGTCAGGGACATTATACTGTAGGTAATAGTAGATAATAGTTGAGAATATGATACGAAAGATTGCGTGACTTGGTCGACAATGAAGTTCTGTAGGAAATGTGTACGTATAAATGATTCATCGCCTCTAATTACATCCTGACGTCGGTGCTAGGTTAGTTTGTTTGAACACGCTAACAGTGTGCACACATGGGGACCAGCAACACGGCGGGCGGACTTCAATTATGCCTGGCTCTCAGACGAGAGCCGTTCTCGGCTGGATGCATGCTCCACACAACAGACCCAGCCCCTAGACGCGGTCCCGGCACCAAAGCCGCCATGTGCCGTTATGTGCGCCAGTAATTGTGTCTGCTGGCCTTTCAGACGCGTCAGTGGGACGAACATCCAACAGTGTGGCACCGCATGTGTTTGGGCTGAGGGGTGGGGAAGCTGCCTCTTGGGCTTTCCGTTTTACACGCACGCCCTTCAGCCCTGTTTCATTTATCACAGCAGACTCTTGTCTCTTCAAAGCAATGTAGAAAGAGGGAACGAAAGAGAGGGAAATTCAGCAATCCATTACCACCAGAACGAATCTGTGTGATTAATTTAGCGGCTGAGGCCGTAAAACATTCATCGGCTTTTCAGTTGACAAATTAAAACTTAAATTCCTCTGGAGGTTCATGTTTTCCCACCAGCCAAAAAAGAAGTCGAACTGTGGATTATCTTTTGAACAGTATTTTGTAAACTGATTCTACTTCCATTAGTTATTTTCTCATTTGAGCCCTCTGTAATCCTCAATTTCAATAAATGGTTTTTTCTAATGTGGCTGTCATGAAATGTTGATGCTTCTGATTAATATTTATATGGTTTCGAAATATGGAAACAGCGTAATGAGCACAGAAAGAAAAAAAAAGTATTTTGCTAAAATGTCTGTCCAGAGATCGAACTTCAAATTACTCTTGACTCACAAAAAAGCATGGCTGAATGTTGGATACCGATTTAGATGAACCAAAACAGACTTTTAATTTACGAAAATAGTATTTGTGATGTCGGTAATTGTTATAACGATCATCAGGGTCACTGAATATGCATTGATGTTTCTAATCATTGAGTTACAGTAGCCTCAATTATGCCATTACGTTTTGGTCTGCTAGAGAAAAGCTATTTCGAATACTGCATTATCAGCAAGTAAACAAATGCCTTCTTAATTATTACGTCTTTAACCTTTAAAATCATTCTTGCAGGGGCGCTATTGGTAACCACATCCTAACTAATCGTCGTACATCAGTCAGCTCATTGGAGATAATTCCCATATGAACAGGAAAAAAATCACGTAAGAATAAACAGTACGCTATATCTGAAGAATAGAGTGCTAACTATTCATTCATAAAGCAGAGAAACTGAAGACTGAAAAAAATACGTTTTTAGTAGCCGATACAGCTTGTAATTCATAAATATATTTTGTCGAAAATTGACATAATGAGACTGTGGCCGTGTGGAGATACAGGTTTTGTGTTACAAATGAGCAAAAACAGCAACCAGGCATTGCTAATAATTTAAATGTTTATATACTCATATAAGCTTACTGACTGACTTACTGAGTAAACAGAACTGGTAAGAGTAGCCAACTTAAACTAATCTGCTTAAACCCACGAATTAACTGTCTTGGTAGTTATCGGCGAATAAAAGGTATGTATTAAAATATAACTGAACTTAGTACTCAGTAATTATATTGCTGAGTATAAATCCTGGATGGAGTTGCCAAGGGAAACATATATGTAAAAGTAACTATCTGAGTTACTCACTGAACTATCGTTATGGTAAACACATTGGAGACTGAAGAGAGTAATCAACTAAAAGGTTAAGCACTTGAATTACGTAACACTTGAGTACACTGTAATGTATGTGGGTCATTTCCTGCAGGAACAAACCATGCAAGGCACGTGTTTGTGCTGTTGTATAAAATAATGATAATATCGGACCTGACTTGTCTACAAACACACAGAAATGACTATAAACACGCATAAATTAGTAAATGTATAATATTTATCTGATATAATAATGGTATCTATATTGCTTTGTCTGAAAGCTCAAAGTAAATGGAAGCATGAGTGTACTTTTAACTATCTCCATAGACCTCACCTGAGTTCTACACCTGACTCACACAAAGAAATTGCACTCTTTGTGGTGACAAATCGATGAACGTGTCTTGACAAAACTGAAAACAGCAACAAACACAAACATCAGTTTGCTGCTGCAAAAGAGTAGAACATGAAAAAGATTGCATGAAAAAGATAAATAAATCAAAGAATAATCAGGGCCTGGTGTAAGCTTAAGACCGCCGCTAGCAGTAGATAATGAGGAGATATTCCAGAAAAATCACTCTTGCGGCTGGCAAAAATTAAATACAACAGATTATTTGTCCAGTTGCTGTAGATACATTCACGGCACTCACCAATCAGACGTGCATCTGTATCTTGATTAAAAAAATTTTTCAGTAAAAGATTCACTCTCTCCAATAAATTACAAAATAGTAATAATAATAAGGTAAGCTGCCTCCATAATGTACTTCCATCAATGTTTCTGGACTAACTCGTAAGGTGACACACCACATGAAACAAACCAGGAACGCACATCGATCCTGAGCATATCGAAGAAAATAAATTCACGAAACGTCAATACAAGAAATCCACAAATTATATTAGCAAAATATCGTTAACGAGTGAGAGTTTTCGTCCATTTGAAAGATGCAAGTCAAACTAGATATAAATACTGGTAGATGAATGTCGAATGGATACAAAGATTTACATGGCCCCCTTGTGCAAAACCACTCAGAGAATTTCTAAGCCCCTAATATACAAAAAAGCGCAGTCTTTATGAAAACTGTCACGTAAATGTATTTGTGAAAAGTCCTTAGAATGAGGAAACGTGGAAGCATATCTGAAGGACATTGTGTAAGGTTTCCTACCCTCATTACGTACTGACAACTCACAAAAATTTATTATAGTTCAATAGTCAGAATTTTAGGATAGTGAAATGGAATATTACGTTTTTCAGACTTACTTTATTACAAAGTCAACACGTGAATTCATAGAATTAGCAGACAGATACAATTACACAAAGCAAACTCGAAACAAAATACACAGTGACAGGTGATGTTGATGATGATGGCAAAGTTATCAAAGGGAAAACTGGTCAAGTTACAACGATACCTC
Source organism: Schistocerca americana (assembly GCF_021461395.2). NCBI lineage: Eukaryota > Metazoa > Arthropoda > Insecta > Orthoptera > Acrididae > Schistocerca > Schistocerca americana. The sequence continues at coordinate 205,884,538 of NC_060121.1, read as the reverse complement.
CGCACAGTAATACAATAGCAACAACACTTTCTGACTATACAGGGTGGTCCATTGATCGTGACCGGGCCAAATATCTCACGAAATAAGCGCCAAACGAAAAAACTACAAAGTACGAAACTTGTCTAGCTTGAAGGGGGAAACCAGATGGCGCTATGGTTGGCCCGCTAGATGGCGTTGCCATAGGTCAAACAGATATCAACTGCGTTTTTTAAAAATAGGAACCGCCATTTTTTATTACATATTCGTGTAGTACGTAAAGAAATATGAATGTTTTAGTTGGACCACTTTTTCCGCTTTGTGATAGATGGCGCCGTAATCGTCACAAAGATATGGCTCACAATTTTAGACGAACAGCTGGTAACAGGTAGGTTTCATAAATTAAAATACAGAACGTAGATACATTTGAATATTTTATTTCGGTTGTTCCAATGTGATACATGTACGGAGTGGCCGAGCGGTTCTAGGCGCTGCAGTCTGAAACCGCGCGACCGCTGCGGTCGCAGGTTCGAATCATGCCTCGGGCATGGATTTGTGTGACGTCCTTAGGTTGGTTAGGTTTAAGTAGTTCTAAGTTCTAGGGGACTGATGACCTCAATAGTTAAGTCTCATAGTGCTCAGAGGCATTTTTTTGATACATGTACCTTTGTGAACTTATCATTTCTGAGAACGCATGCTGTAACAGCGTGATAACCTGTAAATACCACATTAATGCAATAAATGCTCAAAATGCTGTCCGTCAACCTCAATGTATTTGGCAATACGTGTAACGACATTCCTCTCAACAGCGAGTAGTTCGCCTTCCGCAATGTTTACACATGCATTGACAGTGCGCTGACGCATGTTGTCAGGCGTTCTCTGTGCATTACGATGGCAAATATCCTTCAACTTTCCCCACAGAAAGAAATCCGAGGACGTCAGATAGGGTGAACGTGCGGGCCATGGTATGGTGCTTCGACGACCAATCCACCTGTCATGATATATGCTATTCAATACCGGTTGAACCGCAAGCGAGCTATGTGCCGGACATACATCATGTTGGAAGTACATCGCCATTCTGTCATGCAGTGAAACATCTTGTATTAACATCGGTAGAACATTACGTAGGAAATCAGCATACATTGCACCATTTAGATTGCCATCTATAAAATGGAGGCCAATTAACCTTCCTCCCACAATGCCGCACCATACATTAACCCTCCAAGGTCACTGATGTTCCACTTGTCGCAGCCATCGTGGATTTTCCTTTGCCCAATAGTGCATATTATGCCTGTTTACGTTACCGCTGTTGGTGAATGGCGCTTCGTCGCTAAATAAAACGCGTGCAAAAAGATCTGTCATCGTCCCGTAATTTCTCTTGTGCCCAGTGGCAGAACTGTACACGACGTTCAACGTGCAATTCCTGATGATAGAAATATGGTACTGGTGCAATCGATGTTGATGTAGCATTCTCAACACCGACGTTTTTGAGATTCCCGATACTCGCGCAATTTGTCTGCTACTGATGTGCGGATTAGCTGCGACAGCATCATCATTTGTTGCAGGTCGTGGTCGACATTTCACATGTGGCTGAACACTTCCTGTTTCCGTAAATAACGTAACTATCCGGCGAACGATCCGGACACTTGGATGATGTCGTCCAGGATACCGAGCAGCATACATAGCACACGCCCGTTGGGCATTTTGATCACAATAGCCATACATCAACACGATATCGACCTTTTCCGCAATTGGTAAACGGTCCATTTTAACACGGGTAATGCATCACGAGGCAAATACCGTCCGCACTGGCGGAATGTTACGTGATACCACGTAGTTATACGTTTGTGGTTATTACAACGCCATCTATCACAAAGCGGAAAAAGTGGTCCAACTAAAACATTCATATTTCCTTACGTACTACACGAATATGTAATAAAAATGGGGGTTCCTATTTAAAAAAAGGCAGTTGATATCCGTTTGACCTCGCCATCTGGTTTCCCCCTTCAAGCTAGACGAGTTTCGTTCTTTGTAGTTTTTTCGTTTGACGCTTATTTCGTTGAGATATTTGGCCCGGTCACTATCAATGGACCACCCTGTATATGAGGTACTGACCGAGATTGTGAACCACTAGCTGAACGTCAGTGCGACTTAGGTTGGTTGAAATACGAGGCTGCCAATCAGATGGACTCAGACAAAGATTGATTATACGCCCGGGATGCTGATATGCTCACCACTGAAGTGCTGAACGGCTGAGGTGGAAATTGTCAATAGGTGCGTAACTGCAAATGTCGCGGCCGGCCTACCCTCGTTCCGAGATGTGCAGAGAATAACGGCTGGAGCACCGACAAAACCGTGACTGTTCTCTGGGGCGGCTCTCCGTCAATTTGCCAAGCTTAGGGCGTATCTCGACTGATCTCTCCAGACAGTCCTCTGTAGTGGACATCCACCAAATGCCACCAAAATCTCTCCTCTCTTCCCTCCTCGACTCCAAATCCACGTGGAGTCGCCCAAAATTGTTTCCTCCAATAGCCAAGCTGTTCGCGCAATCTGCGGTGATGGCACACTTCCAACACACACCCAGAAATATCGCCTAGACATGGTATAGCAGTATTCTTTCAATCAGAAAGTGTTTCACCAATACCGAGCGAGGTGGCGCAGTGGTTAGACACTGGACTCGCATTCGGGAGGACGATGGTTCAATCCCGCGTCCGGTCATCCTGATTTAGGTTTTCCGTGATTTCCCTAAATCACTCTAGGCAAATGCCGGGATGGTTCCTCTGAAAGGGCACGGCCGACTTCCTTCCCCATCCTTCCTTAATCCGATAAGACCGATGACCTCGCTGTCTGGTCTCCTTCCCCAAAACAACCCAACCCAACAGTTACCTACCTGTTCCACCAATACCAGTTCTCCCCTCCGCTAAACTTGGCGCCAGAGAAATGTGCATGGATTCCATTCCTGCGGTGGACAATGCTCTCCTTCCAAGAGCAATCACAAAGCTCGGTGCCCATCTACGAATCAGTTTCATTCTTGAAAATAATACCGTCCAGCCCAGGTCAGAAGTGATACCGATAATAATCTACACAAAACACACAGGGAAAGGCACTCTTTTCTATTCCTGTACTACTCCACATGCGCTACGGGAATAAATAAGAGGCCATTTCCTGTGTATTTGTGTATAGTGATTAATACAGGTATCACTGCTGATCCATGCAAGACAATATTGCTTTCATTTTATGTACTGCTTACAGTATCCGTCTAATGCCTGATTTGTATTATTATCTATGACCTATGGGCACTTCGAGGGATTCAGTTCTTTCAGTAGCTAACGCTAGAGCAGCATTGCTTTGGAGTCGTCCATCCACAAATTTCAGCATGTGCTAGGATTTGCAGAGCTATGTGTTGCAGTTGTTATTACACATGCGCCACATACATCACAGGCTTTGGCGATGACTGTTCATTATGTGATTCTAGTGGTATCTTTTTTAATGAGGCAACTCACACCATGTGGCAGGATTCGAATTTACTTTTCTTATGCGCTATCCATGTCACGTAGAAGTCTGTATTGCTTATGTCTGATAGATGGTATTATAAGGGTTTTTGTAGAGGGGATTTGTTTGTGGTCCTATTTTGCCGTGACTGCAGACTTGATCTCCGTGCTGAGTAGAGAATGTACGCAGTTTAGTATGACCGGGAGGGCAGTCCTTAAGAATTTTGAATGCTGTGTTGTTGTTGGGGCTGTATATTTTCGCTTTTTGTTACTTAAGAACTATTATCTCACGTTTTTACATATATGAGACGTAGATAGTTGAACTTCGTAGACAGTTAATCCATTTTTACATTAACGTATGATTGCTATGGTGCTTATATTGATGGTTGGATACTTTGTACATGTACAAGTTGGTTGACTTAAACGTGCTCAATATATATGAGTCGCTAATCTCACTGAGCAACAATCATGTTTTGTAGCCATTTGAATTCACAATTACTGTTACTAAATACTCTCGAAGGTTGATTTATTTAATGAGTCGCTATCGTTGTTAAGCAACATACCTGGCGGGTAGCCATAGGGTGATACTAGTTAATTTTATTAGTGTACAGAACAAAACACGATTTATGTATGATTTTCGTTGTCTAACTGATAACGTGTTTCAGTAATCTGAAGTATCATATTGTTTATTAAGGAAGAAGTATTTGATAGCAGTTATTGTTTTTCTCTGTGCTTCTTGGATGACGAATTTGTCACATTGATGTACATAGGGCCTGATGATGATGCAGTGTAGCACCAAAACAAGTCGCAATGAGTAAATAAATTGAAAACTCATGGCTCAAGGTGGTCCATCAATCCTCACTATGTGTATTAGGATTATTTGTTCGCTTGATTGCCCTCTACTCGCCACTTTGTTTGTACCCTTAATAGTCAAACAGCTAGTCGAAACACAGAAAGACACAGAGGAACAGCAGATGTTGCCACGGCCACATAAACAAACCAAAACACCATCAGATTCCATGTAAAATAAAAGTACTCGAGATAAAGGTAAAAAAAAGAATGAAGTGCACTGCAATTTAAATAGAACACCTGTGTGCATAGGTACTTTAGCAAATGGAGAAGAAGCTGAAAAGCGTGAGTATTAGTAGTAATTTAAAACATGGCAAGTGTTTGCAATTTAAAACTTGAGAACTGGTTATGATTTCGCCAAACAGATCTGTAAAACAAATTTTGCAGTGACCACTTTAAAATGAAATGAAACGCATCTGGTGAAGTAAGGTCGTTATTGTAGTCACAAAGATGCAACACATGCCATTTCACTCGTAACATTGTAAGGTGGCAGAATAAATGAAGGTCACATTTGCATCTTACATGAGAGCTTTATTCATCGCAACAGGAAGGTGAATATGACACCTAACTTAATTCGGCGGTAATGAGCAAATTTACCTAGCAATATGTAATGCAAAAAGGGATGATACTCAATCAATGGTAATTAACACACCGTTCCTATAATGCATGTTTGAGCGGAAGGTGAAACAAGCAGCGAGAGGCGTTTTAGTTTGGAATTCAGAGGGATGAGGGCAGAGGCAAGGCCGTGCTACAGGGGGTACCACAGAAACCACTTAAAGGGGTGTCCCAGGCGGAAAGTCAACGACCGATCAGGTGACTAAGACGGGGAGAGCGAGTAAAACGGCCCATCTCATGGAGGGCAGGAAAGAAAGCTTTTAGAAAACTGTGTTTCGGAATTCCAAAAGGATACGAAACAAGACCAGTGGCGCATTTTCGATCACATGTCCAGCAAGTTGTACACATGTGAGAGTCAATGTATGCACTTACGCATCTGGAAGGGGCACAAAACGTCCGATTGGCAGAAACGCTCTGAGAAGGAGAAAAGAGCCGAAGTTTCGATGCAATTTAATGGTAGGGACCTTGCGATTGGTAGAGAGAGTTTCCACAAAATAAGAGCAACGTTCCTATTGGTCGAAAAAAGCTGTGATGTGAAGAACGAAAGAACCCAGGTGGAGAGACAGTTCAGACAAGACGGAAATTTGGTGGACTTTTATCTGAACTGGCGTCAAGAGCAGAATGGAGCGCATAACGCTCTGTACGACGCAGAGGAGTAATTTGTGTGAACACTGCGTTCACAGCGGCTGATAGCCAGCTAGAAATTAGCAGTAGCATCGTTTAGCTCCATCTGTGGAGAAACGAACCACCCAATTAGTTAATTGTTCTTGTGAGAACTGAGAGGGTATTATAATATTCATGCTGCTCCGACCATGCACGTGTATATTGCCACATTCTAAGACTAGGGATGAGTACATGTTTTCTTGCATAACGAGAAACATAGGGAAAGTTTCTGCTGGTAAATTAAGCAAAGGTGTAATTTTTTTTATAGGAATTTCAGTGGAAGAGAGCGGCCTGGCAGATGACAGCTCACCGCAGCTTAAGGTAAATACCACGTGCAGTGGTGTAAACTTGTTGGTTCACCAGCTGTAAACTCGAGCGACCTTGGGTAACATAACTAACCATCCACCATAGACTTGATTGTCATCCTAAAAATAGTACCGAACTTTGAACTGGAATCGGACGATTTTCGTATTACTGACCAACATCATAATGTAAGTGTAGGAACAATTATGTAAAGAAAGTTCTAGTATAATATTAATATTGACGTGTTTAGGATAATTTAACCTTCTGAGATTTAATATTTAATATTGTTGTGTTTAGGATTATTTCACTTTTTGATGTTGTTGTGATGCGTTATCCTGACAACTGTTTTTTGCTGTCACATTTAAAACTGTGTAAAAGCGTGTATTTTTGTGCTAATATTGCGACATTAAACGTGTTATTTCCTCTTACACAGTTGTTTACAATCTTAGAGTAAGTAAACCACAAAATATTGCACCTTACAAAATAAATAGTGTTAGGCAATGCATCATTCCAAATACCATGTATGTAAAAAGTATTTCGGCTTACTTTATAAAGTAGTGCTAGATACATTTGAAATTTGTGCTGTCAGTTTGTAGGCAATGACTAACTAATTCATATTTTTTATAGTAATTAGTTGAATGACTGAACAAAGGAAGTCAGTTTTGTTCAAGTCATCCGCGTTATTATTGAGATTGAATTTGCAAATTACTTCTCTAATGTTAGCTAATATAATACCTAACTGAGCGATTTCTGCTGCATGTCACTGCATTATTTTACTCGACAACGTTAAGTATAAAAAAAAAAAAAAACCAGTTAAATAAAACGGAATCAATTTTCTGACCGCACTATCAGTTTCTCGATCATAAACGAGTTTTAAATCATACAAAATTGTTACTGGGATAAGAAGTTCCACCTTATGCAAGACACCTTTTCTTCTTTTGTTTCACCCATACATGTTTCAGTACTTTTGTGCTATCGTTAGTGGGTTCTATTTTTTATTTTTAACTGTAAATCTGTTGTTGTTAACATATTAACATTTGTGTTGTTTACAACATTATCTAAAGGCTGCATTTATAACTTAATTGGCGGAAAATGGGTTAAGCATAAGTAACATACCTTACATGATGTTATTGTCCATTTATTTTGGTAGCTGCTCTGCTACACAATATACAACTTGTCATCTGCAAACAGCAAAACGTAATTTATTTTTCTGTTTGTTATGCATTTACGAACGGAAATAAGACTGTATCACGTTTTCTTTCTGTAACTTACAGTTTTGAAGTTGTGGTGCGTTCTCCTGTGTTGTTGGCGAAGTAAATAGGCTTACTTCTTTGCCTGTGTTCGCGTGGCAATGCACTTTTTTCCGATTACTCAAAACATAGGCGGAGTTTTCGCTGCCATTGCGTGTTGTTGTGACTGTGTGGCGTTCATTTGTTTCGTAGCGTGTTCTGCTGGGTGAGGAGCGAGTTTGAATTGTATTTGGCGTTAGTGGTGTGTGGTTTGTGTGAGTTTACGTGTGTGTGATGTGTGTGTTGAGTACTGGGGCAGAGAAAGAGAGAGAGAGAGACAGAAAGAAAGAGAGAGAGATACAGTGAGAGAGGGTTTTGTGTGGCCATCTTGGGATCGTGCATTCCCGTGACCACCGCTGCTAGCAATCCTGTACAGTATCTGCATTCTTGCTAAATCTTCTTGCACTATTTCAGATTGAACATCCAGCTTCTCGTGGCCCTATGTCACGACTTCCGTCAAATTCAGTAAGGTGTTGATAGTGCCGTCTTTGTCGCCTTAAAGGCATTCGACTAACACCAACTCACCGAGTCCAATCTCAAAGCAAACTAACGCTCACAAGCCCGACTTACATCCTCCTCACAGTGGTGCTACTTGCTCCACTCCTATGCGACTGGCTTCAAATTTGAATAGACATAATGATTCAGACGTAAGAATGCGCCTACCAAATTTCATTTACGCCCTCAACTCCTTTTTGGTTTCGCGATTTTTTTCGTCAGTGTAGATTTAGCGAAATGAAGGTAAAGTTAGATCTAGGTGACGCCGGGGGCAGTCTGAATCCCCGTCGTTTCGAATGCGAGACAAGCGTGCTAACAACTAGTCTACGTCACATCCAGTGAGAAATGTGCATGTTGATACAAAAGAGACGGCAAGTGTGTCACTTTTCATTTCAGATGGATTTCTTCAGTGTTTATTTTTCATCGTTTCAGACATAATTTTACTAGCGAGCGTTGTCCCTGTTGTATTTGTTTGGTATGGGACTGGAATTAAAACGAAGTTCTAAAGTTAGCTAACATTTTATTGACCAGATTCAAATTTAATAGGGATTTACACTTCGTTTTCTTAGTACAGTCCCGGCATGCAGTGTCAGAAAATGCTATAACTAATTTTGTCTGGTACTGTTCGCGCCGTACAGCTTCAGAGATGTAGTAAATTCTTTAATTTTTCCTACGGTTCTCGTCACTGCGATAAAGTGACTGGCATTCTTTTTCAAGTGCCACCTCATCGCAGACTGATAATCAGTCAGTTAATCCATCCACTTCGGATGCAGTTACGGTAGGAATTCTGCAATTGAAAGATAGTAGTGTTGCTGTGTACAATTTTCAGTCAGTGTCGTTTAGTTGAAAAATGGTTCTCCGGAATGTGCAATATAGGAGAAGGTGACACCTGGAAATTATTGCAAGAGGCAGTTTTTGGTTGTCTTGCATTTAACTTAAGAAGCGTAGTCTCTTCCGTCACGTCTTCTTCGAAGTCTCGAGGCGACACGTAAATGATATATAGCTCCTAAGCTTCAGTGTACACTGACACGTTTTTCTTAAGAGACTCCCGCTGTTAGCGCAAACTCTACAATATTTTCTCCCCCGCGTCTCCTTTGGTGACTTTCGCTCATTTTAAACCTCTTGCACACGCTTTTAACTTTCCCCCTTAATTCTTGTCAGTAGCTACTTTACCACAGCTTTAATGCGACCCAGCTTTGATCCCACTCACACAGCTCTTTCCTTTTGTGCCATTTATATAAAATGGAACATCTGTGGGACATGACTTTCGCATTTAGCTAATTAACTCTTAATCCATCAACTGACGTACTTGTTTTGTCACACAGGGTCACCCATAGCTCTGTACATTTACTGCATAGGGTGCAAGTTTATAATGAATTCTCTCAATCCTCATTACAGGCAACCTGTTAATTCCATTGCGAATTCAATGGTTCAAATGGCTCTGAGCACTATGGGACTTAACATCTATGGTCATCAGTCCCCTAGAACTTAGAACTACTTAAACCTAACTAACCTAAGGACATCACACAACACCCAGTCATCACGAGGCAGAGAAAATCCCTGACCCCGCCGGGAATCGAACCCGGAAACCCGGGCGCGGGAAGCGAGAACGCTACCGCACGACCACGAGCTGCGGACCATTACGAGTAAAAGAGTGTCTCTTGAGAACTCTTCAGACATAGACAGAGGGTATCGACATTTAATCTGGCAGTTGTCCAACAGTCACAGTTGTGTCTCCCAACTTTCAATGACCAGATGAACGTACTCCAACAATAATGGAGATATTTTCTTAATGTGTAGCCTTTAATACGAAACTTACGCTATATTCCACGTGACTTTGGTTCCAATGTGTCTAAATAGACTAATATGAAAAAAAAACGGCGCACTTCGAAGGAATTATTCGAACGAACGGAAATAGGTAAATGTGATTTACGTGTACAGCCAAGCAAACGATTACAACTTCAGTAAAACTGAAGATTTATTCAAGAAAAAGAGCTTCACAAATTAAGCAAGTCAATAAAGCGTTAGTCCACCTCTGACCCTTATGAAAACTGTTAATTGGTTCCGTATTGACTGATATTGTTCCTGGATGTCCTACTGAGGGAAATAGTGCCAATTTCTGTCCAGCTAGAGCGTTAAATCGTGAAAACCCCGAGATGGTTGGAGGGTCCTGCCCATAATGCTCCAAAAGTTCTCAGTTGGGGGAGATCCGACGACGTTGTTGGCCAAGAATGTTTGGCAAGCACGAAGACAAGCGGTAGAAACACAAGCTGTGTGCGGGCGGCCATTAAGTTGCTGGAAAGTAATCCCAGAGTGGTCTGACACGAAGGGCAACAAAACGGTGGATGACAACCAAAGGGATCCTGCTAAGAAAAGAAATGACACCCCAGACCATCACTCCTGGTTGTCGGGCAATATGACGCGCGGCAGACAATTTCTCTACCCACCCGTGTGACAGGCCACTCCAGACACGTCTCCGGCTGGGAATCTCATTTATTGGAGTAGAATTATCAAGTGATGATCAGGGGTGCCACTTCTTTTCATAGCAGGAGCCCTTTGGTTGTCATACGCGGCACCCTTTCAGTACAATGGTACGTGGACAAGAGTCTACGTCCCTTTTTGTTGCCCTTTATGGCAAACCATCTTGGGCATATATTTCAACAAGAGTGTTCCTACTTCTTGTCTTCGTGATCGCCAAACCCTACCTCGGCCAGCAACGTCGCAGCATTCCTTTTTCAGTTGAGAACGTTTGTAGTATTATGGGCAGAGCCCTTCAGCGTTCTCGGGATTTTACGACCTAACTCCCTAGTTGGACAGAATTTGTACGATATCCCTCAGAAGGGTGTCCAACAACCCTATCAATCAATGAAAATCCGAATAACTGCTTGCGTAAGAGTCGTAAGTGGAGAAACTTGTTATTGACTCGCTCAACTTGTGAAGCCCTTTCCATTGAATATATCAACCAATTTGTCTGAAATTGTAATCATTTGTTTGTCTATAAATGTACACGAAATACCGATTTCTGTCCCATTCCGATAATTTCTTCGAATTTTTTCGAGGTGCATCTTTTTTCCTTTTTTTTATGTCTTTGATTCGTGTATCGAGTTCAAGTGGTTCAAATGGCTCTGAGCACTATGGGACTTAACTTCTTTGGTCATCAGTCCGCTAGAACTTAGAACTACTTAAACCTAACTAACCTAAGGACATCACACACATCCATGCCCGAGGCAGGATTCGAACCTGCGACCGTAGCAGTCGCGTGGTTCCGGACTGAGCGCCTAGAACCGCTAGACCACCGCGGCCGGCGTGTATCGAGTATCCTTGTTATTTACCAAGAGGCAGATGACTCTAAACCGACTCTCCGATTCTGTCATGAAGATTATTCGCTATAAATTAGATTCACTGTCGTTTCTTAAATACGTTACTGCCAAAACACTGCTAGTAACGTCTTATCAAAATTTTGCCACGTTAGGGGCTTAATACAAAGGTAGGCGAGTTGTGGAGCTGGTCCAGTGAATTACCTGCTGCCACTGTAACTATAAAATGTAGCAACAGATCCACGTTTCCCAACATGCAAATAGGAAATAGCGGTACATGAAATGGAAAACAAACATCATCGCCATGCACCAGATCCCAGCTGATTTTGTGTGTTTGTGTATGGAGTGTGAGCAGTGATTGATTTTGAGTAATGAATGAAGAGTGCAGTATCATTGTACGTATAGTGTGTGCAGTGATTCGTTTTCATAAATTAATCAACAGTCTAACGCCAGAATTTTACATTTTGAAATAATTTCTTTGGAAGAATGTATAAACTAGTAACGAGGTGGCGCAATTTTTAACAGGCTGCTCTTATATTCGGGACGATGGAGGTTATACTGATTTAGAATTTCCGTGTTTTCCGTACAATACTTCACGAAAAACGGGAATCGTTACTACCATAACGCCACGGCCGAATACCTACCCTGTCCTTACCAAACTAGACTTATAAGCATGTGAATGCCTGTATATACGACTTATGCTTTGTGTTCTTGTAAGATTCATGGATGAACAAAATTACTAATATTACTGCTACCATTACTAGGGGAAAATAATGTGTCATTGAAAACTTTTCAGACTTTCGTTTAATATATTTTCGTATTCCGTTTTTGAAGGTGATCATCATTCTTTTATGTGCTGCAGTCCCTTTCTGAAATTTTAAAGATTCCTCCTGAGAATTAAGATTTTTCCGAACATGAAGACGTGTTCCAGAGCACAACGTGGCCGTGTACCTAGCATCTAATTTTCTACTGAAATTTAAAAGTACAGCTTGTCAGTATTGCATTTAGTCGCCTGTCTGTTACTTTAGTACTCTCCTACATACCAATAATCAGCATCTGAAATCAAATTAAGCAGCAGTATTACGAAAAACCAGTTACTAGCTAAATAAATTTTAAAACAGAAGCTATTGGGAACTGTAACAAATATCCGTTTCGGCGACAGTTAAAATTGTTAAGAAGGTAAAATTGTTAAGACTTTAACTACGTTCAGGTTTTAAGCAAGTAGTCATTGTCGCTCATGACGATTTGGCTTATTGCAGAATTCATAGCATTACAGAGTGGCTAAGAAACACGTTTTAAGATTAACAGTTGATTGGAGTCAGAGTCATCAACCTTTCTCAGAGACGCGCCGCAACTGAAATGTATCCTTAAACGCCAGAAAGGTGAGTTATACTCCTAACGCATCTGTCCATGTAGCCACGTAAATTTTTCGGCATCCAACGCAAAAATATTTTTAAGGATTAGACACCTTTTATCCAGGTAAATGAGAGCGTTATAAAATACTTATAACACCCAGGATAAAGTTATCAACTTAGTATTTTATTAATAACTTTGCAACCAACCGTGAAATGAGTCAATAAATTCAAGAATTTCAAGCGTTGCTAAACTAAGTACCACAATTTTGTAATTGGTACTGAAAGCGCACTGACTCCAGAAATGTGGTACAGCGAGCTTTCTGGGCGAACTGAAGTCTGTTTCGGAAGGATATATTCGATGGATATGCAACAGTAGAGAATACTTCACACACCAAGAAAGAAAATGAAGTGGAAGAGCACTTCGTCACATCAGAAACAGAAAAAAGCTACGAATTTAACAGACCCAGTGAGGTGGAAAAGTGATAAGGCACACGATTCAGATACGAGAGAGCGATGGTTAAGACGCCCTCCAACCTTCCGACGTCGGGTTTTCCGTGATTTCCCATCATCACACAAGGCAAATGCCGGTCTGATTTCATTGAAAGGATACGACTGTCTTCCTTCTCCATCTTTCGCCAATATGGGTTCATGCTCAGTCTGTAATGACCTCGTTGTCGACGGGACAGCAAACCCTTATATTTTCCATTCTTTTTTAAGTTAGATTACCAGGTTCATTCGAAGAAGCAGCGGTAAGAATAATTGAAAACCTCAGTTAACTAATGAATATCTTCCTCAATCTTTCTCTAGTATCTCTAGAAACTGTTAACCGACAATAGATTGATGAAAAATAATCTCTGAGTGTCAAAGGAGATAAGCTGAACCTTTACTTTTCACGTGTTTATGCTGTTTCTAGACACAGTCCTTCTCTTCTACCTTTCAAACTTCACAGAAGTTCTCCTGGATAGCTATCCCTGCGTAGTTCTTACGGGCAGAGAGCATATTGCGGAGAAAGGGCTTACTTTTTGTTTAAATGAAAGCTGCAGCCTTCGACAATCACGCCTCTGTAATGATGAATTGACCACTACGTATCACGAAAGGCGGACTCACCAGTATATAAGGAGACGGAGTGTATTTTGAGAAGAGAAGCGGTAACAACTGGAATAGGTCGGTCAGGAGAGGTCAGTCACTTCGAACATGCACAAGCCACCTTTGTAATACACATCAGGGGCATTTCAAACTTTCTAAGGTTGCGAAGGCGACTGTCGTAATTTTTTAGTGCAAACGCGAAGGAACAACCACAGATAAACCAACTAAATTACACTCCCATATCGTTAACGTTGATATGCAGCAGGATTTTGGAACATATATTGTGTTCGAACATTATGAATTACCCCGAAGAAAACGTTCTATTGACACACAGTCAGCACGGGTTTAGAAAACATCGTTCCTGTGAAACACAACTAGCTCTTTATTCACATGAAGTGATTAGTGCTATTTACAAGGGATTTCACATCTATTCCGTATTCCTGGATTCCCGGAAGGCTTTTGACACTGTACCACACAAGCGACTCGTAGTGAATTTGCGTGCTTATGGAATATAGTCTCAGTTATGTGACTGGATTTGTTATTTCCTGTCAGAGAGGTCACAGTTCGTAGTAATTTGGCGGAAAGTCATGGAGTAAAACAGAAGTGATTTCTGGCGTTCCCCAAGGTAGTGTTATAGGCCCTTTGCTATTCATTATCTATATAAACGATTTGGGAGACAATATGAGCAGCCGTCTTCGTTTGTTTGCAGATGACGCTATCATTTATTGACTAATTAAGTCATAAGAAGATGAAAACACACTGCAAAACGATTTAGAAAAGAGATATGAATGATGCGAGAATTGGCAGTTGACCTTAAATAACGAAAAGTGTGAGGTCATCCACATGAGTGCTAAAAGGAACCCGTTAAACTTCGGTTACACGATAAATCAGTCTAATCTAAAAGCCGTCAATTCAACTAAATACCTAGGTATTACAATTACGAACAACTTATATTGGAAGGAACACATAGAAAATGTTGAGGGGAAGGCTAACCAAAGACTGCGTTTTACTGGCAGGACATTTAGAAAATGTAATAGACCTACTAAGGAGACTGCCTATACTACGCTCGTCCGTCCTCTTTTAGAATACTGCTGCGCTGTGTGGGATCCTTACCAGATAGGTCTGACGAAGTACATCGAAAAAGTTCAAAGATAGGCAACACGTTTTGTATTATCGCGAAATATGGGAGAGACTGTCACAGAAATGATACAGGATTTGGACTGGACATCATTAAAAGAAAGGCGTTTTACGTTGCGACGGGAACTTCTCACGAAATTCCAATCACCAACTTTCTCCTTCGAATGCGAAAATATTTTGTTGACACCGGCCTCCATGTGGAGGAAGGATCACCACGATAAAATAAGGGAATTCAAAGCTCGTTTGAAAGCTATAGGTGTTAATTCTTTCCGCGCACTATACGAGATTGGAATAATAGAGAATTGTGAAGGTGGTTCGATGAACCCTCTGCCAGGCACTTAAATGTAATTTGCAGAGTATCCATGCAGATGTAGGTGTAGCAGGCCAGATAGACAGGGTCTGTCGAGCATTGTGGAGGGTGGTGTTAAAAATCACATGAAATCAGGGAAGGAATCACTGTTGAGTTCCAAAGTACTACCATCAGTCCAGCTAGCATAATGATTGGGCGTGAGAAGCAAAGAGAAGGGGTACAGTGGTGGAACAGATTCTCACGAGCCACACACTTCTGCAGTAAGGCTGAGTGACGACTGAGGTGGTGTGAAAAGCGACACCACTGGACAATGGAGACTGGGAACTAATGATTTGGAGTGATGAATCACGGTACACACTTTTCGGCTTTGGAGAATGTCTGGAGAGCGTTACCTGCCATCACGCGTTCTGCCGAAAGGGAAGTATGAGCAGGTGGCGTCACCGTGTGGGGGTATTTTCATGGTTATGTTGTGACTCCAGTATTGGTCTAAGGAAAACTCTAAATACCGAGGCATATGAACACTTTTACTGCGTTGTGTTCTGCTTACAGAAGTTTGGGGACGATGTTTCTTTGTATCAGCATCACAATGCATCTGGTCATAAAGCAGCGTTCTTCAGGCAAAGGTTTCTGAACAATAACATTCCAGAAATGGACTGGCCTGCCCAGAGTCCCGACCTAGTAGAACACCTCTGGGATGAGTTAGGATGTTTACTGTACTCTTTACCCCATCGTCCAACATGGAAACCTCTATGGTTTCGGCTCTTGAGGAAGAATTGGCTGTCATTCTGCCCAGACATTTGTAGGTCCCACTGTGTGTGTCCCCAGCAGAATAATAAAAGCGAGGGCTGGACACATCCCATAGCAATGTCCACTAATGTGTGTCCGGATACTTTTGATCAAATGCTGTTTATTCAGAATCTGCATTTTTATGTACGGAAGATGATGATCGTAAAATACGTTTCTAATCTACTAGGCTTGTTTTTTTAGGAAGTACTGTTTCGAAATTAAAAAAAGACATGCTATATCAATAGTTTTATTTTTACATGAAAGCCTGTACTTTAATCTAATTTTCTACATAATTTCCGGCAATATTGAGGCACTTGTCATAACGTTGTACCAGTTTTTGAGTACCCACCTCATAGAAGTCTTCCGCCTGACTTGTTAACCATTGCATCACCACTGTTTTGACTTCGTCATCGTCTTGAAGACGCTGGCCACCCAGGTGTTTCTTGAAGTGCAGGAACCGATGATGGTCACTGGCCGCAAGATCGGGGCTGTACGGAGGATGATCTAGAGTTTTCCATCGAAAAGATGTGATTAGATCTTTGGTCTGATTCGCCACATGTGGACTGGCATTGTCTTGCAGCAAAACGATGCCCTTGCTCAACTTCCATGGACTGTTGCTTTTATTCTGGTGTGACGTAGACCACCCATGTTTCATCGCCGGTAACAATTTGGCTTAAGAAATCATCACCGTCGTTGTGGTACTGCTCAAGGAAAGTCAATGCACTGTCTAAACGTTTGGTTTTGTGCACATCAGTCAACATTTTCGGTACCCAACGTGCGCACAATTTTCGGTAATTGAAGTGCTGGGTCACAATGCCATACAAAACACTACGAGAAACATTAGGAAAGTCATCCCGCAAGGAGGAAACCGTAAAGCGTCTCTTTTCTCTCACCTCCACTTCCTCTACCAGACATTCATTAACGACCGAAGGCCGCCCACTCCGTTGTTCATCATGCACATTTGTGCGGCCATCTTTAAATGCTCTCACCCACTTTCTTACCATTCCATCGATCACAATGTTTTCTCCATAAACTGTACAGATCTCACCATGAATATCGATCGCTTTTAAGCCTTTAACACTAAGAAATATTATAACAGCCCGTACTTCACGGTCGGTGGCAATTTAAACACTCAGTACACGACGTAAACAAGGAAGAATGAGACTGTAATGGCGTCAGTGCGTAGATTAAGGTACAGGTTTTCATGTAAAAATATAATTATTGAGATATCTTAGCACGTCTTTTTTTATTTCAAAACGGTACTTAGTTAAAAACACGCGTTATATTTTAAGGTATTGCTTCGTCATATGTGATGACATCAGCCAAGGCTAGAAAAGGATCGAAGGTGTGTACGAACCTGGCCTGAGCATTTGGTCACAGATTTCCTGCGTCCTTGGAGGAGTGATTTGTAAACGTCAAATATTAACGGCCCTACCCTCAGTAGACGACACCCAAACGGTTGTGTTGTAGGTTTAAAGAGCAATTCCCTGACAAGCATTTAGAATTTCTACTGCTCAATACGGACCGTTCCTTGGGAATCGTAAAGGCGAGAACGCTCACAATTCTCACAGGCCATGCTTGATCAATAGATAGACTGGGTCGTTTGGTGGTGGTTAGCACACTGGTCTCACACTCGAAAGGGCTCAAATCCCCCAGAGTCGTCTACATATAGATCTTCCTACATTTCTCTAATTCGATGTAGGTAATTGCCGGGATTTTCCCCTTGAGCAGGACATGATGAATTTCCACTCCATTGCTTCCTCAAACAGAGGAAGTTCCTCTTAGTCACATCGTCATCAAAAGGAGCTTAAACCCCAATCTTTCGTCCCTGCACTAGCTTGCAGTACTTGTGATTGATGACGTTTTGTAATAATTGCTGAGTACTTTGTGGATACAGAGCTAAGGCAGATGACATGTCGCTATGGCGCCATGAATGGCTCTTCTGGCTGCGGCATTTGAACCAGTAATGGCAGTCCATGTGTCATACGCAGTATAGGCTAAAGCCCCGAACGCGGATATTACGGAGAGAGAAAGCCCAAGCGCCGGAGAAATTGGCCAGATCTTTTTAATTTACCGAGCAACAAATCTTGTAGGCCGAAACGAAAACAGACTCAGTTTCCAGTTGTTCTCTGGCGAACTTTAAATGAATATGGAGGCTTTACGGAGAATTACTGCGTCGTTACTGCCCAGAAGCGGGGAGAGAGTAGCGAAATATACGATCGCCGACGGCAGCGAGAGCCGAACCTGCTTGTAATGCGGCGCTGCTCCACAGTGCACGGCCGCCGAGCAGCGCAGGTGTGCTGGCAGAGCGGAGAAACACGGGCCACTGGATCAGAGTAGCCCTGGCGGTACCACCGGAAATTTCCATCCGACTTTCGCCATGCTGTGAGAGGAAGGACAATATCTGGAGAGGGCAGAGGGGAAGACACAGTACAATTGGAAGAGGTGATCGATCTTTCGAAGCATGCACAACTGTAATTACTGCAAAACGTTAAAACTGATATTTATGATATGTGCGAAAGAACAGACACCGCACATTCATATAACTGATACTCCTAGATTGGCAATAGATCCACCTTCTCAAGTGCGGATACATAACTACACTACTGGCCATTAAAATTGCTACACCAAGAAGAAATAATGATAAACGGGTATTCATTGGACAAATATATTATACGAGAACTGTCATGTGATTACATTTTCACGCAGTTTGCGTGCATACATCCTGAGAAATCAGTACCCAGAACAACCACCTCTGGCCGTAATAACGGCCTTAATACGCCAAGGCATTGAATGGAACAGAGCTTGGATGGCGTGTACAGGTACAGCTGCCCACGCAGCTTCAATACGATACCACAGCTCATCAAGAGTAGTGACTGGCGTATTGTGACGAGCCAGCTGCTCGACCACCATTGACCAGACGTTTTCAGTTGGTGAGAGATCTGGAGAATGTGATGGCCAGGGCACCAGTCGAACATTTTCTGTATCCAGAAAGGCCCGTACAGGACCTGCAACACGCGGTCGTGCATTACCCTGCTGAAATGTAGCGTTTCGCAGCGATCGAATGAAGGGTAGAGCCACGGGTTGTAACTCATCTGAAATGTAACGTCCACTGTTCAAAGTGCCGTCAATGTGAAGAGGTGACCGAGACGTGTAACCATTGGCACCCCATATCTTCACGCCAGGTGATACACCAGTATGGCGATGACGAATACACGCTTCCAATGTGCGTTCACCGCGATGTCACCAAACACGGATGCGACCATCATGATACTGCAAACAGAACCTGGATTCATCCGAAAAAATGACGTTTTGCCATTCGTGCACCCCGGTTCGTCGTTGAGTACACCATCGCAGGCGCTCCTGTCTGTGATGCAGCGGCCAGCCGGCGTGGCCGTGCGGTTCTAGGTGCTACAGTCTGGAGCTGAGTGACCGCTACGGTAACATGTTCGAATCCTGCCTCGTGCATGGATGTGTGTGATGTCCTTAGGTTAGTTAGGTTTAATTAGTTCTAAGTTCTAGGCGACTGATGACCTCAGAAGTTAAGTCGCATAGTGCTCATTGCCATTTGAACCATTTTTTTGTGATGCAGCGTCAAGGATAACCGCAGCCGTGGTCTCCGAGCTGATAGTCCATGCTGCTGCAAACGTTGTGCAGATGGTTGTTGTCTTGCGAACGTCCCCATCTGGTGATTCAGGAATCGAGACGTGGCTGCACGATTCGTTACAGCCATGCGGATAAGATGCCTGTCATCTCGACTGCTAGTGATACGAGGTCGCTGGGATGCAGCACGGCGTTCCGTATTACCCTCCTGAACCAACCGATTTCATATCTCGACCAACGCGAGCAGCAATGTCGCGATACTATAAACCACAATCGTGATAGGTTACATTCCGACCTTTAGCAAAGTAGGAAACGTGATGGTACGCATTTCTCCTCCTTACACGAGGCATCACAACAACGTTTCACCAGGCGACGCCGGTCAACTGCTGTTTGTGTATGAGAAATCGGTTGAAACTTTCCTCATGTCAGCACGTTGTAGGTGTCGCCACCGGCGCCAACCTTGTATGAATGTTCTGAAAAGCTAATCATTTGCATATCACAGCAACATCTTCGTGTCGGTTATATTTCGCGTCTGTAGCACGTCATCTTCGTGGTGTAGCAATTTTAATGGCCAGTAGCGTACGTCCGACCTCCTATTGCAATCTCAGAGTAGGGAATGGAAGTGCAATGGACAGGAATTGCTGGTAGCTGGCGCTCAGTGGGAATGTGGTTCGGCCGTGAGCTGTGCCGACATAGTCCGCGCAGTTGGGATAATGCTGTGTCCTTGGTGGCCCAGTGCATAAAGCACCTGCCTAGTAAGTGGGAGATCCCAGGTTCGAATCTCGGTCAGGTACAAATTTTCGCTCGTCGCTGCTGATTCCGTGCAATGTCCCGCTGCAGCTGACAGCCGTGATCCCCTTCAATGTACACTTATTTTATAGTTCGTTGTAAACAGCCGTTTCGTTTATTAGACAATCCTCAGATAACTTAAGACTGAAGCGATAGTCTACCCAACACTGATGGGAGTTTATGGCTGTCAAAAGATTGTTTGCCCAAAGATTCGAAGCGTGTGAGAGAAATAATGAGACTGACAACACTGCCACCGATCTGGCAACGGTATGTTGTTCTGCTTGTGAAGACCGTGTGTTTATCCCTTCCAGCTGTTCAGTTCGAGATTCAGCTCCGTACAGCCATCTCATGATCTTTGAGAGCGGCATCAGTTAAGTTGTGTTTTAGTTGTGTTTTACGGAAATGGAACAGCGGAATTTTAGAGCAGTTTATGCCATCAAGTTTTCTGTTTAACTTGGGGAATCAGCGAGTGTGACCTCTGAATAGATGGAATAGGAGTACTGGGAACATTTCTTATCAAGAGCACAAATTTTTTGGCTGCAAAAATTATTTTTGGAAGGCCAGAAATACGTGGAAAATGAACCTTGCTGCATTGTTTCCAAATTTATTCCAGATGGCAACTCTCTCTGGGAGGTCCTTTACTTTCTTTCCCTAGGGGGGTGTAGATGTCGTAATGTCGCATGCCACCACCTCCCATATTCCCCTCTCCCACTTGCCCTCCCCACCTAAAATTCATTCCTCCTCCACTTCCCCTCCCCTCCCTCACTTCAAAATCGGCAGGAAAAAGACGCAGTCTATGCTGAGCTACTGGAGACGAAGGATGCAAAGTAGTGTTTTTATTTAGTTTTGATGGTGTCAGATTGTCCTCGATCCCCATTCTTTCCGATTGCTTGTCTATATATTCGCCCGAGGTTTGAAGACTGAATGCTCTAGTCCACAAACCCGCCATCAATGGTGGCTTTCCTACAGCCACCTCCACGAGCCACCAGCCCCCACTTTCTTCCGCCCACCCCCTCGCCCCCACATTTTCCGATCGCATGTGTATATGTTCACCTTGCTGTGTGCGGTAGTCGACACTACCACTCGAAAATTGCAGGTCATTGCTAAAAGTACAACTGAAATAATCCTCTAAACATCTAAAAACTTCATAGAACTTACAGAGTGCTAAAAACGACAACCGCAGAGGAAGTAAAAACGGGGCTATACATATGAAACCTTGTACCACTTACCTCTCTCAAGTTGCTGAACCCTAAGAAAAACACTAGTGATAATAACACTGTTCTAAAAAACAGATGTTCTCATTTAATACACTATGCTAAAAGGGTTGCATATTGCGAACTGTGGATATAAACACTCCGCCTATAGATTACGGTTCTACACACGTGGAAAAAAGTTTGCCGTGGAGGTTAACAGACATAAGAATATCACGAAAAGACTTTCTAAATTTCTGGGTGCTACAGCACCTGAGGTAGCTGCTGCTACTGCAATATACACAACCGTCTTTAAACATGATCACGTTTTTAATAAAAAATAATGTACGGAGACCTATCTGCCAGCCGCCCTGTGGCGCACGAACACGTGTAGCTGGTATCACGGCCCACTAGTGACTGTTGCCTCGCTATATCCACCATAGCCACTGGCTGTGGTGGCGTTTGGTGACCTCTGCCTGGACTAACGCTCTGAAACCATTGTACAGTGTTCCCCTGCAGTCTGGGTGCCGGCCGGAGTGGCCGAGCGGTTAAAGGCGCCACAGTCTGGAACCGCACGACCGTTACGGTCGCAGGTTCGAATCCTGCCTCGGGCATGGATGTGTGTGTGATGTCCTTAGGTTAGTTAGGTTTAAGCAGTTCTAAGTTCTAGGGGACTTATGACCACAGCAGTTGAGTCCCACAGTGCTCAGAGCCATTTGAACCATTTTTTTGGGTGCCCTTTGGTTGCAACTCCTGCCTACCCGCCATGGTATTGTCTACTGCAGCGTCCAGATACCTGCTCGTGGTCCCTGCATGCATTTGCTGCAAACCACCACCATCCCTCCAGATATGTTTCCAGGAAATCCGTGGTTATGCCTGTAACAGAAAATATATTTTACTGTCAAAGACGTTGCCGATTCCTTTGCAAGAGCGAGATGTTTCCTCACAAAAGAGCCTGTGCCAGCTAGGAAAAGTGTTCAGTTACCTCCTCTGTGTGTGGAAACTCACAGTTTTATCTCAAACACGACAATTCGTCTCGCTAGCGATCTACCTCGAATGGTTCCAGATCACCCAGTAGAAATCAGCATGTCTCTGTTTGCCAAAGGCGATAGTAATACCCGCACATCAGCAAGTTCCTGCCTGTAGGATAAAGACTTACAGTGTGTGAGGTTCAGCGTGTTATGATGACGACGAAAGAGTCGTCGGTAATGTTGACTGGTGGCCAATGCTAAATAGAAATATAAATCACAGCAGGTTTGTCAGTAACGTCGATAAGGTGCTGGCTGCATGGTCTGTATCTGCAGCGACTAAAATAATTAGAAGTCGTTGGTAAAAAATAATATATATTGTACTTAATTGGTTGTACGGGATTCTTCTTGACTGCATACAAATAATTATAAACAGATAGCTATTAAGGCCTCATTTAGGCCATACGTTACTGAGCGCCTTGTTAGAGATTGCTTCTTATCAGCTGAAGGCTATACTACTTTATCACTTGACGTCCAGAGCAAGAGTGAACGAGAGCTCGCTAGAAACTTTATACAAGCCCCGGAGCGGCGCTGGTCGCGACTCGCGGGTGCAACGATACTAATACGGACCGTGATCGATAACTGCAACCCCTAACAAGTGTAGTATCGAACGTTGATACCACACAGCGTTCGTCAGCTGACTTTTCCTAACTTGTTGATCGCTGTTACTGCATTCATATTGATTATCACTAAAAAAACGGAACAGAACTTAGATCAATATAAGCCCTACCCCACCTCAGCCATCTTCCTTCTGCTCTAGTCTTTGACTACGATCAGTTATCATCATGGTTGTTTGCCTCTCCAAGACCATCATCATGAAACAATCGTCATCCGTCTGCAGTGTCAGCAGCAAGCGCCTGAGGAGGGATGAAAAAGAATTGCACTGTAAGTACATATTTTCGTCTTCAACAAATAAATGCTGTGTTAATTCGTTTCATAGCATGGCTGAGGACCAAGTAGCTCTATTAATTTTCGTAATTTGAGTTCGGATTTAGTATCTGTGTGCGTTTATCGTCAGTGCTAGTTATTTCATAGTTCTCGTTAAAACAACTGTTATTTAGTAGCTCTCTGCATGTTTTCTGTTAAAACGAGTTTCATACTAGGCGCAAGACCAATGTCAATTTTGATAGTTCCCATACCCAGCAACAGATGGCATCAGTTATTTCTAATGTTTTGCATTTGAGGGTTAGCCCATTATTCCACGCCTGTCTTCATATGTCCTTGGTCGATAAAACGAGTTTCATATCAGATGTGTGCAGGGAGTTAGGATCTAGTAGCTCTATGTATTACAGGGGTTATTAATAGTTCTGTATTTTACAAATTCTTTTTTCTTTTTTCTTATAGCCTACATGCACGAAATTGAGGAGGAGTTGATTTGGCAGACAGAGGCTGAAAGAAGGTTGTCTGCAGCATCCTCGGACCCTGGAACAACCTCCAGCTGTTATTCCACCAGCATTTCAGCCATTTAAGTATATAAATTGATGTTCAAATTTCGCAGTATATGTTTATGTTAGAAGAAGAAGTTTAAAATTTTCTTTTCCCTTTTACAGTACATGATCTCGATGCAACTGACAGGATAGTTGAGACGTACTACACGGAAGAGCCTCCTTCACAGCCTTCATTCACATGAAACAAAAATAATGTTTCGCAGTATATTGAGAAAACAGTTTCCTGCTCTCATTTTTTTCCATTGTTCATGTTACAGCACATGTATATCGACAGAAGAATGATGGGTGCTGGAGGAGCACCAGCTCCATGAACTCTAGTCCACATGCTAAACTGGGTACACGAAATGATATGAGCGTGGGTGTATTGCGAACCCCAGATCATAATGCTGGACTGGGTGGAGTACGTCCCAGATCATACAGAGATCTGGGATGAGATATTGTGTTGGGGAGAATGGGAATTAGGTAATTATTATTACATACACTCCTGGAAATGGAAAAAAGAACACATTGACACCGGTGTGTCAGACCCACCATACTTGCTCCGGACACTGCGAGAGGGCTGTACAAGCAATGATCACACGCACGGCACAGCGGACACACCAGGAACAGCGGTGTTGGCCGTCGAATGGCGCTAGCTGCGCAGCATTTGTGCACCGCCGCCGTCAGTGTCAGCCAGTTTGCCGTGGCATACGGAGCTCCATCGCAGTCTTTAACACTGGTAGCATGCCGCGACAGCGTGGACGTGAACCGTATATGCAGTTGACGGACTTTGAGCGAGGGGGTATAGTGGGCATGCGGGAGGCCGGGTGGACGTACCGCCGAATTGCTCAACACGTGGGGCGTGAGGTCTCCACAGTACATCGATGTTGTCGCCAGTGGTCGGCGGAAGGTGCACGTGCCCGTCGACCTGGGACCGGACCGCAGCGACGCACGGATCCACGCCAAGACCGTAGGATCCTACGCAGTGCCGTAGGGGACCGCACCGCCACTTCCCAGCAAATTAGGGACACTGTTGCTCCTGGGGTATCGGCGAGGACCATTCGCAACCGTCTCCATGAAGCTGGGCTACGGTCCCGCACACCGTTAGGCCGTCTCCCGCTCACGCCCCAACATCGTGCAGCCTGCCTCCAGTGGTGTCGCGACAGGCGTGAATGGAGGGACGAATGGAGACGTGTCGTCTTCAGCGGTGAGAGTCGCTTCTGCCTTGGTGCCAATGATGGTCGTATGCGTGTTTGGCGCCGTGCAGGTGAGCGCCGCAATCAGGACTGCATACGACCGAGGCACACAGGGCCAACACCCGGCATCATGGTGTGGGGAGCGATCTCCTACACTGGCCGTACACCACTGGTGATCGTCGAGGGGACACTGAATAGTGCACGGTACATCCAAACCGTCATCGAACCCATCGTTCTACCATTCCTAGACCGGCAAGGGAAGTTGCTGTTCCAACAGGACAATGCACGTCCGCATGTATCCCGTGCCACCCAACGTGCTCTAGAAGGTGTAAGTCAACTACCCTGGCCAGCAAGATCTCCGGATCTGTCCCCCACTGAGCATGTTTGGGACTGGATGAAGCGTCGTCTCATGCGGTCTGCACGTCCAGCACGAACGCTGGTCCAACTGAGGCGCCAGGTGGAAATGGCATGGCAAGCCGTTCCACAGGACTACATCCAGCATCTCTACGATCGTCTCCATGGGAGAATAGCAGCCTGCATTGCTGCGAAAGGTGGATATACACTGTACTAGTGCCGACATTGTGCATACTCTGTTGCCTGTGTCTATTTGCCTGTGGTTCTGTCAGTGTGATCATGTGATGTATCTGACCCCAGGAATGTGTCAATAAAGTTTCCCCTTCCTGGGACAATGAATTCACGGTGTTCTTATTTCAATTTCCAGGAGTGTACAATAGATGTTCTTTCTTTACACTATAATCAGCAGTGGTAGTAGCTTGCGAGTACTCTTGTTCTCTCTCTCTCTCTCTCTCTCTCTCTCTCTCTCTCTCTCTCTCTCTCTCTCTCTCTTTTTCTCTCTCTCTCTCCCTCCCTCCCCCCCCCTTCTGTCTCCCCACAGTTTGACTATTACTGTATGTCATAGTGTGGGTGCAAAGGCAGGTGGTACAACTGTCACAATGTAGTCCTGTCCAGCATGCCTCACCCTATAGGATGAGGCTTTCAGCTCCACAGCTATAAGCCTCTGCTGCCCTGCCGCCCCTTCTGCCTCCCTTGGTAGTCTGCTTCCCCCCCCCCCCCCCCAGTCCAGCTGCTCACGTTGGAACAACAACATGCCACTAGCTGGAGCAGGCACTACTGGTGCACCTCGCTGCCCTGCTCTTCCTCAACCCAGGTGCTCACACTGTGGTGATGAAGACCAGCAGCAGCAAACAACTATTCATGATGTTTCTGTGGTTGGCCATAGTATTCTCCCCATCATAATAATGATTAGCATGAGCTTAGTAATGTGATGTCAGAACTAAACTACTTGGTGGTTGAGGATGATTTTGACAAGTGAATCTCATTTTCCCTAATTGAGAACCAGCTGGTGGGGTACAATGACCCAGTAGAGTTTCTAAGAGCATGCCTTCCCTGTTGGAGAGAGAGCTTACTCACCTTATTAATCATCCACATACCCCTCCATTCAATGCAATGCAGTGTGATGCTTAGAGCTCATGCATCACCCCCCCCCCCCCCCCGAAACAAGGCAGTGTTGCAGAGGAGACCAGCACAGTCTACATCTGGTGGAGAAATGGAGTTTCTACATGGATAGAAGATTTCACCTTGAGTGCTATATGAGACAAGATTTCTGATATGCGAGTTAGAGACTCAGGTAAAGCACTCAGATGAGTAACACACCTCAATATCCATATGCATGTCCATGATCAAGTCAATGACAGGTCCAGCTATATCAAGCTTTCTGATATAGCAGCCAAGCAGTCATGTCCAAAATGAGAATCAATGCAGCTTTGCTTGGTCACTTCTGGCTTTTTGAAGGAAATTATGGGGAAGATCCACAGTGTACCTCTTGATATGGCAGCAGTGTTAACATTCGTGGGTTTTATAATAGTGTGGCTCGTTTACCATAGTGTAAATATTTTAGTATAAATATCTGTGTGTTTTACCTGTTGCCAATCATCCAGTCAGATTAGTTTTTTAAAGGTAGATTGTTCCTAGTACATCTAAATATGTAAATATTCTTATCCATTGCTACTACGTCTCTGGAAAAAAAAAATTTTGTAAATACTCTCAACTAGTGCTAATGTGCCCTGGAAAATTTTGAAAAATATTCCCAACCAGTGCTATTGAAAATTGTAAATGTTCTCAACCAGTGTCACTACTGTAGAGCAGACTGCAGAAGGTTTTTTTCTGCTAGTGATACTTACTAGTAAGAGTAAGTAAGTTTAAAGTATCTCAGCATTGAAAATATTAGAGGCAAACTGTATCAAGTCACAGTTCGTAGTACATTGCTTGAGAATCATACCATCTCAAGAACTAAATTGTACATCAAGAACTAAATGGTGTCTCAAGAAGCTTATTATACCGAAAGAATGAAACTGTATCTGAGAGAACTGAATAAACGAAAAATTCGTCACCATACATCTTTTATGTTGTTATTTACAGAAAATGTGTCGCAATTGTGTGTGTGTGTGTGTGTGTGTGTGTGTGTGTGTGTGTGTGTGTGTGTGTGTGTGTGTGTGTGTGTATCAAACGCCTAAAAATGGTAAAGCAACTGGCAGTGCCAGCATCCCAGCTGAGATACTAAAATATGAAGGAAAAGCATTGCACAGACATTTACTTCATCTTATACAAATAATCTGGAAAACATAGAACATTCCAACAGATTGGAGAGAATCATTAATAGTCCCTATACATAACAAAGGAGACAGAGAAGATCTCAGAAACTATAGAGGAATACCATTAGTCAATACAGGTTATAAGATCATATCTTGTTTCTTGCTAAGCCACTTAAAGCCATATGCAGAAAATATAATTGGGGATTATGAAAATGGCTTCTGCAAAAACAAATCCACCACTGACAACGTATGTGCAATCAAATCGACAAATTAAAAAGTTGGGGAATATAAACAAAAAATAGATTATCGATTTCATGAAGGCTTATTGCTCCATCCATAGACAAAGTTTGTGGAATGTAATGACTGAATTTGGTTTCCCAATTAAATTGATAAATCTCTGCAAAGTGTGCATGGATGAATATACAAGCAGGGTATTTCTAAGTGGATTAAAGTCTGACCACATTAGAAACAAAACTGCGTTAAGACAAGGAGAAGCTTTGTTCCCCCTTCTCTTCAATATAGCTTTAGGAAGAGTTGTGAGGAAACTGAAACTGGTACCTGCTGTAATCCTTCAAGAAAGCAAAATTAACGTGTTAGCATACGGATTGTGTTTATTGGAAGCAGTGAAATAGAGGTTAGGCAACTATTTGTGGAACTTGCAACAGAAGCATCAAGACTTGGCCTGAAACTAAATGACGAAAAAACGAAATACAACATAGTTCAAAGATGTAGAGATCAATGGGATAACCAATCACTTCTAATAGGTGGTGAACACAAATCTGAGCTTGTTGAACAGTTCAAATTTCTGGGATCAGTGATATATGAACAAAATCAGAGACAGGTACAAATAAGAGCAAGACTGCAAAATGCTAACTGACCCTATTATGTAACACAAAATCTCATATGGTCCAAACTGCTGACTAGGAAAACTAAAATAAAGTTACGTAAAACAATTATCAGACCAGTTCTGATCTATGGCTAAGAAACATGGAGCCTAACGAAAACGGAACACCACCATTGCAAGTGTTTGAGAATGAAGTTTATAGAAAAATCTTTGGTCCATATTATGACAATGAATCACAGTGCTGGAAGAGAAGACACAACATACAAGTCCACGAGTTATCACAACCAACGATAGTAAACATAACAAATGCTAGAAGACTGCAATGGGCTGGACATCTGATGACAATGAAAGAATACCAAATTATGTTAAGAATATTCAGGGAGAAGCCATACGGCAAAAGATCATGGGGGAGACTCAGGAGTACTAGGCGCAGTGAAATTGATTGCATATGCGAAAAATTGGGAATAAATAACTCGCAAGAGGCAGCACAAGACAGGACTATCTGGAATAATGTGCGATTGGCACAGGAGCTTTTAGTTCCTTGTGTGAGAGACGTGACAGTTTGAAACACGAGTGTTATTAACGAGGTGAAGTTTAAGATGGAGAATAACAAAACATATATAATGGTTGCTTGATATTACGCGTAACCTGCAGCATGTGTCTTTTATGGGCACAGGTGGCATATGACCACGTCCACTTTCAGAGAAATGTGGAAAACATGTTGCGACCGAACCGCCGAATCTTTCCATCAGTAAATGGGGTATGTTCTCAACTGACTCGGTTGTTTTAACCCCTCCACTGACGGAATGACCCACTTCCTACTTCCGTATGTATAAAGCCAATACGGACTTGTAGCTGTCACGCCTTTGCGCTTACTGCTACGTATTTTAACCATAAATAGCTCAGCCCTAATGGTAAGAGTTAGTAGTGAATTCACGTTATTAATCTTCGAAGACAGCACAGCTGCCACAAGCTCAGCTCACTTTTACTCCACTCCTACCCTCGCCATTGCACCACATTAACTAGGTGCTACATGGACCTTGCTAAATTCACTTGCGTATACATTTTTGACCGTTACTCGCCAGTATTTACCTATTGGATTAGTACACTCCTAACCGGACTATTTCTCAAAGAGCTGTGATGATTGAACGGGTTCGATCCACGGCCTACAGTGCCCTACAGTTCACACGGTAACACTGCCTACCTGACCCACTTAACTTGGTAGTGAGCATATGTATCCAATCACCGCTGCTTGCAGCAGTGGATAATCCTATCAGCACGACGAGAGCAGCAGACTTACCGTCGAATCCTCCTGAAAATACTTATAACTACAGTCGCCAGCTCTGAAGGAGCAAAAGAATAAATCAATTTTTTGGCTCGTTTCAAAGTGAAACGGCTTGAGTTGAATTTAAACTTAATTCTGAATATTACTCTTTCTGATCATTCTAGGTGATTCTACAAAGCAAATACTCTCTCAATTTCTGTGAGTTGGCTTGGTAATTACCACCAAGACAATTTATGCAACTTAGGTTAACAAAATTCTATCCTTCAAGTTATTTAATGATTTTGGATAGTACTCTTTGGACAATTGATATATAATTAGTTAAGTGACTTTACTTGAAAGGTTACTCAGAAAAATTTAAGTAACTATAAATAGGCGACTGATTCTAGTGTGACCATTGCTCTTTTCAACATTCTTAAACGCTTAAGTATTCTACAACCAAAAGAATTGTAAATGAAAGAGGCGATGGTGGCCTCAGTCTGATTTCACTACACTATGTTTCAGGTTACTACACTTTACAATGAACAACATGCGTCGTAATTTTACTCATTACTATATTCTGTCCTCTGCACTTGCACAAAAGAAAACTGGTATTCTCCTTTTACATGTATACAAAGTTCGACTTAACAGTTTCAAGCAGTCTTGCCTTGGGTAGACGTGTCGGTGCTGGTGGTGGGATGCATGTGGCTAACGCAGCTCTTCACGCCTCATACCCTTAATGGCGGCTGGAACTACCAGCTGTAGCACTCGTATAAGCTACTGCACGTCCGCCATAAAATCTGGGCGCAGGAACTCTTACAATCAGCCCCAGTGGCATAGAGACGGCTTCGACAACCATTCGTCACGTTCTACTCCACAAACGGCGACGATATTCGCCTCTTCGCGGTTGCACAATCACTTATGCGTGAGCACAGTTACGCACGTCCTGTCATGTCAACACTCCCCAGGCCATTTCATTCTTCAGTCCCTGTGTCTCCAGCTACCTCTAGCTACGTTCGTATCACCAAGAGTGGGGGCGTTCCCCTACCACCTTTTCACCGAAATCATTTAGTATTTAAGAATATTTATATTTATTACCCTGGAGTTCATACCAGTCATAATAATTTACTACTAGCGCTTTATAACATTAAATCATACAGTAATAACTTATAATTACCAAGAAAAAGAATACATTTGACTCCGAGAGCTTAGTGCATTGTCTGAGAGGCAGCGCTAATTCCCAGTTTCGCCAATAGATGGCATCAGGGTGCACTCCCTGGCAGTCTCACACCAGCGCGCCCGTTTCCGACGCGCGGGCTCCAAATTACTGTCAGCCCACCATCATTTCAGTTCCGTTACAATGTCTAACGGAAATTGTATCCCCTGTGGTTGTGGAGAACCACAGATGCGGCATATGGGAAAGTTTACATACCAACAAGGTATGAATGGACGGTAAACAGAGCATGAGGTAAAAATGCATTTATTTTTCATCCAATTTAACAGTCACTTTATTTATTATAAGCAGGCACAACAATATTTTCACGAATCTTCTTCTTGAGTCGATGGAGGCAGGACACCAACAGAATTTCGGGTCTTGAACAGCAGTAAACTTGAAGATTCGACGCATCCATGTGATTTTCTCCTCACCTTTGATGTAGATAACGGTATCTGTGTGGTCAAACAATCGAAGCAATGTCACCGTATCTTTGTAGGATATACCAGGATCATTCCAGTGAACTTCATGGTGGGAATGTGTTATGCACTTTGTACTTTGTATTTTAGTATACAGCACATCCTTGAAAGATCTCGGTGATGCAGTGCTTGCTGAGAATATCCCTACTAAACTGGCATCTTCTGTGAATACTATGAATGCAAATCTTTAAATACAAGCTGTCTGTGCTCATCATCATAGAAGCCCTGAGCGTCTGTAATAATGTTCACACCTAGAGATGCCATTGTGAAATGCTCTGGGTATGGCGCAGCACTTGTTTGTTTATGCACAGATCGCTGCACAAAACCAGTGAGCGGCCTATAGTTAATAACATGACCATGTAGACCTATCGCATAAGCTGCAGTATATTCTGGGAAATTTGCCAAAAATTCAAATTCAATTTTTACATAAATCAGTCCAGATTTAATTACTTTGTTTTGTGTTGAGCTGCCTATTACGATGCTGGTACTAGCTCCTTGAATTTCTGTGGGCTGAGTACACATTCTTCCTCTTTACTGTATGTAGCATGGAACCTCATGTGCATGCCATATGCTAGACTCCAAACATTTTCATTCAGCTGCAGATCTAACTTATCATATGGGTAGAAATCGAAGATCAGGTAGACTCTGGCATTAGATAAACTGCAGTCGTCAAATTTGATGGAATCACTTGCTGCATTCCCTCTTCTACTGGCCTGAAACGCAGCGTCTCCAATGGAGCAGAGGTGTTAATAGACAATATTTGTTTGCTTGCAATCGGTAGCACTGGTTACTTGGAAAGCTCCTTGAATGTAAAGATAGTAATAGATATACACCAGCATTGAGAACTTTTAAAAGCTCAAAACATTGCTCATCTGACACAGTGATATGTGGCATTTTCTATATTATTTTGTGATGGTGATCTCGTTCCGCTCTTGAGTTCCTTGAATGTATGAGTTGTTATCCGTTGCACTCAGTACCAGAATAAGTTCATGTTTAGCATTCAGAACAATTTGACACATGTCTTCAAAGTATCCTATAAGCAGTTTTAGAGGTTTACATACAGCAAATCTCCTGTACTCTTTCACTGTTATACACACTGACTCGTCTATGAGCCATTCAGCATTTCCTAAATCGTTCAAATCCCAGGCAGAAGCAGAGACATACGATTTAAGATTTGACGCTACGTCTGCATTGCATATATGGTCAATCTCGACCATGGTAAGTTCTTATCACATTTCAGGAAACAGGAATACTACAGCATTACATGAAAGGTTTGATGTCACAGTAACAGTGCCATTCGTTTTCGTAAATGATTCATAAAAATATATAAAACTCCTGTTTGGGGAGGGTAAAGCGTCTTGATGCTGGATGACAATCTTAATTTCACCATTCTTGTTAAATGTGCCTGATGCATAAGGTTTATGGAAGAATCATTCCTAGCACATAATATGCTTGTCGTATTCCAACAGGTCATTGCAAGGTTTGACACCTACTGAACTAGGAAACTCCTAGTTCGCAAGTTTTATCACCTTGCTATTCTGTTGTGAAGTGCTGCGCTGTGCATTGTGCACATTAGTTTTATATCTTATGCCCATTCTAGCTTTGTTGACAATACGAGGATGCTAGGAGTCCTGGCTGGTTGAAGTCGCTACCGCCACTTCCTGTCCAATAATTTAAAGGTCTTCGCTTCTAGCCGGCCGAAGTGGCTGTGCGGTTAAAGGCGCTGCAGTCTGGAACCGCAAGACCGCTACGGTCGCAGGTTCGAATCCTGCCTCGGGCATGGATGTTTGTGATGTCCTTAGGTTAGTTAGGTTTAGCTAGTTCTAAGTTCTAGGGGACTAATGACCTCAGCAGTTTAGTCCCATAGTGCTCAGAGCCATTTTTTTCTTCGCTTCTACCTTCGAAAGGTCCCAGTTGGATCTACATCTACATCTACATCTACATTGATACTCCGCGAGCCACCCAACGGTGTGTGGCGGAGGGCACTTTACGTGCCACTGTCATTACCTCCCTTTCCTGTTCCAGTCGCGTATGGTTCGCGGGAAGAACGACTGTCTGAAAGCCTCCGTGCGTGCTCTAATCTCTCTAATTTTACATTCGTGATCTCCTCGGGAGGTATAAGTAGGGGGAAGCAATATATTCGATACCTCATCCAGAAACGCACCCTCTCGAAACCTGGCGAGCAAGCTACACCGCGATGCAGAGCGCCTCTCTTGCAGAGTCTGCCACTTGAGTTTATTAAACATCTCCGTAACGCTATCACGGTTACCAAATAACCCGGTGACGAAACGCTCCGCTCTTCTTTGGATCTTCTCTATCTCCTCCGTCAACCCGACCTGGTACGGATCCCACACTGATGAGCAATACTCAAGTATAGGTCGAACGAGTGTTTTGTAAGCCACCTCCTTTGTTGATGGACTACATTTTCTAAGCACTCTCCCAATGAATCTCAACCTGGTACCCGCCTTACCAACAATTAATTTTATATGATCATTCCACTTCAAATCGTTCCGCACGCATACTCCCAGATATTTTACAGACGTAACTGCTACCAGTGTTTGTTCCGCTATCATATAATCATACAATAAAGGATCCTTCTTTCTATGTATTCGCAATACATTACATTTGTCTATGTTAAGGGTCAGTTGCCACTCCCTGCACCAAGTGCCTATCCGCTGCAGATCTTCCTGCATTTCGCTACAATTTTCTAATGCTGCAACTTCTCTGTATACTACAGCATCATCCGCGAAAAGCCGCATGGAACTTCCGACACTATCTACTAAGTCATTTATATATATTGTGAAAAGCAATGGTCCCATAACACTCCCCTGTGGCACGCCAGAGGTTACTTTAACGTCTGTAGACGTCTCTCCATTGATAACAACATGCTGTGTTCTGTTTGCTAAAAACTCTTCAATCCAGCCACACAGCTGGTCTGATATTCCGTAGGCTCTTACTTTGTTTATCAGGCGACAGTGCGGAACCGTATCGAACGCCTTCCGGAAGTCAAGAAAAATAGCATCTACCTGGGAGCCTGCATCTAATATTTTCTGGGTCTCATGAACAAATAAGGCGAGTTGGGTCTCGCACGATCGCTGTTTCCGGAATCCATGTTGACTCCTACAGAGTAGATTCTGGGTTTCCAGAAATGACATGATACGCGAGCAAAAAACATGT
Organism: Schistocerca americana; assembly: GCF_021461395.2. NCBI lineage: Eukaryota > Metazoa > Arthropoda > Insecta > Orthoptera > Acrididae > Schistocerca > Schistocerca americana. The sequence continues at coordinate 205,850,047 of NC_060121.1, read as the reverse complement.
TCTAAAATTCTACAAGAGATCGACGTAAGAGATATAGGTCTATAGTTTTGCGCATCTGCTCGACGACCCTTCTTGAAGACTGGGACTATCTGTGCTCTTTTCCAATCATTTGGAACCCTCCGTTCCTCTAGAGACTTGCGGTACGCGGCTGTTAGAAGGGGGGCAAGTTCTTTCGCGTACTCTGTGTAGAATCGAATTGGTATCCCGTCAGGTCCAGTGGACTTTCCTCTATTGAGTGATTCCAGTTGCTTTTCTATTCCTTGGACACTTATTTCGATGTCAGCCATTTTTTCGTTTGTGCGAGGATTTAGAGAAGGAACTGCAGTGCGGTCTTCCTCTGTGAAACAGCTTTGGAAAAAGGTGTTTAGCATTTCAGCTTTACGCGTGTCATCCTCTATTTCAATGCCATCATCATCCCGTAGTGTCTGGATATGCTGTTTCGAGCCACTTACTGATTTAACGTAAGACCAGAACTTCCTAGGATTTTCTGTCAAGTCGGTACATAGAATTTTACTTTCGAACTCAATGAACGCTTCACGCATAGCCCTCCTTACGCTAACTTTGACATCGTTTAGCTTCTGTTTGTCTGAGAGGTTTTGGCTGCGTTTAAACTTGGAGTGGAGCTTTCTTTGCTTTCGCAGTAGTTTCCTAACTTTGTTGTTGTACCACGGTGGGTTTTTCCCGTCCCTCACAGTTTTACTCGGCACGTACCTCTCTAAAACGCATTTTACGATTGCCTTGAACTTTTTCCATAAACACTCAACATTGTCAGTGTCGGAACAGAAATTTTCGTTTTGATCTGTTAGGTAGTCTGAAATCTGCCTTCTATTACTCTTGCTAAACAGATAAACCTTCCTCCCTTTTTTTATATTCCTATTAACTTCCATATTCAGGGATGCTGCAACGGCCTTATGATCACTGATTCCCTGTTCTGTACATACAGAGTCGAAAAGTTCGGGTCTGTTTGTTATCAGTAGGTCCAATATGTTATCTCCACGAGTCGGTTCTCTGTTTAATTGCTCGAGGTAATTTTCGGATAGTGCACTCAGTATAATGTCACTCGATGCTCTGTCCCTACCACCCGTCCTAAACATCTGAGTGTCCCAGTCTATATCTGGTAAATTGAAATCTCCACCTAAGACTATAACATGCTGAGAAAATTTATGTGAAATGTATTCTAAATTTTCTCTCAGTTGTTCTGCCACTAATGCTGCTGAGTCGGGAGGTCGGTAAAAGGAGCCAATTATTAACCTAGTTCGGTTGTTTAGTGTAACCTCCACCCATAATAATTCACAGGAACTATCCACTTCTACTTCACTACAGGATAAACTACTACTAACAGCGACGAACACTCCACCACCAGTTGCATGCAATCTATCCTTTCTAAACACCGTCTGTACCTTTGTAAAAATTTCAGCAGAATTTATCTCTGGCTTAAGCCAGCTTTCTGTACCTATAACGATTTCAGCTTCGGTGCTTTCTATCAGCGCTTGAAGTTCCGGTACTTTACCAACGCAGCTTCGACAGTTGACAATTACAATACCGATTGCTGCTTGGTCCCCGCATGTCCTGACTTTGCCCCGCACCCGTTGAGGTTGTTGCCCTTTCAGTACTTGCCCAAGGCCATCTAACCTAAAAAACCGTTGGAGCTCCCAACTACCAGTAAGCCCACCCTCTGCAACTGCCCGGATCTTGCAGACTGAGGGGCAACCTCTGGAACAGGACAAGCAGCCATGTCAGGCCGAAGATCAGTATCAGCCTGAGACAGAGCCTGAAACCGGTTCGTCAGACAAACTGGAGAGGCTTTCCGTTCAGCCCTCCAGAATGTCTTTCGCCCCCTGCCACACCTTGAAACGACCTCCCACTCTACCACAGGTGAGGGATCAGCCTCAATGCGGGCAGTATCCCGGGCAACCACAGTCGTAGTCCGATCAGGGGATGCGTGGGACGAGCTGGCCGTCCCCGACAAACCCCCATCCGGACCCCCACAGTGATGCCCATTGGCAACAGCCTCAAGCTGTGTGACCGAAGCCAACACTGCCTGAAGCTGGGAGCGAAGGGATGCCAACTCAGCCTGCATCCGAACACAGCAGTTGCAGTCCCTATCCATGCTAAAAACTGTTTTGCAAAGAACGTCTGAACTAATCTACAGAGCGCAAACAAATCGACAAAATTTGAACTGTTATTAAAATACAAGATTGCCTAGTAAATGCAGTAATGCTGCTACTTGCGCACTGCTGACACTGCTCGGCGGCGGAAGAAGAATAAGCGAATTTACACTATTCAGGTACTAAAACGCGATGCTACAACTCTCAAATACTATAATACGCCCGAATTTTATGAATTACACAATGCAATTACCAAAAACACGCAAAGAAATTAAGAATTAAACTATTTTTTTTTTGTGGTTTTTTGGGCGCACAACTTCAGTGGTCATTAGCGCCCTGACTACTCTAAGAATGCACCGCGAGGCACAAGTTGACAACAACAACTAGAAGGGAAAACACAATAAAAGACAGACTGACAGGCATAGGACTAAAAAACATCATCAAATGTCCTTAGCGAGGTTTGTCAAATTGATAAAACAAAGAACACGAGCAGCTGCTCGTGGGTCATCCGCTAAAATGGCATCTAAAGTATTAGGCAGGTTAAGATCGAGGCGCAGTGTGTTAAGATCTGGACAGGACATTAAAATGTGTCTGACCGTCAGCAAGTGCCCACATGGGCAGAACGGCGCCGGCGCAGCCGTCGGCGATGGCTGAACCGGCAGTGTCCAATTCTTAACCTTGCTAAAACGACCTCCTCCCGCCGAGAAGGGCGTGAGGAGGACGTCCAAGCCACGGGAAGAGGTTTTAAGGCCCGAAGCTTGTTGTCGGTAAGTGCAGCCCAATCGGCATGCCACAGCGACACAACGCGCCGACAAATGACCCTGCTAAAATCGGACGAAGGGACACAACAAGAAGCTGTCCGAGGCTGGAGGACCGCAGCCTTGGCCGCGGCATCTGCAGCTTCGTTCCCAGGGATACCGACATGGCCAGGAACCCACATAAAGCTAACTGGCGTACCGACGTCCACCAGCTGCTGAAGAGAGCGTTGGATCCGGTGTACGAAAGGGTGAACCGGGTACGGATCACTGAGGCTCTGGATGGCGCTCAGGGAATCTGAGCAGATGACATAAGCAGAATGTCGGTGGCGGCAGATGTAAAGAACAGCCTGGTAGAGGGCAAAAAGCTCAGCTGTGAAGACCGAACAATGGCCATGGAGCCGGTATTGGAAACTTTGTGCCCCAACAATAAAGGAACACCCGACCCCGTCATTGGTCTTAGAGCCATCTGTATAAATTAAAGTCATGTCGATGAACTTCGAACGAAGTTCCAAAAAACGGGAGTGGTAGACCGAACCGGGGGTGACCTCTTTTGGGAGCGAGCTGAGGTCGAGGTGAATGCGGACCTGAGCCTGGAGCCAAGGTGGCGTGCGGCTCTCGCCCACTTGAAAGGTTGCAGGGAGTGAAAAATGAAGGTGTTGAAGGAGGCGACGAAAGCGAACTCCAGGGGGTAGCAAGGCAGAGACATACAACCCGTATTGAAGGTCAAGAGAGTCGTCAAAAAAGGAACGACAAGACGGATGGTCGGGCATTGACAGTAGCCGACAGGCATACCGACAAAGCAGTATATCGCGCCGGTAGGTGAGTGGCAATTCGCCAGCGTCAGCATGAAGACTCTCTACGGGACTGGTATAAAATGCTCCGATCGCAAGTCGTAAACCCCGATGTTGTATGGAGTTGAGGCGGCGTAAGATGGATGGCCGTGCAGAGGAGTATACGAAGCTCCCATAATCCAGCTTGGAGCGGACGATCGACCGATATAGACGAAGTAGGACGGTTCGATCCGCTCCCCACGACATACCACTGAGAACACGGAGGACATTTAAAGAACGGGTACAACGGGTGGCCAAATATGACACATGTGGAGACCAGCTAAGTTTCCTGTCAAAGGTAAGGCCTAAAAATTTGATTGTCTCCACGATTGGGAGAGCAACGGGACCGAGTCGTAAGGACGGTGGGAGAAGCTCTTTGTAGCGCCAGAAGTTAATACAGACCGTCTTCTCGGCAGCAAAACGGAAGCCATTGGCGACACTCCAGGAGTAAAGACGGTCAAGAGAACGCTGAAGACAGCGCTCCAGGACACGTGTACACTGCGCGCTGCAATAGATGGTAAAATCGTCCACGAAAAGGGAGCCTGATACATCAGCTGGGAGGCAATCCATTATTGGATCGATCGCGATGGCGAAGAGAGCGACGCTCAAAACTGAGCCCTGTGGCACTCCATTCTCCTGGCGAAAGGTGTCGAACAGGACAGAACCCACACGTACCCGAAACTGTCGATCCAGTAAAAAGGAACGAATAAAAAGAGGGAGGCGACCGCGAAGGCCCCATGTATGCATGGTGCGGAGAATGCCCGCCTTCCAACAGGTGTCATAAGCCTTCTCCAAATCAAAGAACACAGCCGCGGTCGGGCGCTTCCGCAAGAAGTTATTCATAATGAAGGTCGACAAGGTAACCAGATGGTCAACAGCAGAGCGGCGCCTATGAAATCCACATTGTACATTGGTAAGTAGGCGTCGAGACTCGAGCAGCCAAACCAATCGAGCGTCAACCATTCGCTCCATCACTTTACACACACAGCTGGTAAGCGAGATAGGTCGATAACTGGAAGGCAAGTGCTTGTCCTTCCCCGGCTTAGGAATCGGGACAACGATAGACTCGCGCCAGCATGCGGGAACATGTCCCTCAATCCAGATGCGATTGTATGTACGAAGAAGAAAACCTTTACCCGCAGGAGAAAGGTTCTTCAGCATCTGAATATGAATAGAATCAGGCCCTGGAGCGGAGGACCGTGATCGGCCAAGTGCGGTTTCGAGTTCCCGCATGGTGAATGGGGCATTATAACTTTCACAATTCGAGGAGCGGAAGTCAGGTGGCCTAGCCTCCTCTGCCTGTTTGCGGGGGAGGAAGGCAGGGTGGTAATGAGCGGAGCTCTAAACCTCGGCGAAAAAGCGGCCGAAGGCATTGGAGACAGCCTCAGGGGCCACAAGGACTTCATTCGCGACCTTCAAGCCAGAAACTGGGGAGTGGACCTTAGTGCCAGATAGCCGGCGCAGGCTACCCCAGACAACAGAATTAAACTATGTAACAAACGAGTGAGCTAGGAGTATACGACTTGCTGCTCAGCTGCTTATCCAACGGCGGCGGGGAGCACACTGACCGTGACCAACCGACACTGGCCGTTCAAAAAAAAAACAGTAGACAAACGACTACGCGAATTTACACTATTCAGGTACTAAAACGCGATGCTACAACTCTCAAATACTATAATACGCCCGAAATTTATGAATTAAACAATTCAAGTACCAAAAACACGCAAAGAAATTAAGAATTAAACTATGTAACAAACGAGTGAGCTAGGAGTATACGACTTGCTGCTCAGCTGCTTATCCAACGGCGGCAGGGAGCACACTAACTGTGACCAACCGACACTGGCCGTTCAAAACAAAAACAGTAGACAAACGACTACGCGAATTTACACTATTCAGGTACTAAAACGCGATGCTACAACTCTCAAATACTATAATACGCCCGAAATTTATGAATTAAACAATGCAATTACCAAAAACACGCAAAGAAATTAAGAATGAAACTATGTAACAAACGAGTGAGCTAGGAGTATACGACTTGCTGCTCAGCTGCTTATCCAACGACGGCAGGGAGCACACTGACCGTGACCAACCGACACTGGCCGTTCAAAACAAAAACAGTACACAAACGACTACGCGAATTTACACTATTCAGGTACTAAAACGCGATGCTACAACTCTCAAATACTATAATACGCCCGAAATTTATGAATTAAACAATGCAATTACCAAAAACACGCAAAGAAATTAAGAATGAAACTATGTAACAAACGAGTGAGCTAGGAGTATACGACTTGCTGCTCAGCTGCTTATCCAACGGCGGCGGGGAGCACACTGACCGTGACCAACCAACACTGGCCGTTCAAAACAAAAACAGTAGACAAACGACTACGCGAATTTACACTATTCAGGTACTAAAACGCGATGCTACAACTCTCAAATACTATAATACGCCCGAAATTTATGAATTAAACAATGCAATTACCAAAAACACGCAAAGAAATTAAGAATGAAACTATGTAACAAACGAGTGAGCTAGGAGTATACGACTTGCTGCTCAGCTGCTTATCCAACGGCGGCAGGGAGCACACTAACTGTGACCAACCGACACTGGCCGTTCAAAACAAAAACAGTAGACAAACGACTACGCGAATTTACACTATTCAGGTACTAAAACGCGATGCTACAACTCTCAAATACTATAATACGCCCGAAATTTATGAATTAAACAATGCAATTACCAAAAACATGCAAAGAAATTAAGAATGAAACTATGTAACAAACGAGTGAGCTAGGAGTATACGACTTGCTGCTCAGCTGCTTATCCAACGGCGGCGGGGAGCACACTGACCGTGACCAACCGACACTGGCCGTTCAAAACAAAAACAGTAGACAAACGACTACGCGAATTTACACTATTCAGGTACTAAAACGCGATGCTACAACTCTGAAATACTATAATACGCCCGAAATTTATGAATTAAACAATGCAATTACGAAAAACACGCAAAGAAATTAAGAATGAAACTATGTAACAAACGAGTGAGCTAGGAGTATACGACTTGCTGCTCAGCTGCTTATCCAACGGCGGCAGGGAGCACACTAACTGTGACCAACCGACACTGGCCGTTCAAAACAAAAACAGTAGACAAACGACTACCCGAATTTACACTATTCAGGTACTAAAACGCGATGCTACAACTCTCAAATACTATAATACGCCCGAAATTTATGAATTAAACAATGCAATTACCAAAAACATGCAAAGAAATTAAGAATGAAACTATGTAACAAACGAGTGAGCTAGGAGTATACGACTTGCTGCTCAGCTGCTTATCCAACGGCGGCGGGGAGCACACTGACCGTGACCAACCGACACTGGCCGTTCAAAACAAAAACAGTAGACAAACGACTACGCGAATTTACACTATTCAGGTACTAAAACGCGATGCTACAACTCTCAAATACTATAATACGCCCGAAATTTATGAATTAAACAATGCAATTACCAAAAACATGCAAAGAAATTAAGAATGAAACTATGTAACAAACGAGTGAGCTAGGAGTATACGACTTGCTGCTCAGCTGCTTATCCAACGGCGGCGGGGAGCACACTGACCGTGACCAACCGACACTGGCCGTTCAAAACAAAAACAGTAGACAAACGACTACGCGAATTTACACTATTCAGGTACTAAAACGCGATGCTACAACTCTCAAATACTATAATACGCCCGAAATTTATGAATTAAACAATGCAATTACCAAAAATACGCAAAGAAATTAAGAATGAAACTATGTAAGAAACGAGTGAGCTAGGAGTATACGACTTGCTGCTCAGCTGCTTATCCAACGGCGGCAGGGAGCACACTGTGACCAACCGACACTGGCCGTTCAAAACGAAAACAGTAGACAAACGACTACGCGAATTTACACTACTCAGGTACTAAAACGCGATGCTACAACTCTCAAATACTATAATACACCCGAAATTTATGAATTAAACAATGCAATTACCAAAAACATGCAAAGAAATTAAGAATGAAACTATGTAACAAACGAGTGAGCTAGGAGTATACAACTTGCTGCTCAGCTGCTTATCCAACGGCGGCGGGGAGCACACTGACCGTGACCAACCGACACTGGCCGTTCAAAACAAAAACAGTAGACAAACGACTACGCGAATTTACACTATTCAGGTACTAAAACGCGATGCTACAACTCTCAAATACTATAATACGCCCGAAATTTATGAATTAAACAATGCAATTACCAAAAACATGCAAAGAAATTAAGAATGAAACTATGTAACAAACGAGTGAGCTAGGAGTATACGACTTGCTGCTCAGCTGCTTATCCAACGGCGGCGGGGAGCACACTGACCGTGACCAACCGACACGGGCCGTTCAAAACAAAAACAGTAGACAAACGACTACGCGAATTTACACTATTCAGGTACTAAAACGCGATGCTACAACTCTCAAATACTATAATACGCCCGAAATTTATGAATTAAACAATGCAATTACCAAAAACATGCAAAGAAATTAAGAATGAAACTATGTAACAAACGAGTGAGCTAGGAGTATACGACTTGCTGCTCAGCTGCTTATCCAACGGCGGCGGGGAGCACACTGACCGTGACCAACCGACACTGGCCGTTCAAAACAAAAACAGTAGACAAACGACTACGCGAATTTACACTATTCAGGTACTAAAACGCGATGCTACAACTCTCAAATACTATAATACGCCCGAAATTTATGAATTAAACAATGCAATTACGAAAAACACGCAAAGAAATTAAGAATGAAACTATGTAACAAACGAGTGAGCTAGGAGTATACGACTTGCTGCTCAGCTGCTTATCCAACGGCGGCGGGGAGCACACTGACCGTGACCAACCGACACTGGCCGTTCAAAACAAAAACAGTAGACAAACGACTACGCGAATTTACACTATTCAGGTACTAAAACGCGATGCTACAACTCTCAAATACTATAATACGCCCGAAATTTATGAATTAAACAATGCAATTACCAAAAACATGCAAAGAAATTAAGAATGAAACTATGTAACAAACGAGTGAGCTAGGAGTGTACGACTTGCTGCTCAGCTGCTTATCCAACGGCGGCGGGGAGCACACTGACCGTGACCAACCGACACTGGCCGTTCAAAACAAAAACAGTAGACAAACGACTACGCGAATTTACACTACTCAGGTACTAAAACGCGATGCTACAACTCTCAAATACTATAATACGCCCGAAATTTATGAATTAAACAATGCAATTACCAAAAACATGCAAAGAAATTAAGAATGAAACTATGTAACAAACGAGTGAGCTAGGAGTATACGACTTGCTGCTCAGCTGCTTATCCAACGGCGGCGGGGAGCACACTGACCGTGACCAACCGACACTGGCCGTTCAAAACAAAAACAGTAGACAAACGACTACGCGAATTTACACTATTCAGGTACTAAAACGCGATGCTACAACTCTGAAATACTATAATACGCCCGAAATTTATGAATTAAACAATGCAATTACCAAAAACATGCAAAGAAATTAAGAATGAAACTATGTAACAAACGAGTGAGCTAGGAGTATACGACTTGCTGCTCAGCTGCTTATCCAACGGCGGCGGGGAGCACACTGACCGTGACCAACCGACACTGGCCGTTCAAAACAATAACAGTAGACAAACGACTACGCGAATTTACACTATTCAGGTACTAAAACGCGATGCTACAACTCTCAAATACTATAATACGCCCGAAATTTATGAATTAAACAATGCAATTACCAAAAACATGCAAAGAAATTAAGAATGAAACTATGTAACAAACGAGTGAGCTAGGAGTATACGACTTGCTGCTCAGCTGCTTATCCAACGGCGGCGGGGAGCACACTGACCGTAACCAACCGACACTGGCCGTTCAAAACAAAAACAGTAGACAAACGACTACGCGAATTTACACTATTCAGGTACTAAAACGCGATGCTACAACTCTCAAATACTATAATACGCCCGAAATTTATGAATTAAACAATGAAATTACCAAAAACATGCAAAGAAATTAAGAATGAAACTATGTAACAAACGAGTGAGCTAGGAGTATACGACTTGCTGCTCAGCTGCTTATCCAACGGCGGCGGGGAGCACACTGACCGTGACCAACCGACACTGGCCGTTCAAAACAAAAACAGTAGACAAACGACTACGCGAATTTACACTATTCAGGTACTAAAACGCGATGCTACAACTCTGAAATACTATAATACGCCCGAAATTTATGAATTAAACAATGCAATTACCAAAAACATGCAAAGAAATTAAGAATGAAACTATGTAACAAACGAGTGAGCTAGGAGTATACGACTTGCTGCTCAGCTGCTTATCCAACGGCGGCGGGGAGCACACTGACCGTGACCAACCGACACTGGCCGTTCAAAACAAAAACAGTAGACAAACGACTACGCGAATTTACACTATTCAGGTACTAAAACGCGATGCTACAACTCTCAAATACTATAATACGCCCGAAATTTATGAATTAAACAATGCAATTACCAAAAACATGCAAAGAAATTAAGAATGAAACTATGTAACAAACGAGTGAGCTAGGAGTATACGACTTGCTGCGCAGCTGCTTATCCAACGGCGGCGGGGAGCACACTGACCGTGACCAACCGACACTGGCCGTTCAAAACAAAAACAGTAGACAAACGACTACGCGAATTTACACTATTCAGGTACTAAAACGCGATGCTACAACTCTCAAATACTATAATACGCCCGAAATTTATGAATTAAACAATGCAATTACCAAAAACATGCAAAGAAATTAAGAATGAAACTATGTAACAAACGAGTGAGCTAGGAGTATACGACTTGCTGCTCAGCTGCTTATCCAACGGCGGCGGGGAGCACACTGACCGTGACCAACCGACACTGGCTGTTCAAAACAAAAACAGTAGACAAACGACTACGCGAATTTACACTATTCAGGTACTAAAACGCGATGCTACAACTCTCAAATACTATAATACGCCCGAAATTTATGAATTAAACAATGCAATTACCAAAAACATGCAAAGAAATTATGAATGAAACTATGTAAGAAACGAGTGAGCTAGGAGTATACGACTTGCTGCTCAGCTGCTTATCCAACGGCGGCGGGGAGCACACTGACCGTGACCAACCGACACTGGCCGTTCAAAACAAAAACAGTAGACAAACGACTACGCGAATTTACACTATTCAGGTACTAAAACGCGATGCTACAACTCTCAAATACTATAATACGCCCGAAATTTATGAATTAAACAATGCAATTACCAAAAACATGCAAAGAAATTAAGAATGAAACTATGTAACAAACGAGTGAGCTAGGAGTATACGACTTGCTGCTCAGCTGCTTATCCAACGGCGGCGGGGAGCACACTGACCGTGACCAACCGACACTGGCCGTTCAAAACAAAAACAGTAGACAAACGACTACGCGAATTTACACTATTCAGGTACTAAAACGCGATGCTACAACTCTCAAATACTATAATACGCCCGAAATTTATGAATTAAACAATGCAATTACCAAAAACATGCAAAGAAATTAAGAATGAAACTATGTAACAAACGAGTGAGCTAGGAGTATACGACTTGCTGCTCAGCTGCTTATCCAACGGCGGCGGGGAGCACACTGACCGTGACCAACCGACACTGGCCGTTCAAAACAAAAACAGTAGACAAACGACTACGCGAATTTACACTATTCAGGTACTAAAACGCGATGCTACAACTCTCAAATACTATAATACGCCCGAAATTTATGAATTAAACAATGCAATTACCAAAAACATGCAAAGAAATTAAGAATGAAACTATGTAACAAACGAGTGAGCTAGGAGTATACGACTTGCTGCTCAGCTGCTTATCCAACGGCGGCGGGGAGCACACTGACCGTGACCAACCGACACTGGCCGTTCAAAACAAAAACAGTAGACAAACGACTACGCGAATTTACACTATTCAGGTACTAAAACGCGATGCTACAACTCTCAAATACTATAATACGCCCGAAATTTATGAATTAAACAATGCAATTACCAAAAACATGCAAAGAAATTAAGAATGAAACTATGTAACAAACGAGTGAGCTAGGAGTATACGACTTGCTGCTCAGCTGCTTATCCAACGGCGGCGGGGAGCACACTGACCGTGACCAACCGATACTGGCCGTTCAAAACAAAAACAGTAGACAAACGACTACGCGAATTTACACTATTCAGGTACTAAAACGCGATGCTACAACTCTCAAATACTATAATACGCCCGAAATTTATGAATTAAACAATGCAATTACCAAAAACACGCAAAGAAATTAAGAATGAAACTATGTAACAAACGAGTGAGCTAGGAGTATACGACTTGCTGCTCAGCTGCTTATCCAACGGCGGCAGGGAGCACACTGTGACCAACCGACACTGGCCGTTCAAAACAAAAACAGTAGACAAACGACTACGCGAATTTACACTATTCAGGTACTAAAACGCGATGCTACAACTCTCAAATACTATAATACGCCCGAAATTTATGAATTAAACAATGCAATTACCAAAAACATGCAAAGAAATTAAGAATGAAACTATGTAACAAACGAGTGAGCTAGGAGTATACGACTTGCTGCTCAGCTGCTTATCCAACGGCGGCGGGGAGCACACTGACCGTGACCAACCGACACTGGCCGTTCAAAACAAAAACAGTAGACAAACGACTACGCGAATTTACACTATTCAGGTACTAAAACGCGATGCTACAACTCTGAAATACTATAATACGCCCGAAATTTATGAATTAAACAATGCAATTACCAAAAACATGCAAAGAAATTAAGAATGAAACTATGTAACAAACGAGTGAGCTAGGAGTATACGACTTGCTGCTCAGCTGCTTATCCAACGGCGGCGGGGAGCACACTGACCGTGACCAACCGACACTGGCCGTTCAAAACAAAAACAGTAGACAAACGACTACGCGAATTTACACTATTCAGGTACTAAAACGCGATGCTACAACTCTCAAATACTATAATACGCCCGAAATTTATGAATTAAACAATGCAATTACCAAAAACATGCAAAGAAATTAAGAATGAAACTATGTAACAAACGAGTGAGCTAGGAGTATACGACTTGCTGCTCAGCTGCTTATCCAACGGCGGCGGGGAGCACACTGACCGTGACCAACCGACACTGGCCGTTCAAAACAAAAACAGTAGACAAACGACTACGCGAATTTACACTATTCAGGTACTAAAACGCGATGCTACAACTCTGAAATACTATAATACGCCCGAAATTTATGAATTAAACAATGCAATTACCAAAAACATGCAAAGAAATTAAGAATGAAACTATGTAACAAACTAGTGAGCTAGGAGTATACGACTTGCTGCTCAGCTGCTTATCCAACGGCGGCGGGGAGCACACTGACCGTGACCAACCGACACTGGCCGTTCAAAACAAAAACAGTAGACAAACGACTACGCGAATTTACACTATTCAGGTACTAAAACGCGATGCTACAACTCTGAAATACTATAATACGCCCGAAATTTATGAATTAAACAATGCAATTACCAAAAACATGCAAAGAAATTAAGAATGAAACTATGTAACAAACGAGTGAGCTAGGAGTATACGACTTGCTGCTCAGCTGCTTATCCAACGGCGGCGGGGAGCACACTGACCGTGACCAACCGACACTGGCCGTTCAAAACAAAAACAGTAGACAAACGACTACGCGAATTTACACTATTCAGGTACTAAAACGCGATGCTACAACTCTCAAATACTATAATACGCCCGAAATTTATGAATTAAACAATGCAATTACCAAAAACATGCAAAGAAATTAAGAATGAAACTATGTAACAAACGAGTGAGCTAGGAGTATACGACTTGCTGCTCAGCTGCTTATCCAACGGCGGCGGGGAGCACACTGACCGTGACCAACCGACACTGGCCGTTCAAAACAAAAACAGTAGACAAACGACTACGCGAATTTACACTATTCAGGTACTAAAACGCAATGCTACAACTCTGAAATACTATAATACGCCCGAAATTTATGAATTAAACAATGCAATTACCAAAAACATGCAAAGAAATTAAGAATGAAACTATGTAACAAACGAGTGAGCTAGGAGTATACGACTTGCTGCTCAGCTGCTTATCCAACGGCGGCGGGGAGCACACTGACCGTGACCAACCGACACTGGCCGTTCAAAACAAAAACAGTAGACAAACGACTACGCGAATTTACACTATTCAGGTACTAAAACGCGATGCTACAACTCTCAAATACTATAATACGCCCGAAATTTATGAATTAAACAATGCAATTACCAAAAACATGCAAAGAAATTAAGAATGAAACTATGTAACAAACGAGTGAGCTAGGAGTATACGACTTGCTGCTCAGCTGCTTATCCAACGGCGGCGGGGAGCACACTGACCGTGACCAACCGACACTGGCCGTTCAAAACAAAAACAGTAGACAAACGACTACGCGAATTTACACTATTCAGGTACTAAAACGCGATGCTACAACTCTCAAATACTATAATACGCCCGAAATTTATGAATTAAACAATGCAATTACCAAAAACATGCAAAGAAATTAAGAATGAAACTATGTAACAAACGAGTGAGCTAGGAGTATACGACTTGCTGCTCAGCTGCTTATCCAACGGCGGCGGGGAGCACACTGACCGTGACCAACCGACACTGGCTGTTCAAAACAAAAACAGTAGACAAACGACTACGCGAATTTACACTATTCAGGTACTAAAACGCGATGCTACAACTCTCAAATACTATAATACGCCCGAAATTTATGAATTAAACAATGCAATTACCAAAAACATGCAAAGAAATTATGAATGAAACTATGTAAGAAACGAGTGAGCTAGGAGTATACGACTTGCTGCTCAGCTGCTTATCCAACGGCGGATGGGAGCACACTGACCGTGACCAACCGACACTGGCCGTTCAAAACAAAAACAGTAGACAAACGACTACGCGAATTTACACTATTCAGGTACTAAAACGCGATGCTACAACTCTCAAATACTATAATACGCCCGAAATTTATGAATTAAACAATGCAATTACCAAAAACATGCAAAGAAATTAAGAATGAAACTATGTAACAAACGAGTGAGCTAGGAGTATACGACTTGCTGCTCAGCTGCTTATCCAACGGCGGCGGGGAGCACACTGACCGTGACCAACCGACACTGGCCGTTCAAAACAAAAACAGTAGACAAACGACTACGCGAATTTACACTATTCAGGTACTAAAACGCGATGCTACAACTCTCAAATACTATAATACGCCCGAAATTTATGAATTAAACAATGCAATTACCAAAAACATGCAAAGAAATTAAGAATGAAACTATGTAACAAACGAGTGAGCTAGGAGTATACGACTTGCTGCTCAGCTGCTTATCCAACGGCGGCGGGGAGCACACTGACCGTGACCAACCGACACTGGCCGTTCAAAACAAAAACAGTAGACAAACGACTACGCGAATTTACACTATTCAGGTACTAAAACGCGATGCTACAACTCTCAAATACTATAATACGCCCGAAATTTATGAATTAAACAATGCAATTACCAAAAACATGCAAAGAAATTAAGAATGAAACTATGTAACAAACGAGTGAGCTAGGAGTATACGACTTGCTGCGCAGCTGCTTATCCAACGGCGGCGGGGAGCACACTGACCGTGACCAACCGACACTGGCCGTTCAAAACAAAAACAGTAGACAAACGACTACGCGAATTTACACTATTCAGGTACTAAAACGCGATGCTACAACTCTCAAATACTATAATACGCCCGAAATTTATGAATTAAACAATGCAATTACCAAAAACATGCAAAGAAATTAAGAATGAAACTATGTAACAAACGAGTGAGCTAGGAGTATACGACTTGCTGCTCAGCTGCTTATCCAACGGCGGCGGGGAGCACACTGACCGTGACCAACCGACACTGGCTGTTCAAAACAAAAACAGTAGACAAACGACTACGCGAATTTACACTATTCAGGTACTAAAACGCGATGCTACAACTCTCAAATACTATAATACGCCCGAAATTTATGAATTAAACAATGCAATTACCAAAAACATGCAAAGAAATTATGAATGAAACTATGTAAGAAACGAGTGAGCTAGGAGTATACGACTTGCTGCTCAGCTGCTTATCCAACGGCGGCGGGGAGCACACTGACCGTGACCAACCGACACTGGCCGTTCAAAACAAAAACAGTAGACAAACGACTACGCGAATTTACACTATTCAGGTACTAAAACGCGATGCTACAACTCTCAAATACTATAATACGCCCGAAATTTATGAATTAAACAATGCAATTACCAAAAACATGCAAAGAAATTAAGAATGAAACTATGTAACAAACGAGTGAGCTAGGAGTATACGACTTGCTGCTCAGCTGCTTATCCAACGGCGGCGGGGAGCACACTGACCGTGACCAACCGACACTGGCCGTTCAAAACAAAAACAGTAGACAAACGACTACGCGAATTTACACTATTCAGGTACTAAAACGCGATGCTACAACTCTCAAATACTATAATACGCCCGAAATTTATGAATTAAACAATGCAATTACCAAAAACATGCAAAGAAATTAAGAATGAAACTATGTAACAAACGAGTGAGCTAGGAGTATACGACTTGCTGCTCAGCTGCTTATCCAACGGCGGCGGGGAGCACACTGACCGTGACCAACCGACACTGGCCGTTCAAAACAAAAACAGTAGACAAACGACTACGCGAATTTACACTATTCAGGTACTAAAACGCGATGCTACAACTCTGAAATACTATAATACGCCCGAAATTTATGAATTAAACAATGCAATTACCAAAAACATGCAAAGAAATTAAGAATGAAACTATGTAACAAACGAGTGAGCTAGGAGTATACGACTTGCTGCTCAGCTGCTTATCCAACGGCGGCGGGGAGCACACTGACCGTGACCAACCGACACTGGCCGTTCAAAACAAAAACAGTAGACAAACGACTACGCGAATTTACACTATTCAGGTACTAAAACGCGATGCTACAACTCTCAAATACTATAATACGCCCGAAATTTATGAATTAAACAATGCAATTACCAAAAACATGCAAAGAAATTAAGAATGAAACTATGTAACAAACGAGTGAGCTAGGAGTATACGACTTGCTGCTCAGCTGCTTATCCAACGGCGGCGGGGAGCACACTGACCGTGACCAACCGATACTGGCCGTTCAAAACAAAAACAGTAGACAAACGACTACGCGAATTTACACTATTCAGGTACTAAAACGCGATGCTACAACTCTCAAATACTATAATACGCCCGAAATTTATGAATTAAACAATGCAATTACCAAAAACACGCAAAGAAATTAAGAATGAAACTATGTAACAAACGAGTGAGCTAGGAGTATACGACTTGCTGCTCAGCTGCTTATCCAACGGCGGCAGGGAGCACACTGTGACCAACCGACACTGGCCGTTCAAAACAAAAACAGTAGACAAACGACTACGCGAATTTACACTATTCAGGTACTAAAACGCGATGCTACAACTCTCAAATACTATAATACGCCCGAAATTTATGAATTAAACAATGCAATTACCAAAAACATGCAAAGAAATTAAGAATGAAACTATGTAACAAACGAGTGAGCTAGGAGTATACGACTTGCTGCTCAGCTGCTTATCCAACGGCGGCGGGGAGCACACTGACCGTGACCAACCGACACTGGCCGTTCAAAACAAAAACAGTAGACAAACGACTACGCGAATTTACACTATTCAGGTACTAAAACGCGATGCTACAACTCTGAAATACTATAATACGCCCGAAATTTATGAATTAAACAATGCAATTACCAAAAACATGCAAAGAAATTAAGAATGAAACTATGTAACAAACGAGTGAGCTAGGAGTATACGACTTGCTGCTCAGCTGCTTATCCAACGGCGGCGGGGAGCACACTGACCGTGACCAACCGACACTGGCCGTTCAAAACAAAAACAGTAGACAAACGACTACGCGAATTTACACTATTCAGGTACTAAAACGCGATGCTACAACTCTCAAATACTATAATACGCCCGAAATTTATGAATTAAACAATGCAATTACCAAAAACATGCAAAGAAATTAAGAATGAAACTATGTAACAAACGAGTGAGCTAGGAGTATACGACTTGCTGCTCAGCTGCTTATCCAACGGCGGCGGGGAGCACACTGACCGTGACCAACCGACACTGGCCGTTCAAAACAAAAACAGTAGACAAACGACTACGCGAATTTACACTATTCAGGTACTAAAACGCGATGCTACAACTCTGAAATACTATAATACGCCCGAAATTTATGAATTAAACAATGCAATTACCAAAAACATGCAAAGAAATTAAGAATGAAACTATGTAACAAACTAGTGAGCTAGGAGTATACGACTTGCTGCTCAGCTGCTTATCCAACGGCGGCGGGGAGCACACTGACCGTGACCAACCGACACTGGCCGTTCAAAACAAAAACAGTAGACAAACGACTACGCGAATTTACACTATTCAGGTACTAAAACGCGATGCTACAACTCTGAAATACTATAATACGCCCGAAATTTATGAATTAAACAATGCAATTACCAAAAACATGCAAAGAAATTAAGAATGAAACTATGTAACAAACGAGTGAGCTAGGAGTATACGACTTGCTGCTCAGCTGCTTATCCAACGGCGGCGGGGAGCACACTGACCGTGACCAACCGACACTGGCCGTTCAAAACAAAAACAGTAGACAAACGACTACGCGAATTTACACTATTCAGGTACTAAAACGCGATGCTACAACTCTCAAATACTATAATACGCCCGAAATTTATGAATTAAACAATGCAATTACCAAAAACATGCAAAGAAATTAAGAATGAAACTATGTAACAAACGAGTGAGCTAGGAGTATACGACTTGCTGCTCAGCTGCTTATCCAACGGCGGCGGGGAGCACACTGACCGTGACCAACCGACACTGGCCGTTCAAAACAAAAACAGTAGACAAACGACTACGCGAATTTACACTATTCAGGTACTAAAACGCGATGCTACAACTCTGAAATACTATAATACGCCCGAAATTTATGAATTAAACAATGCAATTACCAAAAACATGCAAAGAAATTAAGAATGAAACTATGTAACAAACGAGTGAGCTAGGAGTATACGACTTGCTGCTCAGCTGCTTATCCAACGGCGGCGGGGAGCACACTGACCGTGACCAACCGACACTGGCCGTTCAAAACAAAAACAGTAGACAAACGACTACGCGAATTTACACTATTCAGGTACTAAAACGCGATGCTACAACTCTCAAATACTATAATACGCCCGAAATTTATGAATTAAACAATGCAATTACCAAAAACATGCAAAGAAATTAAGAATGAAACTATGTAACAAACGAGTGAGCTAGGAGTATACGACTTGCTGCTCAGCTGCTTATCCAACGGCGGCGGGGAGCACACTGACCGTGACCAACCGATACTGGCCGTTCAAAACAAAAACAGTAGACAAACGACTACGCGAATTTACACTATTCAGGTACTAAAACGCGATGCTACAACTCTCAAATACTATAATACGCCCGAAATTTATGAATTAAACAATGCAATTACCAAAAACACGCAAAGAAATTAAGAATGAAACTATGTAACAAACGAGTGAGCTAGGAGTATACGACTTGCTGCTCAGCTGCTTATCCAACGGCGGCAGGGAGCACACTGTGACCAACCGACACTGGCCGTTCAAAACAAAAACAGTAGACAAACGACTACGCGAATTTACACTATTCAGGTACTAAAACGCGATGCTACAACTCTCAAATACTATAATACGCCCGAAATTTATGAATTAAACAATGCAATTACCAAAAACATGCAAAGAAATTAAGAATGAAACTATGTAACAAACGAGTGAGCTAGGAGTATACGACTTGCTGCTCAGCTGCTTATCCAACGGCGGCGGGGAGCACACTGACCGTGACCAACCGACACTGGCCGTTCAAAACAAAAACAGTAGACAAACGACTACGCGAATTTACACCATTCAGGTACTAAAACGCGATGCTACAACTCTGAAATACTATAATACGCCCGAAATTTATGAATTAAACAATGCAATTACCAAAAACATGCAAAGAAATTAAGAATGAAACTATGTAACAAACGAGTGAGCTAGGAGTATACGACTTGCTGCTCAGCTGCTTATCCAACGGCGGCGGGGAGCACACTGACCGTGACCAACCGACACTGGCCGTTCAAAACAAAAACAGTAGACAAACGACTACGCGAATTTACACTATTCAGGTACTAAAACGCGATGCTACAACTCTCAAATACTATAATACGCCCGAAATTTATGAATTAAACAATGCAATTACCAAAAACATGCAAAGAAATTAAGAATGAAACTATGTAACAAACGAGTGAGCTAGGAGTATACGACTTGCTGCTCAGCTGCTTATCCAACGGCGGCGGGGAGCACACTGACCGTGACCAACCGACACTGGCCGTTCAAAACAAAAACAGTAGACAAACGACTACGCGAATTTACACTATTCAGGTACTAAAACGCGATGCTACAACTCTGAAATACTATAATACGCCCGAAATTTATGAATTAAACAATGCAATTACCAAAAACATGCAAAGAAATTAAGAATGAAACTATGTAACAAACTAGTGAGCTAGGAGTATACGACTTGCTGCTCAGCTGCTTATCCAACGGCGGCGGGGAGCACACTGACCGTGACCAACCGACACTGGCCGTTCAAAACAAAAACAGTAGACAAACGACTACGCGAATTTACACTATTCAGGTACTAAAACGCGATGCTACAACTCTGAAATACTATAATACGCCCGAAATTTATGAATTAAACAATGCAATTACCAAAAACATGCAAAGAAATTAAGAATGAAACTATGTAACAAACGAGTGAGCTAGGAGTATACGACTTGCTGCTCAGCTGCTTATCCAACGGCGGCGGGGAGCACACTGACCGTGACCAACCGACACTGGCCGTTCAAAACAAAAACAGTAGACAAACGACTACGCGAATTTACACTATTCAGGTACTAAAACGCGATGCTACAACTCTCAAATACTATAATACGCCCGAAATTTATGAATTAAACAATGCAATTACCAAAAACATGCAAAGAAATTAAGAATGAAACTATGTAACAAACGAGTGAGCTATTAGTATACGACTTGCTGCTCAGCTGCTTATCCAACGGCGGCGGGGAGCACACTGACCGTGACCAACCGACACTGGCCGTTCAAAACAAAAACAGTAGACAAACGACTACGCGAATTTACACTATTCAGGTACTAAAACGCAATGCTACAACTCTGAAATACTATAATACGCCCGAAATTTATGAATTAAACAATGCAATTACCAAAAACATGCAAAGAAATTAAGAATGAAACTATGTAACAAACGAGTGAGCTAGGAGTATACGACTTGCTGCTCAGCTGCTTATCCAACGGCGGCGGGGAGCACACTGACCGTGACCAACCGACACTGGCCGTTCAAAACAAAAACAGTAGACAAACGACTACGCGAATTTACACTATTCAGGTACTAAAACGCGATGCTACAACTCTCAAATACTATAATACGCCCGAAATTTATGAATTAAACAATGCAATTACCAAAAACATGCAAAGAAATTAAGAATGAAACTATGTAACAAACGAGTGAGCTAGGAGTATACGACTTGCTGCTCAGCTGCTTATCCAACGGCGGCGGGGAGCACACTGACCGTGACCAACCGACACTGGCCGTTCAAAACAAAAACAGTAGACAAACGACTACGCGAATTTACACTATTCAGGTACTAAAACGCGATGCTACAACTCTCAAATACTATAATACGCCCGAAATTTATGAATTAAACAATGCAATTACCAAAAACATGCAAAGAAATTAAGAATGAAACTATGTAACAAACGAGTGAGCTAGGAGTATACGACTTGCTGCTCAGCTGCTTATCCAACGGCGGCGGGGAGCACACTGACCGTGACCAACCGACACTGGCCGTTCAAAACAAAAACAGTAGACAAACGACTACGCGAATTTACACTATTCAGGTACTAAAACGCGATGCTACAACTCTCAAATACTATAATACGCCCGAAATTTATGAATTAAACAATGCAATTACCAAAAACATGCAAAGAAATTAAGAATGAAACTATGTAACAAACGAGTGAGCTAGGAGTATACGACTTGCTGCTCAGCTGCTTATCCAACGGCGGCGGGGAGCACACTGACCGTGACCAACCGACACTGGCTGTTCAAAACAAAAACAGTAGACAAACGACTACGCGAATTTACACTATTCAGGTACTAAAACGCGATGCTACAACTCTCAAATACTATAATACGCCCGAAATTTATGAATTAAACAATGCAATTACCAAAAACATGCAAAGAAATTAAGAATGAAACTATGTAACAAACGAGTGAGCTAGGAGTATACGACTTGCTGCTCAGCTGCTTATCCAACGGCGGCGGGGAGCACACTGACCGTGACCAACCGACACTGGCCGTTCAAAACAAAAACAGTAGACAAACGACTACGCGAATTTACACTATTCAGGTACTAAAACGCGATGCTACAACTCTCAAATACTATAATACGCCCGAAATTTATGAATTAAACAATGCAATTACCAAAAACATGCAAAGAAATTAAGAATGAAACTATGTAACAAACGAGTGAGCTAGGAGTATACGACTTGCTGCGCAGCTGCTTATCCAACGGCGGCGGGGAGCACACTGACCGTGACCAACCGACACTGGCCGTTCAAAACAAAAACAGTAGACAAACGACTACGCGAATTTACACTATTCAGGTACTAAAACGCGATGCTACAACTCTCAAATACTATAATACGCCCGAAATTTATGAATTAAACAATGCAATTACCAAAAACATGCAAAGAAATTAAGAATGAAACTATGTAACAAACGAGTGAGCTAGGAGTATACGACTTGCTGCTCAGCTGCTTATCCAACGGCGGCGGGGAGCACACTGACCGTGACCAACCGACACTGGCCGTTCAAAACAAAAACAGTAGACAAACGACTACGCGAATTTACACTATTCAGGTACTAAAACGCGATGCTACAACTCTCAAATACTATAATACGCCCGAAATTTATGAATTAAACAATGCAATTACCAAAAACATGCAAAGAAATTAAGAATGAAACTATGTAACAAACGAGTGAGCTAGGAGTATACGACTTGCTGCGCAGCTGCTTATCCAACGGCGGCGGGGAGCACACTGACCGTGACCAACCGACACTGGCCGTTCAAAACAAAAACAGTAGACAAACGACTACGCGAATTTACACTATTCAGGTACTAAAACGCGATGCTACAACTCTCAAATACTATAATACGCCCGAAATTTATGAATTAAACAATGCAATTACCAAAAACATGCAAAGAAATTAAGAATGAAACTATGTAACAAACGAGTGAGCTAGGAGTATACGACTTGCTGCTCAGCTGCTTATCCAACGGCGGCGGGGAGCACACTGACCGTGACCAACCGACACTGGCTGTTCAAAACAAAAACAGTAGACAAACGACTACGCGAATTTACACTATTCAGGTACTAAAACGCGATGCTACAACTCTCAAATACTATAATACGCCCGAAATTTATGAATTAAACAATGCAATTACCAAAAACATGCAAAGAAATTATGAATGAAACTATGTAACAAACGAGTGAGCTAGGAGTATACGACTTGCTGCTCAGCTGCTTATCCAACGGCGGCGGGGAGCACACTGACCGTGACCAACCGACACTGGCCGTTCAAAACAAAAACAGTAGACAAACGACTACGCGAATTTACACTATTCAGGTACTAAAACGCGATGCTACAACTCTCAAATACTATAATACGCCCGAAATTTATGAATTAAACAATGCAATTACCAAAAACATGCAAAGAAATTAAGAATGAAACTATGTAACAAACGAGTGAGCTAGGAGTATACGACTTGCTGCGCAGCTGCTTATCCAACGGCGGCGGGGAGCACACTGACCGTGACCAACCGACACTGGCCGTTCAAAACAAAAACAGTAGACAAACGACTACGCGAATTTACACTATTCAGGTACTAAAACGCGATGCTACAACTCTCAAATACTATAATACGCCCGAAATTTATGAATTAAACAATGCAATTACCAAAAACATGCAAAGAAATTAAGAATGAAACTATGTAACAAACGAGTGAGCTAGGAGTATACGACTTGCTGCTCAGCTGCTTATCCAACGGCGGCGGGGAGCACACTGACCGTGACCAACCGACACTGGCTGTTCAAAACAAAAACAGTAGACAAACGACTACGCGAATTTACACTATTCAGGTACTAAAACGCGATGCTACAACTCTCAAATACTATAATACGCCCGAAATTTATGAATTAAACAATGCAATTACCAAAAACATGCAAAGAAATTATGAATGAAACTATGTAAGAAACGAGTGAGCTAGGAGTATACGACTTGCTGCTCAGCTGCTTATCCAACGGCGGCGGGGAGCACACTGACCGTGACCAACCGACACTGGCCGTTCAAAACAAAAACAGTAGACAAACGACTACGCGAATTTACACTATTCAGGTACTAAAACGCGATGCTACAACTCTCAAATACTATAATACGCCCGAAATTTATGAATTAAACAATGCAATTACCAAAAACATGCAAAGAAATTAAGAATGAAACTATGTAACAAACGAGTGAGCTAGGAGTATACGACTTGCTGCTCAGCTGCTTATCCAACGGCGGCGGGGAGCACACTGACCGTGACCAACCGACACTGGCCGTTCAAAACAAAAACAGTAGACAAACGACTACGCGAATTTACACTATTCAGGTACTAAAACGCGATGCTACAACTCTCAAATACTATAATACGCCCGAAATTTATGAATTAAACAATGCAATTACCAAAAACATGCAAAGAAATTAAGAATGAAACTATGTAACAAACGAGTGAGCTAGGAGTATACGACTTGCTGCTCAGCTGCTTATCCAACGGCGGCGGGGAGCACACTGACCGTGACCAACCGACACTGGCCGTTCAAAACAAAAACAGTAGACAAACGACTACGCGAATTTACACTATTCAGGTACTAAAACGCGATGCTACAACTCTGAAATACTATAATACGCCCGAAATTTATGAATTAAACAATGCAATTACCAAAAACATGCAAAGAAATTAAGAATGAAACTATGTAACAAACGAGTGAGCTAGGAGTATACGACTTGCTGCTCAGCTGCTTATCCAACGGCGGCGGGGAGCACACTGACCGTGACCAACCGACACTGGCCGTTCAAAACAAAAACAGTAGACAAACGACTACGCGAATTTACACTATTCAGGTACTAAAACGCGATGCTACAACTCTCAAATACTATAATACGCCCGAAATTTATGAATTAAACAATGCAATTACCAAAAACATGCAAAGAAATTAAGAATGAAACTATGTAACAAACGAGTGAGCTAGGAGTATACGACTTGCTGCTCAGCTGCTTATCCAACGGCGGCGGGGAGCACACTGACCGTGACCAACCGACACTGGCCGTTCAAAACAAAAACAGTAGACAAACGACTACGCGAATTTACACTATTCAGGTACTAAAACGCGATGCTACAACTCTCAAATACTATAATACGCCCGAAATTTATGAATTAAACAATGCAATTACCAAAAACATGCAAAGAAATTAAGAATGAAACTATGTAACAAACGAGTGAGCTAGGAGTATACGACTTGCTGCTCAGCTGCTTATCCAACGGCGGCGGGGAGCACACTGACCGTGACCAACCGACACTGGCTGTTCAAAACAAAAACAGTAGACAAACGACTACGCGAATTTACACTATTCAGGTACTAAAACGCGATGCTACAACTCTCAAATACTATAATACGCCCGAAATTTATGAATTAAACAATGCAATTACCAAAAACATGCAAAGAAATTATGAATGAAACTATGTAAGAAACGAGTGAGCTAGGAGTATACGACTTGCTGCTCAGCTGCTTATCCAACGGCGGATGGGAGCACACTGACCGTGACCAACCGACACTGGCCGTTCAAAACAAAAACAGTAGACAAACGACTACGCGAATTTACACTATTCAGGTACTAAAACGCGATGCTACAACTCTCAAATACTATAATACGCCCGAAATTTATGAATTAAACAATGCAATTACCAAAAACATGCAAAGAAATTAAGAATGAAACTATGTAACAAACGAGTGAGCTAGGAGTATACGACTTGCTGCTCAGCTGCTTATCCAACGGCGGCGGGGAGCACACTGACCGTGACCAACCGACACTGGCCGTTCAAAACAAAAACAGTAGACAAACGACTACGCGAATTTACACTATTCAGGTACTAAAACGCGATGCTACAACTCTCAAATACTATAATACGCCCGAAATTTATGAATTAAACAATGCAATTACCAAAAACATGCAAAGAAATTAAGAATGAAACTATGTAACAAACGAGTGAGCTAGGAGTATACGACTTGCTGCTCAGCTGCTTATCCAACGGCGGCGGGGAGCACACTGACCGTGACCAACCGACACTGGCCGTTCAAAACAAAAACAGTAGACAAACGACTACGCGAATTTACACTATTCAGGTACTAAAACGCGATGCTACAACTCTCAAATACTATAATACGCCCGAAATTTATGAATTAAACAATGCAATTACCAAAAACATGCAAAGAAATTAAGAATGAAACTATGTAACAAACGAGTGAGCTAGGAGTATACGACTTGCTGCGCAGCTGCTTATCCAACGGCGGCGGGGAGCACACTGACCGTGACCAACCGACACTGGCTGTTCAAAACAAAAACAGTAGACAAACGACTACGCGAATTTACACTATTCAGGTACTAAAACGCGATGCTACAACTCTCAAATACTATAATACGCCCGAAATTTATGAATTAAACAATGCAATTACCAAAAACATGCAAAGAAATTATGAATGAAACTATGTAAGAAACGAGTGAGCTAGGAGTATACGACTTGCTGCTCAGCTGCTTATCCAACGGCGGATGGGAGCACACTGACCGTGACCAACCGACACTGGCCGTTCAAAACAAAAACAGTAGACAAACGACTACGCGAATTTACACTATTCAGGTACTAAAACGCGATGCTACAACTCTCAAATACTATAATACGCCCGAAATTTATGAATTAAACAATGCAATTACCAAAAACATGCAAAGAAATTAAGAATGAAACTATGTAACAAACGAGTGAGCTAGGAGTATACGACTTGCTGCTCAGCTGCTTATCCAACGGCGGCGGGGAGCACACTGACCGTGACCAACCGACACTGGCCGTTCAAAACAAAAACAGTAGACAAACGACTACGCGAATTTACACTATTCAGGTACTAAAACGCGATGCTACAACTCTCAAATACTATAATACGCCCGAAATTTATGAATTAAACAATGCAATTACCAAAAACATGCAAAGAAATTAAGAATGAAACTATGTAACAAACGAGTGAGCTAGGAGTATACGACTTGCTGCTCAGCTGCTTATCCAACGGCGGCGGGGAGCACACTGACCGTGACCAACCGACACTGGCCGTTCAAAACAAAAACAGTAGACAAACGACTACGCGAATTTACACTATTCAGGTACTAAAACGCGATGCTACAACTCTCAAATACTATAATACGCCCGAAATTTATGAATTAAACAATGCAATTACCAAAAACATGCAAAGAAATTAAGAATGAAACTATGTAACAAACGAGTGAGCTAGGAGTATACGACTTGCTGCGCAGCTGCTTATCCAACGGCGGCGGGGAGCACACTGACCGTGACCAACCGACACTGGCCGTTCAAAACAAAAACAGTAGACAAACGACTACGCGAATTTACACTATTCAGGTACTAAAACGCGATGCTACAACTCTGAAATACTATAATACGCCCGAAATTTATGAATTAAACAATGCAATTACCAAAAACATGCAAAGAAATTAAGAATGAAACTATGTAACAAACGAGTGAGCTAGGAGTATACGACTTGCTGCTCAGCTGCTTATCCAACGGCGGCGGGGAGCACACTGACCGTGACCAACCGACACTGGCCGTTCAAAACAAAAACAGTAGACAAACGACTACGCGAATTTACACTATTCAGGTACTAAAACGCGATGCTACAACTCTCAAATACTATAATACGCCCGAAATTTATGAATTAAACAATGCAATTACCAAAAACATGCAAAGAAATTAAGAATGAAACTATGTAACAAACGAGTGAGCTAGGAGTATACGACTTGCTGCTCAGCTGCTTATCCAACGGCGGCGGGGAGCACACTGACCGTGACCAACCGACACTGGCCGTTCAAAACAAAAACAGTAGACAAACGACTACGCGAATTTACACTATTCAGGTACTAAAACGCGATGCTACAACTCTGAAATACTATAATACGCCCGAAATTTATGAATTAAACAATGCAATTACCAAAAACATGCAAAGAAATTAAGAATGAAACTATGTAACAAACTAGTGAGCTAGGAGTATACGACTTGCTGCTCAGCTGCTTATCCAACGGCGGCGGGGAGCACACTGACCGTGACCAACCGACACTGGCCGTTCAAAACAAAAACAGTAGACAAACGACTACGCGAATTTACACTATTCAGGTACTAAAACGCGATGCTACAACTCTGAAATACTATAATACGCCCGAAATTTATGAATTAAACAATGCAATTACCAAAAACATGCAAAGAAATTAAGAATGAAACTATGTAACAAACGAGTGAGCTAGGAGTATACGACTTGCTGCTCAGCTGCTTATCCAACGGCGGCGGGGAGCACACTGACCGTGACCAACCGACACTGGCCGTTCAAAACAAAAACAGTAGACAAACGACTACGCGAATTTACACTATTCAGGTACTAAAACGCGATGCTACAACTCTCAAATACTATAATACGCCCGAAATTTATGAATTAAACAATGCAATTACCAAAAACATGCAAAGAAATTAAGAATGAAACTATGTAACAAACGAGTGAGCTAGGAGTATACGACTTGCTGCTCAGCTGCTTATCCAACGGCGGCGGGGAGCACACTGACCGTGACCAACCGACACTGGCCGTTCAAAACAAAAACAGTAGACAAACGACTACGCGAATTTACACTATTCAGGTACTAAAACGCAATGCTACAACTCTGAAATACTATAATACGCCCGAAATTTATGAATTAAACAATGCAATTACCAAAAACATGCAAAGAAATTAAGAATGAAACTATGTAACAAACGAGTGAGCTAGGAGTATACGACTTGCTGCTCAGCTGCTTATCCAACGGCGGCGGGGAGCACACTGACCGTGACCAACCGACACTGGCCGTTCAAAACAAAAACAGTAGACAAACGACTACGCGAATTTACACTATTCAGGTACTAAAACGCGATGCTACAACTCTCAAATACTATAATACGCCCGAAATTTATGAATTAAACAATGCAATTACCAAAAACATGCAAAGAAATTAAGAATGAAACTATGTAACAAACGAGTGAGCTAGGAGTATACGACTTGCTGCTCAGCTGCTTATCCAACGGCGGCGGGGAGCACACTGACCGTGACCAACCGACACTGGCCGTTCAAAACAAAAACAGTAGACAAACGACTACGCGAATTTACACTATTCAGGTACTAAAACGCGATGCTACAACTCTCAAATACTATAATACGCCCGAAATTTATGAATTAAACAATGCAATTACCAAAAACATGCAAAGAAATTAAGAATGAAACTATGTAACAAACGAGTGAGCTAGGAGTATACGACTTGCTGCTCAGCTGCTTATCCAACGGCGGCGGGGAGCACACTGACCGTGACCAACCGACACTGGCTGTTCAAAACAAAAACAGTAGACAAACGACTACGCGAATTTACACTATTCAGGTACTAAAACGCGATGCTACAACTCTCAAATACTATAATACGCCCGAAATTTATGAATTAAACAATGCAATTACCAAAAACATGCAAAGAAATTATGAATGAAACTATGTAAGAAACGAGTGAGCTAGGAGTATACGACTTGCTGCTCAGCTGCTTATCCAACGGCGGATGGGAGCACACTGACCGTGACCAACCGACACTGGCCGTTCAAAACAAAAACAGTAGACAAACGACTACGCGAATTTACACTATTCAGGTACTAAAACGCGATGCTACAACTCTCAAATACTATAATACGCCCGAAATTTATGAATTAAACAATGCAATTACCAAAAACATGCAAAGAAATTAAGAATGAAACTATGTAACAAACGAGTGAGCTAGGAGTATACGACTTGCTGCTCAGCTGCTTATCCAACGGCGGCGGGGAGCACACTGACCGTGACCAACCGACACTGGCCGTTCAAAACAAAAACAGTAGACAAACGACTACGCGAATTTACACTATTCAGGTACTAAAACGCGATGCTACAACTCTCAAATACTATAATACGCCCGAAATTTATGAATTAAACAATGCAATTACCAAAAACATGCAAAGAAATTAAGAATGAAACTATGTAACAAACGAGTGAGCTAGGAGTATACGACTTGCTGCTCAGCTGCTTATCCAACGGCGGCGGGGAGCACACTGACCGTGACCAACCGACACTGGCCGTTCAAAACAAAAACAGTAGACAAACGACTACGCGAATTTACACTATTCAGGTACTAAAACGCGATGCTACAACTCTCAAATACTATAATACGCCCGAAATTTATGAATTAAACAATGCAATTACCAAAAACATGCAAAGAAATTAAGAATGAAACTATGTAACAAACGAGTGAGCTAGGAGTATA
The DNA here is from genome assembly GCF_021461395.2 of Schistocerca americana. Lineage (NCBI taxonomy): Eukaryota > Metazoa > Arthropoda > Insecta > Orthoptera > Acrididae > Schistocerca > Schistocerca americana. Next base: position 205,819,248 of record NC_060121.1, on the reverse strand, counting down.
CGACTTGCTGCGCAGCTGCTTATCCAACGGCGGCGGGGAGCACACTGACCGTGACCAACCGACACTGGCCGTTCAAAACAAAAACAGTAGACAAACGACTACGCGAATTTACACTATTCAGGTACTAAAACGCGATGCTACAACTCTCAAATACTATAATACGCCCGAAATTTATGAATTAAACAATGCAATTACCAAAAACATGCAAAGAAATTAAGAATGAAACTATGTAACAAACGAGTGAGCTAGGAGTATACGACTTGCTGCTCAGCTGCTTATCCAACGGCGGCGGGGAGCACACTGACCGTGACCAACCGACACTGGCCGTTCAAAACAAAAACAGTAGACAAACGACTACGCGAATTTACACTATTCAGGTACTAAAACGCGATGCTACAACTCTCAAATACTATAATACGCCCGAAATTTATGAATTAAACAATGCAATTACCAAAAACATGCAAAGAAATTATGAATGAAACTATGTAAGAAACGAGTGAGCTAGGAGTATACGACTTGCTGCGCAGCTGCTTATCCAACGGCGGCGGGGAGCACACTGACCGTGACCAACCGACACTGGCCGTTCAAAACAAAAACAGTAGACAAACGACTACGCGAATTTACACTATTCAGGTACTAAAACGCGATGCTACAACTCTCAAATACTATAATACGCCCGAAATTTATGAATTAAACAATGCAATTACCAAAAACATGCAAAGAAATTAAGAATGAAACTATGTAACAAACGAGTGAGCTAGGAGTATACGACTTGCTGCTCAGCTGCTTATCCAACGGCGGCGGGGAGCACACTGACCGTGACCAACCGACACTGGCCGTTCAAAACAAAAACAGTAGACAAACGACTACGCGAATTTACACTATTCAGGTACTAAAACGCGATGCTACAACTCTCAAATACTATAATACGCCCGAAATTTATGAATTAAACAATGCAATTACCAAAAACATGCAAAGAAATTAAGAATGAAACTATGTAACAAACGAGTGAGCTAGGAGTATACGACTTGCTGCTCAGCTGCTTATCCAACGGCGGCGGGGAGCACACTGACCGTGACCAACCGACACTGGCCGTTCAAAACAAAAACAGTAGACAAACGACTACGCGAATTTACACTATTCAGGTACTAAAACGCGATGCTACAACTCTCAAATACTATAATACGCCCGAAATTTATGAATTAAACAATGCAATTACCAAAAACATGCAAAGAAATTAAGAATGAAACTATGTAACAAACGAGTGAGCTAGGAGTATACGACTTGCTGCTCAGCTGCTTATCCAACGGCGGCGGGGAGCACACTGACCGTGACCAACCGACACTGGCTGTTCAAAACAAAAACAGTAGACAAACGACTACGCGAATTTACACTATTCAGGTACTAAAACGCGATGCTACAACTCTCAAATACTATAATACGCCCGAAATTTATGAATTAAACAATGCAATTACCAAAAACATGCAAAGAAATTATGAATGAAACTATGTAAGAAACGAGTGAGCTAGGAGTATACGACTTGCTGCTCAGCTGCTTATCCAACGGCGGCGGGGAGCACACTGACCGTGACCAACCGACACTGGCCGTTCAAAACAAAAACAGTAGACAAACGACTACGCGAATTTACACTATTCAGGTACTAAAACGCGATGCTACAACTCTCAAATACTATAATACGCCCGAAATTTATGAATTAAACAATGCAATTACCAAAAACATGCAAAGAAATTAAGAATGAAACTATGTAACAAACGAGTGAGCTAGGAGTATACGACTTGCTGCTCAGCTGCTTATCCAACGGCGGCGGGGAGCACACTGACCGTGACCAACCGACACTGGCCGTTCAAAACAAAAACAGTAGACAAACGACTACGCGAATTTACACTATTCAGGTACTAAAACGCGATGCTACAACTCTCAAATACTATAATACGCCCGAAATTTATGAATTAAACAATGCAATTACCAAAAACATGCAAAGAAATTAAGAATGAAACTATGTAACAAACGAGTGAGCTAGGAGTATACGACTTGCTGCTCAGCTGCTTATCCAACGGCGGCGGGGAGCACACTGACCGTGACCAACCGACACTGGCCGTTCAAAACAAAAACAGTAGACAAACGACTACGCGAATTTACACTATTCAGGTACTAAAACGCGATGCTACAACTCTGAAATACTATAATACGCCCGAAATTTATGAATTAAACAATGCAATTACCAAAAACATGCAAAGAAATTAAGAATGAAACTATGTAACAAACGAGTGAGCTAGGAGTATACGACTTGCTGCTCAGCTGCTTATCCAACGGCGGCGGGGAGCACACTGACCGTGACCAACCGACACTGGCCGTTCAAAACAAAAACAGTAGACAAACGACTACGCGAATTTACACTATTCAGGTACTAAAACGCGATGCTACAACTCTCAAATACTATAATACGCCCGAAATTTATGAATTAAACAATGCAATTACCAAAAACATGCAAAGAAATTAAGAATGAAACTATGTAACAAACGAGTGAGCTAGGAGTATACGACTTGCTGCTCAGCTGCTTATCCAACGGCGGCGGGGAGCACACTGACCGTGACCAACCGACACTGGCCGTTCAAAACAAAAACAGTAGACAAACGACTACGCGAATTTACACTATTCAGGTACTAAAACGCGATGCTACAACTCTCAAATACTATAATACGCCCGAAATTTATGAATTAAACAATGCAATTACCAAAAACATGCAAAGAAATTAAGAATGAAACTATGTAACAAACGAGTGAGCTAGGAGTATACGACTTGCTGCTCAGCTGCTTATCCAACGGCGGCGGGGAGCACACTGACCGTGACCAACCGACACTGGCTGTTCAAAACAAAAACAGTAGACAAACGACTACGCGAATTTACACTATTCAGGTACTAAAACGCGATGCTACAACTCTCAAATACTATAATACGCCCGAAATTTATGAATTAAACAATGCAATTACCAAAAACATGCAAAGAAATTATGAATGAAACTATGTAAGAAACGAGTGAGCTAGGAGTATACGACTTGCTGCTCAGCTGCTTATCCAACGGCGGATGGGAGCACACTGACCGTGACCAACCGACACTGGCCGTTCAAAACAAAAACAGTAGACAAACGACTACGCGAATTTACACTATTCAGGTACTAAAACGCGATGCTACAACTCTCAAATACTATAATACGCCCGAAATTTATGAATTAAACAATGCAATTACCAAAAACATGCAAAGAAATTAAGAATGAAACTATGTAACAAACGAGTGAGCTAGGAGTATACGACTTGCTGCTCAGCTGCTTATCCAACGGCGGCGGGGAGCACACTGACCGTGACCAACCGACACTGGCCGTTCAAAACAAAAACAGTAGACAAACGACTACGCGAATTTACACTATTCAGGTACTAAAACGCGATGCTACAACTCTCAAATACTATAATACGCCCGAAATTTATGAATTAAACAATGCAATTACAAAAAACATGCAAAGAAATTAAGAATGAAACTATGTAACAAACGAGTGAGCTAGGAGTATACGACTTGCTGCTCAGCTGCTTATCCAACGGCGGCGGGGAGCACACTGACCGTGACCAACCGACACTGGCCGTTCAAAACAAAAACAGTAGACAAACGACTACGCGAATTTACACTATTCAGGTACTAAAACGCGATGCTACAACTCTCAAATACTATAATACGCCCGAAATTTATGAATTAAACAATGCAATTACCAAAAACATGCAAAGAAATTAAGAATGAAACTATGTAACAAACGAGTGAGCTAGGAGTATACGACTTGCTGCGCAGCTGCTTATCCAACGGCGGCGGGGAGCACACTGACCGTGACCAACCGACACTGGCTGTTCAAAACAAAAACAGTAGACAAACGACTACGCGAATTTACACTATTCAGGTACTAAAACGCGATGCTACAACTCTCAAATACTATAATACGCCCGAAATTTATGAATTAAACAATGCAATTACCAAAAACATGCAAAGAAATTATGAATGAAACTATGTAAGAAACGAGTGAGCTAGGAGTATACGACTTGCTGCTCAGCTGCTTATCCAACGGCGGATGGGAGCACACTGACCGTGACCAACCGACACTGGCCGTTCAAAACAAAAACAGTAGACAAACGACTACGCGAATTTACACTATTCAGGTACTAAAACGCGATGCTACAACTCTCAAATACTATAATACGCCCGAAATTTATGAATTAAACAATGCAATTACCAAAAACATGCAAAGAAATTAAGAATGAAACTATGTAACAAACGAGTGAGCTAGGAGTATACGACTTGCTGCTCAGCTGCTTATCCAACGGCGGATGGGAGCACACTGACCGTGACCAACCGACACTGGCCGTTCAAAACAAAAACAGTAGACAAACGACTACGCGAATTTACACTATTCAGGTACTAAAACGCGATGCTACAACTCTCAAATACTATAATACGCCCGAAATTTATGAATTAAACAATGCAATTACCAAAAACATGCAAAGAAATTAAGAATGAAACTATGTAACAAACGAGTGAGCTAGGAGTATACGACTTGCTGCTCAGCTGCTTATCCAACGGCGGCGGGGAGCACACTGACCGTGACCAACCGACACTGGCCGTTCAAAACAAAAACAGTAGACAAACGACTACGCGAATTTACACTATTCAGGTACTAAAACGCGATGCTACAACTCTCAAATACTATAATACGCCCGAAATTTATGAATTAAACAATGCAATTACCAAAAACATGCAAAGAAATTAAGAATGAAACTATGTAACAAACGAGTGAGCTAGGAGTATACGACTTGCTGCTCAGCTGCTTATCCAACGGCGGCGGGGAGCACACTGACCGTGACCAACCGACACTGGCCGTTCAAAACAAAAACAGTAGACAAACGACTACGCGAATTTACACTATTCAGGTACTAAAACGCGATGCTACAACTCTGAAATACTATAATACGCCCGAAATTTATGAATTAAACAATGCAATTACCAAAAACATGCAAAGAAATTAAGAATGAAACTATGTAACAAACTAGTGAGCTAGGAGTATACGACTTGCTGCTCAGCTGCTTATCCAACGGCGGCGGGGAGCACACTGACCGTGACCAACCGACACTGGCCGTTCAAAACAAAAACAGTAGACAAACGACTACGCGAATTTACACTATTCAGGTACTAAAACGCGATGCTACAACTCTGAAATACTATAATACGCCCGAAATTTATGAATTAAACAATGCAATTACCAAAAACATGCAAAGAAATTAAGAATGAAACTATGTAACAAACGAGTGAGCTAGGAGTATACGACTTGCTGCTCAGCTGCTTATCCAACGGCGGCGGGGAGCACACTGACCGTGACCAACCGACACTGGCCGTTCAAAACAAAAACAGTAGACAAACGACTACGCGAATTTACACTATTCAGGTACTAAAACGCGATGCTACAACTCTCAAATACTATAATACGCCCGAAATCTATGAATTAAACAATGCAATTACCAAAAACATGCAAAGAAATTAAGAATGAAACTATGTAACAAACGAGTGAGCTAGGAGTATACGACTTGCTGCTCAGCTGCTTATCCAACGGCGGCGGGGAGCACACTGACCGTGACCAACCGACACTGGCCGTTCAAAACAAAAACAGTAGACAAACGACTACGCGAATTTACACTATTCAGGTACTAAAACGCAATGCTACAACTCTGAAATACTATAATACGCCCGAAATTTATGAATTAAACAATGCAATTACCAAAAACATGCAAAGAAATTAAGAATGAAACTATGTAACAAACGAGTGAGCTAGGAGTATACGACTTGCTGCTCAGCTGCTTATCCAACGGCGGCGGGGAGCACACTGACCGTGACCAACCGACACTGGCCGTTCAAAACAAAAACAGTAGACAAACGACTACGCGAATTTACACTATTCAGGTACTAAAACGCGATGCTACAACTCTCAAATACTATAATACGCCCGAAATTTATGAATTAAACAATGCAATTACCAAAAACATGCAAAGAAATTATGAATGAAACTATGTAAGAAACGAGTGAGCTAGGAGTATACGACTTGCTGCTCAGCTGCTTATCCAACGGCGGATGGGAGCACACTGACCGTGACCAACCGACACTGGCCGTTCAAAACAAAAACAGTAGACAAACGACTACGCGAATTTACACTATTCAGGTACTAAAACGCGATGCTACAACTCTCAAATACTATAATACGCCCGAAATTTATGAATTAAACAATGCAATTACCAAAAACATGCAAAGAAATTAAGAATGAAACTATGTAACAAACGAGTGAGCTAGGAGTATACGACTTGCTGCTCAGCTGCTTATCCAACGGCGGCGGGGAGCACACTGACCGTGACCAACCGACACTGGCCGTTCAAAACAAAAACAGTAGACAAACGACTACGCGAATTTACACTATTCAGGTACTAAAACGCGATGCTACAACTCTCAAATACTATAATACGCCCGAAATTTATGAATTAAACAATGCAATTACCAAAAACATGCAAAGAAATTAAGAATGAAACTATGTAACAAACGAGTGAGCTAGGAGTATTCGACTTGCTGCTCAGCTGCTTATCCAACGGCGGCGGGGAGCACACTGACCGTGACCAACCGACACTGGCCGTTCAAAACAAAAACAGTAGACAAACGACTACGCGAATTTACACTATTCAGGTACTAAAACGCGATGCTACAACTCTCAAATACTATAATACGCCCGAAATTTATGAATTAAACAATGCAATTACCAAAAACATGCAAAGAAATTAAGAATGAAACTATGTAACAAACGAGTGAGCTAGGAGTATACGACTTGCTGCGCAGCTGCTTATCCAACGGCGGCGGGGAGCACACTGACCGTGACCAACCGACACTGGCCGTTCAAAACAAAAACAGTAGACAAACGACTACGCGAATTTACACTATTCAGGTACTAAAACGCGATGCTACAACTCTCAAATACTATAATACGCCCGAAATTTATGAATTAAACAATGCAATTACCAAAAACATGCAAAGAAATTAAGAATGAAACTATGTAACAAACGAGTGAGCTAGGAGTATACGACTTGCTGCTCAGCTGCTTATCCAACGGCGGCGGGGAGCACACTGACCGTGACCAACCGACACTGGCCGTTCAAAACAAAAACAGTAGACAAACGACTACGCGAATTTACACTATTCAGGTACTAAAACGCGATGCTACAACTCTCAAATACTATAATACGCCCGAAATTTATGAATTAAACAATGCAATTACCAAAAACATGCAAAGAAATTATGAATGAAACTATGTAAGAAACGAGTGAGCTAGGAGTATACGACTTGCTGCGCAGCTGCTTATCCAACGGCGGCGGGGAGCACACTGACCGTGACCAACCGACACTGGCCGTTCAAAACAAAAACAGTAGACAAACGACTACGCGAATTTACACTATTCAGGTACTAAAACGCGATGCTACAACTCTCAAATACTATAATACGCCCGAAATTTATGAATTAAACAATGCAATTACCAAAAACATGCAAAGAAATTAAGAATGAAACTATGTAACAAACGAGTGAGCTAGGAGTATACGACTTGCTGCTCAGCTGCTTATCCAACGGCGGCGGGGAGCACACTGACCGTGACCAACCGACACTGGCCGTTCAAAACAAAAACAGTAGACAAACGACTACGCGAATTTACACTATTCAGGTACTAAAACGCGATGCTACAACTCTCAAATACTATAATACGCCCGAAATTTATGAATTAAACAATGCAATTACCAAAAACATGCAAAGAAATTAAGAATGAAACTATGTAACAAACGAGTGAGCTAGGAGTATACGACTTGCTGCTCAGCTGCTTATCCAACGGCGGCGGGGAGCACACTGACCGTGACCAACCGACACTGGCCGTTCAAAACAAAAACAGTAGACAAACGACTACGCGAATTTACACTATTCAGGTACTAAAACGCGATGCTACAACTCTCAAATACTATAATACGCCCGAAATTTATGAATTAAACAATGCAATTACCAAAAACATGCAAAGAAATTAAGAATGAAACTATGTAACAAACGAGTGAGCTAGGAGTATACGACTTGCTGCTCAGCTGCTTATCCAACGGCGGCGGGGAGCACACTGACCGTGACCAACCGACACTGGCTGTTCAAAACAAAAACAGTAGACAAACGACTACGCGAATTTACACTATTCAGGTACTAAAACGCGATGCTACAACTCTCAAATACTATAATACGCCCGAAATTTATGAATTAAACAATGCAATTACCAAAAACATGCAAAGAAATTATGAATGAAACTATGTAAGAAACGAGTGAGCTAGGAGTATACGACTTGCTGCTCAGCTGCTTATCCAACGGCGGCGGGGAGCACACTGACCGTGACCAACCGACACTGGCCGTTCAAAACAAAAACAGTAGACAAACGACTACGCGAATTTACACTATTCAGGTACTAAAACGCGATGCTACAACTCTCAAATACTATAATACGCCCGAAATTTATGAATTAAACAATGCAATTACCAAAAACATGCAAAGAAATTAAGAATGAAACTATGTAACAAACGAGTGAGCTAGGAGTATACGACTTGCTGCTCAGCTGCTTATCCAACGGCGGCGGGGAGCACACTGACCGTGACCAACCGACACTGGCCGTTCAAAACAAAAACAGTAGACAAACGACTACGCGAATTTACACTATTCAGGTACTAAAACGCGATGCTACAACTCTCAAATACTATAATACGCCCGAAATTTATGAATTAAACAATGCAATTACCAAAAACATGCAAAGAAATTAAGAATGAAACTATGTAACAAACGAGTGAGCTAGGAGTATACGACTTGCTGCTCAGCTGCTTATCCAACGGCGGCGGGGAGCACACTGACCGTGACCAACCGACACTGGCCGTTCAAAACAAAAACAGTAGACAAACGACTACGCGAATTTACACTATTCAGGTACTAAAACGCGATGCTACAACTCTGAAATACTATAATACGCCCGAAATTTATGAATTAAACAATGCAATTACCAAAAACATGCAAAGAAATTAAGAATGAAACTATGTAACAAACGAGTGAGCTAGGAGTATACGACTTGCTGCTCAGCTGCTTATCCAACGGCGGCGGGGAGCACACTGACCGTGACCAACCGACACTGGCCGTTCAAAACAAAAACAGTAGACAAACGACTACGCGAATTTACACTATTCAGGTACTAAAACGCGATGCTACAACTCTCAAATACTATAATACGCCCGAAATTTATGAATTAAACAATGCAATTACCAAAAACATGCAAAGAAATTAAGAATGAAACTATGTAACAAACGAGTGAGCTAGGAGTATACGACTTGCTGCTCAGCTGCTTATCCAACGGCGGCGGGGAGCACACTGACCGTGACCAACCGACACTGGCCGTTCAAAACAAAAACAGTAGACAAACGACTACGCGAATTTACACTATTCAGGTACTAAAACGCGATGCTACAACTCTCAAATACTATAATACGCCCGAAATTTATGAATTAAACAATGCAATTACCAAAAACATGCAAAGAAATTAAGAATGAAACTATGTAACAAACGAGTGAGCTAGGAGTATACGACTTGCTGCTCAGCTGCTTATCCAACGGCGGCGGGGAGCACACTGACCGTGACCAACCGACACTGGCTGTTCAAAACAAAAACAGTAGACAAACGACTACGCGAATTTACACTATTCAGGTACTAAAACGCGATGCTACAACTCTCAAATACTATAATACGCCCGAAATTTATGAATTAAACAATGCAATTACCAAAAACATGCAAAGAAATTATGAATGAAACTATGTAAGAAACGAGTGAGCTAGGAGTATACGACTTGCTGCTCAGCTGCTTATCCAACGGCGGATGGGAGCACACTGACCGTGACCAACCGACACTGGCCGTTCAAAACAAAAACAGTAGACAAACGACTACGCGAATTTACACTATTCAGGTACTAAAACGCGATGCTACAACTCTCAAATACTATAATACGCCCGAAATTTATGAATTAAACAATGCAATTACCAAAAACATGCAAAGAAATTAAGAATGAAACTATGTAACAAACGAGTGAGCTAGGAGTATACGACTTGCTGCTCAGCTGCTTATCCAACGGCGGCGGGGAGCACACTGACCGTGACCAACCGACACTGGCCGTTCAAAACAAAAACAGTAGACAAACGACTACGCGAATTTACACTATTCAGGTACTAAAACGCGATGCTACAACTCTCAAATACTATAATACGCCCGAAATTTATGAATTAAACAATGCAATTACCAAAAACATGCAAAGAAATTAAGAATGAAACTATGTAACAAACGAGTGAGCTAGGAGTATACGACTTGCTGCTCAGCTGCTTATCCAACGGCGGCGGGGAGCACACTGACCGTGACCAACCGACACTGGCCGTTCAAAACAAAAACAGTAGACAAACGACTACGCGAATTTACACTATTCAGGTACTAAAACGCGATGCTACAACTCTCAAATACTATAATACGCCCGAAATTTATGAATTAAACAATGCAATTACCAAAAACATGCAAAGAAATTAAGAATGAAACTATGTAACAAACGAGTGAGCTAGGAGTATACGACTTGCTGCGCAGCTGCTTATCCAACGGCGGCGGGGAGCACACTGACCGTGACCAACCGACACTGGCTGTTCAAAACAAAAACAGTAGACAAACGACTACGCGAATTTACACTATTCAGGTACTAAAACGCGATGCTACAACTCTCAAATACTATAATACGCCCGAAATTTATGAATTAAACAATGCAATTACCAAAAACATGCAAAGAAATTATGAATGAAACTATGTAAGAAACGAGTGAGCTAGGAGTATACGACTTGCTGCTCAGCTGCTTATCCAACGGCGGATGGGAGCACACTGACCGTGACCAACCGACACTGGCCGTTCAAAACAAAAACAGTAGACAAACGACTACGCGAATTTACACTATTCAGGTACTAAAACGCGATGCTACAACTCTCAAATACTATAATACGCCCGAAATTTATGAATTAAACAATGCAATTACCAAAAACATGCAAAGAAATTAAGAATGAAACTATGTAACAAACGAGTGAGCTAGGAGTATACGACTTGCTGCTCAGCTGCTTATCCAACGGCGGCGGGGAGCACACTGACCGTGACCAACCGACACTGGCCGTTCAAAACAAAAACAGTAGACAAACGACTACGCGAATTTACACTATTCAGGTACTAAAACGCGATGCTACAACTCTCAAATACTATAATACGCCCGAAATTTATGAATTAAACAATGCAATTACCAAAAACATGCAAAGAAATTAAGAATGAAACTATGTAACAAACGAGTGAGCTAGGAGTATACGACTTGCTGCTCAGCTGCTTATCCAACGGCGGCGGGGAGCACACTGACCGTGACCAACCGACACTGGCCGTTCAAAACAAAAACAGTAGACAAACGACTACGCGAATTTACACTATTCAGGTACTAAAACGCGATGCTACAACTCTCAAATACTATAATACGCCCGAAATTTATGAATTAAACAATGCAATTACCAAAAACATGCAAAGAAATTAAGAATGAAACTATGTAACAAACGAGTGAGCTAGGAGTATACGACTTGCTGCGCAGCTGCTTATCCAACGGCGGCGGGGAGCACACTGACCGTGACCAACCGACACTGGCCGTTCAAAACAAAAACAGTAGACAAACGACTACGCGAATTTACACTATTCAGGTACTAAAACGCGATGCTACAACTCTGAAATACTATAATACGCCCGAAATTTATGAATTAAACAATGCAATTACCAAAAACATGCAAAGAAATTAAGAATGAAACTATGTAACAAACGAGTGAGCTAGGAGTATACGACTTGCTGCTCAGCTGCTTATCCAACGGCGGCGGGGAGCACACTGACCGTGACCAACCGACACTGGCCGTTCAAAACAAAAACAGTAGACAAACGACTACGCGAATTTACACTATTCAGGTACTAAAACGCGATGCTACAACTCTCAAATACTATAATACGCCCGAAATTTATGAATTAAACAATGCAATTACCAAAAACATGCAAAGAAATTAAGAATGAAACTATGTAACAAACGAGTGAGCTAGGAGTATACGACTTGCTGCTCAGCTGCTTATCCAACGGCGGCGGGGAGCACACTGACCGTGACCAACCGACACTGGCCGTTCAAAACAAAAACAGTAGACAAACGACTACGCGAATTTACACTATTCAGGTACTAAAACGCGATGCTACAACTCTGAAATACTATAATACGCCCGAAATTTATGAATTAAACAATGCAATTACCAAAAACATGCAAAGAAATTAAGAATGAAACTATGTAACAAACTAGTGAGCTAGGAGTATACGACTTGCTGCTCAGCTGCTTATCCAACGGCGGCGGGGAGCACACTGACCGTGACCAACCGACACTGGCCGTTCAAAACAAAAACAGTAGACAAACGACTACGCGAATTTACACTATTCAGGTACTAAAACGCGATGCTACAACTCTCAAATACTATAATACGCCCGAAATTTATGAATTAAACAATGCAATTACCAAAAACATGCAAAGAAATTAAGAATGAAACTATGTAACAAACGAGTGAGCTAGGAGTATACGACTTGCTGCTCAGCTGCTTATCCAACGGCGGCGGGGAGCACACTGACCGTGACCAACCGACACTGGCCGTTCAAAACAAAAACAGTAGACAAACGACTACGCGAATTTACACTATTCAGGTACTAAAACGCGATGCTACAACTCTCAAATACTATAATACGCCCGAAATTTATGAATTAAACAATGCAATTACCAAAAACATGCAAAGAAATTAAGAATGAAACTATGTAACAAACGAGTGAGCTAGGAGTATACGACTTGCTGCTCAGCTGCTTATCCAACGGCGGCGGGGAGCACACTGACCGTGACCAACCGACACTGGCCGTTCAAAACAAAAACAGTAGACAAACGACTACGCGAATTTACACTATTCAGGTACTAAAACGCAATGCTACAACTCTGAAATACTATAATACGCCCGAAATTTATGAATTAAACAATGCAATTACCAAAAACATGCAAAGAAATTAAGAATGAAACTATGTAACAAACGAGTGAGCTAGGAGTATACGACTTGCTGCTCAGCTGCTTATCCAACGGCGGCGGGGAGCACACTGACCGTGACCAACCGACACTGGCCGTTCAAAACAAAAACAGTAGACAAACGACTACGCGAATTTACACTATTCAGGTACTAAAACGCGATGCTACAACTCTCAAATACTATAATACGCCCGAAATTTATGAATTAAACAATGCAATTACCAAAAACATGCAAAGAAATTAAGAATGAAACTATGTAACAAACGAGTGAGCTAGGAGTATACGACTTGCTGCTCAGCTGCTTATCCAACGGCGGCGGGGAGCACACTGACCGTGACCAACCGACACTGGCCGTTCAAAACAAAAACAGTAGACAAACGACTACGCGAATTTACACTATTCAGGTACTAAAACGCGATGCTACAACTCTCAAATACTATAATACGCCCGAAATTTATGAATTAAACAATGCAATTACCAAAAACATGCAAAGAAATTAAGAATGAAACTATGTAACAAACGAGTGAGCTAGGAGTATACGACTTGCTGCGCAGCTGCTTATCCAACGGCGGCGGGGAGCACACTGACCGTGACCAACCGACACTGGCCGTTCAAAACAAAAACAGTAGACAAACGACTACGCGAATTTACACTATTCAGGTACTAAAACGCGATGCTACAACTCTGAAATACTATAATACGCCCGAAATTTATGAATTAAACAATGCAATTACCAAAAACATGCAAAGAAATTAAGAATGAAACTATGTAACAAACGAGTGAGCTAGGAGTATACGACTTGCTGCTCAGCTGCTTATCCAACGGCGGCGGGGAGCACACTGACCGTGACCAACCGACACTGGCCGTTCAAAACAAAAACAGTAGACAAACGACTACGCGAATTTACACTATTCAGGTACTAAAACGCGATGCTACAACTCTCAAATACTATAATACGCCCGAAATTTATGAATTAAACAATGCAATTACCAAAAACATGCAAAGAAATTAAGAATGAAACTATGTAACAAACGAGTGAGCTAGGAGTATACGACTTGCTGCTCAGCTGCTTATCCAACGGCGGCGGGGAGCACACTGACCGTGACCAACCGACACTGGCCGTTCAAAACAAAAACAGTAGACAAACGACTACGCGAATTTACACTATTCAGGTACTAAAACGCGATGCTACAACTCTGAAATACTATAATACGCCCGAAATTTATGAATTAAACAATGCAATTACCAAAAACATGCAAAGAAATTAAGAATGAAACTATGTAACAAACTAGTGAGCTAGGAGTATACGACTTGCTGCTCAGCTGCTTATCCAACGGCGGCGGGGAGCACACTGACCGTGACCAACCGACACTGGCCGTTCAAAACAAAAACAGTAGACAAACGACTACGCGAATTTACACTATTCAGGTACTAAAACGCGATGCTACAACTCTGAAATACTATAATACGCCCGAAATTTATGAATTAAACAATGCAATTACCAAAAACATGCAAAGAAATTAAGAATGAAACTATGTAACAAACGAGTGAGCTAGGAGTATACGACTTGCTGCTCAGCTGCTTATCCAACGGCGGCGGGGAGCACACTGACCGTGACCAACCGACACTGGCCGTTCAAAACAAAAACAGTAGACAAACGACTACGCGAATTTACACTATTCAGGTACTAAAACGCGATGCTACAACTCTCAAATACTATAATACGCCCGAAATTTATGAATTAAACAATGCAATTACCAAAAACATGCAAAGAAATTAAGAATGAAACTATGTAACAAACGAGTGAGCTAGGAGTATACGACTTGCTGCTCAGCTGCTTATCCAACGGCGGCGGGGAGCACACTGACCGTGACCAACCGACACTGGCCGTTCAAAACAAAAACAGTAGACAAACGACTACGCGAATTTACACTATTCAGGTACTAAAACGCGATGCTACAACTCTCAAATACTATAATACGCCCGAAATTTATGAATTAAACAATGCAATTACCAAAAACATGCAAAGAAATTAAGAATGAAACTATGTAACAAACGAGTGAGCTAGGAGTATACGACTTGCTGCTCAGCTGCTTATCCAACGGCGGCGGGGAGCACACTGACCGTGACCAACCGACACTGGCCGTTCAAAACAAAAACAGTAGACAAACGACTACGCGAATTTACACTATTCAGGTACTAAAACGCGATGCTACAACTCTGAAATACTATAATACGCCCGAAATTTATGAATTAAACAATGCAATTACCAAAAACATGCAAAGAAATTAAGAATGAAACTATGTAACAAACGAGTGAGCTAGGAGTATACGACTTGCTGCTCAGCTGCTTATCCAACGGCGGCGGGGAGCACACTGACCGTGACCAACCGACACTGGCCGTTCAAAACAAAAACAGTAGACAAACGACTACGCGAATTTACACTATTCAGGTACTAAAACGCGATGCTACAACTCTCAAATACTATAATACGCCCGAAATTTATGAATTAAACAATGCAATTACCAAAAACATGCAAAGAAATTAAGAATGAAACTATGTAACAAACGAGTGAGCTAGGAGTATACGACTTGCTGCTCAGCTGCTTATCCAACGGCGGCGGGGAGCACACTGACCGTGACCAACCGACACTGGCCGTTCAAAACAAAAACAGTAGACAAACGACTACGCGAATTTACACTATTCAGGTACTAAAACGCGATGCTACAACTCTCAAATACTATAATACGCCCGAAATTTATGAATTAAACAATGCAATTACCAAAAACATGCAAAGAAATTAAGAATGAAACTATGTAACAAACGAGTGAGCTAGGAGTATACGACTTGCTGCTCAGCTGCTTATCCAACGGCGGCGGGGAGCACACTGACCGTGACCAACCGACACTGGCTGTTCAAAACAAAAACAGTAGACAAACGACTACGCGAATTTACACTATTCAGGTACTAAAACGCGATGCTACAACTCTCAAATACTATAATACGCCCGAAATTTATGAATTAAACAATGCAATTACCAAAAACATGCAAAGAAATTATGAATGAAACTATGTAAGAAACGAGTGAGCTAGGAGTATACGACTTGCTGCTCAGCTGCTTATCCAACGGCGGATGGGAGCACACTGACCGTGACCAACCGACACTGGCCGTTCAAAACAAAAACAGTAGACAAACGACTACGCGAATTTACACTATTCAGGTACTAAAACGCGATGCTACAACTCTCAAATACTATAATACGCCCGAAATTTATGAATTAAACAATGCAATTACCAAAAACATGCAAAGAAATTAAGAATGAAACTATGTAACAAACGAGTGAGCTAGGAGTATACGACTTGCTGCTCAGCTGCTTATCCAACGGCGGCGGGGAGCACACTGACCGTGACCAACCGACACTGGCCGTTCAAAACAAAAACAGTAGACAAACGACTACGCGAATTTACACTATTCAGGTACTAAAACGCGATGCTACAACTCTCAAATACTATAATACGCCCGAAATTTATGAATTAAACAATGCAATTACCAAAAACATGCAAAGAAATTAAGAATGAAACTATGTAACAAACGAGTGAGCTAGGAGTATACGACTTGCTGCTCAGCTGCTTATCCAACGGCGGCGGGGAGCACACTGACCGTGACCAACCGACACTGGCCGTTCAAAACAAAAACAGTAGACAAACGACTACGCGAATTTACACTATTCAGGTACTAAAACGCGATGCTACAACTCTCAAATACTATAATACGCCCGAAATTTATGAATTAAACAATGCAATTACCAAAAACATGCAAAGAAATTAAGAATGAAACTATGTAACAAACGAGTGAGCTAGGAGTATACGACTTGCTGCGCAGCTGCTTATCCAACGGCGGCGGGGAGCACACTGACCGTGACCAACCGACACTGGCTGTTCAAAACAAAAACAGTAGACAAACGACTACGCGAATTTACACTATTCAGGTACTAAAACGCGATGCTACAACTCTCAAATACTATAATACGCCCGAAATTTATGAATTAAACAATGCAATTACCAAAAACATGCAAAGAAATTATGAATGAAACTATGTAAGAAACGAGTGAGCTAGGAGTATACGACTTGCTGCTCAGCTGCTTATCCAACGGCGGATGGGAGCACACTGACCGTGACCAACCGACACTGGCCGTTCAAAACAAAAACAGTAGACAAACGACTACGCGAATTTACACTATTCAGGTACTAAAACGCGATGCTACAACTCTCAAATACTATAATACGCCCGAAATTTATGAATTAAACAATGCAATTACCAAAAACATGCAAAGAAATTAAGAATGAAACTATGTAACAAACGAGTGAGCTAGGAGTATACGACTTGCTGCTCAGCTGCTTATCCAACGGCGGCGGGGAGCACACTGACCGTGACCAACCGACACTGGCCGTTCAAAACAAAAACAGTAGACAAACGACTACGCGAATTTACACTATTCAGGTACTAAAACGCGATGCTACAACTCTCAAATACTATAATACGCCCGAAATTTATGAATTAAACAATGCAATTACCAAAAACATGCAAAGAAATTAAGAATGAAACTATGTAACAAACGAGTGAGCTAGGAGTATACGACTTGCTGCTCAGCTGCTTATCCAACGGCGGCGGGGAGCACACTGACCGTGACCAACCGACACTGGCCGTTCAAAACAAAAACAGTAGACAAACGACTACGCGAATTTACACTATTCAGGTACTAAAACGCGATGCTACAACTCTCAAATACTATAATACGCCCGAAATTTATGAATTAAACAATGCAATTACCAAAAACATGCAAAGAAATTAAGAATGAAACTATGTAACAAACGAGTGAGCTAGGAGTATACGACTTGCTGCGCAGCTGCTTATCCAACGGCGGCGGGGAGCACACTGACCGTGACCAACCGACACTGGCCGTTCAAAACAAAAACAGTAGACAAACGACTACGCGAATTTACACTATTCAGGTACTAAAACGCGATGCTACAACTCTGAAATACTATAATACGCCCGAAATTTATGAATTAAACAATGCAATTACCAAAAACATGCAAAGAAATTAAGAATGAAACTATGTAACAAACGAGTGAGCTAGGAGTATACGACTTGCTGCTCAGCTGCTTATCCAACGGCGGCGGGGAGCACACTGACCGTGACCAACCGACACTGGCCGTTCAAAACAAAAACAGTAGACAAACGACTACGCGAATTTACACTATTCAGGTACTAAAACGCGATGCTACAACTCTCAAATACTATAATACGCCCGAAATTTATGAATTAAACAATGCAATTACCAAAAACATGCAAAGAAATTAAGAATGAAACTATGTAACAAACGAGTGAGCTAGGAGTATACGACTTGCTGCTCAGCTGCTTATCCAACGGCGGCGGGGAGCACACTGACCGTGACCAACCGACACTGGCCGTTCAAAACAAAAACAGTAGACAAACGACTACGCGAATTTACACTATTCAGGTACTAAAACGCGATGCTACAACTCTCAAATACTATAATACGCCCGAAATTTATGAATTAAACAATGCAATTACCAAAAACATGCAAAGAAATTAAGAATGAAACTATGTAACAAACGAGTGAGCTAGGAGTATACGACTTGCTGCTCAGCTGCTTATCCAACGGCGGCGGGGAGCACACTGACCGTGACCAACCGACACTGGCCGTTCAAAACAAAAACAGTAGACAAACGACTACGCGAATTTACACTATTCAGGTACTAAAACGCGATGCTACAACTCTCAAATACTATAATACGCCCGAAATTTATGAATTAAACAATGCAATTACCAAAAACATGCAAAGAAATTAAGAATGAAACTATGTAACAAACGAGTGAGCTAGGAGTATACGACTTGCTGCGCAGCTGCTTATCCAACGGCGGCGGGGAGCACACTGACCGTGACCAACCGACACTGGCTGTTCAAAACAAAAACAGTAGACAAACGACTACGCGAATTTACACTATTCAGGTACTAAAACGCGATGCTACAACTCTCAAATACTATAATACGCCCGAAATTTATGAATTAAACAATGCAATTACCAAAAACATGCAAAGAAATTATGAATGAAACTATGTAAGAAACGAGTGAGCTAGGAGTATACGACTTGCTGCTCAGCTGCTTATCCAACGGCGGATGGGAGCACACTGACCGTGACCAACCGACACTGGCCGTTCAAAACAAAAACAGTAGACAAACGACTACGCGAATTTACACTATTCAGGTACTAAAACGCGATGCTACAACTCTCAAATACTATAATACGCCCGAAATTTATGAATTAAACAATGCAATTACCAAAAACATGCAAAGAAATTAAGAATGAAACTATGTAACAAACGAGTGAGCTAGGAGTATACGACTTGCTGCTCAGCTGCTTATCCAACGGCGGCGGGGAGCACACTGACCGTGACCAACCGACACTGGCCGTTCAAAACAAAAACAGTAGACAAACGACTACGCGAATTTACACTATTCAGGTACTAAAACGCGATGCTACAACTCTCAAATACTATAATACGCCCGAAATTTATGAATTAAACAATGCAATTACCAAAAACATGCAAAGAAATTAAGAATGAAACTATGTAACAAACGAGTGAGCTAGGAGTATACGACTTGCTGCTCAGCTGCTTATCCAACGGCGGCGGGGAGCACACTGACCGTGACCAACCGACACTGGCCGTTCAAAACAAAAACAGTAGACAAACGACTACGCGAATTTACACTATTCAGGTACTAAAACGCGATGCTACAACTCTCAAATACTATAATACGCCCGAAATTTATGAATTAAACAATGCAATTACCAAAAACATGCAAAGAAATTAAGAATGAAACTATGTAACAAACGAGTGAGCTAGGAGTATACGACTTGCTGCGCAGCTGCTTATCCAACGGCGGCGGGGAGCACACTGACCGTGACCAACCGACACTGGCCGTTCAAAACAAAAACAGTAGACAAACGACTACGCGAATTTACACTATTCAGGTACTAAAACGCGATGCTACAACTCTGAAATACTATAATACGCCCGAAATTTATGAATTAAACAATGCAATTACCAAAAACATGCAAAGAAATTAAGAATGAAACTATGTAACAAACGAGTGAGCTAGGAGTATACGACTTGCTGCTCAGCTGCTTATCCAACGGCGGCGGGGAGCACACTGACCGTGACCAACCGACACTGGCCGTTCAAAACAAAAACAGTAGACAAACGACTACGCGAATTTACACTATTCAGGTACTAAAACGCGATGCTACAACTCTCAAATACTATAATACGCCCGAAATTTATGAATTAAACAATGCAATTACCAAAAACATGCAAAGAAATTAAGAATGAAACTATGTAACAAACGAGTGAGCTAGGAGTATACGACTTGCTGCTCAGCTGCTTATCCAACGGCGGCGGGGAGCACACTGACCGTGACCAACCGACACTGGCCGTTCAAAACAAAAACAGTAGACAAACGACTACGCGAATTTACACTATTCAGGTACTAAAACGCGATGCTACAACTCTGAAATACTATAATACGCCCGAAATTTATGAATTAAACAATGCAATTACCAAAAACATGCAAAGAAATTAAGAATGAAACTATGTAACAAACTAGTGAGCTAGGAGTATACGACTTGCTGCTCAGCTGCTTATCCAACGGCGGCGGGGAGCACACTGACCGTGACCAACCGACACTGGCCGTTCAAAACAAAAACAGTAGACAAACGACTACGCGAATTTACACTATTCAGGTACTAAAACGCGATGCTACAACTCTGAAATACTATAATACGCCCGAAATTTATGAATTAAACAATGCAATTACCAAAAACATGCAAAGAAATTAAGAATGAAACTATGTAACAAACGAGTGAGCTAGGAGTATACGACTTGCTGCTCAGCTGCTTATCCAACGGCGGCGGGGAGCACACTGACCGTGACCAACCGACACTGGCCGTTCAAAACAAAAACAGTAGACAAACGACTACGCGAATTTACACTATTCAGGTACTAAAACGCGATGCTACAACTCTCAAATACTATAATACGCCCGAAATTTATGAATTAAACAATGCAATTACCAAAAACATGCAAAGAAATTAAGAATGAAACTATGTAACAAACGAGTGAGCTAGGAGTATACGACTTGCTGCTCAGCTGCTTATCCAACGGCGGCGGGGAGCACACTGACCGTGACCAACCGACACTGGCCGTTCAAAACAAAAACAGTAGACAAACGACTACGCGAATTTACACTATTCAGGTACTAAAACGCAATGCTACAACTCTGAAATACTATAATACGCCCGAAATTTATGAATTAAACAATGCAATTACCAAAAACATGCAAAGAAATTAAGAATGAAACTATGTAACAAACGAGTGAGCTAGGAGTATACGACTTGCTGCTCAGCTGCTTATCCAACGGCGGCGGGGAGCACACTGACCGTGACCAACCGACACTGGCCGTTCAAAACAAAAACAGTAGACAAACGACTACGCGAATTTACACTATTCAGGTACTAAAACGCGATGCTACAACTCTCAAATACTATAATACGCCCGAAATTTATGAATTAAACAATGCAATTACCAAAAACATGCAAAGAAATTAAGAATGAAACTATGTAACAAACGAGTGAGCTAGGAGTATACGACTTGCTGCTCAGCTGCTTATCCAACGGCGGCGGGGAGCACACTGACCGTGACCAACCGACACTGGCCGTTCAAAACAAAAACAGTAGACAAACGACTACGCGAATTTACACTATTCAGGTACTAAAACGCGATGCTACAACTCTCAAATACTATAATACGCCCGAAATTTATGAATTAAACAATGCAATTACCAAAAACATGCAAAGAAGTTAAGAATGAAACTATGTAACAAACGAGTGAGCTAGGAGTATACGACTTGCTGCGCAGCTGCTTATCCAACGGCGGCGGGGAGCACACTGACCGTGACCAACCGACACTGGCCGTTCAAAACAAAAACAGTAGACAAACGACTACGCGAATTTACACTATTCAGGTACTAAAACGCGATGCTACAACTCTGAAATACTATAATACGCCCGAAATTTATGAATTAAACAATGCAATTACCAAAAACATGCAAAGAAATTAAGAATGAAACTATGTAACAAACGAGTGAGCTAGGAGTATACGACTTGCTGCTCAGCTGCTTATCCAACGGCGGCGGGGAGCACACTGACCGTGACCAACCGACACTGGCCGTTCAAAACAAAAACAGTAGACAAACGACTACGCGAATTTACACTATTCAGGTACTAAAACGCGATGCTACAACTCTCAAATACTATAATACGCCCGAAATTTATGAATTAAACAATGCAATTACCAAAAACATGCAAAGAAATTAAGAATGAAACTATGTAACAAACGAGTGAGCTAGGAGTATACGACTTGCTGCTCAGCTGCTTATCCAACGGCGGCGGGGAGCACACTGACCGTGACCAACCGACACTGGCCGTTCAAAACAAAAACAGTAGACAAACGACTACGCGAATTTACACTATTCAGGTACTAAAACGCGATGCTACAACTCTCAAATACTATAATACGCCCGAAATTTATGAATTAAACAATGCAATTACCAAAAACATGCAAAGAAATTAAGAATGAAACTATGTAACAAACGAGTGAGCTAGGAGTATACGACTTGCTGCTCAGCTGCTTATCCAACGGCGGCGGGGAGCACACTGACCGTGACCAACCGACACTGGCCGTTCAAAACAAAAACAGTAGACAAACGACTACGCGAATTTACACTATTCAGGTACTAAAACGCGATGCTACAACTCTGAAATACTATAATACGCCCGAAATTTATGAATTAAACAATGCAATTACCAAAAACATGCAAAGAAATTAAGAATGAAACTATGTAACAAACGAGTGAGCTAGGAGTATACGACTTGCTGCTCAGCTGCTTATCCAACGGCGGCGGGGAGCACACTGACCGTGACCAACCGACACTGGCCGTTCAAAACAAAAACAGTAGACAAACGACTACGCGAATTTACACTATTCAGGTACTAAAACGCGATGCTACAACTCTCAAATACTATAATACGCCCGAAATTTATGAATTAAACAATGCAATTACCAAAAACATGCAAAGAAATTAAGAATGAAACTATGTAACAAACGAGTGAGCTAGGAGTATACGACTTGCTGCTCAGCTGCTTATCCAACGGCGGCGGGGAGCACACTGACCGTGACCAACCGACACTGGCCGTTCAAAACAAAAACAGTAGACAAACGACTACGCGAATTTACACTATTCAGGTACTAAAACGCGATGCTACAACTCTCAAATACTATAATACGCCCGAAATTTATGAATTAAACAATGCAATTACCAAAAACATGCAAAGAAATTAAGAATGAAACTATGTAACAAACGAGTGAGCTAGGAGTATACGACTTGCTGCTCAGCTGCTTATCCAACGGCGGCGGGGAGCACACTGACCGTGACCAACCGACACTGGCCGTTCAAAACAAAAACAGTAGACAAACGACTACGCGAATTTACACTATTCAGGTACTAAAACGCGATGCTACAACTCTGAAATACTATAATACGCCCGAAATTTATGAATTAAACAATGCAATTACCAAAAACATGCAAAGAAATTAAGAATGAAACTATGTAACAAACGAGTGAGCTAGGAGTATACGACTTGCTGCTCAGCTGCTTATCCAACGGCGGCGGGGAGCACACTGACCGTGACCAACCGACACTGGCCGTTCAAAACAAAAACAGTAGACAAACGACTACGCGAATTTACACTATTCAGGTACTAAAACGCGATGCTACAACTCTCAAATACTATAATACGCCCGAAATTTATGAATTAAACAATGCAATTACCAAAAACATGCAAAGAAATTAAGAATGAAACTATGTAACAAACGAGTGAGCTAGGAGTATACGACTTGCTGCTCAGCTGCTTATCCAACGGCGGCGGGGAGCACACTGACCGTGACCAACCGACACTGGCCGTTCAAAACAAAAACAGTAGACAAACGACTACGCGAATTTACACTATTCAGGTACTAAAACGCGATGCTACAACTCTCAAATACTATAATACGCCCGAAATTTATGAATTAAACAATGCAATTACCAAAAACATGCAAAGAAATTAAGAATGAAACTATGTAACAAACGAGTGAGCTAGGAGTATACGACTTGCTGCTCAGCTGCTTATCCAACGGCGGCGGGGAGCACACTGACCGTGACCAACCGACACTGGCTGTTCAAAACAAAAACAGTAGACAAACGACTACGCGAATTTACACTATTCAGGTACTAAAACGCGATGCTACAACTCTCAAATACTATAATACGCCCGAAATTTATGAATTAAACAATGCAATTACCAAAAACATGCAAAGAAATTATGAATGAAACTATGTAAGAAACGAGTGAGCTAGGAGTATACGACTTGCTGCTCAGCTGCTTATCCAACGGCGGATGGGAGCACACTGACCGTGACCAACCGACACTGGCCGTTCAAAACAAAAACAGTAGACAAACGACTACGCGAATTTACACTATTCAGGTACTAAAACGCGATGCTACAACTCTCAAATACTATAATACGCCCGAAATTTATGAATTAAACAATGCAATTACCAAAAACATGCAAAGAAATTAAGAATGAAACTATGTAACAAACGAGTGAGCTAGGAGTATACGACTTGCTGCTCAGCTGCTTATCCAACGGCGGCGGGGAGCACACTGACCGTGACCAACCGACACTGGCCGTTCAAAACAAAAACAGTAGACAAACGACTACGCGAATTTACACTATTCAGGTACTAAAACGCGATGCTACAACTCTCAAATACTATAATACGCCCGAAATTTATGAATTAAACAATGCAATTACCAAAAACATGCAAAGAAATTAAGAATGAAACTATGTAACAAACGAGTGAGCTAGGAGTATACGACTTGCTGCTCAGCTGCTTATCCAACGGCGGCGGGGAGCACACTGACCGTGACCAACCGACACTGGCTGTTCAAAACAAAAACAGTAGACAAACGACTACGCGAATTTACACTATTCAGGTACTAAAACGCGATGCTACAACTCTCAAATACTATAATACGCCCGAAATTTATGAATTAAACAATGCAATTACCAAAAACATGCAAAGAAATTATGAATGAAACTATGTAAGAAACGAGTGAGCTAGGAGTATACGACTTGCTGCTCAGCTGCTTATCCAACGGCGGATGGGAGCACACTGACCGTGACCAACCGACACTGGCCGTTCAAAACAAAAACAGTAGACAAACGACTACGCGAATTTACACTATTCAGGTACTAAAACGCGATGCTACAACTCTCAAATACTATAATACGCCCGAAATTTATGAATTAAACAATGCAATTACCAAAAACATGCAAAGAAATTAAGAATGAAACTATGTAACAAACGAGTGAGCTAGGAGTATACGACTTGCTGCTCAGCTGCTTATCCAACGGCGGCGGGGAGCACACTGACCGTGACCAACCGACACTGGCCGTTCAAAACAAAAACAGTAGACAAACGACTACGCGAATTTACACTATTCAGGTACTAAAACGCGATGCTACAACTCTGAAATACTATAATACGCCCGAAATTTATGAATTAAACAATGCAATTACCAAAAACATGCAAAGAAATTAAGAATGAAACTATGTAACAAACTAGTGAGCTAGGAGTATACGACTTGCTGCTCAGCTGCTTATCCAACGGCGGCGGGGAGCACACTGACCGTGACCAACCGACACTGGCCGTTCAAAACAAAAACAGTAGACAAACGACTACGCGAATTTACACTATTCAGGTACTAAAACGCGATGCTACAACTCTGAAATACTATAATACGCCCGAAATTTATGAATTAAACAATGCAATTACCAAAAACATGCAAAGAAATTAAGAATGAAACTATGTAACAAACGAGTGAGCTAGGAGTATACGACTTGCTGCTCAGCTGCTTATCCAACGGCGGCGGGGAGCACACTGACCGTGACCAACCGACACTGGCCGTTCAAAACAAAAACAGTAGACAAACGACTACGCGAATTTACACTATTCAGGTACTAAAACGCGATGCTACAACTCTCAAATACTATAATACGCCCGAAATTTATGAATTAAACAATGCAATTACCAAAAACATGCAAAGAAATTAAGAATGAAACTATGTAACAAACGAGTGAGCTAGGAGTATACGACTTGCTGCTCAGCTGCTTATCCAACGGCGGCGGGGAGCACACTGACCGTGACCAACCGACACTGGCCGTTCAAAACAAAAACAGTAGACAAACGACTACGCGAATTTACACTATTCAGGTACTAAAACGCGATGCTACAACTCTCAAATACTATAATACGCCCGAAATTTATGAATTAAACAATGCAATTACCAAAAACATGCAAAGAAATTAAGAATGAAACTATGTAACAAACGAGTGAGCTAGGAGTATACGACTTGCTGCTCAGCTGCTTATCCAACGGCGGCGGGGAGCACACTGACCGTGACCAACCGACACTGGCCGTTCAAAACAAAAACAGTAGACAAACGACTACGCGAATTTACACTATTCAGGTACTAAAACGCGATGCTACAACTCTCAAATACTATAATACGCCCGAAATTTATGAATTAAACAATGCAATTACCAAAAACATGCAAAGAAATTAAGAATGAAACTATGTAACAAACGAGTGAGCTAGGAGTATACGACTTGCTGCTCAGCTGCTTATCCAACGGCGGCGGGGAGCACACTGACCGTGACCAACCGACACTGGCTGTTCAAAACAAAAACAGTAGACAAACGACTACGCGAATTTACACTATTCAGGTACTAAAACGCGATGCTACAACTCTCAAATACTATAATACGCCCGAAATTTATGAATTAAACAATGCAATTACCAAAAACATGCAAAGAAATTATGAATGAAACTATGTAAGAAACGAGTGAGCTAGGAGTATACGACTTGCTGCTCAGCTGCTTATCCAACGGCGGATGGGAGCACACTGACCGTGACCAACCGACACTGGCCGTTCAAAACAAAAACAGTAGACAAACGACTACGCGAATTTACACTATTCAGGTACTAAAACGCGATGCTACAACTCTCAAATACTATAATACGCCCGAAATTTATGAATTAAACAATGCAATTACCAAAAACATGCAAAGAAATTAAGAATGAAACTATGTAACAAACGAGTGAGCTAGGAGTATACGACTTGCTGCTCAGCTGCTTATCCAACGGCGGCGGGGAGCACACTGACCGTGACCAACCGACACTGGCTGTTCAAAACAAAAACAGTAGACAAACGACTACGCGAATTTACACTATTCAGGTACTAAAACGCGATGCTACAACTCTCAAATACTATAATACGCCCGAAATTTATGAATTAAACAATGCAATTACCAAAAACATGCAAAGAAATTATGAATGAAACTATGTAAGAAACGAGTGAGCTAGGAGTATACGACTTGCTGCTCAGCTGCTTATCCAACGGCGGATGGGAGCACACTGACCGTGACCAACCGACACTGGCCGTTCAAAACAAAAACAGTAGACAAACGACTACGCGAATTTACACTATTCAGGTACTAAAACGCGATGCTACAACTCTCAAATACTATAATACGCCCGAAATTTATGAATTAAACAATGCAATTACCAAAAACATGCAAAGAAATTAAGAATGAAACTATGTAACAAACGAGTGAGCTAGGAGTATACGACTTGCTGCTCAGCTGCTTATCCAACGGCGGCGGGGAGCACACTGACCGTGACCAACCGACACTGGCCGTTCAAAACAAAAACAGTAGACAAACGACTACGCGAATTTACACTATTCAGGTACTAAAACGCGATGCTACAACTCTCAAATACTATAATACGCCCGAAATTTATGAATTAAACAATGCAATTACCAAAAACATGCAAAGAAATTAAGAATGAAACTATGTAACAAACGAGTGAGCTAGGAGTATACGACTTGCTGCTCAGCTGCTTATCCAACGGCGGCGGGGAGCACACTGACCGTGACCAACCGACACTGGCCGTTCAAAACAAAAACAGTAGACAAACGACTACGCGAATTTACACTATTCAGGTACTAAAACGCGATGCTACAACTCTCAAATACTATAATACGCCCGAAATTTATGAATTAAACAATGCAATTACCAAAAACATGCAAAGAAATTAAGAATGAAACTATGTAACAAACGAGTGAGCTAGGAGTATACGACTTGCTGCGCAGCTGCTTATCCAACGGCGGCGGGGAGCACACTGACCGTGACCAACCGACACTGGCCGTTCAAAACAAAAACAGTAGACAAACGACTACGCGAATTTACACTATTCAGGTACTAAAACGCGATGCTACAACTCTCAAATACTATAATACGCCCGAAATTTATGAATTAAACAATGCAATTACCAAAAACATGCAAAGAAATTAAGAATGAAACTATGTAACAAACGAGTGAGCTAGGAGTATACGACTTGCTGCTCAGCTGCTTATCCAACGGCGGCGGGGAGCACACTGACCGTGACCAACCGACACTGGCTGTTCAAAACAAAAACAGTAGACAAACGACTACGCGAATTTACACTATTCAGGTACTAAAACGCGATGCTACAACTCTCAAATACTATAATACGCCCGAAATTTATGAATTAAACAATGCAATTACCAAAAACATGCAAAGAAATTATGAATGAAACTATGTAAGAAACGAGTGAGCTAGGAGTATACGACTTGCTGCTCAGCTGCTTATCCAACGGCGGCGGGGAGCACACTGACCGTGACCAACCGACACTGGCCGTTCAAAACAAAAACAGTAGACAAACGACTACGCGAATTTACACTATTCAGGTACTAAAACGCGATGCTACAACTCTCAAATACTATAATACGCCCGAAATTTATGAATTAAACAATGCAATTACCAAAAACATGCAAAGAAATTAAGAATGAAACTATGTAACAAACGAGTGAGCTAGGAGTATACGACTTGCTGCTCAGCTGCTTATCCAACGGCGGCGGGGAGCACACTGACCGTGACCAACCGACACTGGCCGTTCAAAACAAAAACAGTAGACAAACGACTACGCGAATTTACACTATTCAGGTACTAAAACGCGATGCTACAACTCTCAAATACTATAATACGCCCGAAATTTATGAATTAAACAATGCAATTACAAAAACATGCAAAGAAATTAAGAATGAAACTATGTAACAAACGAGTGAGCTAGGAGTATACGACTTGCTGCTCAGCTGCTTATCCAACGGCGGCGGGGAGCACACTGACCGTGACCAACCGACACTGGCCGTTCAAAACAAAAACAGTAGACAAACGACTACGCGAATTTACACTATTCAGGTACTAAAACGCGATGCTACAACTCTGAAATACTATAATACGCCCGAAATTTATGAATTAAACAATGCAATTACCAAAAACATGCAAAGAAATTAAGAATGAAACTATGTAACAAACGAGTGAGCTAGGAGTATACGACTTGCTGCTCAGCTGCTTATCCAACGGCGGCGGGGAGCACACTGACCGTGACCAACCGACACTGGCCGTTCAAAACAAAAACAGTAGACAAACGACTACGCGAATTTACACTATTCAGGTACTAAAACGCGATGCTACAACTCTCAAATACTATAATACGCCCGAAATTTATGAATTAAACAATGCAATTACCAAAAACATGCAAAGAAATTAAGAATGAAACTATGTAACAAACGAGTGAGCTAGGAGTATACGACTTGCTGCTCAGCTGCTTATCCAACGGCGGCGGGGAGCACACTGACCGTGACCAACCGACACTGGCCGTTCAAAACAAAAACAGTAGACAAACGACTACGCGAATTTACACTATTCAGGTACTAAAACGCGATGCTACAACTCTCAAATACTATAATACGCCCGAAATTTATGAATTAAACAATGCAATTACCAAAAACATGCAAAGAAATTAAGAATGAAACTATGTAACAAACGAGTGAGCTAGGAGTATACGACTTGCTGCTCAGCTGCTTATCCAACGGCGGCGGGGAGCACACTGACCGTGACCAACCGACACTGGCCGTTCAAAACAAAAACAGTAGACAAACGACTACGCGAATTTACACTATTCAGGTACTAAAACGCGATGCTACAACTCTGAAATACTATAATACGCCCGAAATTTATGAATTAAACAATGCAATTACCAAAAACATGCAAAGAAATTAAGAATGAAACTATGTAACAAACGAGTGAGCTAGGAGTATACGACTTGCTGCTCAGCTGCTTATCCAACGGCGGCGGGGAGCACACTGACCGTGACCAACCGACACTGGCCGTTCAAAACAAAAACAGTAGACAAACGACTACGCGAATTTACACTATTCAGGTACTAAAACGCGATGCTACAACTCTCAAATACTATAATACGCCCGAAATTTATGAATTAAACAATGCAATTACCAAAAACATGCAAAGAAATTAAGAATGAAACTATGTAACAAACGAGTGAGCTAGGAGTATACGACTTGCTGCTCAGCTGCTTATCCAACGGCGGCGGGGAGCACACTGACCGTGACCAACCGACACTGGTCGTTCAAAACAAAAACAGTAGACAAACGACTACGCGAATTTACACTATTCAGGTACTAAAACGCGATGCTACAACTCTCAAATACTATAATACGCCCGAAATTTATGAATTAAACAATGCAATTACCAAAAACATGCAAAGAAATTAAGAATGAAACTATGTAACAAACGAGTGAGCTAGGAGTATACGACTTGCTGCTCAGCTGCTTATCCAACGGCGGCGGGGAGCACACTGACCGTGACCAACCGACACTGGCTGTTCAAAACAAAAACAGTAGACAAACGACTACGCGAATTTACACTATTCAGGTACTAAAACGCGATGCTACAACTCTCAAATACTATAATACGCCCGAAATTTATGAATTAAACAATGCAATTACCAAAAACATGCAAAGAAATTATGAATGAAACTATGTAAGAAACGAGTGAGCTAGGAGTATACGACTTGCTGCTCAGCTGCTTATCCAACGGCGGATGGGAGCACACTGACCGTGACCAACCGACACTGGCCGTTCAAAACAAAAACAGTAGACAAACGACTACGCGAATTTACACTATTCAGGTACTAAAACGCGATGCTACAACTCTCAAATACTATAATACGCCCGAAATTTATGAATTAAACAATGCAATTACCAAAAACATGCAAAGAAATTAAGAATGAAACTATGTAACAAACGAGTGAGCTAGGAGTATACGACTTGCTGCTCAGCTGCTTATCCAACGGCGGCGGGGAGCACACTGACCGTGACCAACCGACACTGGCCGTTCAAAACAAAAACAGTAGACAAACGACTACGCGAATTTACACTATTCAGGTACTAAAACGCGATGCTACAACTCTCAAATACTATAATACGCCCGAAATTTATGAATTAAACAATGCAATTACCAAAAACATGCAAAGAAATTAAGAATGAAACTATGTAACAAACGAGTGAGCTAGGAGTATACGACTTGCTGCTCAGCTGCTTATCCAACGGCGGCGGGGAGCACACTGACCGTGACCAACCGACACTGGCTGTTCAAAACAAAAACAGTAGACAAACGACTACGCGAATTTACACTATTCAGGTACTAAAACGCGATGCTACAACTCTCAAATACTATAATACGCCCGAAATTTATGAATTAAACAATGCAATTACCAAAAACATGCAAAGAAATTATGAATGAAACTATGTAAGAAACGAGTGAGCTAGGAGTATACGACTTGCTGCTCAGCTGCTTATCCAACGGCGGATGGGAGCACACTGACCGTGACCAACCGACACTGGCCGTTCAAAACAAAAACAGTAGACAAACGACTACGCGAATTTACACTATTCAGGTACTAAAACGCGATGCTACAACTCTCAAATACTATAATACGCCCGAAATTTATGAATTAAACAATGCAATTACCAAAAACATGCAAAGAAATTAAGAATGAAACTATGTAACAAACGAGTGAGCTAGGAGTATACGACTTGCTGCTCAGCTGCTTATCCAACGGCGGCGGGGAGCACACTGACCGTGACCAACCGACACTGGCCGTTCAAAACAAAAACAGTAGACAAACGACTACGCGAATTTACACTATTCAGGTACTAAAACGCGATGCTACAACTCTCAAATACTATAATACGCCCGAAATTTATGAATTAAACAATGCAATTACCAAAAACATGCAAAGAAATTAAGAATGAAACTATGTAACAAACGAGTGAGCTAGGAGTATACGACTTGCTGCTCAGCTGCTTATCCAACGGCGGCGGGGAGCACACTGACCGTGACCAACCGACACTGGCCGTTCAAAACAAAAACAGTAGACAAACGACTACGCGAATTTACACTATTCAGGTACTAAAACGCGATGCTACAACTCTCAAATACTATAATACGCCCGAAATTTATGAATTAAACAATGCAATTACCAAAAACATGCAAAGAAATTAAGAATGAAACTATGTAACAAACGAGTGAGCTAGGAGTATACGACTTGCTGCTCAGCTGCTTATCCAACGGCGGCGGGGAGCACACTGACCGTGACCAACCGACACTGGCCGTTCAAAACAAAAACAGTAGACAAACGACTACGCGAATTTACACTATTCAGGTACTAAAACGCAATGCTACAACTCTGAAATACTATAATACGCCCGAAATTTATGAATTAAACAATGCAATTACCAAAAACATGCAAAGAAATTAAGAATGAAACTATGTAACAAACGAGTGAGCTAGGAGTATACGACTTGCTGCTCAGCTGCTTATCCAACGGCGGCGGGGAGCACACTGACCGTGACCAACCGACACTGGCCGTTCAAAACAAAAACAGTAGACAAACGACTACGCGAATTTACACTATTCAGGTACTAAAACGCGATGCTACAACTCTCAAATACTATAATACGCCCGAAATTTATGAATTAAACAATGCAATTACCAAAAACATGCAAAGAAATTAAGAATGAAACTATGTAACAAACGAGTGAGCTAGGAGTATACGACTTGCTGCTCAGCTGCTTATCCAACGGCGGCGGGGAGCACACTGACCGTGACCAACCGACACTGGCCGTTCAAAACAAAAACAGTAGACAAACGACTACGCGAATTTACACTATTCAGGTACTAAAACGCGATGCTACAACTCTCAAATACTATAATACGCCCGAAATTTATGAATTAAACAATGCAATTACCAAAAACATGCAAAGAAATTAAGAATGAAACTATGTAACAAACGAGTGAGCTAGGAGTATACGACTTGCTGCTCAGCTGCTTATCCAACGGCGGCGGGGAGCACACTGACCGTGACCAACCGACACTGGCTGTTCAAAACAAAAACAGTAGACAAACGACTACGCGAATTTACACTATTCAGGTACTAAAACGCGATGCTACAACTCTCAAATACTATAATACGCCCGAAATTTATGAATTAAACAATGCAATTACCAAAAACATGCAAAGAAATTATGAATGAAACTATGTAACAAACGAGTGAGCTAGGAGTATACGACTTGCTGCTCAGCTGCTTATCCAACGGCGGCGGGGAGCACACTGACCGTGACCAACCGACACTGGCTGTTCAAAACAAAAACAGTAGACAAACGACTACGCGAATTTACACTATTCAGGTACTAAAACGCGATGCTACAACTCTCAAATACTATAATACGCCCGAAATTTATGAATTAAACAATGCAATTACCAAAAACATGCAAAGAAATTATGAATGAAACTATGTAAGAAACGAGTGAGCTAGGAGTATACGACTTGCTGCTCA
The DNA here is from genome assembly GCF_021461395.2 of Schistocerca americana. NCBI lineage: Eukaryota > Metazoa > Arthropoda > Insecta > Orthoptera > Acrididae > Schistocerca > Schistocerca americana. The sequence goes on along the minus strand of NC_060121.1, from coordinate 205,784,931 downwards.
GCTGCTTATCCAACGGCGGATGGGAGCACACTGACCGTGACCAACCGACACTGGCCGTTCAAAACAAAAACAGTAGACAAACGACTACGCGAATTTACACTATTCAGGTACTAAAACGCGATGCTACAACTCTCAAATACTATAATACGCCCGAAATTTATGAATTAAACAATGCAATTACCAAAAACATGCAAAGAAATTAAGAATGAAACTATGTAACAAACGAGTGAGCTAGGAGTATACGACTTGCTGCTCAGCTGCTTATCCAACGGCGGCGGGGAGCACACTGACCGTGACCAACCGACACTGGCCGTTCAAAACAAAAACAGTAGACAAACGACTACGCGAATTTACACTATTCAGGTACTAAAACGCGATGCTACAACTCTCAAATACTATAATACGCCCGAAATTTATGAATTAAACAATGCAATTACCAAAAACATGCAAAGAAATTAAGAATGAAACTATGTAACAAACGAGTGAGCTAGGAGTATACGACTTGCTGCTCAGCTGCTTATCCAACGGCGGCGGGGAGCACACTGACCGTGACCAACCGACACTGGCCGTTCAAAACAAAAACAGTAGACAAACGACTACGCGAATTTACACTATTCAGGTACTAAAACGCGATGCTACAACTCTCAAATACTATAATACGCCCGAAATTTATGAATTAAACAATGCAATTACCAAAAACATGCAAAGAAATTAAGAATGAAACTATGTAACAAACGAGTGAGCTAGGAGTATACGACTTGCTGCGCAGCTGCTTATCCAACGGCGGCGGGGAGCACACTGACCGTGACCAACCGACACTGGCCGTTCAAAACAAAAACAGTAGACAAACGACTACGCGAATTTACACTATTCAGGTACTAAAACGCGATGCTACAACTCTCAAATACTATAATACGCCCGAAATTTATGAATTAAACAATGCAATTACCAAAAACATGCAAAGAAATTAAGAATGAAACTATGTAACAAACGAGTGAGCTAGGAGTATACGACTTGCTGCTCAGCTGCTTATCCAACGGCGGCGGGGAGCACACTGACCGTGACCAACCGACACTGGCTGTTCAAAACAAAAACAGTAGACAAACGACTACGCGAATTTACACTATTCAGGTACTAAAACGCGATGCTACAACTCTCAAATACTATAATACGCCCGAAATTTATGAATTAAACAATGCAATTACCAAAAACATGCAAAGAAATTATGAATGAAACTATGTAAGAAACGAGTGAGCTAGGAGTATACGACTTGCTGCTCAGCTGCTTATCCAACGGCGGCGGGGAGCACACTGACCGTGACCAACCGACACTGGCCGTTCAAAACAAAAACAGTAGACAAACGACTACGCGAATTTACACTATTCAGGTACTAAAACGCGATGCTACAACTCTCAAATACTATAATACGCCCGAAATTTATGAATTAAACAATGCAATTACCAAAAACATGCAAAGAAATTAAGAATGAAACTATGTAACAAACGAGTGAGCTAGGAGTATACGACTTGCTGCTCAGCTGCTTATCCAACGGCGGCGGGGAGCACACTGACCGTGACCAACCGACACTGGCCGTTCAAAACAAAAACAGTAGACAAACGACTACGCGAATTTACACTATTCAGGTACTAAAACGCGATGCTACAACTCTCAAATACTATAATACGCCCGAAATTTATGAATTAAACAATGCAATTACCAAAAACATGCAAAGAAATTAAGAATGAAACTATGTAACAAACGAGTGAGCTAGGAGTATACGACTTGCTGCTCAGCTGCTTATCCAACGGCGGCGGGGAGCACACTGACCGTGACCAACCGACACTGGCCGTTGAAAACAAAAACAGTAGACAAACGACTACGCGAATTTACACTATTCAGGTACTAAAACGCGATGCTACAACTCTGAAATACTATAATACGCCCGAAATTTATGAATTAAACAATGCAATTACCAAAAACATGCAAAGAAATTAAGAATGAAACTATGTAACAAACGAGTGAGCTAGGAGTATACGACTTGCTGCTCAGCTGCTTATCCAACGGCGGCGGGGAGCACACTGACCGTGACCAACCGACACTGGCCGTTCAAAACAAAAACAGTAGACAAACGACTACGCGAATTTACACTATTCAGGTACTAAAACGCGATGCTACAACTCTCAAATACTATAATACGCCCGAAATTTATGAATTAAACAATGCAATTACCAAAAACATGCAAAGAAATTAAGAATGAAACTATGTAACAAACGAGTGAGCTAGGAGTATACGACTTGCTGCTCAGCTGCTTATCCAACGGCGGCGGGGAGCACACTGACCGTGACCAACCGACACTGGCCGTTCAAAACAAAAACAGTAGACAAACGACTACGCGAATTTACACTATTCAGGTACTAAAACGCGATGCTACAACTCTCAAATACTATAATACGCCCGAAATTTATGAATTAAACAATGCAATTACCAAAAACATGCAAAGAAATTAAGAATGAAACTATGTAACAAACGAGTGAGCTAGGAGTATACGACTTGCTGCTCAGCTGCTTATCCAACGGCGGCGGGGAGCACACTGACCGTGACCAACCGACACTGGCCGTTCAAAACAAAAACAGTAGACAAACGACTATGCGAATTTACACTATTCAGGTACTAAAACGCGATGCTACAACTCTCAAATACTATAATACGCCCGAAATTTATGAATTAAACAATGCAATTACCAAAAACATGCAAAGAAATTATGAATGAAACTATGTAAGAAACGAGTGAGCTAGGAGTATACGACTTGCTGCTCAGCTGCTTATCCAACGGCGGCGGGGAGCACACTGACCGTGACCAACCGACACTGGCCGTTCAAAACAAAAACAGTAGACAAACGACTACGCGAATTTACACTATTCAGGTACTAAAACGCGATGCTACAACTCTCAAATACTATAATACGCCCGAAATTTATGAATTAAACAATGCAATTACCAAAAACATGCAAAGAAATTAAGAATGAAACTATGTAACAAACGAGTGAGCTAGGAGTATACGACTTGCTGCTCAGCTGCTTATCCAACGGCGGCGGGGAGCACACTGACCGTGACCAACCGACACTGGCCGTTCAAAACAAAAACAGTAGACAAACGACTACGCGAATTTACACTATTCAGGTACTAAAACGCGATGCTACAACTCTCAAATACTATAATACGCCCGAAATTTGTGAATTAAACAATGCAATTACCAAAAACATGCAAAGAAATTAAGAATGAAACTATGTAACAAACGAGTGAGCTAGGAGTATACGACTTGCTGCTCAGCTGCTTATCCAACGGCGGCGGGGAGCACACTGACCGTGACCAACCGACACTGGCTGTTCAAAACAAAAACCGTAGACAAACGACTACGCGAATTTACACTATTCAGGTACTAAAACGCGATGCTACAACTCTCAAATACTATAATACGCCCGAAATTTATGAATTAAACAATGCAATTACCAAAAACATGCAAAGAAATTATGAATGAAACTATGTAAGAAACGAGTGAGCTAGGAGTATACGACTTGCTGCTCAGCTGCTTATCCAACGGCGGATGGGAGCACACTGACCGTGACCAACCGACACTGGCCGTTCAAAACAAAAACAGTAGACAAACGACTACGCGAATTTACACTATTCAGGTACTAAAACGCGATGCTACAACTCTCAAATACTATAATACGCCCGAAATTTATGAATTAAACAATGCAATTACCAAAAACATGCAAAGAAATTAAGAATGAAACTATGTAACAAACGAGTGAGCTAGGAGTATACGACTTGCTGCTCAGCTGCTTATCCAACGGCGGCGGGGAGCACACTGACCGTGACCAACCGACACTGGCCGTTCAAAACAAAAACAGTAGACAAACGACTACGCGAATTTACACTATTCAGGTACTAAAACGCGAAGCTACAACTCTCAAATACTATAATACGCCCGAAATTTATGAATTAAACAATGCAATTACCAAAAACATGCAAAGAAATTAAGAATGAAACTATGTAACAAACGAGTGAGCTAGGAGTATACGACTTGCTGCTCAGCTGCTTATCCAACGGCGGCGGGGAGCACACTGACCGTGACCAACCGACACTGGCCGTTCAAAACAAAAACAGTAGACAAACGACTATGCGAATTTACACTATTCAGGTACTAAAACGCGATGCTACAACTCTCAAATACCATAATACGCCCGAAATTTATGAATTAAACAATGCAATTACCAAAAACATGCAAAGAAATTATGAATGAAACTATGTAAGAAACGAGTGAGCTAGGAGTATACGACTTGCTGCTCAGCTGCTTATCCAACGGCGGCGGGGAGCACACTGACCGTGACCAACCGACACTGGCCGTTCAAAACAAAAACAGTAGACAAACGACTACGCGAATTTACACTATTCAGGTACTAAAACGCGATGCTACAACTCTGAAATACTATAATACGCCCGAAATTTATGAATTAAACAATGCAATTACCAAAAACATGCAAAGAAATTAAGAATGAAACTATGTAACAAACGAGTGAGCTAGGAGTATACGACTTGCTGCTCAGCTGCTTATCCAACGGCGGCGTGGAGCACACTGACCGTGACCAACCGACCATGGCCGTTCAAAACAAAAACAGTAGACAAACGACTACGCGAATTTACACTATTCAGGTACTAAAACGCGATGCTACAACTCTCAAATACTATAATACGCCCGAAATTTATGAATTAAACAATGCAATTACCAAAAACACGCAAAGAAATTAAGAATGAAACTATGTAACAAACGAGTGAGCTAGGAGTATACGACTTGCTGCTCAGCTGCTTATCCAACGACGGCAGGGAGCACACTGACCGTGACCAACCGACACTGGCCGTTCAAAACAAAAACAGTACACAAACGACTACGCGAATTTACACTATTCAGGTACTAAAACGCGATGCTACAACTCTCAAATACTATAATACGCCCGAAATTTATGAATTAAACAATGCAATTACCAAAAACACGCAAAGAAATTAAGAATGAAACTATGTAACAAACGAGTGAGCTAGGAGTATACGACTTGCTGCTCAGCTGCTTATCCAACGGCGGCAGGGAGCACACTAACTGTGACCAACCGACACTGGCCGTTCAAAACAAAAACAGTAGACAAACGACTACCCGAATTTACACTATTCAGGTACTAAAACGCGATGCTACAACGCTCAAATACTATAATACGCCCGAAATTTATGAATTAAACAATGCAATTACCAAAAACATGCAAAGAAATTAAGAATGAAACTATGTAACAAACGAGTGAGCTAGGAGTATACGACTTGCTGCTCAGCTGCTTATCCAACGGCGGCGGGGAGCACACTGACCGTGACCAACCGACACTGGCCGTTCAAAACAAAAACAGTAGACAAACGACTACGCGAATTTACACTATTCAGGTACTAAAACGCGATGCTACAACTCTGAAATACTATAATACGCCCGAAATTTATGAATTAAACAATGCAATTACCAAAAACATGCAAAGAAATTAAGAATGAAACTATGTAACAAACGAGTGAGCTAGGAGTATACGACTTGCTGCTCAGCTGCTTATCCAACGGCGGCGGGGAGCACACTGACCGTGACCAACCGACACTGGCCGTTCAAAACAAAAACAGTAGAGAAACGACTACGCGAATTTACACTATTCAGGTACTAAAACGCGATGCTACAACTCTCAAATACTATAATACGCCCGAAAGTTATGAATTAAACAATGCAATTACCAAAATCACGCAAAGAAATTAAGAATGAAACAATGTAACAAACGAGTGAGCTAGGAGTATACGACTTGCTGCTCAGCTGCTTATCCAACGGCGGATGGGAGCACACTGACCGTGACCAACCGACACTGGCCGTTCAAAACAAAAACAGTAGACAAACGACTACGCGAATTTACACTATTCAGGTACTAAAACGCGATGCTACAACTCTCAAATACTATAATACGCCCGAAATTTATGAATTAAACAATGCAATTACCAAAAACATGCAAAGAAATTAAGAATGAAACTATGTAACAAACGAGTGAGCTAGGAGTATACGACTTGCTGCTCAGCTGCTTATCCAACGGCGGCGGGGAGCACACTGACCGTGACCAACCGACACTGGCCGTTCAAAACAAAAACAGTAGACAAACGACTACGCGAATTTACACTATTCAGGTACTAAAACGCGATGCTACAACTCTCAAATACTATAATACGCCCGAAATTTATGAATTAAACAATGCAATTACCAAAAACATGCAAAGAAATTAAGAATGAAACTATGTAACAAACGAGTGAGCTAGGAGTATACGACTTGCTGCTCAGCTGCTTATCCAACGGCGGCGGGGAGCACACTGACCGTGACCAACCGACACTGGCCGTTCAAAACAAAAACAGTAGACAAACGACTATGCGAATTTACACTATTCAGGTACTAAAACGCGATGCTACAACTCTCAAATACTATAATACGCCCGAAATTTATGAATTAAACAATGCAATTACCAAAAACATGCAAAGAAATTAAGAATGAAACTATGTAACAAACGAGTGAGCTAGGAGTATACGACTTGCTGCTCAGCTGCTTATCCAACGGCGGCGGGGAGCACACTGACCGTGACCAACCGACACTGGCCGTTCAAAACAAAAACAGTAGACAAACGACTACGCGAATTTACACTACTCAGGTACTAAAACGCGATGCTACAACTCTCAAATACTATAATACGCCCGAAAGTTATGAATTAAACAATGCAATTACCAAAATCACGCAAAGAAATTAAGAATGAAACAATGTAACAAACGAGTGAGCTAGGAGTATACGACTTGCTGCTCAGCTGCTTATCCAACGGCGGCAGGGAGCACACTGACCGTGACCAACCGACACTGGCCGTTCAAAACAAAAACAGTAGACAAACGACTACGCGAATTTACACTATTCAGGTACTAAAACGCGATGCTACAACTCTCAAATACTATAATACGCCCGAAATTTATGAATTAAACAATGCAATTACCAAAAACATGCAAAGAAATTAAGAATGAAACTATGTAACAAACGAGTGAGCTAGGAGTATAGGACTTGCTGCTCAGCTGCTTATCCAACGGCGGCGGGGAGCACACTGACCGTGACCAACCGACACTGGCCGTTCAAAACAAAAACAGTAGACAAACGACTACGCGAATTTACACTACTCAGGTACTAAAACGCGATGCTACAACTCTCAAATACTATAATACGCCCGAAAGTTATGAATTAAACAATGCAATTACCAAAATCACGCAAAGAAATTAAGAATGAAACAATGTAACAAACGAGTGAGCTAGGAGTATACGACTTGCTGCTCAGCTGCTTATCCAACGGCGGCAGGGAGCACACTGACTGTGACCAACCGACACTGGCCGTTCAAAACAAAAACAGTAGACAAACGACTACGCGAATTTACACTATTCAGGTACTAAAACGCGATGCTACAACTCTCAAATACTATAATACGCCCGAAATTTATGAATTAAACAATGCAATTACCAAAAACACGCAAAGAAATTAAGAATGAAACTATGTAAGAAACGAGTGAGCTAGGAGTATACGACTTGCTGCTCAGCTGCTTATCCAACGGCGGCAGGGAGCACACTAACTGTGACCAACCGACACTGGCCGTTCAAAACGAAAACAGTAGACAAACGACTACGCGAATTTACACTATTCAGGTACTAAAACGCGATGCTACAACTCTCAAATACTATAATACGCCCGAAATTTATGAATTAAACAATGCAATTACCAAAAACATGCAAAGAAATTAAGAATGAAACTATGTAACAAACGAGTGAGCTAGGAGTATACGACTTGCTGCTCAGCTGCTTATCCAACGGCGGCGGGGAGCACACTGACCGTGACCAACCGACACTGGCCGTTCAAAACAAAAACAGTAGACAAACGACTACGCGAATTTACACTATCCAGGTACTAAAACGCGATGCTACAACTCTCAAATACTATAATACGCCCGAAATTTATGAATTAAACAATGCAATTACCAAAAACATGCAAAGAAATTAAGAATGAAACTATGTAACAATCGAGTGAGCTAGGAGTATACGACTTGCTGCTCAGCTGCTTATCCAACGGCGGCGGGGAGCACACTGACCGTGACCAACCGACACTGGCCGTTCAAAACAAAAACAGTAGACAAACGACTACGCGAATTTACACTATTCAGGTACTAAAACGCGATGCTACAACTCTCAAATACTATAATACGCCCGAAATTTATGAATTAAACAATGCAATTACCAAAAACATGCAAAGAAATTAAGAATGAAACTATGTAACAAACGAGTGAGCTAGGAGTATACGACTTGCTGCTCAGCTGCTTATCCAACGGCGGCGGGGAGCACACTGACCGTGACCAACCGACACTGGCCGTTCAAAACAAAAACAGTAGACAAACGACTACGCGAATTTACACTATTCAGGTACTAAAACGCGATGCTACAACTCTCAAATACTATAATACGCCCGAAATTTATGAATTAAACAATGCAATTACCAAAAACACGCAAAGAAATTAAGAATGAAACTATGTAAGAAACGAGTGAGCTAGGAGTATACGACTTGCTGCTCAGCTGCCTATCCAACGGCGGCAGGGAGCACACTAACTGTGACCAACCGACACTGGCCGTTCAAAACAAAAACAGTAGACAAACGACTACGCGAATTTACACTATTCAGGTACTAAAACGCGATGCTACAACTCTCAAATACTATAATACGCCCGAAATTTATGAATTAAACAATGCAATTACCAAAAACACGCAAAGAAATTAAGAATGAAACTATGTAACAAACGAGTGAGCTAGGAGTATACGACTTGCTGCTCAGCTGCTTATCCAACGGCGGCAGGGAGCACACTATCTGTGACCAACCGACACTGGCCGTTCAAAACAAAAACAGTAGACAAACGACTACGCGAATTTACACTATTCAGGTACTAAAACGCGATGCTACAACTCTCAAATACTATAATACGCCCGAAATTTATGAATTAAACAATGCAATTACCAAAAACACGCAAAGAAATTAAGAATGAAACTATGTAACAAATGAGTGAGCTAGGAGTATACGACTTGCTGCTCAGCTGCTTATCCAACGGCGGAAGGTCGCAGCTGCCCGAGGAATGCGGGGTCTTTGTTCTCACCGAGATGTTAATGGGCATTAACTCAAGGTCCTGTATGGTTGAAGTTCACAGCTGCTTCCGGATCTGACGTTCGAGGTCAGTGCTAGTTCCGCTTTAAATGTAGTCGTACAATGATATCCTCGTCACAAACGTCGATGTGCTGGATATCCTGGCCCACAGTCGGCAGTTCCAGATGGTCCTGTGCCTGAATAGCGACTAGAAAGTAAATAGCTTTGGTACGTGTCTCAATGGTCTCATAAGCTGTTAAAACTGATGGTAAGAATCCGTAAATTATGTGACTCAATCTGTTGTTGAGATAAGAGTTTGTTGTAATGTTACACTCGACACAGATTGTACGGACATGTAGTATATCCAATGACTGATCAGACCTGCAAAATTTACTTCAAAACCTGTCCTTTGGTGAAACGCGGTAGTCATCATATTGAACCTTTCTGGTTAAAATCAGTCGCTGCATTCGGTGTTGCTTTATTTCAGATGTAAGTTTTCTGATGTTTGCATATAGCATAATCTCTTTTCTGGATCATTTAAAAGTAATTCAAATCGTCAATGTCGTATGCAAGGAGTACTATTCCCACAGTTTGTTTTCTACCACTAATTTCCAGGTGAAGTTTATTTTTGCCTCTGTGATATTCGGAGCGCCGTTGTATGTCTCCAATCCAATTAGTGCAGTACTCCACTCCACTTGGCTTAAATCACTTGGTGGTAAGTAATTCACACAATACTGATAATCATTCTTTTAAAGTCATGGTAAACGACATTGCATCTGAGCCTCAACTGATAAGCGAATGTTTAATTCGCCTCATATATCCTTCTACATAAGCGTTAGGAGGAACGTTATACACATACGCCGAAACAAGTAAGTACTGAAGTCTTGGTAGCGATGGACATTATGGAACACATGATTTCTATCGATGAAGTATCGTAATTCTTCTGGTGGTTGCAGGTCTCCAACCGAGTCGAAATAATAGATGTTCTTTGTATTTTTCTTAACATAAGCCGACCAGTGCGTTCCTGGTCCCCAGCAACATCTAAATTCACAATACCACATTCTCTGGATTTCCACTTGGTTTTTGCTAATGTAAACACACTATAGAATGGTGGAATCCTTAATTTTTCCTGAGATACTTTAGAAACCTGTATTTGTAAGCGGTCCATATGGTAGGATAGATAATGGACTTTTGTTTTATTTATGGAGAGACATAGTCATTTCTTTTTCGTGATTTTAGGCATAGTCCTTTTCCGGTTTCTGCTGCTTCTATCATGAAGATATGTCTTCTTTCTGCCTCTGTGAGTTCTGTGCGTTCTCGACTGTTCTGACAATAGCCACAGCACTACCAGCCAGTGAAACCATCTCTGAGAGGCCTGCAAAGGCAGAATTGAGGAAGGGGATAACTCCGCTTGATGTCTTGGGCACCAGTAGAACCTGGGGTGTCTTAACTGGTCCTTTATGTTTTTGCTGCGTATACCACTGTCAGGATACAGTTTGTTAAACACCCTTGCTCTGGCTGCTGCTTCATCTTCTTCTTCTTCTTCTTCTTTATCTTCTTCATCGTTGTCTTCTTCTTTAGTGCACGATCTGTCACGTTCATGACTTGCTTGAAATTCACACCCAAGACCAACTTAATTTTACAATACATGGTTTTATCAACTACAAATGTTGCACTGCACTTCCCTATACCAATATCCTTCCTCGCACATATTACCTCCGTTTTATCAACTACAATTCGAACTGCAGTATGATGTCTCGGAAGATATTTATATTACACATATGCAATGTCGTGTTCCAAACATGCCTCATCAAGCAGAGTAATCACCACGAGCCAAACGCTTTTGAAGCTTTGTATCAGCTCCACAGTAATTACAACCTGGAATATGCAATTAAGCTGGAGGATTATTGAGAATACCACCGCCTCCTATATTGTGTCTCCTGTTGTGCATGTTATGCTACTGTGCTGGCTGTGCTCTGTGCATCCCATTATATAGCAAATCGTCATTATCAATCCAGCTGTTTTGTGTTGCAGGAAAACCAAGCCATTTAATTAGTAGTGCTCTATTCCCGTGATGTCTTATGACATGCTCTATGAGAAACATGTCGTTCTGAGCTCGTCTGCATTTCCTCCATGTAAAAGCATCTCGAAGTTTCAGTCAGTGCTATCATTTAAGACGTTAGTTCTGGTATTCGTTCTCTGCACTCTGGAAACTGAATGTCTTATTCAACAGGTTGGGAGGTATGACTTCTCAAATGATGTTTTGTGTTTTGACACGCTAAATCACCCACGTTAAATTTCTGTTTTCAGGGATCCAATATTTTAATATGCTAGTACGCCATATCCATGAGTCCATTTTCATGAACATCGATTGGTCTTAATTGTATTGTGCCATGTTTGGTTCGACTATACTGTGCGATTAGTTCTGGCAGGATGTCTGTCCATTTTTATGAGCTGCAAAGATTAAAACACAACCACATTTGAGCTTTTACTGTTCTGTTCTGACATTCAACGAGAGACGTCTTCAGATGGGTGAATGGTGAATAGTGATGTATTCCATGCTGCTGCATCACTGTCTTGAAATACCTATTGTAAAACTGTCCACCATGATCAGTTTGGAGGTTGATTGTGCATCGAATTGTCTCTGCCTGCAAGAAACACTCAAAACACCTTTGCGACATCTCTCCCCATTTTTGTTTTAACAGATAATACCCGGACAAATTTGGAGTATATATAAATGACCATTAAAATATGTTTGAATCCATTATTCGCATTTGAATGTTTCCACATACCTACAAGATAAGCCTGCCATAAGTCATCCGAAACTTTAATCATATATGCTTAATGTTGTATGTTTTGTGTGCCGGTTTGTGCAGTTCACAAACTACTGTCACCATACTTATTTGATTATACCTCTCTCTTTAAGCTCAGATATTACTGAAACAGCCTCATTCGAATGAGCAGTATTACCAGCAGCAGCTAATGCCATGAGCAGTTATGGTCAGTCTATTAGCTTGTTGTGATCATCTTAGTATCATCATACTGCAGGGATCAATTGCTGACTTTTTCATGCTGGATGTCAATATCTCAATGCCATATTGAGTATGTATTATAACTTTTATAACGCTTCTGTATTTCGCACTGTGCCAGTTTCCCACTTACCTATGTACAGCAGTCAATTGCTCTATCGTATAATACTCCCCCAGATCTTTGGTGAATTATGTACAGTCCGTGGGATTTAGAAAAATAAGGTCATTAGACCAGTTGCTCTTTGAAACTCCCTAATTCTTGTGACAGTTAATGAAATCTGCAACATCGTCATCATAGTGTAATTTCTCTGAGAGTTGATCAAGAAATTCAGTAACTGGTTTAATGGTTTCTCTCAGTGTCTGTTTTCGATACAAATCCCCCAACCTTAGCAGTTGTAACTTCTCTCTAACAGCCTTCCATGCCACAATGACCTTATAGTTAGTTGTTACGACGACTCCTTCACAAGATGCATCAATTACGGCAAAGTGTTTGTGTCGAGGATGCTTGACCCTCCTTCCCCTCCCCCCCCCCCCTACTGCCCCCTCTCCTCTCCGACATGATATACCGACTATATCAGGTTTTCGTGTGCAATAGGCTTTCAAAAAAAAAGTATAGGTCGCCAACTGAGCAGCAATATTCACCTTGTTTAAATACACACGAAAGTTTGATCCATCATTCAGTTCAAAAATGACTAAAGATGTTGACTGTGGTGATGAGGTGATTCAGACAGCTCGGTGCTGCCACGGTATCCTAGACATTGCAGTGAGAATACTGGTAGCAGTAACATTATTATGAGAGGTATGAACAAAATAAAAACATGGTTTGCAGTAATATATTACAGCCATACTTTGGATACATTACGTAAGAAAATCAACTGGTTCTTTCTTTATCTCCATACCTATACAGAATTTAGTAAATAAAGATTTCTTGTATGAATGGAATTCAGTGTGTATTGCTCTCAAACTGATGAATGTACCATACTGATACAGTGTTCTAAAACGTTTGCATGCACACTACGTGTACAAAGATACTTCACAATGTCTTTATGCGCAGTTTTAACACACAGAAACCCACAGTTCACTCTTTCCAACACAAGGGATAGCTACATCTGTAGGTCGAACGAGTTTGTAAAGGTGGAATGTTGCAGATAAGAGGATCGGCCTCGAGACCCAGAGTGCTGCGCCGTTGTACAATGTTGTCATAGATTACGTCAGGCCAACACAGCAAATGTCTGGGGTGTGGGCGAGATGGACAATACTCTAAGGCTACCTGTTAATTTATTCATCCCATTTCAATTCTACAAACTTCACTTTAACACTTCTCGATGGATTTTCAATCTTTAACATAACACACCAGTCACTGTCACTGATGCTTCTATACCAATATTTTAGCGGTTTGAACCGCTAGCTGTTAAATTTTAAGTTGAAGTGAAAGTCAGTAGTGCTCTGGGAGAAACTGGCAGCTTTTCATCCAGCACATCAATACTCTGTCCTCCTGTTCTGGGATGGCGCGTATGTCAGAACCAGTACTGAGCTGCACCATGTGAAGTAAGACTTCCAACACAATTCTTCTGAGAGTTGGGAACTGGCTGGGTGTCTTCATTACACAAATTGATGACCAGAATGGGTAATAGCAGCTCATCTCCTGCTCCAACATGCTGGTCAGGTGCATTGCAGGATCCTACTGTGCAGCTGCTGGTCCTGACAGGCCAGAGGTCACTGCAGGTCCTGATGAGCTGGCAGTGGCTGCTGCTGGCCCGGACATGCTGAATTCGCTGCAGGTCCAGCTGGAGATTGCCGCCGGTCTGTACATGCTGGAGATCTGTTAACATAGAAGGAGAAAGAATACACATCCATAGACAAAGACATGAAGTTGAACAAAGACATGGAACTAAACTACATGCACTTACTTTTACGTTTCTTTTGCAAGGAGGAGGTGGATGACGACCTTGGTTGCTGTTGGTGACTCATGGCTCTTCCACTGACAGTAACTGAGACAGAATTCGTCTTATATTTCCTGACTTCACCATCACATGAATGCATGTAGCATTCCTACGTTCCTATTGGCATCATGCCAATTTTAAGGTAGGGGAGGGCGCGATGCTGTGTTCCTGTTGCCTCTGGCCAATTTTTCGTCCTTGATGTCACACTTTTGAGCACTCTCTGCTAACGGAATTGTCAACTGGGCCAGACGGTCTGGCGGTGCTAAAGAGGATCGGTCGCTGCAGACTCGTCCGTCTCCAATAAAGAATCGATTAGTCAGAAACTATTTGGATCTAAAGCGGGAACTTAGAGCCACACAAAATTGCATACAAAATTTTTTAAGAGAATCACATACCATCGTTTTTTATTCTTTTTGTATGTATGCTCTAAATTCGTCCGGCTTGATAAATACTTGGATTTTCTACACAAATTTACTTGTAATTAAGTCTTTCTCGACTGAGTTAGTTCTAAGTAAAATTAATAGTATCAGTTTTGTGATAATCCTGAAGAGCAATTTTTTTGATTAAAAACAGAAAATAAAAGTTAAGAAAGATTCAGTATCATGTAAGATGTCTCCTAGAGATACCAAAGGAAGTCGTTATCACAAGAGGTTCGAAATACAAATATCTGACAAATTATAGAATCGTATGAATCTGCTACCTTAATCCTACATAGTCAGCACTTGAAATCAAATAGTAGTAAATACGCGCAATAAGCTGATTCTGTATAATATTCGTATTGTGATAAATAATTATGTAATTAGATTAACAGAAAGATATTCAAATCATTGACAGCAAAAGCCAGCAGCAAATGGCTCGGAAGCGACGAAACACGGTCAAATGAACACAAAAAGACCAGCGACCGGAATTTCATCAGACGAAATGCCTTCGTTAGCAGGTGCGATGCCCTAATTAACTGATCAATTATTTCTTGTAATTAGCGGATGCTCATTAGGATCTCGTTAACGAGCCGCACCTCGCTCGTTAACCCTGCGGCAGTGATTGTTAAAAGCAGCTTCGGTGGTCGGCGCACGTACGCAGGGTATTCGTCTTGCCTTTCCGATGGAGGACGTTCACGACGAAGAACGGTGGCTGCGAAAAAACAGCCCCTGTCGCCCTGTGTATACCAAAGAGAGTAATACATATATTGCTTTCCTACTGCGACTTCTGTACATTGTGCACGCGGTTATACAATGACGGTGTAATTATTACGCGAAACAGTTCAGTCGTAGTGTCAATGCAGTGCTGTCGTCCCTATTTGAACACCGATGCAATTTTTTGTACGGGCGAGTGACACTGTTTCGTTAGTCTTATCGCACAGTAGCCTAAACATATGTAATGCAAGGCGATTGGGATGGTTAAGGCTAGAATTAACTATCTGACTGTCGTAGGAAGCAAATACATGTCACCGCTCGCAGTATGTGGTTTTAGACAATCTGTTGATGAACACCTTCTGGTCCGTACAGATAACTGCGTTTTGTATTACTTAAACGCATCAGAAATATTACGTCACCGCTCGCAGTATGTGGTTTTAGACAGTCTGTTGATGAACACCTTCTGGTCCGTACAGATACCTGCGTTTTGTATTACTTTTGCAATTGTCATCGCAGAAGAGAAAAAGCAAATAATGCTTCTTATTGAGTAGCAAATGCTGTCGTAAATTCTGTAGTAAATCTTAAGGTTTCAGAACTGTGTTTCCATTACTTTTTCCAGCGGACTTTTCCCGTATCGACAAACAGCTTTTGCATCAGATGGAAAGAAAACGTCAGTACTCTCGCTTCGCACCTGTATTACAACCTTTCCAATTGTCATTGTTGCATCCTTAAGGCGCTCAACAGCGCTGTCATCAGCGCCCGGACGTTGAATGTATGACACGAAAGGGCCTAGAGCACACACAATGAGGATAGCCTAAAATACAACATAAGACCTCGTACGCGCCTTTGTTCCTTTTTTACATGGACACACACGGCTCCTCTGAACAGTACAATGGAACAAGCGTGGCAGATCATGAAAAACAATATCAGATCTGGACAGGCAAATAAGAGGCAAGACCAGAAAAGTACATAATAACTGGATGAACCAGTCGTCCTCTAACATACTAAAAGCTTCGACCTAAGAGCTTAGGTAGAAGGGAAGACAAAACAAAAACTCATAAAACACAACCTTTTCAGATTCATGCTCTATTAAGGCATCACGATCCCAATTTTCCTTTTCAGTTTTTTTGGCGTGAGCAAACGCTTTCATCCAATCCCCTGTAGATGACTTCTCTCTTATGTCAGTCGCTTCAAACTTAGTCGATATTTCGTGCTCATGTTTTTTACTTGACTATTTCCCTTTCAACTAAAATTAGGCAGCAGCGGTAGTGGTCCATTTCCAGAGACGGCAGGTGCTGACAATTGCGGACGTTACAAAAATATCAGTTTAACCACGTGACGAAGTGAGGCAATATTGATCCTATATCTTAGCACATAGATTAAAGAACGGCAAGCCGGCCGGAGTGGCCGAGCGGTTCTGGCGCTACAGTCTGGAACCGCGCGACCTCTACGGTCGCAGGTTCGAATCCTGCTCGGGCAAGGATGTGTGTGATGTCCTTAGGTTAGTTAGGTTTTAGTTCTAAGTTCTAGGGGACTGATGACCTCAGATGTTAAGTCTCATAGTGCCCAGAGCTATTTTTGAAAGAACGGCAAACGTACATCTATAGCTATTATAGATTTAGGGAAAGATTTTGATAATTTTTGACTGGAAGACACTCTGAAATTTTGATGGCAGTAGGGATAAAATACATTGACGGGAAAAAATCTTAACACCGAAAAATAATGTAGAGAAATGAAATTACTTTAATACATTTGTCTAGGTAATATATTTAAGTGATTAACGTTGCAAGATCACAAGTTAATATGAGCACGAGACATGTCAATGCAAATGTGATGTTCTGGTAAATTAATAACCAGTGTAACAGTCAGAATGTTGAAAGTGTGCATGCAAACGTGACGTGCATCCATAGTGTTGTACTTGTGCCAGATGTCAGTTTGTGGGATGAACCTCCACTCTTGCTGAGCTAGGTCGGTAAAGAAAGGGACGGCGGTTAATGCTGTTCGTGGATGACGCCGGAGTTGTCGTCCTATGATGTCCCATGTGCTCCACTGGTGACAGATCCAGTGTGCGAGCAGACAAAGGCAACACATCGACAACCTGGGCGAATGATATCCTGTTGGAATGCACTTTCTGGAATGTTGTTGATGAATGGCAGCGCGACAGGGTGTGTGGATTAACCATGAGAGTGCGCCTGCTGTCATAGCGAAATCGCACGCCAGACTACTCCTCCAGTTGTAGATCCAGAGTATCTAGCACGCAGACATGTTGGTTGCAGGACGTCTGCTGTCCTCGTTACAACCACCATACGGCCATCACTGGGACCAAGTCAGAACTAGCTTTCATCAAAAGACCTCCACCCTACCCTCCGACGAGTTCTCGCTTGACATCACTGAAGTCACAAGGGCGGGGGTTTGGGGTCATTGGAATGTATGGTACAAGGCTTCTGGCTCGGAGCTGTCCTTGAAGTAACCGACTTGCAACCGTTGTGTCATTATGACGCCAACTGTGCTCAATCTGCAGATACGGCACGAAGCGCCAGAGCCATCCGCTGAACACAATGGTCTTCCTTCTCGGTAGTGCCACGTGGCCGTAAGGAGCCCGGTATTATGGAGCCCGTACATTCCCGTGACGACCGCTGCCAGGAATCTCGTACTGTGGCTACATTCTCGCCAAGTTTTTCTGCAGTATGACAGAAGCAACATCGAGGTTCTCGTAGCCCTGTTACACTAACTAGTTCAAATTCAATGAGCTGTTCTCGTCTGTAAGACATTCTTGACTAACATCAATATACCACGTCCAATATCAAAGGTAACCTACGCTCACGACCGCAACAAACTGGGTTTGCATCCCCACAGTGGCGCTGCTAGCATCACTGTTGTGTGACTGCCACGATATTTGAATAGACATCAACTTTCAGATGTAGAAACACACATAACTGTTGTGACTTAGCACGACAGCCAAGTCACAACGAGAGGAAGCCGAAAGGCACGCGTTAAGCTCACGCAGATTGGCGTGAGGTCTGGAACAGTTAAAAGGAAATGAGAACTTAGAAAATGGACGCAGTTGCTGTAATACTTAACTTTAATCCACATTTGTAGAACATCGCTCTTGATGATACATGCTTCACAATATTAATTATCAAGGCTATGGCGCCTTGCTAGGTCGTAGCAAATGTAGCTGAAGGCTATGCTAACTATCGTCACGGCAAATGAGAGCGTAGTTGTCAGTGAACCATTGCTATGAACGTCGGCTGTACAACTGGGCGAGTGCCAGTACGTCTCTCTAGACCTGCCGTGTGGTGGCGCTCGGTCTGCTATCACTGACAGTGGCGACACGCGGGTCCGGCGTATACTAATGGACCGCGGCCGATTTAAAAGGCTACCACCTAGCAAGTGTGGTGTCTGGCGGTGACACCACAATAACAACTTTTGTTTAAGTCGAACAACTTCTTCTGAGATTTTTTTCCGTCACTGTATGTGGAGTGAAAGGTTGTTTACAGATGGTATAGAAATCAGACTGCAGTGTAAGAATCGAAGGAGATGAAAGGGAATCACTACTTGAGAAGTGAGTGAGACAGGGTTGTGGCCTATCCTCGGTGTTATGCAGTCTGTACGTTGAGTTAGGAATGAAGGAGACCAAGGTGAAATCTGGAAAGGGAATCCAAGTTAGTGAAATCTGGGTTTGCAGGACAGAGCGGATCAGGTTGTGGAAAGGAGCCCAAATCAGTTGCTATTAGTTGCACAAACATACAAACTTTATTTTGCTAAAACACTTAATCACACATACCCTTAAAAGAATTCAGAAACAATACGTATGAAGGCCAGAACACAAGTTATTAAAACTGGCCGCGTGGGTTAGCCGTGCGGTCTAGGGCGCTGCAGTTACGGACTGTGCGGCTGGTCCCGGCGGAGGTTCGAGTCCTCCCTCGGGCATGGGTGTGTGTGTTTGTCCTCAGGATAATTTAGATTAAATAGTGTGTAAGCTTAGGGACTGATGACCTTAGCAGGTAAGTCCCATAAGATTTCACACACATTTGAACATTTTGAATTTTGAATACACACTTCTGAAGGCCTTGGTTACAAAATAGAAGAACTGAGGGCTCAAGGCCTGGATAACAAGAATTCCAGTAAGAAAATTTTAAAAGGTTTTAAACAAATGACCTTTCAAAATATAATTTAAGACGGCTGAAGGCCTTATCTTAAAATATTTCACATAAAGTTAGGCTGAAGGCCATATACTGAACATACACTCCTGGAAATGGAAAAAAGAACACATTGACACCGGTGTGTCAGACCCACCATACTTGCTCCGGACGCTGCGAGAGGGCTGTACAAGCAATGATCACACGCACGGCACAGCGGACACACCAGGAACCGCGGTGTTGGCCGTCGAATGGCGCTAGCTGCGCAGCATTTGTGCACCGTCGCCGTCAGTGTCAGCCAGTTTGCCGTGGCATACGGAGCTCCATCGCAGTCTTTAACACTGGTAGCATGCCGCGACAGCGTGGACGTGAACCGTATGTGCAGTTGACGGACTTTGAACGAGGGCGTATAGTGGGCATGCGGGAGGCCGGGTGGACGTACCGCCGAATTGCTCAACACGTGGGGCGTGAGGTCTCCACAGTACATCGATGTTGTCGCCTGTGGTCGGCGGAAGGTGCACGTGCCCGTCGACCTGGGACCGGACCGCAGCGACGCACGGATGCACGCCAAGACCGTAGGATCCTACGCAGTGCCGTAGGGGACCGCACCGCCACTTCCCAGCAAATTAGGGACACTGTTGCTCCTGGGGTATCGGCGAGGACCATTCGCAACCGTCTCCATGAAGCTGGGCTACGGTCCCGCACACTGTTAGGCCGTCTTCCGCTCACGCCCCAACATCGTGCAGCCCGCCTCCAGTGGTGTCGCGACAGGCGTGAATGGAGGGACGAATGGAGACGTGTCGTCTTCAGCGATGAGAGTCGCTTCTGCCTTGGTGCCAATGATGGTCGTATGCGTGTTTGGCGCCGTGCAGGTGAGCGCCACAATCAGGACTGCATACGACTGAGGCACACAGGGCCAACACCCGGCATCATGGTGTGGGGAGCGATCTCCTACACTGGCCGTACACCACTGGTGATCGTCGAGGGCACACTGAGTAGTGCACGGTACATCCAAACCGTCATCGAACCCATCGTTCTACCATTCCTAGACCGGCAAGGGAACTTGCTGTTCCAACAGGACAATGCACGTCCGCATGTATCCCGTGCCACCCATCGTGCTCTAGAAGGTGTAAGTCAACTACCCTGGCCAGCAAGATCTCCGGATCTGTCCCCCATTGAGCATGTTTGGGACTGGATGAAGCGTCGTCTCACGCGGTCTGCGCGTCCAGCACGAACGCTGGTCCAACTGAGGCGCCAGGTGGAAATGGCATGGCAAGCTGTTCCACAGGACTACATCCAGCATCTCTACGATCGTCTCCATGGGAGAATAGCAGCCTGCATTGCTGCGAAAGGTGGATATACACTGTACTAGTGCCGACATTGTGCATGCTCTGTTGCCTGTGTCTATGTGCCTGTGGTTCTGTCAGTGTGATCATGTGATGTATCTGACCCCAGGAATGTGTCAATAAAGTTTCCCCTCCCTGGGACAATGAATTCACGGTGTTCGTATTTCAATTTCCAGGAGTGTAGAACAACTCAAGGCTTAAGGCCTGGATAACAAAATGAAGATAGAGAGGAAAATTTTCTAATTTTCGAATTATTTTTCGAATTTTAATTTAAGATGGCTGAAGGACTTATCTTAAAATATTCCACATAAGGTTCGGCTGATGGCCATATACTGAACATAGGACAAACTAAATTAATACAAAGCTGAAGGCCTCGCACACTACTTGAGACTAAAAGAAAATCACAATGCAAAACAACAGAACAGTGGCGCTCAGAAGTGTTCCAAGGTTCGACCTGGGGAGGAAACTCTGACATAAGTTTAGATGAGACAGGCAGCCAAGCGTAATACTAAATAATCGGATGGCAACACTACCTAGGGACGGATGAAGAACCAACCAACAATCTAATCAATTCCCTCCCACCCGACCAACGGCACGACAACCAAATATATCAGTGAGGACGAAGATACCAGCAGCACTACGTCTTGACAATTGGCTTTTAAATACAGTCAAGGCACAACAACCACTCAAAAAAGAAAAAACACTAAGCTGTCGAACTACACGCCGTGCCGGACAGCATCAACATGGCGAGGAAAACACACTGCCGGAAAATTACGCTAACTACCAGGGCAGGTAACCGGAATGTTGACAGCCACAAGGCAGAAGGTACCGCTGGTGCACTTCACTAATAAGTTACAATCAATTCAATAGTTAAACTCCATACAGGAAGACAGCTGCAAAATTTTGCCGACTCGTGGAAACCATACGTCGCTGCTTGCAGGAACGGCCCAGGAAGCAACAACTGACAATGAACGAAGAGATGTCACAGCAGCTGAGGTTTCATAACAGGTTAACTGATTACTCAACTCGAGCATCCAGGTTCGGTGAGCGACGAACTCTGCAGCTCTCGCTGCTAGTGCCTCACAAATCCGATCGCGTATGCACGCCACCTGCGGGCCCGGGCTGACCCCGTGTTGTGGAGAGTTTCTTGCTGCTCTGTCGCAACCGACCGACTGCCTCACGCACACCACCACACGGAAATACAGCAGTCACCAAAGATGGTACGGCTGTACTAGTATCGATAAGCCCTGATGCTGCCACTGACGGAGGCAAGTCAGCAACTCGTTACGGTAGTAACTCAGGGTGCAATAAGACGCCACTCGATTATAAGAAAATGCCAAAGAAGAAACGGCATCAACGTGAGGGCGGTTAGGGCGGTAGAAATAAAAACTTTAAGGTATACTGATGACGTAATTCTATAAGAAATGGCAAAAAATTTAGAATAATAGCTGAACAGAGTGGATATTTTGTGAAGGGGGTATAACATGAACATGAAAAATAAAAGGGTGGTAATGAAATGTAGTCTAACTATTGCTGTTTAGACGGGTAGTAACTGATGCTGGCTGAAGAAAAGATGGTATAAAATAGAGACTCACAAGAACAAGAAAAACGTTTCTGAAAAAGAGGAATTTGTTAACATCGAATATAAATTTAAATGTTGTGAATCCTTTTCTGAAGGCATGTGTCTGGGAGGTATCCTTGTATGGAAGTGAAACATGGACGACAAACAGTTCAGGTAAGAAGAGAATAGAAGATTTTATAACGTGGTGCCACAGAAGAAAGTTGACGACGCGATAGGTAAATCGAATAACGAATGAGGAGGTACTGAACCTAATTGGCGAAAATACAGGGTGTTTATAAATGAATATCGAGGTTTTAACGTTTTATAATGTTTATTACATTAAACTCACAGTTACAAATGATATATCAAATGAAAGAGCAACAGTTTTACCAAGAACGTTATAAATGTTCACTGGCATAGCGAAGTACGCGATTGGTTGAACTTCATGTACCCAAGCAGTGGATAGGCCGCAAGGGGCCCAATGACAGTACTTGCTTTGCATGGCCTCCACGTTCACCCGACCTAGCGCCATGCGATTTTTTCCTTTGGGGCTTCATCAAGGATCGTGTGTACGTGCCTCCGCTACCAGCAGACCTCCCTGAATTAAGAAACCGGATTGAAGCAGCTGTTGCTACAACCACTGAAGACACACGTATCAACGTTTGGGAAGAACTCGGCTATAGACTTGATGTGTGCCGTGTGGCAAATGGTGCTCACATTGAACATTTATAAGGTTCTTGGTAAAACTTTTTGAGTTGTTCTTTCATTTGACATAGCATTTATAACTGTAAGTTTAATATAACAAATATTATAAAGCGTTAAAACCCCGATGTTCATTTATGAACACCCTGTATTACGGTACAATCTGACTAAAAGAAGAGATGGGTTTGTAAAAGAGCTCTTTAGGCATTAACCAGTCTGGTAATGAAGTTTAGTGCGCGCGAGTGTGTGTGTTGTGTGTGTACGTTTGGGGGGAGGGGGTGGGTGGTAAAAAAATGGAAATGAACTTATTGCATCGTTGGCCGGGAGGCCCCACCCGAGGAAGTTCGGCCGCCACGTGCGTCTTATTTCAGACGCCGCCGCATTGGGCGACTTGCTCGCCAGTGATGAGGATGAAATGATGATGAGGACAACACAACACTCAGTCTCCGAGCGGAGAGAATCTCCAATCCGGCTGGGAATCGAACCCGGACCCACTTGCGTGGGAGGCGAGCACGTTACCGCCCAGCTAAGCAGGCGGACAGGAGGAGGGGGGTGGTAATAATAATAGAGGAAGACCAAGGCTTGAACGCAAGAATTAGGTTAATTTGGGTGTGGGTTCCAATAGTTATGCAGATATGAAAGCACTTCGCAGGACAGGCTACGGCGGAGAGCGGCGAAAACGTCTTTGGACTGAAAACCACAGTAATAACAATAAGAATACGTACACACGGATATTAAGACGTTGTAGAGGCTTATAATAAATTTCTCATTATTTGCCCGTAGTTCTTCAACACACATACGCACTCCCAATGAAAAATGTCCACCGATTAGCATCCGTCTTCCAATATCGTCGTACGTGTCGCAATCAACAATAGCAGCGCGTTAATGGCTGGCTCAAATGGCTCTGAGCACTATGGGACTTAACATCTATGGTCATCAGTCCCCTAGAACTTAGAACTACTTAAACCTAACTAACCTAAGGACATCACACAACACCCAGTCATCACGAGGCAGAGAAGCAGCGCCTTAATACTTTATCCTACTGCCAACGTGCTTCAGCGATTGATCTTGTCACCTGTCCTTCATATAACATAAACTACAAATACTTTTGTACCAGACCCACTGTCTATTTTCTCCAATATGCAGGCGACTCGATCTACCTAACGTAACGTGCCAAATTACTGTGCCAAAGAATATAAACAATTTTATATAAATAGTACTACAACAGAATCCAGAAAGTGGCAAGAAATACAGATCCAATGAAGGTAACGAATATGATCGTCAAATGCAGGTCGACAGTGCAAGTTTTAATTACCTAAAATCAAGTACAGAGAAGAAAACATGTCAGGATACTCTTAATCCTCGAATATCCACCTGAGTGGCAATCCAAAAATGACAATACAGTTCGGTAGAGTTACTACCCCGTCAAACGCATAACTTAAACACGGAAAGTGAGGCACCAAACACTTAAGAACTGTTTTTCCAAATGGCAACAGTGACTACAATTTTTCTGATTTGCAGTTTTCACTAGAACTACAAGGTACAAGGCAACAGTAATAACGTGCAAGACGAGATTAAAATGAATAGCTTCCACAACAGATTACATATATGTTCATGTTATCAATAATGACTCAGATTACATATCTGCATAATTTGCACCTGAATCACCATTACAAAAATCAGTTACAGTTATCGCAAATCCGAATATAAAATCTTTATATCAATAGAAATCGATCTGAATCTGCAATTTTACCTGTAAAATGCGATGTCGTGGAATTACAAGAGATCATAAATAATAAAAGTTGTGAAGCACTTATAGCAGAAGTAGGCACGGAGAAGACGAAACACTGCGTAATAATTTAAGAAAAGAATTACATAGAACTTGCGAAAAAGAACTTCTAGTCAATCAACGAGTAAAATTTTAAAGATACAGTTTCAACGGCGAACAAGTTTATAATGTTATACACGGGCACGCCTTAAAATTGCTCTGAAGCCAAAACAAACAGAACAGAAAAATAGAGCCAATTAACAGCACAAGTACCAAAAGTAATGAAAAATGGGTAAAGTAAAACAGGCACTCGTCAGATTATAATAAGACTTATTTTACTTAGATGGCCAACTACACAACCTATGAACAAATATACTAAAGAGGCAATGGCTTCACGCCCATAAAAATTACTCTTACGTATGAACAGGACTCACTCGACACAAACGGGATGCCGTATCATTATGTACAATCCACTCTAGATAATGATTGTAAATATTGTCTGCGACATGATAAGCTTCATCAGTGTACTTACTACTCACTCAAGGTTGCGCATCACCTAGCTAAAAGAGCCTATAAAAAAAGGTGAAAACCAAATGAAGGGTATTTTACTAGCAAAAGTTTGATAAATAAGGATCACCGATCGACGTAATCAACACAAGTCGTAACATCTGCTCTGTAGAAGCATTAAACGGAATAGGAGAAAATGAATACAATATCAACACATCCTACAAGCAAATAGCGCAAGTACCAGCTTGGCGGCGACCCTAAAACAGGAAATGGCAGCCTCCCACCAGGGTACTACTGACGGACATAAAACAACAGAACAACACACTATGAGGAAGAACACTTGCTACATACCAACCAACAGATCTACCACAGGGTACAACGATCACGAGCACTTTACCGGAGATTTAAACACAGAAATTAAACACAAGTTGCTACCGGTGTACATATCATACGAATAAGCATCAAAAAAGATCCGACGTTACATAAATCATCGTAGTTGATCAAGCGGTGCACTTAAACTGTCATTTAAATTCCTTGCACAGGAACAATACGACTCACAATGCGTGGTTCCAACAAGTACAGCAGAAGAACATTTCACATATTCAGAGGCTACACGCTAAGTCCATATAACACAAGACGCACGTAACGAAGAAGTTGGAAGGCAAGAAACTTTGAAGAACGGTCAGAAACCATCAGACAATGCCAAAGCTGACGCTCATCACTAACAGTTGCACTGATATGAGAAAATAAGATACTTCCTTTGCGCAGTTAGCGACGTAAGAATGTATGGTGCTGTGCTCGTCGAATCCAGATCAATGACTGACAACAACGAACACACGTACTCAGCGGCGCGCAGACACAGAAAAGACGCCGCCGCCGATCGGAGTGGCCGCGAGGTTCGAGGCGCTTTGTAATGGATTGCGCGGCCCCTCCCGCTGGAGGTTCGAGTCCTCCCTCGGCGTGTGTGTGTGTGTGTGTGTGTGTGTTGTTCTTAGCATAAGTTAGTTTATGTAGTGCGTAGGTCTAGGGACCGATGACCTCAGCAGTTTGGTCCCTTAGGTGTTCACACACATTCGAACATTAGAAAACACGCCGCTATCCTATAACAGCACTATGCGCCTCCAATCAGTCAATTCGCCTACCTTCCCCAAACCAGCCTGCACACAGCCTTACATCAGAGCGAGACAGTGGACTGGCCCGCGACCTTGCGGACGGCCTGGCCTCGTTCCTAGACAACGCTCAAAGACGTGCAAAGCACGGCCACAGATATCGATATTCGATGTGCGCAACAGAAAAATGGCGGGCACGTGAATCACCTGGCTACCCATCACACCATCTAACTCTCTCGTGTCTCCCCCAAACATGACCTGAATCTTCTAGCAGTATGATGTGACAATTGGAATTTTCGAATTAACCCATAGGAAAATTAAGCTGCCATTTTCGTCACACCAAACAGTGATTTCGAATTATAAGTTTACAACTGATCACCTTCAACCAAGTCAGTCCTCTTACTAACACTGTAATTTACTTAAGACTAACACGTAACAGAAAATTTCGTCGCAATCCAATGCAAATCCTGTATCTGAGTGAAAATACTAAAATTACTATCTGCCTACATTTTGTGTGTGCATTTACAACTGTTACGTGGTAGTCTAATGCTGCCTGGGTATTTCTCCCTCCTATGGTTTAGACGTCCTTTGAATTACTAAAAAGTCATTTACATCGATTTGCCTTCTACATCCATCTGCCTTCCTCAACTCCTATTCTACATGAACTGATCAACTGCCCACATGTCTATTTCATAGAGCTCATATAAATCCTTCATGTTGAATAAATCCGCTCCAGTTGTATTTTACAAATCCTTTATTTGGATAAAACTGTACATACAACCCGGGTTTTAGGATATAAATCCCATCTTCAGGCGTTACAGAAATCAAGGAAAAGTAAGACTGAGTCTTCATAAAATTAATTTACATTAAAAGAGCCTATACAAACGTGAACATCATGTTACACATTGATTGAGTACGAAACAGTTGTACCAGTCATGTAAAATAGCCAGCCAACTTATCAAATAGCATGTGAGATCCCACACGGGCCATGCATGAAAAGGCTCTCTTGGTCAATCAGCACCACACCAGGTAAAAGGGGCCTAACCAAAAAAAAAAAAAAAAAAAAAGCTGAACGTAACAGCAAATAAGCACACATTTGCAGCCTAATGTAATCTATGAGACACCTGCACATTTCCAGCCTAATGTAACCTATGAGTCACTTGCAAACGAATAGATGTGTCGCATGGGTGTAGGAAATTACAATGAAGGCATAAAACCCATAGAATGCACATTTTTTAGCCTTAGAAGTAGCTTACCATCTAAGTGGCCAACCCCCTTGCGTATCGTGGAAGCCCAGCAAGACTGGCCAACAGACTGCCGCATGGACTGTAATGCGACTCCTGTGGACACATATGCATGAGAGAGTGGCCGCCACCGGAACTACCACCGAGGGCGGGAGGGACCACCGAAGAAATCTTATCTTAGCTGAAAACACAGCCGCACCCCTGTGTTTCCTCCCAGAAGTCACCCACTACTAATAGCACTAAAACCACCTTACCCATTAGTGACATTACCTAAGATAGGACTAGCACAGAGAAAGCAATAAAAGCAAGACGCGCAATGTATGATGCAATTATCAAGAAATAAAAATAATAAAAAAACATAATGAAATTGTCAAGAAGGAAAATTAATAAAACCATAGGACGGAATATAATATTAATAAAACCATAATATAAAATATAAAAAGGCGAAACTAACATACCACAAATTAATCTTCATACTGGAAGATAACTCAATATAGAATGTACGTCATATTAAGAATGCAAGACTATGGTCGCAGATAGTGCATTACATCGTATGGAGTAACCTGCATGACCATGACGCATAAAATCTTCAGTAACGGAGAAGCCATCGTGACTAGTGAACTCACAAAAATACTAAGCGTATAAGTAGTTGCAGAGCTACACATTAGGTATTGAGCTAACGAACGATATGTTACGTACAACCCAGTAAAAGAAAACTTAAACCTAGGTACGCGACACCTTGTAGTTGACATGACATGCAACCTACAAGACCAGGAGACGACTTACGCGAAGATGACCAAATACGGCAATCTATTGTAGTGGTGACAGCTGTAGACATTGCAGATAGTTTCATTTCTGGGAAGTGGAAATCAGTTGAAGACCCGTTGGATGAGTTATGGATATGACATGGAGCTACATCAAAGGGGTAGTTGTTCAGAAGGGTACCTAGGCTCACGATTAGTGAGAAGGATATTGCTGTCGGCTTTTAGTTTGATTTATGGGACTTGTGTGATACATTCTTTAGGGGACATCCACAACTCTTGCTAAAATTTTTCATGATGAAAAAATCCGCTCCAGTTGTACTTGACAAATCCTTTATTTTAATATAATTGTACACTCGAGAGAGGTTTCAGCATGTATATCCATCTTAAAGCGCTAAAAAAATTAAAAAGCCCACAGGGAAAACTAAGAGCGATTCTTCATAAAATTAACTAACATTAAAAGGGCACCGGGTGAACGGGGCCAAACCAAAAAGAATGTAACAGCAAATAAGCATACATTGCAAGCCTAATGCATCCTATGAATCTACTGCAAACGATTGGACATGTGCCATGGGCTTAAGAAATTAAAATGAAGGCATAAAAGTCATAGAGCGCAAATTTTGTAACCTCAGATTAGCTTATCATGTATGTGCCCAGTCCGCCGCATATCGTGGAAGCCCAAAGAACAGTCAAAGGATTGCAGCGTGAACCGCAATGAGACTCCTGTGTACACATATACACCAGAAAGTGGCAGCCACCCGGACTAATACCGATGACGGTAGGCACCACCGAAGAAATCATAGCTAAAATCACGGCCGCACCCCCTCATATCCTCCCAAACACCACTCGCTACAAATAGCTCTAATACCACCTTACTTGTTCGTGGCATTAGCTAGGACAGGCCTAACGCAAAACAAACAAGACATGCAGTGTGCAAAGCAATTGTCAGGGAATAAAAATAGTAAATAGCTATGATGAAATTTTCAAGAAATAAAATTTATAAAACTACAGTAAAAATATATTAATAAAACCATATTATAAAATCTAAAAAGTGGCAAATTAACATACCACAAACTAAACACCATAATGGTTGATTGATTTCGGGGAAGAGACCCAACAGCGAGATCATCGGCCTCATTGGATTAGGGAAGGGAGTTCGCCGTGCCCTTTCAGAGGAACCATCCCGGCATTTGCCTGAAGCGATTTTAGGGAAATCACGGAAAACCTAAATCAGGACGGCCGGACGCGGGAATGAACCGTCGTCCTTCCGAATGCGAATCCAGTGTGCTAACCACTGCGCCACCTCGCTCGGTAAAGCACCATAATGGAAAATATACCAATATACAGAGTACATCATATTATGAATGCAAGGCTGTGGATGCTGATAGTGCAACCCCAGCGTATGGGATAACCTCAATAATCATGGCCCATAAAATCTCCAGTAACGGAGAAGCCAGCGTGACTAATCTGAATATATACATAGCCGCAGAGTTACACAATAGGTACTAAGCTGACGAACAATATATTACGTACAGCCTATTAAAGGAAAACGTGAACCTAGTTTTGAAAACATTATGCGACATCAGACAGTTGACATGACACGTAACCGCTACGATCAAAGGACGAGGTGTTGTAGAAACATGAGATGACCACCAACTACGACAACCTTCTGTAGTGGAGACCACTGTAGACCTTGCAGATAGTTCCTGAGCATCCATTTAGTTTATGTTCGGTTTGCTCATTGATGCTTTTGTCTGGGTGTTGCAACCTGTACTTCATGATTTCTAACTCTTCCAGAATATTAAAGACCGGGCCATTTGTTTGTAATGCAAAATTTCTAAGTCATCTATAATGTTACGCAAGCTGTGCATATTGCGTGCCAAATGCACTACTAAAACAGGCCGACTGCGTTATCACCCATGCCACAGTGGCATTAGACCAGGCGAAAGCCTTAACAGGGGAGAAGAATAATATTGCAATTAAACTGAACGAATCTATCGTCAGACAGGTAGAAGACCTTAACAAAGATGGTGGATGGGTTCATAGTGAGATTACGATAACTGAGACTATTAACGAGGAATTAATTTGATATCGATGCCTTTATTATCAGCACGGACAAAAGTAATACAGCTACTTTATCACAGGAAAAATACAAAGAGAACGTGGATGACTTTATAGCTATCAACAGCGTAGAGCACTCAAAATTCAACCTAATAAGTTGGCGACGAAACTTAAAACCACATTTAGTGGCATCGATAAAGTTCTCACGGAGCCCCAAAAGAGGCATATTCTTCCTATGAATCCTGGAATAGTTATCCTATGTGGCACTATCAAGCATCAGTTGCGCAGTTTTATTAATAATGTATTTAATTAGCATTACTTTCTCTCGGAATCATAATAAACAACAGAGTGGAGGTTATTAAATGTCAAGATACTTGCGGACGGTAAAAAACTTGTACTCTACCACCTGACATGTTATCTATTATTGAAGACAACCTGCGCAGCTTCAGTAATCTGGTGGGTGATTATGCGAGGAATTTGTGGAACTATTAGAGCTTATCCTAAAGTTAAATTACTTTAGATTTGGAGATAATGTATATGAGCAGCATACTGGATTAGCAATGACTTTTCCGATAGCTACCACATTTGCAAACATTTATAAACCTCACCTGGAAAGTAAATTTTTCAACGACTACCCCCAGCTTAAAGACAGAGCACTGCTGTACAAACGGTGCCTACATGGTGTCGTAATTTTTGATGTAGTACTGAACAGATTAATGTAATGCATACAACTCTTAATAGGTAAGCTCCAAATGTTGAATTCACAGTGGAGCATGCTGTTAATGGCACCTCACCGTTCCGCCATCTTTGTATTGCTCTGAAGGATGGTAATTTTGAATTGGATGTATACCGTCCCATTTTACTATCTTCCTTGTTAAACCCCTTCTTCCCCTGTCCAATCCCACATTATATACCTGCTTCCGTTCTTCATGGTACCAGTACTGTAAACATCTTTCCGTTTCAATCTTGAATATAACTTAAATTCTTAATTTTCTTCCGTTACCAGTCACATTTTTATAATTCAATACATTTTATGTCTGCCATATTGGAGTAACATTGTGAACGTTTATGTGCAATTACAAACCTAGCACCGCATTGAGTTCTAGAAAATTCTGCAACAAGCTATAATGCTCAGTGTTTAGGATATTGTGTTAAATAACACAGGACATTCCAAGCATGTGTGTCAATTTGTACCTCTCTATCTACATTATAGCGTGATTTATTCAGTTTCAAATTTATATTGACTTTTTGATCACCCGGTATATACTGGCAGTGGAATGAAATGGAGGTGATATAATAGAAAGGGAACAGGAGATAAATGGGGATAAGATGGGAGAGACTAATTTGACAGAGAGCTAAAAGACTTCAATAAATACAAGGACCTTGTAGGTTCAGGAGTTATTCAGAGATGAAGACAGTTTGATTAACTAATGCGGAGTGATGCATGAAACCAGTCTTCGGACTGAAGACAACAACATTATTTTGTGATGGAACTAAGCAATGTAATGTGGTGCAACCACAGTGAAATATGTGGCAAATGAAGCTAGGAACGCTGAAGCCATAAGAAAAACCTCTGATGTGTCTCTTCGTAGTCTTTCGCGGTGCCAAATCTTCTTGGTTTAAAAGCCGTTTCACTTTGAATTGACACTGCTTCTAAACCGAGAAGAATTTACTAATGCAGAGACGATGTTAAATATGAGTAATTACTGCAACGTACTAATTTATGAGAAAATGTCGTCTGAGCACAACACAGGCAATTTCACAGTCAACAAGATACATAACAACAACAACAACAGTGGCCATTTCTTTTCGGTCCTCGATTCCGCCCCCCCCCCCCCCCCCCCCCGCCCACCATAACCACCTCTCCCAACCACATTTTCACACACGAAGTGGCTACATCAAGATTGTATCAGGCATAGTTTATAAGTTATGATCCAGTTAACTTTGGACTGATGCAGTAACTTTAATTTTAAGTGTAACAGCAACGATGATGAGAAAAACATGGAGAAACACGTACAAAGCTGTTAAATTAAAAATAAATAAATCAGAAAGAAAACAACTAATTCATAATTAACGGAACCAACGCTTAGTTGCTATGACCACAATCAGTCGAACATAATTGTTTTTAATATTTCGCAAGGTCCACCACTATATCATAACTCCGAAGCTCCCATTCTTATGTATTCTGAACGATGATGTAATTCGCTTACTTATAAAGAAATTTTGTCATACTGTAATCCGCATATTATTTAAAATCGAAATTACTGCCTTATTTGTTTTGTATTGTTCAACTATGTACAACCACGTAAGTCTTTGATGAAGTGCTGTTGTGTCCTTTAACAGCCCATCCCGACGTGGAGACATGAAATAAGAGCAAAACAAAAAATATGCCCTTTAAAACATTCAGAAACTGAAAGTGTAAAGAGGAAGTAGGAGGGCAATGTTATATTGGGAACAGCGATGCAGCAACGGAACGGGAGCTCAGCTTAGAGAACACTGAACGCTGACCGTTTCTCGTTTTGCCAGTCCCAAACACATTTAGCGGCAGATTTTGGCAGTCAACACGCGTCGCGTGCCCGCGTGAATAAAACATGCGCAGGGAGGGAGCAGCGGCTGCCACACACACGGAGGTTGCGAAGCCACCTGGCGCGTAGGTCGCTCAACAGGTCCAGGCCGGCTGCACACAGCGAAGCTGGAGCTTCAAGCCTTCTGAGCGCTGTGTGACACAACACCGAAAGTAAAATTTATGGGGGAACTGTCAAAATCTTTTGAAATAAAATCTGGAGTAAGACAATGAGATGGTTTATCATCCCTACGTTCAGCTGCGCATTAGAGAAGGTAGTGAGAGAATGGAGAAAATCCATCACTGCTAAGCACGTTCCACAGGGATGAAACCTAAATACATCTGGCTTCTGATGAACACATGACATTAATTACTGACCTACTCGATAGTACCAAAGGACAAATCACAGAACTAGAGAAACAAGCAAACAGAATAACACTAGAAATATCATTTGTAAAATTGTTAATGACAAATATCAGTGACATCCCTCCAAATTTTAAAATTCATAATAACACAGTATCAAATACACTTTTAAATACCTAGGGGTTTGGATAACAAGCATTAAAAAACAATAGATAACCTTAAAAAACAGAGTACACAAAATGGAAGGGGCATTCCACGTGACAAAAAACAACCATAACAAAAAACTTTGTCCTGGAACACAGAACTAAGACAGTATCACACAATGGTAGGGCCTGAAACATGTATGTAGCACAAACACTTAAACTTAACAAGAGTTGGGGTGTAGGTAGAAAAAGCTGAAAGAACAATTTCAAGGAAACTACAGGGCCCTACGAGTAATAATAACGTTAAATACTAGTTAAAATAAAACAATTTGAAAATGGAAGAAGCAACTGTAATGTAGAAAAGAAGACTACAATTTTATGGACACATATACCGAATGGATAATAAGCAGCAGATCTTCAGTTTATTAAAAAGTTACTAATTTCAAACCCACTTGGTTCACTGAAATTAACAAAGATATGAAAAGTGGACTTGCAATGTACATAACAGACAAAAAAAATACTTTTTAGAGAAGTAACACGAAAGGTAGGATTTCAGGAACGAGAGAGGTCTGTATAAGGAAGAAAATGTTGCGGATGAAGTTAGGATATAATTTTATAGCAAGAACACAACACTTTTAGGAATAGTGATCTTCCTTTAATGTCTAAAAGATGACTCATAGAAACAACATAAACTTCACAGAGTAAAAGCATGGAAAATGGAAGTAACTCTTAGGAGCAAAGAAATTCGCAAAACAAAAGCAAGCGCCACCGTAGGAGAGGAGAGGAAACACACAGTTCTGATTTACTTAAACGGAAAACAATTCTAGGAATAAAAGGAACGGCACCTTTCAAGAAAGAAGGAACTCTGGGAGCGACGAAAATTAAATATGAAGAAGCAAACCCGAGGTTAATTTATCGTGCCCACTAAGGGGTTATTCGAATAAATAAATAAGTAAACTACGTAGAGAATTTTCAGTGCACTGACTTATTGTACGACCTGCTCTAGACAAACAGCAGGGCAGGTTTTATGGTTGAAATAAATAAATAAATAAAAGGTCATGTAGTGAGATTTAAAACTTTCCCGGCGTACATACTGTTCCACAAAATTTCGGGAGAACTGCCGGATGTTTGTAGCTTCTTGCCATAATATTTCGGTGCAGAGTCTTCTGGCCATCTTCTGCGAAAACGCAGAGAGCTCTGGTATTTAAGGCCACGCCGGCACATGCGTGATGGATTCATCTCACGTTGCGCGTGCGCTGCTTGCGAGCGTTCGATTCTGCTGCACAGCGCGCCCTCCGTGGTGAAAACTTGCCGCACCGGTATCAGTTCGATTGTCTTCACGCGGTTCCATCACAGAGCTACGCCGGCTACGGAGGACACGAAGTTTTTCAACGACTGGATTCCATGCCGAATTCAACTGAAAACCGCCGTCTCGATTAACCCTTTCGCTGCGGTGAATTCCTGTGGAAGTCGGGAGCGAATGTGCCGCTCAGCCGGTGGACTGCTGCAGCAATTCCGCCGCGCGTCATATTTCTCCCCTTCATTACGCTCGACTTGTGTGGAACTTTGACCTATGCACCATCTAACGGCTTAGTTCAATGTCTGTAGTTAATGACAGAGTCACTAAATGGCAGTTGTATTCAGTTTCAAACCGTTGGTTTCGCTTGACTGCTTATTTCTCGCCTCGTTCCTAATCTGAAGTGACGTGTTGTTAACCTCAGTTAGTTTGTACTATAAGTGATGTGGCATATAAGCGATATACTGTGGAGGAAGCTCTCATACTGTATAGTGACTTTAAGGCGAAAGCGAATCATCGTCAGAACCTGACGACCAACATGAAACACCTATTGCAGCTGCTTCTACGTCAGGTGCACGTGCTACCCTAGCTGTTCCATTGACATACCGAGACTTGGATTTGTGCACAGACATGACACAGAATATCAAGAAGATGTGTGATTTGTATAAATATTTTCCAGAATAAATATGTAGTATAAAGTCCAATAATTGCGATAACACTACGAGTGTGAAAGCAGGACTGTGTAGCCCCGGAGGCAGCGCGAAAAATGCGGCGTGCAGCGGCCACGGCCGGGTGGGACTGGTGCTCGTCCACAGCTCACGACGCAACAATCACGGCGCCGGCGTGAAAGGGTTAATAAGAGACTTACTGTCTAACAGTCGTAATTCCACGAATTCGTTAATAATAAAACTTCAAAAGTTGGACGTATGTGCCACAATCTTTGTCCGACTGTAATTCATTACATGACCAGTGTAAATACGATGTTCGGCGATGGCAGACTTTCAAGGCTGAAGGAGGCCATGTACAAATTTCTTGTTTTGGATAGACCTCTGTATTTCATGTATTGAATTTTTACAAGTTAATAAACTTCAAATGTGAGTGTTGCAGTTGATACATTGCTGCGTACTTTGATGGATTTAGCTGCAGAAGTACAGAGTGAAAAACTAAATAAATACATGTAAAATTTTATGCCTTTATTAATTTAAATGGCGCAAAATGCCCATCTCTTAAAATTAATACATAAATAATTTTAAATGGGAAGACAATGCAGATGCTTTATTATTAAATTTTCAATATTTGGAATGAAATTAGTTTAATCATAAATTTTATTGGTCGGCGATTTCCAATCTGTTCCTTTTTTTTTGCAAAAAGATTGGCAACCGCGCGGAAATCCGTTTCCACGAGTTATAAAGACGTAAAAATCTGTCAAAACCTTTCTCCCGATAGTGTATAATGCAAGAGAAGAAACATATATGTTTCTCTGAAGCCGGAATTGCTGATTGCTGAACTTCGTTAGTGCTTATACCAATCAGTTCATCGTGTAATATACAATCTGTTTCTTCACTATCACGATTTGGCTTGATAGTACACTGTGGTAATTCAATAGTTAAAATATGTTCAAACTTAGTTTCAAAGTCTGTGTGAAGAACGTATAAAGAATGAACGTAGGTTAAAATGTCATTGTTCTGGCAGTTTACCTGTAACAAACCGTGATACTGGGAAAAACCGTGCCGTCCGTTCTGCATCATTAGTTCAATTCTGGTAACAAAAAATGAAATGATGGATTTTGTTTTTATCATATATAGTCTCTTACATTTGTAACAGCAAGTTAATCTCACCAAATTTAGTAAGGAAATCTGGTAAATAAGTAATGTCTCGTTTCCAACTGATTAACTGTTTTAAAATTGAATCCAAAATGTATAAAAACAATCCAAAAAAATGGGAAAAATCTTGCCAAACATAAACGTTTTGACAGCCAGTGTATTTCAGTTTGAAGGAGTAATTGATCGAAGTTCTCGTTATTTTCTTAACATAACTTCGCAGATAACCTGGAATTCATGGTGTTGCTTCGAAATTTGCTTAGTTTCTTAATGGAAAATTGAAGAGAGTGGTAAAATCCACCACTCAGATTTTTAGCAGGTATAGATTATCGATGGATGATGCGTTATACTCCAAACACATCGAGTCCATTTTCCTTTAAATGGTTTACAAATCCACGATCTCATCAAAGCATGACAGGCGTCCCATCTCGTACCGTTACTAATTTCACGCCTGAGCTCATCATCAAACAGTAGTCTTGATTTCTTGGAAAATTTTACAGTTGTGTCCTACAATATAACAAAGTCTGTGTGATTACCAAGTTTACAAAAGATTTTACATTTTAGTCCGAAAGTATTACAAAGACTTTATGATTAAACAGTTTTACAAAAGGTTTTACCTTGAATATAATCTTCGATCCATGCTGATTCATGAACTAAACTACACACAAGATAGCGGATACATTTGGCTTCAGATCTGATGTGCTAAAGAACACGATATATGTACAGATGTGGTATACTTCAGGAGAATGACAATGTAAACAAATGTATCTCCCATCTTTTATTTAGTTTAGGATCAGGAAAGAAAATCAAACGTCTCTCTTTTAATATGTAAAAGAGAGCATTTCATAAAGTAAGTACAATGTATGGAGCTTATATACAATGCAGAACCTTTGGTAAACTATGTAGAGACAGAAACTTTGTTACAATTTGGGACACAAATGTAAAACTTGCTAAGAAATCAATGATACCGTCCGACGATGGGCTCAGGCTAAAGATTAGTAACGTTACAATAAAGTTATTTCGAGAAAAGTTGTGGCTTGTTGCTCTGTTTCTTATAGTGTAACGAACATAAATATTTGTCCAACTAAGATGGAATGAAGCCAAACTTCAAATAATCAATATTATATTCTCTATAATTCTCTTCGATTCGGCCATGTTTAGCATCAGCTACCTGTGGACAGAAACTAAGCTATTTACTTTGATATGACAAGACACAGTAATCAGAATCAATCCTCTCAATCTCAGATCATAATCGGCGCGGCTCTGCGCAGTCGAATCAACCACAAAGATAAAATTTGATTAAAAATATATTTTACTTACATTTCTCAAGCTGTGACAAATAACATAACACGTATTCCCTTTTACTTGCGTGATGCTTACCTGTAGTCTTTTCACGAAAAGATGAAACAGGGCTCCGTAGTTCTGGATCCGCAGACGTTTGGTAGAAGGCGGTCGACTTCGTCCCACTCATGTTTTGTGTCCAGGTGCTCCAAGCCACAGCAATGTAACACAAAACCTAGTGTATGTAGCCACTGTAAAGTGACTGCTATGCAGAGTTACGTTGAATCTCGTATTAATACATCTCCTGACGAGAGATGAATCGGTCCCTGGCCAATCAATGCCAGCTCCAGACACTCTTCTCACACCTCTAAGAAGGCTTATAGGCGGTACTTTACGAAGTGGAGCTAGAAAAATAACAGTGATGTTAAACGTTGGGAGGAGTAGTACGAAAATTAAGAGTTGCTCCAACCTCTCAGCAGAGGAGAAGAACAGTGACGTGTGCAGGAACAAACCTTAGCTCTGTCAGAAAAATTTGGAACTTTTGTTTGCAACCGTCATAAATGCTACAATAACTCAATGTGTCGTGTACCACCATTTGCAGCTAAAGAACTTCAGTTTTTTTCGCTATCGTGGATATAATTACGACACACCCATTTTTCTCAGACATCATTGGGCGAGAAACATTTTTAAATACACTTGACCTCTGCTGTTTCTGACAGTTGACGTTGCCTCTCTACAGCATAATGTAAGTTGTATATTATTTCTGAACTTGTGCTGTACATATACAGGATGTCCCAGAAATGTTACGACAGGTTTGCACGGGTTGTAGTGGGTGCCTGGAGGAACAAATTGGGGACAGGAATCTGTGTCCAGCTTCTCCAGGGGCGATCGTGGCAATCAGTCGCGATCACGGAATAAAAACATTACGAGACGTTCCGCCTATCGCATGAAGTCATATTTGCTGCTGAAGGGATAGCCTAGTGGCAGGCACCAGTTGGCGGCGCCTATAACTTCGACGTTGTTGGATGACGTTTCCGGACACAGGTTCCTATCCTCGTTTTGTTCCCCAAGACACTCTCTAAAATGCCTCGAAATTTGTCACAACATTTCTGGGACACTCCGTGCAACCATTTTCTCTCCTTATTAAGATTTGGCGGGTTAAGATACACTTGATATAAGCCTAATACAAGGACCAATACTGATCGTTCGAACTTAATAAACTTTTTAAAAAAGCAATAGGAGCGTCTTTGCATTAATGAACAACAGTTGCGAGATCAGCATCATCCACTCATGGAGAACTTAATAACAGGGTATATGCGCATTAAGTATATCATAGTTGGTTGGTTGGTTGATGTAACATCCACGAGATAAATTTTAGCTACAGTGCGACGAGCGGAAATTATGCCTCTAACAGTTATAAACATTATCTATGCGACATATGAAAAAACAGTGAAAACGATGATAAATATTGATTATTTATATAATATTTTATGATGTAATTGGACATATCGATGTGTATCATACAAAGACAATGATAATTGTAAATTCCTTTTATGATCTGCGTTTGTCTTCCTTTATTTTTACCTTTTGTTGATTGGCTTTTGTAGGTTCAGGACGCAAGACGCATATCAAACTGAGGTCTGTTAAGAAAATGTAATTATTTGTTAATTATTACTTGAGAAAGAGTTCATTATTATTATTATAAATATGAGTGAATAATTACTTGTAACTTTAATTCCTCTCTCAGTAAGCATTATCTGTGTTAATAATTTCTTTCGCTGCAAGGAGCGCAGCCATTGATGATAACTATTTGTATCGCGTTTTTGTCTGTGTTTTCCTTAGAAAAAAATCAAATGTTTGTTTGATGAAATCTAAATAGTGCACAATACGAAAGTAAAGTTTAATAAGCATTTCAAATACTTATCCTATTTGCTCTAACAATAGACTGTCTCTGTCAATTGTCTGCCGCCATCTTAATTATCTCAGCGGCAAATTCAAATTACGCAACTCTGCAGACATAAATTCCGAAGGTAATAAAAATGTGTAAAAATAAATGTGCACCGGTGGTCCCGAACTCATTTTAATGAAAATAATTCGAATCAGATTGGTTCTTTAAAAACAGTGCTCATAGCACGATCCTTATAACAAACTTTTCTAGCTGATGTATGGAGCTGAAATTAATTACGCACGAGTTGTGAAGAATATTGTTTCAGGTAGCATACGTCAGTGTTTTGCGCGGCTGGTATTCGGTGGTTTTAATTATCATTTTGCTGAAGATAACTGTTTCCATCATAATCAATAGTTGTATCGAATCTGTTGTACGAACTGTGATTTAGTGACACTTACACAACCTACAGACAACACTTTACACGACGTTAACTTGGAGTTCTTTAGCAACTTGACCAAATCTTTGACCGGGAGAAAAATTATTTAGTAATTACTCAATGTAATAAAATAAGATTATCATTTTCATTTACAAATTGATAAAATACCAAACCACCGAAGAACACAGCGAACGCCACACCATCCTCGTTTTGTTCCCCAAGACACCCTCTAAAATGCCTCGAAATTTGTCAACATTTCTGGGACACTCCGTGCAACCATTTTCGCTCCTTATTAAGATTTGGCAGGTTGAGATACACTTGATATAAGCCTAATACAAGGGCCAAAACTGATCGTTCGAACTTAATAAACTTTTTAAAAAAGCAATTGGAGCGTCTTTGCATTAATGAATAACAGTGGCGAGATCAGCATCATCCACTCATGGAGAACTTAATAATAGGGTATATGCACATTAAGTATATCATAGTTGGTTGGTTGGTTGATTTCGGGAAGAGGAAGAAACAGCCAGGTCATGGGTCCCATCGGATTAGGAAAGGATGGGGAAGGAAATCGGCCGCGCCCTTTCAAAGGAACGATTTAGGGAAATCACGGAAAACCTAAACCAGGATGGCCCGACGCGGGTTTGAACCGTCGTCCTCCCGAATGCGAGTTCAATCTGCTAAGCACTACGCCACTTCGCTCGTGCACATTAAGTAACATTTAATTATTTGCTTTAGACGTACTTCGTGGTAGTGCAATTCTTATGGCCAGTTGCGGGTATAGTTGATTTAGGTTTCTTGTTCCTAAGCTGCGATACCAAGACTTCTTCAGTTCCATGTAAAAATGATCCACAGATGAAACAACAACAACTGATGCTTCGTTGCAATAACAGGCAGTATAATTTGACTAGAGGCAATCGCTCTGTTTAAGTAACTTTGCGCCCTATCCGTTGGGAAAGTGATTATGATTACAGGTCTCAGTCTTGAGCGCACATGGCAATCAAACTCGTCCCTGTTTGCAGGGGTTGTAAATAGGTTACGTAAGAAACTAAGCAGGCGGCCGGGGTTGCAACATATAATAAAAACGGTTATAACGAATTCATATATTAAAACAACAAGATGCACATTGTCGAGAACAGCCTTCACAGGAGTACAGTTGCAGCCAAGAAATCACAGCAGATAACCAGAAGCAAAATACTGATATTTAAACGAAGCGGACATTGCTAATAAGGTGCTAACAAGTGATGGTTGGTGAGTGGCAGAACAACGCGCTGTTTTTCTAGAAGCTGCTATTAGCCCCTACACTGCAGCGTTTGTTGGGGAAGAGCTTTCTTTATTAATAGAGAGATCTGAGGCAAAACAAACATATCATTACAGTCATGCGAGAGCGGTCGAAGCGACATAAGTGGCTCGGCTTCGGTGCTTTCTTACGACATGGCAGTGCCTAAAGTGGCTTCCACCTTTTAGCTGGCTGCTACGACGCTCCTGCTAGCAACAGTTGCTCACGCCGTTTTCAGATGGTGGCGCTTTATTGTATGTGTCATTACAAGTCTCCGTTCAAAGTAATGAAGATCAATACTGTAATGAGCCTCTAGATGGCAAGTTCCCGAAGCCGAATGCGATAACCATTGGCGTCTTCTGAACGTGCCATACTGATTCTAACACCTGATGTCCTAACAAGGAGAATGGAGGCTGAGACAGTTGGATCCCCGAGTTTGAAGATCTCCGAATGACCAGTACTGAATAAACCTCTGACCTCAAAAAGTAACATCCCTGCCAGCCACCGAGAAAGACAGTGGCACAGGACTCAGAAAGCAGTGATGCCTTCGTTCATTCTCTGAGGTTTCTCATCCCACCTAGGCACCAACCGACAAGAAGGAGGATGTTGTCTGCATCAAGGTACTTGTTTTAAGAAGGAGCTGCTAAAACTTTCAAAGTATTCTTATGGTTGTCACCGTTTTGGAGAAATTGCTCCGTCACACATGTTCGGGGACACTGCTCTACAGCATGAAGAGATCTCTTTGCGATTTTTTGTAGGGCGAAAATCCGCATGCTAACTAATTCAGACATCGCAGTAAAATTAATATTAAAAAAGTGAGATACGGTAGAGGGTTAGTCATGTTGTTGGGATGAACATTCCGTTGGAATTTAAATCTGGGTTTCATTAATTGAATCTCCTTCTTGTTGTTTGACCTAACGTGGTGGATCATGTACGTGTGTCTGCTTGTGGAAAAGCTGGTTTGAGTTTAGTGTCGCAGCAGTGCAAAAATGATACTGCTAATACCGAGAAATTATGCACTATTTCGGTAGATATTTGCTTCCATTTGTTTGAGAAATGTCTGCAACTGGAAGGTATGAAGATCGCGCTCCAGCATTCAGATGGTAATGATTGTGTCGCTCAAATACCATTTATAATTGCTTTAAACGGCATTTACGAAATATATTCGAATACTATTGCTCTTATTACAGTGACGCAGAAACATCGCTCTTAGCGTGGACTGTGCTGGTCACAGAGATTGAGCGTAAGCCTAGCTCACTGAATCCTTGCAAAATTTACGGTTGCAGATGGTATCTCTTCGCGGTTCCCACCAGTCTGGGTAAATGACCCTGTACATGCTCTTGAGTACCGTCAAGGCAAACGCTTTTGTTAACAATGACTCAATTGTTTATTGCTTGGTTCCAGCTGTTGGATGACACTATCGCGCTTGCCGTAAATAATACGAATGTTTAGTAATGGTGTGGGTGTTTCCTATTAGCCTTCATCTTTGTATTATTGCTTAGAATTTGCTTCACTGTTGCGTTTTAGATGAAATACGAAGTACTCAAAGTTATAGGAGTGGTAGTTTATATTACTCTTCAGTGCTTTCCAGCTGAAATTA
The DNA here is from genome assembly GCF_021461395.2 of Schistocerca americana. NCBI lineage: Eukaryota > Metazoa > Arthropoda > Insecta > Orthoptera > Acrididae > Schistocerca > Schistocerca americana. The sequence continues at coordinate 205,741,694 of NC_060121.1, read as the reverse complement.
GCACAATACGGGTGGTGCAGAGATTGGTTTTCTCACTAATATACTGGGTGGTTTGCTTGGAGAATTTCACCTGAGTTGCAGCAGCACAACCTACAACCACCTCAATGGAGAAAAGTCTGTTCACTTTGTCCTTCCAACATGACGAAATTTTGTAATCACTGCTCAAGAGCTATTTGTGCGGAACACTGTGCCAGATCTTGCTCAGACTGTAATAATAACGTCTAAAGCAGAACACTCCACTCATTTTGTGTGAAAAATGCTCGGAGTCATAATAACTATAACAATAACTTGTATCTAGCGTTCCAATAACATTTCGAGTAGCAAAATTGCCATAACAGGTTACAAAAAGGACAGTCTGCGCTTACTTTTTTTGTTATTCACCAATGGAGATCTAATAAATATAATTAGCTAGTGCATATCCTATAAATGATGACTTCCTTTGTGTAAAATTTAGAGTGGTAAAATTTACCGTTTATTAGTAGCAGTTTAACATTTTGCGCCCTTTAGTGCTCTAGCGCTAAAAAAATGGTTCAAATGGCTCTGAGCACTATGGGACTCAACTGCTGTGGTCATCAGTCCCCTAGAACTTAGAACTACTTAAACCTAACTAACCTAAGGACATCACACACATCCATGCCCGAGGCAGGATTCGAACCTGCGACCGTAGCAGTCGCATGGTTCCGGACTGCGCGCCTAGAACCGCGAGACCACCGCGGCCGGCTCTAGCGCTAATTACGCGAAGTTCCATTCTCTTCGAAATTCCCTTTACTAACTCCACAGGCGGAAGTTCTTTATGAACACAAATCATTCTGTTGTATCCATTTGAAAGTTGTTTTGTGTTGCAGTGAGAGGAAAGCGTGTTCTCATAGCTTCACATTTATTTCTGCATCCCGTTCGTCGCTCTTCCAGCGTTGTGCCTACGGCTGCGAGTTTGTTTCCAGACAAATTTATTTAGTCTCGCCTGGAACGGCCTGGTTCCTCTTTAGCGTCCATAATATCATTTCAGAACGTTGGAGCTTATTATGCTACGACTGCATATTGCAGTTCGTACGATGTATTAAACATGACAAAGGATAAACCAGAATTTCGAAACAAAATAAAATTTGCTGTCGGCATACACTTCATAATGCCCTGATTAAATCAGGAGCCCATTAACGAGAAGAGCTGCACATCAGAAGGGTGATGCGTTGCGGAATTAATGTTCTGATATCCACTTTTAAAAAAAGCCTAGAATTAACAGTAATGAATAAGAAATTACGGAGCACGACACGTATTTCAAAAGCGCAGACAGGCACAACCTACTAAATGAACTTTGAAAACAAACGTAATTTGTTCAGCTCCCTTGAAAAAAAAAAAAAAAACAGTGTGTGGCAGAGAGTACTTTCCGTTCTGCTGGCGGGAAGAATTGCCGTTTAAATACCTCTACACGCGCAGTAATTAATCTAATCCTATCTTTGCGACCCCCACGGGAACGATGCTTACGGCATTGTACGTTTCTGATTTCCTTGCTTAACACTACTGCTTCAAATTTTCTTGAGCAGACGTGCGTGGGATAGCTGGTGCCTACTGCCAAGCACCTGCAGTTTAGGTTTCCCAGCATTTCCGTCACCCTCTTTCGTGACTCAAACAAAATTCTGACCGCTCACTCTGCTTTCCATTCGTCAGTATCCAATAATAGACGTACTACTTCAGTGTACTGTAGGATAGATCGCATGAACGTTTTGGAAGTTACATCCTAGTATCGTACATTGAGCTAATGTGAGCAGTCCATTTGTCGTTGTTATTATGACCGTTGCGATTCGCGGCGGGGAAAATGCTGTGACGCAGCTCTCGACGGTAGTCTGCCCCTGCGTTAAGTCCCTTCATCCATGCCTAACTTCTGCAGTCTACAACCATCGTTTGTACCTTGCCGTGGCCTCCCGATACTACTTCACCTCGCACTCACACACATTATACACATTCTTTATTGCCAAATTTAGCTTTCCGTTATGCCAGGTCCTCTCGAACACGGAAACTCGCGAGCGTGCAGAACAAGGTGCAGAGAGTGTTTGCACGGCGCATCGGTCCAACTCGGCTTAATTCGCCTCAACTCGGCTTGCACGGTGAAACCGTCATGATGTGCTGTCGAGTGCGTCGATAGACGGCTTATACAATACTGAAATAGATGAGCGCAAGACAGTTGCAAGAATAATGGAGAAAATTATGGAAATTTGTGGTAAGAACTATGGGACCAAACTGCTGAAGTCATCAGTCCCTAGACCTACACTCTACTTAATCCACCTTAAACTAACTTACGCTAACGGCGACACACACACCCATGCCCGAGGGAGGAGTCGAACCTCCGACGGGGAAATAATGGGGCAACCAGCTCCGAAAAAGCAAACATTTCCGGAAGTCAATTTAAAGCGGAGTGGGAACGTTCTCATGTTTTTGTTAATTGTGACGATAAGGCAAAATGTCTAAACTGCGGCGTAAGAAAATCGTCTATTGAAAGATACTACAGCAAATTTCATTCAGAAAAATATAGCGAAATCATACAGGAGATGAAGACTTAACGAAGTTGCAGACTCTTACAGAAGAGATTTTGTATCCGTAAATGAGGTTAGTACCAGTGCCTTAGCATGTTTAATTTGGTTGAAGATCTGCGAAAGGACCCGAGGTTTGTTGACATTCCTCTGAAATGTGTGTTCACAGTCGCTTGTATCATTCCGAACACAATCTTTTTTCTCTAATTTAGGACGAAGAAGATGTAGGGTGCTGCGAAATGACTATCACAGCTAGTTTTAAAGTTGCTCTGAGTTCAGAAAGAGCTGGGAAGCCATTTATGGAAGGGCCATTAATAGAGAATATTTTGTTGTATGCAGTAGAGATAATGAATCCCTCATTAACTCCCGCAACCGAATACTACTTTCCAGTATGATAATATCTCGGCGAATGAGTGACATTGGCGGAAACATGTATGAGTATATGCCACTTTCTACTGTACTCCATGAGATTCACATGAACCAGCAGATTTTAACGGCATGGCTCAATTAACGATTCCTTGCTTGACTTGAAAGACGACCTATATGTGGCGAAGAGCTCCTGGGCATAATTTCGACGAGGGACCCTACTGCAGGGGCGGATATTTAAGAAGTGTTGAAATAGATGTTGGAGAAATAGGACTCACTTCAGGAAAACTGTTTTCCTTAACCACAGCTAGCAATGCTCGGTAAAGTAAAAGGTTTATTGGCCTACTGGAAGCTTAACAAGCCGAATTTACCTGTGTATTGGTATTTGTGCAGAAGTTAATCGGTCTTGAAGACCTGGCGAACGTAGCAGTGCGTATTCTTTCTCACGGGCTCAGTAGCCGTCAAGTTGAAAGAATTTTTGATTTCATTTGGATAGGAGTATCCAGATATCTCCTACTATGCTGAAGTACGGTGGCTGAAAAAAGGAAAAGTGGTACACCGAGTTTTTCGTCAACGCCACGTCGTGACTCAGTTTTTGGACGACAAAGGACGTCCGGAGATATTTTTGCATGATTCTGAGCGGATAGGTGATTTAGATGTTTAGCAGTCACTATGGATCTCCTAACTGATTAAGTCTGATACTCCAAAACGAAAATAATCTCATCAACGATGTGGTTGGCAAAATAAAAGCTTTACAATGTAAACTTCAGCTCTCGATAAACAACAGCTTTCCTGAGATAAGGAATCGATATATAAATTTTACCTTCAGTATGAATCTGATTTTTTAAAAAGTGCTTTATTGAAAACGAACTATGGTTTTGTTTGACAGCATCTGTACAGATAAGGACCGCGCTTTGAAAAATATATCGAGGTGCTACAATCCCATGAAGATGAGTTTAGCGACCGATTCCAGGTAACGTACCGCAATAACCGTAACAGCAAAATAAAGTCGATTTTGTTAAAAGTACAAGTATAACATTACGTTAAAAACAATAGTCCGCAGTATCTCTTCATTGAAACAGATATTATTTCAGTTCTTCAAACCAACTTCATACATTACATTCATTTATTAACATTTTGTTTGCTTTTTGTTACAGGAAATTACTAACTTTCAGCTAATACTCGATGTGTTTGTGAAGCCCTTTTTCATAACTGTTGAAAGTGTACTAGTACCCGATTTATATTTTGGAGTAATCGATTTGCAGATGATCACCGAAAAGTATTTACTTTACAGTAATAAAAGTTTGCTCGAATTTTACCAGAATTTGTCGAAGGAAGAATTTCGTAAGCTGAACAAACAAGCAGCGAATATTATTTATATGTTTGGCCACATATCTGTACGTGAAAGGTTTTTTTCTGTACGAAAACTAGAGTGCATCCAAGTATTTCTGACCGCAATTTAAAATTCCCTAAGAACTGCCGAACTCTTGTTCCGCACCCTAGAAGCACAATTGCACATAAAAAAAGGATGAAGTACAAGGTATAACTTTCTGTTGAAACTAAATTTAAAGTTATCATTATTTAAATTTATTTTGCACCGGTAATCTTGTCTCACCACACTAAGTTCTCTAACTGCACATAAAATTTGGCAGTGACGGCGAATACAGAGGTGAAGTTTCGGAAAATGTTGAGACAGGCGGAGCGAACGAGGCAAGCGTAGGGAAAGAAAGAGACAGTGTTATTGCGTAAGTCAACGAATGGGTATTTGCAACGTCGTGAACGTAGGGAAGCCGTCTTCTCACTCTGCGCGATACGCTGGTGCAGTACACCTTGAGAGGCCCTACTTAATGTTTTAGGATACTTCGTATCCGAAATGCTAGGGAGCCCGGCGTGGGAAGTGGAACTTGGTGGTTTTTAACGAGGGGTTATAACAAATCAAATTTATTAATGAATAAGATCAAAAAATTACACTTCGCCGCAAGAACTAAATTACAGTCGGCCAAAGTGTCATAGACTAATAGCCAACTGTGTGAGAGTAAAATTAGCAGCAGGAAAAATAAGCTTCAAAGCACTAGAAGGCATTTACAAATGAGTAGCATTTAATTCTCATTTTTTCCAACTAAATTTCAAAACTAGCTCATGCACATAAATTACAGGCATATACGAATACTTTTACATATACATTTGTACATTCAACCATCCTTTATGTAATCCTGGATTCAACAGCGCCCTAAAGATTTATAGAAACAAATGTGATAACGTTAATAAAATAGTACTTCGACACAGCATATTCAAAATCACTGTAAAGAAATAAATAACGCTTTTGCTAAAATATTACGCTCTTAACATACTTAAGACACACACAGCAGCAACGCAAGTAATCAGCAGAAGACACTAATCGTTGGGTCGGAACAAGTCTCGAAAGGCTCAATAGTACTGATCGATCACCGTATGATCATCAGTCGATAGACGTCGATGGATGCGGATATAGAGGGCATGTGGTCAGTGCACAGCTTTCCCGGCAGTTGTCAGTTTTCGTGACCTGAGCAGGTACTTCTCCGTCAGTTATCTCCTATGCTGGCCTACCAAGAGCTGAGTGCACCCCATTCGCCAACGGTGCTTGGCAGACTAACGGTCCCCCACCCAAGTGCTAGCCAATCCCGGCAGCGCTTAACTTCGGTGACCTGACGGGAACCAGTGTTACCATTGCAGCAAGGTCAGTGTCTACAAAACACTAAGCTTAGTACTAACTCACAAGCAAATGTGGACGAGGAAGAATTTTGGTTTTTAGTGAAGCCCCCAACTTACACCAAACACGGATATATTAATCCGTGCAGCTTGAAAATACGCTACTTTACTCTAGGAGGCAGCTTCTACCATAAAAATTAGTGACATCACCTTAGCTGGGACCACAACTAAGAAAAACAACGCCTTTAAGAAGGCAAATGCTTGAAGAGCCACGCAGCCCAAACACGGATCAAGAACAGAATTACTTTCCAGTCATACTACTGCTCCCACGGCAGTAACTTCTGTGTCGTCTTATTGTCACTGTAGGTTTGTACCACGGGAAGCAAGGAAAGGACTTTGTTTGGTGGCCGGTGTCCTCTTTTATAACACAAACTGTACGAATGTATTAACAGGGTTCTTTATTCATAAGAACAAGAAGTTACTGAAGATAGTCCAGGTGTTGTGGTACAAGCTCTCCGTAATTGTCCACGTTAGCCTCGCTGCTGGTGAAGTACTAGTCCCGCTATGTACACTGCTCTGGTCGCTAGGCTCTGACTGACTCTGAGCTAGAGGCAGAGCTACCTGCGACTGCGACTCCCACTGGGCTGCTACTGATGACTCGACTCGTTGACTCACTGGATGACTGACTGACTGCGACCTCCCGGCAGCGGCCGCAATTTCAATACTGGCGGCCGAGAGTGCGTTGGCTGCGCGTTGGCTGCAAGTCTGTCTTTGGCCTCTCTCGTAATCAGTGCTTTGCTTGGGCCTAATATCGATCTTCTCACAACCTCTTTGCCCCCAGGTGTGCTGGCGACAGCGTACGCCAGCACAGTAACAAACACAATGAATAGCCTTTACTGATAATAGGAATACTGTCGAGTAGTGCCAACTAGAAAACAGATTCCACTTGCTGATTCTTGCAGTCTATTTCCACTGGCAACGTCCGAACGAGATGACGCAGTGGTTAGCACACCGCACTCGCATTCTGGAGGACGACAGTTCAAACCCGTGACTGATTTAGGTTTCCTGTGACTTTCCTAACCTACTTCTTGCAAATGCCGGGATGGTTTCTTTGAAAGGACATGCCCGATTTCCTTCCCTGTCCATTCCTAATCCGAGCTTGTGCTCCTTCTCTAATGACCTAGTTGCTAATGGGACATTAAACACTCCTGTTCTTCCACTGTCAATCGCAGCTGACAATCACGTTAACATGTAACCGTCTCTGGGTAGCGATATGCACCAGCTCACTGTCCTCCATGCACAGCAGCTTGAGTGAAGGAGAGTGGCCCGGTCACCTGTTGTTTGCCCACAGTGCACCAAGGTTGCATCTCCATCGTTCTCGTCCACTGGCTGACTGACTGCCTGAATCAAGCACCAGCTGACGCTATGTCCCTTGCTGCCCTCAAGCACTTGCAGTCACAGTGCCCTGTAACTGATAACATACCACTCCTTTCTTCACGATTAGGCTCAGTTCCTCTCCCTTGGCTATCCAATCAACACAACTAATTTTCAGCTTTCTTCTGTAACACATTTTGAGACGCACTGCTAAACCCACAGGACAAGACAAGTTGTAGGAATTGTGGAAGGGGGCCAGAATGAGCGGCAGTCGGTTACACTCCAAACATCACACTTTATTTAGTTGTCCAAACATTACAGCGCAACTTCTAAGCTTGACTATCGACAGAAAACTTCCTTAATTCTAAAATGGCTGAAGGCCCGTGAATTAAATACAACTGCTATAATTTTTTTTTTTTTTTTTTTTTTTTTTTTTTTTTTTTTTAGACAGAAGACTCTGGGCTTTAACCTTAAAAGGTATTTAAGGCCAAGACTTGACTAGTCAGATAGATGTTTTTAAAAGTGGCTGAAGGCTGATAAATTTAGAGCAACATAACTACAATAACCTTTCAATAGGCAGAAGGCCCAAGCTTTATGAACAATAAGAAACCCTACTCCAAAACGGCTGAAGGCCTTTGCTTAAAAAAACTGCAACAAATTTTCCAAGGCAGAAGGCCAGAAGGCCCAAAGTTTTTAACCTTAAATAGTATTTAAGCCCAAGTGGTGTAAGACTTGATAAGAAAGAATCCAAAATTTTAAACCGTCTGAAGGCCCATCATTTTAAGAACAATACAACTACGAAAAATTTCAACAGGCCCACAGCTTAATCTTCCAAAAGGCATTACTTGATAAATAGAATCTTTAAAACCTAAAGCGGCTGAAGGCCGATGCTTTTAAAAACAATACACTACAATAAATTTTCAACAGGCAGAGAGCCCACAGCTTTATCTTCCAAAAGTAAGATCCTTAAAACTTAAAGCTGCTGAAGGCCGATGCGTTAAAACAATAGAATAAATTTTCAACATGCAGAAGGCCCAGGCTTTGTCTTCGTACAATGTAAGACTAACCCAATTTAGAAAAACTTACTTTTAAAACGGCTGAAGTCCTTTGGTTTTAAAAACACAATTACAAGCATAAAAATTCCAAACATCGGCTATGAGCCATTAAAAATACACAATTAAACGCCAACAAGAAAGGCAGTATAGGCAACGGCGTTCAGAAGTTTCCAAGGGGCTCGGTCTGCCCTTGAAATCTTAATGTTCGCTTAAGTGAGACAAGAAGTCGGCCCAACTATAATCGATCCGCCGGCAACACAACCAAGAGACAGTCAGGGACCCACCGACAAGACGACATGCTAACCACCGACTAGTATACAAGAATTCAAAAAGCCAAACGTTACAGACATAGCCTCCCACAACCAAAAATACATTAAGCAAAACCACATACCATGTTGGACAGTGACAACAGGTGAGGAAAAAGACAGTGCCTGAATTTACGTCAGTGGCCATGGCAGGTAATTGGAACACTAACGGCCACAAGGCAGAAAATTCCACTGGTGCACTTCAATTTCAAACCGACAAATATAGTTAATTCCGACATTTGGCGGTTAAATCTTCACCAACTCGAACACTCGCTGTTGCTCCCAGGAATACCGCCAACAGCGAACCACCAACCAAGGTGACAACGTGAACAGACGTGGCTTCGGTAATTAAATCACCATTCAACTCTCATGTCCTGGGTCAGTGAGCCACGAACCTCGTAACATTCGGAACAGCCCCCACACGCTCCAACACTGCATAGAGACCGCCAGCGGGCCCAGCCGACTGCGCCTTACAGAGACTTGCTTACTGATCTGCTCCAACAGACCCACTTGCTGCACATCGCCAGACCAAAGATGGTATATGGTGCAAATATCGATACACACCGCTGCTGACATACGTAGAAAGAGGAAGAACCACAGCATAACCGCAATATCCGCGGGAAACCAAACGCAGAGTAACAGCCAAGTTTTAAAGTAACGCACAAGTCAGAGTCAGCACGGCTCACATTTACTCATCTCGTCTGTAACATTTGCTGTCTATGGTGCACTTTTATGTAAGGATACGCTGAAGACGAATACTTTCCGAAGACTTTCGAAGAAACGCATCTTCGATGTTAATAATTTCTCCATTTCTGAAAGAATTTCCTTGCTACTGTCGATCTGCATTTTATATGCCCTCTACTTCGGCCACTGCCAATTACTTTGCTGCCTACATAGTGAAACTCATCCACGTTTTGGGTCTCATTTCTTAATTTAGATTCCTTAGAATCGAGTCATGTTACTACACTGCATCATTGTTGTTTTACTTTTGTGGATATCCTTCTCATAATTTCTTTTTAAGACAGTATCATTTCAAATCAATGATATTCCGAGTTCTTTGTATTCTCTGCCAGAATTTAAATGTGATCAGCCTCCTCTGCATCATTACTAAATTACGATCTGCTGATGGGTACGCTATACAGTCCAGTCTCAGACTTCATAAATTATGTTCCACCATAATGCAATCGAACAAGTTTTTCCATCCCTCCAAGAATTTCCCAAGCAAACAGCTTGTGGTTTCTGAACGGTATTTTCTCGTTTACTACGTGAAATATATTGTAGATTGTGAATAGTTGCACTAATTATATTGGGAAGAAAACTTCATGCACTGTGACATTTGTGCTAATTACTAATGACCAGATCACCTAGCCAGCAAGTTATAAGATTTCAGCGACGTTAAATAGTTCAGCAACGCCAGGTAACCGAGGGCAGAATTAGAAAATACGAGACTAAAGTGCCTGATCGAAGCTCTGTCTTTCTAGGTGCGTCCTGATCACATTTTCTTGCGGCTCACACCTTAATGTACAGAGTCCAGAATGTCAGAAATCCCAGCCACAAGATGATAGGTTACGGGGCTACCTTTGCTGTTGAGGGCTGCTGCCTCACACCCTCCACAATCAACAACATTCTACTCGGCTCACAGCAAACTCCCACGACACGGTTTTCCAGAGGGAGCGTATATCATCTCTGCCCAACAACTCATAGAACCAAGTGAAGCCAGCCTTCTTAGAAAAACCAAAATTAGTGTCACCCTTGACAAAGTGTGAAAGTGAAATTAAATTTAGATGCTAATATGAGCATCGTTAGGCAGTGTATTACTGCGAACGCAGTAAACGAAGTAATTGTGAGAACTGTTAACTTTCCAAAGAAAGCGTTAACTTAAATATTGGAGAATACTAACGTTCGTAAATGAAATAGAAATTTTAGGCAACACGTTCGGGTTTCGTGCCAAACGTGTGCTCTGTTTCATCATTCCTTACAGAACCCCCGCCCCCCTCTCCCACGCACACACACGCGATCCACAGTACCGTAAATAGAAAAAATGGATTTACAAATTACGCGCCAGCCACAAGACGACAATAAACGAATATCGGTTACTGCCACACGCATACTAGTTCAGGGTGAATCAGAGTACTGTTGATAAATGATATGTAAAACAGCGTTTTCTGTGCGTTGACATGAGGAACATGTGTATGAAGAGAAAATCGAAAATTTTATGACTAACTAGGGAGAAAAATTTATGCACCATGAATGTGAATGTTGTTGGTGCTATCGATCTATCATAACAATTCAACAAATGCGCTGGAAACCAAACAAAATAGTAATTAAGATAAAAGTCACAAATGTAAAAATGAAAAATTTTAGACTAAATTTTCCAATCAGAAAATTAAACTTTGAATTTGAGCTGCATAAGACCAACAGACGTATCCAGATGTCTAGAGACCAGTATTTCAAGTGACACACTCGTACCAGTGAACAAGCAAGTAAAAATTAACAGTAGGATGAAGCTCAGAAATCTAAAGCATGCATATTGAAATACCGCTAGATTTAGGTAGTACGTCAACAGATTTTACTGACAATTCGATTTCGACGGATGTTAATAGTCAAACGTGTGTTTTACCAAGCTCACTAGTTAAATTAATTGCACTTCTGTCACTATTTCAACATTATTGGTGGAACTCCTGCATGTCCGCATGCAATGTAGGGATTGGAAATGAAATTCCTTGCGCGAGAATTGAGCCAAAGACTTCACGTTTACGATACTATTCAGAACCTTTGTCCACTGTGATCTTGGAAGTGTATGATGTTATAGTACACTTTGAGCAAAGAGTACGATAATGATGGGGTCTATTATAACTTCGGTTCAGCGTAACCCAATAAATTATAGGGAATTTAGCTCATAATGATAACCTTTTTTAAATACAACAAGAAACAAGTGTCTTTTTCTTCACGTTTCAGTATTCTCAGGGCAGTAGCATATCTTTGAAAGGTTGAAAGTGATGCTTACCTTTCTTACATCTTCAAATAGCTGTTTGTTCATGAAGTCGTCTGCGTTCGGAAAGTAATGCTGTTGATCTGTGGTCACAGGAGCTAAAATTTTTTCTAAGATTTAATGCTGACTTTCATTCTAAATGAATCACGAGATGAACGACAGTTGTGATATCAGATGGATTTACGATTTTATTTTTAATAGGTCTACATGAGAGCTTTCATGGTACAAGATAACGAATTTCTTTTTACCCAAAACAAGTGAATCTTCTTTACTGATATCGCATATCAGATGAACGTAGGCGTCTTGCGGAGACAGAAATACCAACTCAGCTAATTCAATCTCTGGTGCAACGGCCTTGCCACAATGGATACACCGGTTCCCGTGAGGTCACCGAAGTTAAGTGCTGTCGGGCGTGGTCGGCACTTTGATGGGTGACCATCCAGGCCGCCATGCGCTGTTGCCATTTTTCGGAGTGCACTCAGCCTCGTGATGCCAATTGAGGAGCTACTCGACCGAATAGCAGCGGCTTCGGTCAAGAATACCATCATAACGACCGGGAGAGCGGTGTTCTGACCCCACGCCCCTCCTATCTGCATCCTCCACCGAGGATGACACACCAGTCGGATGGCCCTGGTAGGCCACTCGTGGCCTGAACACGGAGTGCAGTTTAATCTCTAGAACCAAAGGCAATTGTGGAGATGTTAATTTGATCGTCAGCCTTACTTTGCTATTTGATTCAGCCGTATTAATAACGAGACAGAACTTTACCGTTCGTCTTCATTTTTCCCTTTCTTTTCCATCTTTCCTTTCATTTCTTTTTCTTCTTTTTCCTTTTCCCAATCTTTTTTTGCATCAGTTTGTTATATCCTTGGAGATAAAAGGGGATATGCTACTATCCTCATTTCCGGTTGAATTTGTTGTAAATGCTAATTATTTTTACTTTAAATGAAACTGTATTCAGTGACTTGAATAGAATTTGTAAAAATGATTACTGGCGTTCTTGGTGACGAATGACTGTGTATGTAGCTAATGTTCATACGAAAAAAGTCATTTTGTGAAAAGTTAATCAGACTTCTCAAGAATAAACATTAATCGTAGGATAACGGGAACACAAGTGACTCTAAGCACTTGAGATATTGTCATACAGACGAATGCTGGAACTTGACTGATAAGGTAAGGAATGAGCAGCTTCTGCGCAGAATCGGAGACGAAAGGAGGATGTGGGAAACACTGAGAAGGAAAGGGACAAAATGATAGGACATCTGTTAACACATCGGGGAATGACTTACGTGGTGCTAGAGGGAGTTGTAGAGGGGGAAAACTGCAGAGGAAGATAGAGACTGGAAAATATCCAGCAAATAATTGAGGACGTAGGTTGCAAGTGCTACTCTGAGATGAAGAGGTCGGCACAGGAGAGGAATTCGTGAAGGGCCGCATCAAAACAGTCAGAAGACTGACGTCTCAAAAAAAAACAAGAAAAAAATTACGATAGAGCTATTAAGGCGCTCGGACGCTGCGCAACGAAACAAGTAGCTTCCAACCTACAAGGACGAGCCAATAAAAAAGAACATACTGCCCTTGTAAACTTAAAAACTGATCCCGTTGCTCGACAGCCTGCTTCCTAGAATTCTTGTGGTAGCGTTCGCATCTGTTGAGTGACCTCTCGGGTTATACAAGTTTATTTTGTTCCCACAAAACCGATGTGTCCTGGAGGTAGCGGAATATTCCTAGATGGGAAACAATGTGCTATCACTGGGTAATCAGTGCAGCCAGGACGATTCTTGTATCTGGCTTTTTCTTGTCCTTTGCGCAATTGCTGTATCCTGTTGAACAAAGCTTTTAATGAAAATAATTTCTAATCTGTACGCCTCGGTAGCTGGGAGGTCAGCGCAAAGGATTGCTAACCGAAGGGGTCCGGGTTCGATTCCCGGCCGCATCAGAGGTCTTCTCTGCTGGGAGACTGGGTGTTGTGTTTCTCTTACGTTCCGATCGTTATAATTGACATGAAAGAACTGAGATCGTTGTGTGGGCACATCCCGAAGAAAAGAAACTCTAACCACATATGGGGCGAATTTCGCTATGGTTGTGCTATGGGAACAGTCCCTCAGCTCAAAAAAATCGCGTTCTTCTACTCGAGTAGACATAGCAAACCTGCTGTCTTGGTCCGATCACAAATCATTAAACATTAGCCGGAGAATACCGTGTGTCGGCTACCTTCCACGGAACATGTGCTGCGACCTTGTATATACGTGTAGACGCGATATGCGGAATTCTGGGGTTTGTGACTTAATTGTTGACTCACTCTCGTAATTTAAGCTCTCAGGAAATAACTGCATATTTCAATTAAAACTGGAGACTTTAGAGGTTTGTCGTTTTACAAAACGCAAACAAGGTTGAAACATGATGGTCTAATTATTATTGGAGAATAGATATTGTGTATCAAGTTGAAGCCAGAACAAGAGGAAGAAGACAATCTAGTGCCTCATCTTTCTCAGATACAGCAATTGCAATTATAAGAGAAGAAAGACTGATAAAATATCAGGGTGTTACAGATATTAATCTTCCAAGGATTTGCTTTCTCATAAGTGAAACCAAAAGATATAGATTTTTTTCTGTTCATTGTATGGAACTGGTGTAATTTCGCAAACATCTTAAATAATATTAGTTATTAGAATGAAATTAGTAATTGTTATACGGCAGTGCACAAGTAGGAATATCATTTGACATTGTTATTATCACGTTCTTTCGCGACTGCTCAATCATTACGTATGCTCATCATTGCGTACACATCTCTCATACTCCACTTCTTCTTGTCCGTTCTTCTACATCTTCTGTTCACTGTGGCGTCAGTTAGTTATGGGGATTCTGGCAATGTTAGTGACAGTTGGTGGCCAAATGTTCTTTCTGACGCCATAGCTCTCCCGCCGGGACGCAATCCGTGCACCCTATTCGTCTGCGCACTATTGTGGCCTAGTGACATGACACATTGTCATCCGTAAAAATTCCATCATTGTTTGGGAACATGAAGTCCATGAACGGCTGCAGATGGTCTCCAAGCAACCGAACATGATCGACGTAAACACAGTCCACACCGTCATGGGGCCACCACCAGCTTGCAAAGTCGATTGTTGACAACTTCGGTCCATGGCTTCGTGGAGTCTGTGCCACATTCAAAGTCTGTCATCAACTCTTACCATCTGAAATCGGAACTCATTTGACCAGTCAACGGTTTCGCAGGCCTAAAGTCCAGTGCACAGGAGAGTCATATGCGCAGGAGAGGCTCTGCACGCGACGTCACTCGCACTCGCACCGGTCGTCTGCTGGCATAACCCATTAAGGCCAAATTTCGTCGCACTGTTCTAACGGAAACGGTCGTCATACGTCTCATATTGATTTCTGCTTTTCTATTAGCACTGACAGAAAAAAAAACGCCGCTGCTCGTGGTCGTTATGTGAAGGCCGTTGGCCACTGCGTTGTCCGTGATGAGAGTGTAAGAGGTCCATGACTAAGGAATTTATTGCTAGCGCACTCGAGCAGATGTAATTTCGATGGATTGCTCACGTGCTGCCTGCGATATGTAAGCTACAGTAGAATCGCAGACCAGAGAGCAGTGTCGGCTGCAATAGGAGCAGTGTCGGCAGTAGTGGTGGTAGCTCGCAGTTGGTCGGTTGGGCCGGTCGTGCCTGAGCCATGTAGAACAAGTTAAAAACAGCCGCGCGCATATTTAATTTGTTACAAATAAATTTGTACTATTGTTATATCAAGTACCATGTAAATGTTTCAAAAATCTTTTAATAATAATCTTTTTTTATAAAATTAACTTTTTGACAATTATTCATCTGAATTTAAAGAACTTACTAATCTCTGCAATCCATGGTCATCCCGATTATCGTAAAGAAAAATCAGTTGTTTCTTTTTATACATGACAAATCCAGTGGCCAGCATCGCACTGGGCTGTGCCAGTAACATTTCTTATAGGAGCAGATACATACGCGTTATCCGGCGGCTTCATTGAGGTAAGAATTTTCAGTTTGTTCAGAATAATCTTTCAGGGCCATGACGCAGGACTGCTGACGTCCAAAATTTACCAGTTTAAATTCACAGTCAGTTAATTATTGAAAGGCTATATGTAAGCCACAATTTTCATTGGGAGGTTAGTCACGTTATTATTGCGAGATTACAGACCAATAAACTATTGTGAGGTTACACTGAATGTGAATGTTGTGTCTAGACAAGACAGCCTAAACACAATGAGAGGAAGCCGAAAGGCACGCGCTAAGCTAAACCAGGATGGCGTGAGGTCTGAAACAGGATACGTAATGAATGCTATAAAGAAAAGTGCGTAGCTTCTGGACTACTTAACTTTAATCCATCCTTTTGGTACATCTGGAGATTGTGGCGATACAAGTGAGACTCTTTAGATACATGCAATGTTACTAATGGCGCCTTGCTAGGTCGTAGCCATTGACTTAGCTGAAGGCTATTCTAACTATTGGCTCGGCTAATGAGCAATGCTTCGTCCATGTAGTCGCTAGCAAAGTCGTCCGTACAACTGGGGCGAGTGCTAGTCCCTATTTCGAGACCTGCCTTGTGGTGGCGCTCGGTCTGCGATCCCTGACAGTGGCGACACGCGGGTCCGACATGTACTAATGGACCGCGGCCAATTTAAAGGTACCACCTAGCAAGCGTGGTGTCTGGCGGTGACACCACAGTGAATGATATCAATATTTTTTCTGTTGGGAGGTTACAAGAGGTACTGCCTGAAATTTGGTATTCTTGACACATTCTTGACACTGTGGAGATGAGAATACTGAATTCCCTAACGAGTTCCGAAATGGAATGTCCCATGCGTATAGCTCCAACTACCAGTCTGTGGCCATAATCATGTGGGAAACGTTTTCACATGAATCACCTGAGTACAACTGACAGCTCCACCAAGGCAAGTGTGAGGACGTTTTTTACCTACTTGGATGCGGGAAATTACCTAAGCACCACATCCAGGGTGGTCGCCTCACTAGTCCTTACAAGAGATCGTCGATTCAAGGCAGGCTCGTCTCCCCGAAACTCGGAAGTGGCGGTTTAAGGCGCTCGGATAGCAGGGTGGGTCTTCAACGCAACTTTCTTCATCGAAGAACAATGACAGTTCAGGACGCGTAAATGTTGGTCTGTGGTGAAGAGACTGTATGAAGAAAGGAAATCGTGGCGGGCCGCATCAGACCACTTGGAAAACTAATAGAAGATAGTGTGAGTCGTTTGTGCGGAATATAATTCTGGAGAAAGGATTATTCGGACATTTGCTCAGTGCATTCGTGCATACTAGAGATAAATAACTTTCGCAGAGAATTTGAAAGGGAAAAGTTGGGACAGAAGTTACAGATGGTGGGTACCTTACCAGCAGCTTCTCGTGGGATGCCTCAGGCGGACCTGGTCGCTATAGAAATGCCACGGCCGGTCGTACAAGGGTCTGTGCTCCGGTCAAGCGGAGTTAATTGAAATCTGTGCCACGGCAGCGGCCAGGAGCCGGCGGTCGTCAGCTGCAGCCGCTTCTTATTGGAAAGCGAGCCGCGTCCGGACGGGCAGACCTTTCTCAGGATGCGGTTCACGGAGCCCGGCCGGCCTAAACCTGTAACGAACTGCCGTTACCTGCGCTTCTGAAAGTCACGCAGCACCAGAGCATCGTATAACCATACTGACAGTGATCTGAAACTGAGATTGGAATAATGATTAATTTGTTTTCTTATCCAACGTCCCTCCGTGTTTTTATAGACAGCGGAGTAATATACAGGGTGGTCCATTGATAGTGACCGGGCCAAATATCTCACGAAATAAGCATCAAACGAAAAAACTACAAAGAACGAAAGTCGCCTAGCTTGAAGGGGGAACCAGATGGAGCTATGGTTGGCCCGCTAAATGGCCCTGTCATAGGTCAAACGGATATCAACTGCGTTTTTTTAAAATAGGAACCCCCATTTCTTATTACATATTCAGTAGTACATAAAGAAATATGAATGTTTTAGTTGCACCACTTTTTTCGCTTTGTGATAGATGGCGCTGTAATAGTCAAACATATGGCTCACAATTTTAGACGAACACACAAAAGGCTTCGGAAAGCTATTTGACATTTGTTTATCCTTCCAGATTTATGTGAGGTGTAACAGAGAAAACAACAACTCATTCTTCAAAAATAAAGCTGCCTTATACGCTGCAAAAAGGAACTACTGTTAGAACGAAGGTTTGACCTAGCTTTTCTTGTATTTGGCTGTGTGTTTCTCAGAGGTAAAATACAATCCTGGAAATTGAAATAAGAACACCGTGAATTCATTGTCCCAGGAAGGGGAAACTTTATTGACACATTCCTGGGGTCAGATACATCACATGATCACACTGACAGAACCACAGGCACATAGACACAGGCAACAGAGCATGCACAATGTCGGCGCTAGTACAGTGTATATCCACCTTTCGCAGCAATGTAGGCTGCTTTTCTCCCATGGAGACGATCGTAGAGATGCTGGATGTAGTCCTGTGGAACGGCTTGCCATGCCATTTCCACCTGGCGCCTCAGTTGGACCAGCGTTCGTGCTGGACGTGCAGACCGCGTGAGACGACGCTTCATCCAGTCCCAAACATGCTCAATGGGGGACAGATCCGGAGATCTTGCTGGCCAGGGTAGTTGACTTACACCTTCTAGAGCACGTTGGGTGGCACGGCATACATGCGGACGTGCATTGTCCTGTTGGAACAGCAAGTTCCCTTGCCGGTCTAGGAATGGTAGAACGATGGGTTCGATGACGGTTTGGATGTACCGTGCACTATTCAGTGTCCCCTCGACGATCACCAGTGGTGTACAGCCAGTGTAGGAGATCGCTCCCCACACCATGATGCCGGGCGTTGGCCGTGTGTGCCTCGGTCGTATGCAGTCCTGATTGTGGCGCTCACCTGCACGGCGCCAAACACGCATACGACCATCATTGGCACCAAGGCAGAAGCGACTCTCATCGCTGAAGACGACACGTCTCCATTCGTCCCTCCATTCACGCCTGTCGCGACACCACTGGAGGCGGGCTGCACGATTTTGGGGCGTGAGCGGAAGACGGCCTAACGGTGTGCGGGACCGTACCCCAGCTTCATGGAGACGGTTGCGAATGGTCCTCGCCGATACCCCAGGAGCAACAGTGTCCCTAATTTGCTGGGAAGAGGCGGTGCGGTCCCCTACGGCACTGCGTAGGATCATACGGTCTTGGCGTGCATCCGTGCGTCGCTGCGGTCCGGTCCCAGGTCGACGGGCACGTGCACCTTCCGCCGACCACTGGCGACAACATCGATGTACTGTGGAGACCTCACGCCCCACGTGTTGAGCAATTCGGCGGTACGTCCACCCGGCCTCCCGCATGCCCACTATACGCCCTCGCTCAAAGTCCGTCAACTGCACATACGGTTCACGTCCACGCTGTCGCGGCATGCTACCAGTGTTAAAGACTGCGATGGAGCTCCGTATGCCAC
Source organism: Schistocerca americana (assembly GCF_021461395.2). NCBI lineage: Eukaryota > Metazoa > Arthropoda > Insecta > Orthoptera > Acrididae > Schistocerca > Schistocerca americana. Next base: position 205,722,886 of record NC_060121.1, on the reverse strand, counting down.
GGCAAAGTGGCTGACACTGACGGCGGCGGTGCACAAATGCTGCGCAGCTAGCGCCATTCGACGGCCAACACCGCGGTTCCTGGTGTGTCCGCTGTGCCGTGCGTGTGATCATTGCTTGTACAGCCCACTCGCAGTGTCCGGAGCAAGTATGGTGGGTCTGACACACCGGTGTCAATGTGTTCTTTTTTCCATTTCCAGGAGTGTATCTATATTACTCTAAACTGTATCATATGGGATGTATTCGTTGAACTAAATATCTCATTAAAAATACTATGGTGACCACATATACGTCGCAAAATATTATTCTTAACGAAACGTCGTTTCACGCTGAACGTATGCGTGTAATGACAGTGTTACTAGCTACGTGTAATGCACGCTATCGACATATTTGACACTCCAGTGCTATTTCGAGCGGTTCTAGGCGCTTCAGTCTGGAACTGCCCGACCGCTACAGTTGCAGGTTCGATTCCTGGCTCAGGCATGGATGTGTGTGATGTTCTTAGGTTAGTTAGGTTTAAGTAGTTCTAAGTTCTAGGGGACTGATGACCTCAGATGTTAAGTCCCATAGTGCTCATACCCATTTGAGCAGTGCTATTTCGTACTCACATAAATGAAATAAACAGTTTACTAACAATGATTTGGTAACCACCCAAATTGCAAAACATACATTTCGTCTTCCAAAAAAATAACTTTATCCTTTATTTAAGCATGTGTTCAAACTGTTGATGATGGCCTGCAAGGTACATTTGCAATCGCCTTTCGAAAGAATCATGAACAGATGTAACTACAGTGGATGATGTGGTAGAGCATGCACTGGAGATTCGACGACGCATATCGTATGGCGTAGTTGAGGCTTCGTCAGAGACTGCATTTTTGAGTGCTCCCCAAAGAAAGAAATCAAGAATCAGTTATAAAGAACGCTATCTTAAAGAAAAGCGATGAACGGCGTAATTGTCCCTCTGTAAACACTGTATCTCCATGCTCGGGAGGACGACGGTTCAAACCCGGCTCCGGCCATTATGATTTAGGTTTTCCCTAAATCACTTCAGACAAATTCCCGGATATTCCTTTAAAAGGGCATGGCAGAATCCTTTCTCATCCGATGAGACCGTTTGGTCCCCTCCCCGAAATCAACCAACTAACTTTGCTCGGGCACACCAACTTGACCTAGCCCCCCCCCCCCCCCCCCCCCCCTACACACACACACACACACACACACAGAAAAAAAACCTAAGCTGGCATGTTCCGATGAAGGGATTTCTTTTTCCTTATCCAGAACGATTGAAACTATAAATTCCAGTGATGTCTATAGAGTCATTTTTTCGCAACAATCCGTCGTCTGGGCACAAGTCGTGGGGCATAGTTTCACAGAAGTTCGAAATATAGCGCGTACTGCAACGCGAATTGCTTTTAATAATTTCCACAAAGAAATTCTGTCTCGAAATCTGGCACAAAACCCAAAGAGATTCTTGTCATACATAAAACACACCCGTGGCAAAACGCGATCAATACCTTCACTGCGCGATAACAACGGTGGAGTCACTGATGACAGTGCTATAAAGCAGTTATTAAACACGGTTTTCCGAAACTCATTCACCAAAGAAGACGAAGTAAATATTCCTGAATTCCAATCAAGAACAACTGCCGAGATGAGAAACATAGAAGTAGATATCCTCGGTGTACCAAAACAGCTTAAATTACTTAATAAAGGGAAGGCCTCCGGTCCAGATTGTATACCAGTCAGGTTCCTCTCAGAGTATGCTGATAAAATAGCTCAATATTTAGCAATTATCCACAACCACTCGCTCACAGAAAGATCCGTACCTAAAGACTGGAAAATTGCTCAAGTTACACCAATACCCAAAAAGGGAAGTAGGAGTAATCCGCTGAATTACAGGCCTATATAACGTCGATTTGCAGTAGCGTTTTAAAACATATACTGTATTCGAACTTTATGAATTACTTCGAAGAAAACGATTTATTGACACACAGTCAGCACGGATTCAAAAAATATCGTTCTTGAGAAACACGACTAGCTCTTTATACTCATGAAGTAATAAGTGCTATTGACAGGGGATGTCAAATTGATTCCATATTTTTAGATTTCCAGAAGGCTTTCGACACCATTCCTCACAAGCGACTTCTAATCAAACGGCGTGCCTACGGAGTATCGCCTCAGTTGTGCTACTGGATTCATGATTTCCTGTCAGAAAGGTCACAGTTCCTAGTAATAGACGGAAAGCCATTGAGTAAAACAGAAGTAATATCCGGCGTTCCCCGAGGAAGTGTTATAGGCCCGCTATTGTTCCTGATCTATATAAACGACATAGTAGACAATCTGAGTAGCCGTCTTGTTTGTGCTGTCATCAGATGATCAAAACGACTTGCAAAATGATTTAGATATCTGTATGGTGCGAAAAGTGGAAATTGATCCTGAATAAGGAAAAGTGTGAAATTACTCACATGAGTACTAAAAGAAATCAGCTAAATTTCCATTACGCGATAAGTCACACAAATCTGAAGGCTGTAAATTCAACTAAATACTTAGGGATTACAATTATAAATAACCTAAATTGGAACGATCATATAGATAATTCTGTGGGTAGAACAAACCAAACACTGCGATTCATTGGCAGGACACATAGAAGGTGCAACAGGTCTACTAAAGAGACTGCTTACACCACGCTTGTCCGCCCTATCCTGGAGTATTGCTGTGCGGTGTGGGATCTGCATGAGGTGGGACTGACGGATGACATCGTAAAGTACAAAGAAGGGCAGCTTGTTTTGTATTATCGTGAAATAGGGGAGGTAGTGTCACAGACCTGATACGTGAATTGGAGTTGCAATCATTAAAACAAAGGTGTTTTTCGTTGCGACGGGACCTTCTCATGAAATTTCAATCACAGTTTCCTCCTCCGAATGCGAAAACATTCTGTTGGCACTCACCTACATAGGGAGAAATGATCACCACGATAATATATGATAAATCAGGGCTCGCACAGAAAAATTTAAGTGCTCGTTTTTCCTGCGTGCCGTTCGAGAGTGGAACGATAGAGAGACAGCTTGAAAGTGGTTCATTGAACCCTCTGCCAGAAACTTTATTGTGAATAGCAGAGTAATCACGTAGATGTAGATGTAGATGTAGTTTTAAAGAGCATCATCGATCAAACAAAAGTCACAATCCCACAGTTTCAGCGAAGTACAGGGAAACTTTCGAGAGATCGATACATTTAGCAGATACCGGCAGCTGAATTTGATAAACATATTTTGATTAGTAGTTGGAAAGACCACATATTGTTCGGTTACGTGATTGGTGATTAATAAATGCAAACTCCAACAACAGCAAATATCTAGAACTACGTGTCTGAAGAAGCCCAATCCCCAATGACCTCATAAAACTGACTGCAAAAAATTCCGAATATAGCAAGAGCTGGTTGTGCAAGATCTCTCGCACAACCAACAGCTCATGCCTTCAAGTCGCTGACAAGATGAATATACAGAAGAATGGAAAAGAAAATTGAAGTTCTATGAGATGATGACCATTTTGGCTTCAGGAAAGGTAAAGATACAGGAGGGCCAGTCGTGACGGTGGTACTGATAACGGAGACAAGACTGAAGAAAAATCAAGACCTGTTCTTAGGATTTGTCGACCTAGGAAAGCGTTCGACAACGTGAAATGGCGAAAGATGTTCGAAATTCTCAGAAAAAAAGGCGAAGCTGTAGGGGAAGACGGATATATAATAGCCTACGTAGAAGAACAGAGAGGGAACTACACCATTGGAAGACGAAGAATGAAATGTTCAGATTAAGAAAGATGTAAGACAGTGATGCAATTTTTCGTCTCTACTATTCAATTTATACATCGAATAAGCAACGATGGAAATATAAGGAAGGTTAGAGAGTGGGATTACAATTCAGGGTGAAAGGATTTCCTGATGATAGGTAATAAGAATTGGGGAATCTGTTGCATGAAATGAATAGTCTGAGTAAAGAAGACTGAACGAGAATAAACTGAAGAAAGATGAAAGAAAAGAGAAGTAACACAAATGAGAATAGCGAGAAAGATAATATCAAACAGGGGATGACGAAGTAAAAAAAATTAACGAATTCCGCTGCCTTGGAAGCAAAATTACCCATGATGGAGGAAGCAAGGGGGAATATAGAAAGCAGACTAGAATAGATAAAGTTGGCATTCCTGGCCGCGAGAAGTCTACCAGTCTCAATCATAGACCTTAATTTTAGGCATTGATTTCTGAGAAGACTCGAAGCATTTGAGATGTGGTGTTACAGAAAAATGTTGAAGATTAGGTGAACTGATGAGGTAAGGAATGAAGGGGCTATCTGCAAAATCCACGGAAAGGGTATGTGCAAAACACTAACAAGAAGAAAGGGCTGGATGCTAGAAAACGTGATAAGACATCAAGGGATAATTTCTTTGGAAATAGATGGGGCTGTAGAGGCTAAACACTGTAGGGCAAGACAGAAGATTCAAAGAAGACTAGCACGTTTCGTCACGGGTTCGTTTTGTAAGCGTGGAAATGTCACGGAGACGCTCATCAAATTCCACTAGCAGGCGCCACTAAAGAAGTGCTGTGAATCACGGAGAGGTATGCTGTGAAAATACCGAGAGCTATCGTTCCAGGAAGAGTCGGGCAAGGTATTACATCTTTCCCCAGACGTCTCTTGAAATGACCACTATGGAAAATCGGACAAATTTTAGCTCATACGGAAGATTAGCAGGGATCATTCATTTCGCGCCCCGTTCGCGCACCGAAGAAGAAAGATGGGTATTAAAGTGAAACCCAAAAGCACCCTACACCACGCATGGATCCTAATGCCGAAGCAGAAACACAAACACACACACACACACACACACACACACACACACACGCACACACACACACACAAAACTCCTTCGTATACGTGACTACATGGCGAAATCCAGCATATAGGAGCTAGAATTTTGCTTCTGTCGTTGATAAATTTCAATTTTAATTATCAATCAACGTTCATATCCAATTACATTTTTTGATTTTAAATTCCAAACTGTGTCAACCCATGCTGTGTCGATAAACGCTGAATTAACGTAAAGCGTTCCGTGGAACCGACTCCAAACAAAATCAGGACCTGTTGATTTTAATTATTTGTTTTGCCTGACATACTTTCGTGCTTACAATTAATTTTCACTCGTTTACTGCTGTATATGCACATTTATGCAGTAGCTTTTATACCTCGACAAATGCCTGTGTGAATCTAAGGAAAACAAATAAAATTCCAATTTACTTTTAATCAGTACATTTATTTAATTTTATTATAGCAGTGAAACGCAATTCTGTTCCTCACTCCCAATGAAAAGATACCGTTAGCAGCTCAAATGCGCAAAAATTTATAGATACAGGTGTTTCAAATCTAACTACATAGACTTGTTGAGAACCGAAGTTCACCCTGTCACAGAGTCTGGGTGATTACTTTTGACATATTAACTCGCAATGAACGTTACACACTGGATAGTAATACCAACGTGATTGGTAATTAACGTTGGTAGGATCTCGCTAAAATCTGCAAAGAGCAACAGCTAGTGAGACTATACATTGCAGACGATAATCTACTTTATTTCTCATTTTAGGTTCGAGCACAATAAAATAATTTTCGTAAAATGGACAGTGGTGTGAAATTAGTAACTGAAAAACATCTACTACATCTGCATCTATAACCAGCAAACTAGCGCCACTGTGTTTCCACCCTTTTCGTCAGCCAGTCTCTGAGGGTGCGTTAAAAGAACAACTGCCTCGAAGTCTCTGAACTGTTTCCATTGTTCCCATTGAGACATTTTTCGCTAGGTGTTGGAAGTTGTCCGCTAAATTTGCAACTTCCACTATTAAATTATTTCACGCATTATTTACAGCAAGTTTACTCAAAGATACATTTCTAACTAGTTATCGACTGCAACCAACATAGTGTGTTTTTGGCACAGTCTGTAATGTGATTAGACAGAACCTTCTGAGTTTTGTTTTAACTGTCCATTCATGTCCCAGGCCGCCTCGTGGCGATCTATGTGTAACGTGTTTAAAGAGACGGTAGTTTTGGCGAGCGCGTCTTTTTTTTTGGTAGTTTGATGGCGTGGTTTGGCGGCATGACGGTTAGGTGCAGTTTGGCTGTGTGTAGGATGAGCGTATTTTCAATATGAGTTGGTTAATCGTTCATAGAGATCATGTAGTTCATACATAATTATTTTCTTGATTCGAATTGCGAATTTTAAAGTAGATAATTTCACTGAAAGTTACACTCTTTAAAGCGTGTCTTCCGAATAGAGATATGGCAATTCTGAGGAGAGTGGGATTCGATGAACGACACAGAATCTGTTGGCTGTTAATTCATTCGAATGATACAACATTTAAATTCGTCACACTCCATGCCAATGAGCTTCATTCAATGCTTTCCGATACATACAGATTATATGTTGAAACTGTGTGTAGTATCACGTGATTCTGAGCACTAATGTTGCACATGCTATCGTGGCTTAACTGCATTTTGGAGACAGTTACATGGTTTTATATTCAAATACTTTTCAAATCAATTAATTTCCCTGCTCACCACTTTCATATTCAGATAAGATTAAGCTGTCTTGCTCGTAGCAGGTAGCCCAGTATCACTCGATGCACGGTCTGCTACTTGCCATCAGCAATGACAGTAATTTTAGGAATGTATGTTCTTTCGGCCATGTCCGAAAGAAACACGCATTCATATAATTGGTTCGCCTCGATGAGTAATGAATCCTCCACCTTCAGTGCGAATGCACAACTGCTTTCGACCTCCTGCGGGAATCTCAAAGGCGCGAGCATGGAGGAAATGGATGGTGATTGCGGATAGGTGACACTAGGTGGGAGTGTGGGTGGGCCGAGATACTTACCGATATAGTCCGGGCAACTGCGATAAACACCGTGGGTGGGTGGCGCAGTGGTTAGCGCAACGTAAGCAGGCGATCAGGGTGTGAATCTCGGTCTGACAAAGATTTTCATTCGTTGCCGCCAATTCCACACAGCCCCGATACAGCTGACATCAGCAGTTTCTTTATCTTTCCTTTCCTTTCCTTTCGCCCTCCTTCCCCCCCCCCCCCTCCCCCTCCAGTACATCTCTTGCAGTATGCCGATGACATCGCATTCCTTGCCCTCGCTCCTACCCTCCAACGATCCCAACGTCTTCTCCAGAATCACCTTGACCATGGCGTAACCAGTGGCTCCTGAAAATCAACCCTTCCAAGACCCAGGCAATCATCATAGGTAGTACCACTCACTCCTTCCGGCTTCTGGATTCCTCCCTGACCGTCTGCGCTCATCCTGTCCGCCTCTCCCCCACCCTCACCTACCTTGGCCTCACTATTGACCGTCACCTCACCTGGATCCCTCATCTCTGCTCCATCGAATCCAAAGCCCACAACCGGCTCTGACCCCTCAGACTCCTCTCTGGCCGGACATGGCGGTTGCACCCCTCTACCATCCTCCACACCTACAAATCCTTAATCCATCCCATCCTCTGTTATGCCAGTTCCGCCTTGGTTTCCTCCCCTTCCCTCCCCCCAAAATCCATAAGTCCCTCCAGCTCCTTGAGCGTCATGTACTCCGCCTCGCCTTCTGTATATGCCTCCCATCCCCCACGCAGATCCTCTATGACCTTATTCCTGTCCCCCATCTGCTCCTATTCCTTGAACATCTCCACATACTCTGCACCTCCCGCCACCTTTATCCCCTTCACACCACGGTTGCTCCTCTCCCATCCCTGCCCCCTGCCACTATTGTATCCCCCCTACCCTCCATCTCTCCACCCATCATCTCCTTTCCCAAGGTGGCTTCCATCAGCTCCCTCTCTCAGATGATGCCCTCCCTCCCTCCATTTATCCCTCCTATAACCTCTGATCCTCAGCCCCCTCCTTTCCTCTGTCCTTTCCCTGGACTCCCTCTCCCCCCCCTTTCCACCATCCTGTTTTCTCCCCACCTACCCTCTACCAACCTCCCTTCTCCCCCCCCCCCCCACCCATTGACCTTTTGTATTCCCCTCCTCTGCCTTTCCCCACTCCCAATCACGTCTACCAAGCACCCCCCCCCCCCCCCGCTTATGAGTCCTTGTCCTTCATCAGCTCCTCCCCCCCCCACTACCCCCCTTGGTTTTTCCTCCCCTCCCCCCCTTATTTATTTTCCTATCATCTGTCCAGGTTCCCCCCACCTGCCCTCGGCTGTGGTATGTCATATGGTACGTTATTGTGGTGTCACCGCCAGACACCACACTTGCTAGGTGGTAGCCTTTTAAATCGGTCGCGGTCCGCTAGTATACGTCGGACCCGAGTGTCGCCACTATCAGTGATTGCAGACCGAACGCCGCCACACGGCAGGCCTAGAGAGACCTACTAGCACTCGCCCCAGTTGTACGGACGACTTGCTAGCGACTACACTGACGAAGCCTTTCTCATTTGCAGAGAATATAGTTAGAATAGCATTCAGCTAAGTCAATGGCTACGACATAGCCAGGCGCCATTAACAGTTTATAGTCGTGAACGTACCGTCCAGAACGATGTATTCAAATGATGGATTAAAGTTAAGTATTCCAGCAGCTACGTACTTTTCTTTATAGCATTCATTACGTACCCTGTTTCAGACCTCACGCCAGCCTGCATGAGTTTAAGCGCGTGCCTTTCGGTTACCCGTCACTGTGGACTGGCTGTCTTGTCAGTCCACAACAGTTATATTTGCCAACTTTTTAGTGCAGTGTTCAAGTGAATGTTCAGAGTTGTTCGTCTATCCTAAGTGTTGCAAACAGAAATCATGCTCGAATGAGATTTTCACTCTGCAGCGGAGTGTGCGCTGATATGAAGTTTCATATCAGCGCACACTCCGCTGCAGAGTGAAAATCTCATTCTGGAAACATCCCCCAGGCTGTGGCTAAGCCATGTCTCCGAAATATCCTTTCTTTCAGGAGTGCTAGTTCTGCAAGGTTCGCAGGAGAGCTTCTGTAAAGTTTGGAAGGTAGGAGACGAGGTACTGGCAGAAGTAAAGCTGTGAGTACCGGGCGTGAGTCGTGCTTCGGTAGCTCAGATGGTAGAGCACTTGCCCGCGAAAGGCAAAGGTCCCGAGTTCGAGTTTCGGTCGGGCACACAGTTTTAATCTGCCAGGAAGTTTTAGAAATCATGCTGTCGCTGGGTATGAATTTCATGTCTCTTGCGAACAGAAACTAGACTGTCGCTGTGTTTTTTTAATCGTCTGTCTATTATTTTACCTATCTGCTTCATATGTATTTTATTACCATCATAATCCCTTTGTTTCTATGTTTTAAGTTCCACGTTTTTTTACATTCAAATGGCTCTGAGCACTATGGGACTTAACATCTATGGTCATCAGTCCCCTAGAACTTAGAACTGCTTAAACCTAACTAACGTAAGGACAGCACACAACACCCAGTCATCACGAGGCAGAGAAAATCCCTGAGCCCGCCGGGAATCGAACCCGGGAACCCGGGCGTGGGAAGCGAGAACGCTACCGCACGACCACGAGCTGCGGACTTTTCCCGTAATATTACCATTTAAGTCTCCGATTTTATAGTCTGTTTTTATTGTTTATTATCTTCTTCTTTTTAAAACAAATTCTGTAGGCCGAAGAGCTGTATACTAAGCTGCTGCCAGCCTGCCCACTTCGGGGGGCATCGAAACTCAATAAAGAAAAAAAATCCCTCCTCCATATTCAAAAATAAAAAAAACACCGTCTGAATAAGTCTTCGAGGCCCACCGGTACCGACAGGCCACCGTGTCATCCTCAGGCGTAAGGCTTCATCAGGTGCAGATACGGAGGGGCATGTGGTAGGCACACCGTTTTCCCATACATTGTCAGTTTTCGTGGCCTGTGTCGCTATTTTTCAGTCAAGTAGATCCTCCAGTGGTATCACAAGGGCTGATGGCATCCGGCTTGCCAGCAGCACTCGGCAGACCCAGATGATGACCCATCTAAGTGCTAGCCAACCCCGACAGCGCATAACTCCGGTGATCTGACGGGAACCGGTGTTACCACTGCGGTAAGGGCATTAACGCCTTCAGCTTACATGACAGTAATTTTCTGGATCAATCTTAAAACTAGAATCAGTCACGGTGCACACTACACTTTGCTTCTCTATCCATGATTTTCAGCTCAGACAGAACATTGTTCTTCGTTCTGTAATGTGTGACTGTTTGACCTCTTGTATTTGGGAGCTATAACAACAGTGTGGATTAACATACCCACTGCACGCTGCGATATTAAAAACGCGTTGATTATACGTTTCTTATGCAAACTTAGTTGTTCGTTGTGACTAATCAGGCTCTCTTAAATCGATTTTCTTTTGCTATGCCCATTATAAATAGTTGCACAAAGTAAATTTTTCCTGTCTACATAATATTTGATAAATGTTGCAGTGAAATCGGATCACTAATTAAATTCGTGGGTCTGAACATTGTATTAGAGAGGGTAGTTTTACTTCAGGGGGTATTTCGGAGGTACTTTTATAGGTATCCCGTTTCAAAACCCAGCACGAAGACTACAGTGTATGTGCGAGGAAGTAATATGTCGTTAGACTGTTTTTGGAACATACAATACGGAATTTCAACAGTAAACCTCTCTTTGATGCTCTACACCTCTTTCTGCTAAAGTACTTTGTTCAGCCTCTCTACAACAATCCCCCTATTACTAAGCGAAATGCTGATGCGCGTCCCTCTTTGAATATTCTCTACCTCCACCAACAGTCTGGTCTATGCCAGGAGGCAGGGTACTTATCCGAGATGAAGGCGGTTCAAATCCCCGTTCGACCGTCTTGATTTAGGTCTTCCTTAGTGTCCATGAATAGCTTAAAGCAAACGCCTGGATTGTTTCACTGAAAAGGACCAAAACGATTTCCTGCGTCATTCGTTCCGAATTCAAGCTTGTGCTGCGTCAGTAATGACCTCATCGGCGACTGGATGTTAAACCCTTGTTGTCTTTCTGTTAATCATTCCTGCGAAGGATCTCAGGCTAACGAGCAATAATCAAGAATAGGTAGATTTCTAAGCCACTTCATTCATAGGTTAATACCTGTTTGTTTAAGATTCTTCCACTAAATCTCAGTTTGAAATCTGCTTTCCTTACATCTACACTGGTGTCCAAAGTTAAAGCAACAAATGGAAATTTTACAAGTTAGCGTTTATTTTGCCACAAAACGGTATAAACAGGCAATAGTACGAGGTGCATTCAAGTTCTAAGGCCTCCGACTTTTTTTCTCCGGACTGGAAAGAGATAGAAACATGCGCATTGTTTTAAAATGAGGCCGCGTTCATTGTCAATACGTCCCAGAGATGGCAGTACCGTACGGCAGATGGAATTTTACCACCAGCGGCGAGAATGAGAACTGTTTTAAATACTTAAAATGGCGACGTTTTCCTTACTGAATTTGCGTGGTGTGAAACCAATTGAAATTCATTGACAGTTGAAGGAGACATGTGGTGATGGAGTTATGGATGTGTCGAAAGTGCGTTCGTGGGTGCGACAGTTTAATGAAGGCAGAACATCGTGTGACAACAAACCGAAACAACCTCACGCTCGCACAAGCCGGTCTGACGACATGATCGAGAAAGTGGAGAGAATTGTTTTGGGGGATCGCCGAATGACTGTTGAACAGATCGCCTCCAGAGTTGGCATTTCTGTGGGTTCTGTGCACACAATCCTGCATAACGACCTGAAAATGCGAAAAGTGTCATCCAGGTGGGTGCCACGAATGCTGACGGACGACCACATGGCTGCCCGTGTGGCATGTTGCCAAGCAACGTTGACGCGCAACAACAGCATGAATGGGACGTTCTTTTCGTCGGTTGTGACAATGGATGAGACGTGGATGCCATTTTTCAATCCAGAAACAAAGCGCCAGTCAGCTCAATGGAAGCACACAGATTCACCGCCACCAAAAAAATTTCGGGTAACCGCCAGTGCTGAAAAAATGATGGTGTCCATGTTCTGGGACAGCGAGGGCGTAATCCTTACCTATTGCATTCCAAAGGGCACTACGGTAACAGGTGCATCTTGCGAAAATGTTCTGAAGAACAAATTCCTTCCTGCACTGCAGCAAAAACGTCCGGGAAGGGCTGCACGTGTGCTGTTTCACCAAGACAACGCACCCGCACATCGAGCTAACGTTTCTTCGTGATAACAACTTTGAAGTGATTCCTCATGCTCCCTACTCACCTGACCTGGCTCCTAGTGACTGTTGGCTTTTTCCAACAATGAAAGACACTCTCCGTTGCCGCACATTCACCAGCCGTGCTGCTATTGCCTCAGCGATTATTCAGTGGTCAAAACAGACTCCTAAAGAAGCCTTCACCGCTGCCATGGAATCATGGCGTCAGCGTTGTGAAAAATGTGTACGTCTGCAGGGCGATTACGTCGAGAAGTAACGCCAGTTTCATCGATTTCGGGTGAGTAGTTAATTAGAAAAAAAAATCGGAGGCCTTAGAACTTGAATGCACCTCGTAAAGTAGAAACAATGTAAAGAATACAGCATGCATAACGGTAGACAGAAATATTCTTCTTTTTTTCTCAACTTAACGGATTTGCACAAACATTCTGACAACTGGTTAATGTCTCCAGTATGGAGTGTGACCACTTCTGGCAATGATAATGCATGCTGTGAATGATGTCATCAATATCATGTTGAGTCAATAACGCCCATCCTTCCTGCAGAGCTGCTCGGTTGTCTTGGAGAATGGTTGGTGGACGCTGACGTGATGCGAACCGTGTCCCTAGTGCATCTCAGACGTGCTCTATGGGATTAAAATCGGGAGAATGAGCAGGCCACACCATGCGTGCAGTATCTTCCGTTTCCAAGAAAACATTACCCACCCGTGCTGTATGAGGTCGAGCATTATTGTCCATCAATACTGAGTCTGGGCCCACAGCACCTCGCAACTACCGCACATGAGGCTCTAAGATTTCGTTACGACACCTGACAGTAGTTAAACCTTGCCGATTCACCCGTACAATTTCATGAAGAGGCGTTCGTGTGGTCAACACAATCCCTGCTCACACCATTAGGGATCTTCCTCGATATCGGTCTCTTTCCACAACGTTTGGGTCCCGAAATCGTGTTCCTCGTTCCCCCCAGACACGAATCTGTCTAGAATCGCTCTCCAGACTGAATCAGAACTCATCTACGAAAAACACATTGTGCCACAGTTAGACCGTTCAAGTCCATGTTGAAGACTCCACTCTAGACGTTTTCTTCTGTGAAGAGGCGTCAGAGGTACACATACAGCAATTCTCCGATAGTAAATACCACTCTGAGGAAGCCTTTCGTACGTGGTTTGGCTCGATATAAGACGCCCAGTGGATGCTGCAGTGTCACTTTCCGTGTAGTTCTAAGGTGGTACCGTCATGCCCTTACAGCCAAATAACGGTCCTCTCTTTCTGATGTCACACGTGGTCGACCGTGTTCTCAGAGTGGTAATTACTATCGGAGAGTCTTCGGTAAACAGTTTCGATCTCTATAAACTGTCGCCACATCCGAGAAACAACACGACAATTCACATTAAGCAATCGGGCCACATCAGGTTGTCGACTGTCCAGCTTGCATTCTTCCTGTAGCCCTCAAATGCTGAGAGTCTGACAGGCGTTCTCTCTGTGCCATACTGCAACGTCTGTGCATGGCAGTTATGGATGTGGCACTACTCGGAAAACAGTACTCCCTTTGATAGGTGCACTGACGTCATCGTTGACGTGGTTCCTCGTTGACCGGAATGTCCCCTTCCGTGCAGAACACGATCGCACGGAAATCTGTTGACAGTCTGTATGATCATATAGTGAATCAGACACAGCACGGAGAAATAGCGGTTTGTTGGTTTAATTTTCGATACCAGGATAAATTGATGCCACTGTTACAGTTTGTGGTGCCTCATCACCAATTGTACACTATTGCCACCAAGAATAACTCAGAAAGTATGATAAGAGCTGAAAAATTTGTGGGACAAAAGTTGCAAGGGACACCGGGAGTTTTTTGTTGCTAGGTGGAGTCGCTTCAGAGATATGAAGGTCAACTTTCTTTCTTTTCTAAATGGGATGCTATAGTTTGGTTCTTATTTTCTGATAGCGGCTATTCAATGATGTGTAACAGCGTCTTTGAAGGTAAACGAAGGTCACAAAGGTGACATGACCGTCCATTTACAGAAGATGTTCTATGTGATGACCATTGGTATCAGTGCAGTGCTGCAATCTTCTTATCTTGGACTGAGTGGTATTTCTTATCTCATCGGCACTTATCGAAGCATATGCTCTTACAGATCTCTCTTGCATATCTTCAGGTGTAGTTGGAACGTGTTTATAAACAATGTCTTTTACGAATCCCCACAAGAAACAAATCCGAGGCATCAAGTCTGGCGAACGAGCCGGCCACGACACCACTATTTGGGAATTGTCTCTGCAACTAATTTCTAGCTATCAACGAAAAATGTGCCGGACACCCATCGTGTTGATACCACATTCCGTTCATTGTTCCTGGAGGCATTTCTTCCAATAACAGACCTAATGTTTCTTGCAGGAATGTGGTGTACTTCCTACCATTAAGATTTCCTTCGATGAAGTAGTCCTCCAGAATCCCACACCATACTTTCACCGACCACGGTGTTTGGCGTGCAACTTGCCGCAGCCGACATGGATTTTCAGTTGAGCAATAATGCATGTTATGCAGATTAACATTTCCATGGTTCGTGGATGTAGCCTCGTCAGTAAATAAAATCAAATTAATAAATGTGTCATCCCTCTGAATCTGAAGTTGAGCCCTTCGGCAGAATTCAGTGCGACGCATACAATCCGTACCAGTTAATTCTTGGTGGAGACCGAAATGGTAAGGATGATATTTGTGGCGATGCAGAACACGAACAACACTACACTGGCTCATGTCAGATTCCCTTGCGATTTGACGCGAACCAACACAAGGATCTCGAACCACAGTGGGAAGAGTACCAATTTCTGTTTCCTCGTTAGTAACTTTCCTTTGCCGGATATGTTTCCGATGAGTTAAAGATACAGTTGTCCTCAATTTATCATACACATATTTAAATGTACGACATCTAGGGTGAGTACGTTGAGGATATCTTTCAGCGTATAAGTCTCTAGCTTCCACTGAATTTCGTTGGCATTATCTGTAAATGAGAAGTATATCGACTTGTTCTTCGAAGGAATAAATCATTCACATTCTCTTGATTATACGATACTAGTCTTACCGATCCAATTACGGTTGTATTGCGAAACCGTCGAATGGTGTTTACATGTCAATGGCACGTTAGATGGATACGCCGTATTCGGCGAATATTAACTATTTCCACGATATACGAGAGAGAATTGTCAGAGCATGTGCTTCGAAAAGTGTCGAAGTGATAAGGAATACCACTCAATCCATGATAAGAAGATTGCAGCACTGCAATGATACCAGTGGTCACTACATCGAACACTTTCTGTAAATGGACCTGGATGCCACCTTTTTGACCTTCGATGACCTTCAAAAATCTTACATGTCATTGGATTCGTCTCGATAGCCGCTATCAGAAAATAAGTACCAAACTATAGCATCCCTAAAAAAAAAGGAAAAACAATGTTTACCTTTATATCTCTGACACAACCCTACCTAGCAACAGAAAACCAACGTCATATTATGGCCCGCGTTATCCCATGCAATATTTGTCACACAAACGTTCCAGCTACTACTATACTTTCGGAGTTATTCTAGGTGGCAATATTTAGTGACATCCTGTGTAACCGAGCAATAGTGAGGCCGGTCTCATTGCCGGACAGTGGTGGGTCTCGCAATTTATGCACAATAATGTTCTTTTATCCTACATTTATTTTTGATGAAGGTTAGATACTTGCCCCCAAGCGTAGCGTCGACTAACAGGTGTTCGCGGGTCTCGCTACGTTGTGATAACATCCAAACAGACTTTGAAGCACCGAGAAGACATGGTCGTATGTAAGTGTAACCTCGTACTCTTCCACACCATCAGCAGATATGTAAATGATTAGAGCTGAAATCCTCTG
This sequence comes from Schistocerca americana, assembly GCF_021461395.2. Lineage (NCBI taxonomy): Eukaryota > Metazoa > Arthropoda > Insecta > Orthoptera > Acrididae > Schistocerca > Schistocerca americana. The sequence goes on along the minus strand of NC_060121.1, from coordinate 205,706,822 downwards.
TGACAGGTAGGGTGGGTAACTGACTAGTCTTGTTCGTGTTCATTACTGTTAACAGGCCAGGTGTAGTTCATAAAGGGCATGAACAGCTTCAGTTGTTGCGCTATCACTGTGAAGGATATGGAGATTCGCCTTGTTGGGTATCACTGTCTGGTCGACTGATAGAATCATGTGGTATCCAGATTTTTGAAACATTCCGACGTGAAAGTAGCCCGAATTTGGACAGCATGGGAACGTGAGAGAGCACATATACTCGTCAAGGGTCCGGTCGGCCACGTCTAATCACCTCAAGAGAGGATCGCCGTGTTATAAACCAAGATCATCTAACCCGGTCACATCTGCGCCTGTAATCCTAGAACAAGTAATGGACATCTTGTAACGTTCTGTGTCATCGTGGAAAGGAGGGCAGGAGCAGCCGGACTAGGGAATTACCGTCCCATGGGTAAGCTGTCGTTAATATCACCACACGGCTGCGTTCGAAGTGGTGCGGTAACCAGGAATGTTGGTGAATGGGATAGCACTGCCTTCAGTGATGAATCGCGGTTCCACATTATCCCGGATGACCATCTTCGTCGAGTATAGCGACGACTACGGAAGAGGTCCCATTCTTCCAATTTGCAGCTGCAGAGCAGTGTTAATCATAGCGTCGTTGTACGAAGAGCCTTAGGATACGAATTCAGGTAATGGATGGTAGACACTGAGGGAACTACGACAGCACAACGATACATGAAAGACAGCGTTCATGTGTTACCTGTCATGTGGACGGTATCTTGGTGCCATTTTTCGATAACACAATGCTCGTCTACACACGACACGTGTTCCTATGAACCGTGTACACGATTCTAAGGCACTTTCGTGGTCGTCAAGCTTCCCAGACTATCCCAGACAGAAGATACGTGGGACCATCTCGGATACCAACTCCATCTCAATCTCAGTATCCACGAAATCAAGGGCCAGTTACAACAGCAGTTTGCCAGTGTGCCTCAGGAGAGGATACAACATGTCTATGATGCCCTTTCCAGCGGAATCAGTACATGAGTCCAGGTCAGAAGAGGTGCACCGTTATACTGACACGCTCTTTGTAAATTTAAATTGAATTTGCGGTTACTGATGTAACACCACGTACCCTACCTTTCTGGGTCCTTTTCTTGTCGGTCAGTATAGTAAGCAACAACGGACCTACGTATTACTCTTTAGGCTGTCTGAAAATTACTTTTATATCTGACAATTTCAGCCCTCTAAGGCATGGGTGTCGTAGGAAATCGAGAGTCCAGTCAGAAAGGTCAGTAATTTGTAAGCTCGCAGTTTTTACTCGCAGCGACAGTGCAAGTGAATGGTATGTGTCGAAGATCAGTCCTCACTCTTAGTCTGTTTCATTTGTGTGACCACAACATGCCAGCAACTTAGTACAAGAAAATGTAGTACGTAGATGACCTGGCGTTAATATGCTAGAATGAATATATCACGTACATTATAAGACTAAACCCTGAAAACAACATATTAAACAAGTACTTCTGCAACTGGTTACTCCTCGCAAACCCAAGTGAAACATAGGTCTCATAGTTTGACCTCGATAATAGTCTGCCCCGATAGCTGAATGGTCAGCTTGACGGCCTGCCGTCCTAAGAGGCCCACGTTCGATTCCCGGCTGGGTCGGCGATTTTCTCCGCTCCCGGACTGTGTGTTGTGTTGTCTTCATCATCTTTTCATCCCCATCCAGCACAGGTCGCCCAATGTGGCGTGGAATGTAATAAGAATTACACCACGTCGGCCTGACCTGCCCCGTAAGAGGCCTCCCGGCCAATGACGCCAAACGCTCATTTCCATTTACCTCCATAATAAAGAGTCACACAGAAACGCGCGCGATATCTCGAGATCGAACTATCCATACTGCAGTGTGTTCGGCAATACCCATTACATTCTTGTGCAAGGAGGGAGTGAGTAGCTAATTTTCTGGATTGGAATCCATATCCGGAAACGTACCGTTTCCGTCTTAGAACCATTTCAAAACATGTTGGTAACGCAACCACTTTTACGAGCAGTAGATTAGATAATACTCAGTACTTCACTTGTTCTGTAGTTCCATTCACTAACAGCAATGGAAGTTGCTTGTGTACTCGTTGTCAGGTTCTCTTCGACGCGATGCAGTACTGCCTCTTCCACTTCGAATGTGCGGCGTCTCCCACCAGCACCACAATCACACCCGCTGACGGTGAAGGTACCCTTTCTGTAAACAACTGTGTAGCTTTGGCGAAGAGGTATGCGATGGAGTCGGTCCTTGTGGACAACTATTTCGATAAAGGCGACGAGCAGCTCTTCCATTAACTTGAGCTTTGTCATTCAAAAGGATCGTGCGGTGTCTTCTGCAACCGTGTACTCACTCAGCCAAGTTACTCTGGCTCGAACCAGGTCAGAGAGGTAGGACAGACGTCAAATGACATCAGCCGATCCGACATAATAGCCTCCGACTATGACTATCTTGTTGCACACTAGCAAATATATTTTCGATTGGCTGTAAAACGAAAACGGTACGTTGCTGGACATTGGTTCCTATTCAAAATATTATGTTCTCACGCCCCCTGGACAAGTCCTAGAAGCTTGTAACGGAATTTACGAACACCCCGTACTTTCCATCAGATCTCTATCGGACAGTAACCAGCACTCCGGGAATCTATCAGAAAGGAACATGAAAAAAATATTTACTTCACAAAATATATGGAAACAACTGGGGAGCAAATGACAATACACTAAAAATGCTCCACCTTAACTTGGTTATTTAGCTACTGAATATTGTACCCCAGCATAGAAAAACAGTGAACATACAAATAAGGGATGAGGATCTTTATTGCCACTATCAGATTAACTTCATGTTTATCCATTCGTTCTCAATAGCAGTCTTCAGAGTTCACCAGCTGTACGACTGAAGTGATGCAAACCGTCTTGGCTCGATCTTTGCGTCAGGAAATTTATGTCACCGAGAAGTACGAAGGACGCTGGAATGAACCATTACTCAACATCGCATGCTTTTTCTCCTTCCCCCCTTCCCTCCTAATTCAAAATCCAACGAAGAACGTTGCATTGTGAAATACCCAAGTCCTTATGTCGAAAAATTAAAAAAAATAATTTTAAGAAATCAAAGGAGGATGCAAAGTATGATTTTTTCCACGTCGTGAATGGTCGAAGCTGAAAATCAATCGAAAAGGGAAAGATCAGTGCGGTGATATCCTGGAAAAGTGGTGCTTTCGTCAACATGGCGCATTTGACTGTGGTGTGGACGAAGAGACAATAAGATCTCTTGTGGGAAACTGTCCAGACAGTACATTGCAAATTATTCTGATAAGCTATGATTAAGTGAGACCAAGTGTAAATATTTGCCTGCCAAACTGAGACACTAATTTTTAAACATTTTCTGTGCCTTTTTGTTTATTCTCTTTAACGCAATACAGTAATAATGTGAGCTTCTGTTCCGTATCTTCAGTACAAAGAAAAATGACTATTGTTTGTGAGTCTAAAGTTATAAGGCTTTTCAGCTGGAGATCGCATCACAGCATGCCCAGCTGATGAGCACTCACAACTTATTGGGACTTTCTGGACTTCGCGAGAGATTGATTCATTGGCGTGATTGACATGGGAGTATCATACCAAAAAACCACAAATATAGTTGGCTCTAGTGTGAACATTGCAGAGGGAGTTGTACCAAGCTGTATCCGGGTCCAGGGCCGATTGCGACTCCGACGCCCCTATGGTAACCACACAAACGCTGACGTACTTCGCGGCCAGTACTGGATGGCGCTGGCGAGATACGAGCCAAGTGACAGGAGACGCCCAGCGGAAAACGTGGACCAGCTAGGCGGCGCTCGAGGCATATACTGTGGTGCCGCAGCTATGGTGCATCGCCGGTATTTAGAGACCAGGAGGCAGGCTGGTCTGAAATGCTGCAAATGTTAATGCAAATTAAGTTGGATCACCGAGACGGGAAAGTATAAGTAATCCAGCAGCTCTACAGGAATCATACAGCACTTGACAATAAAAGAAAGCGATGCAGAGTTTGTAAGAGTAAATGCGAAGGTAGTACAGAAATTAAAGAACGTTTTATAATGTTACTTAAAATCCGTCTTGATTGCAATTTTTTATTATTATTCATATGACCGGTTTCGGTTCATTCAGAACCATCTTCAGATCTGATATTTCAGTTACAGGAGTAACCCGTCCAAATCCAGCAACTTTCACATGCTACGTCACATCTACATGTGGATTTGGACGGGTTACTCCTGTAACTGAAATATCAGATCTGAAGATGGTTCTGAATGAACCGAAACCGGTCATATGAATAATAAAAAATGTTTGCAATCAAGACGGATTTTAAGTAACATTATAAAATCACTGATTGCTGTTATCCCGTAAGACATTATGTCTGTTTTCGCAAAGAACGTTTTGGCATAACTAAATAAAAACGAAATATATCAGCACAATACTTTGTAAATAAAGTTGCAGTAACATATTCTATTTTTCAGTGTAGTCAGCATAACTGTCAAGGCACTTATTGTGACATGGGACCAATTTTTCTAGTTCCATGTTGCACTCTGTACTTTCTGGATAACCCTCGCAAAAGTGTCCGGCAGGGTTGTAACCTCTCCGCATAACTCTTAACATATACACTGGAGATCCAAAAAATGAACGTAATGGTACGAGTGTTGAAAGAATAACTGTACGTGGAGAAAAATAATTTGCACCGCCAAAGATCAGAACCGGGATACAGATTGTTTGAGGTCTTCAACGTTTGTGGACTGTTTTCCACTTGCTGTCAAGTCAAGGCTTTAAGGAGGATGTCGAAAACTTTTCCATTTAGGACGCTGAACCTCTTAACGTGTTCGTGCTGATGCACGAGGCCGCGCATAGTCATGAATCAAAAACAGGTTTGCCGACAACACTCCGCGTCACTGAAGACTCGCCCATTGCACTATTACCAAAAACATTCTTTATTTGCTATAAATTTCGGTAGGCAGAACATTTTTCGGATTCAGGAAACGAACACGCATTCGACGGGATTTCAGTGGGTGCCGCTATTTGGAAATTTACAGAACAAAAAGGCGTGATCGCTCGGCAACAAAACTCGGTTCACTCTGAGGCGGGGAAGAAGCTAACTGGCACTCTGGTGATGGCGGTGATGGCGGATCGGCGTTGGGTGTGGAGCGCCAAACGTTCTTTCTGGATAACCCTCGCAGAAGTGTGCGGCAGGGTTGTAACCTCTCCCCGTTACTCTTAACATATACACCGGAGATCCAAAAAATGAACGTAAATGTACGGATGCGGAAAGAATAACTGTACATGGAGAAAACATAAGTAATTTGCAGATATATAACAGTGATAGTCTAACCCGAAAACAGTTTCCAAGAGGCCATAGATGGAATGAACAAGGCAATTTTAAAAATGTATAATATGAAAATAAATAAGAAGAAACTTGAAATCCTTGAATGTACTAAAGTTCAAACAGGAGCAAACTTACAACTGGATAAAGAAAATCTGAGGCAAGTCACCATCTTTTGGTAGGTAGGTAGTAGAATAATAGATGATCATAGATCATGCCAGGAGATTAAATATGCTATTGTACAAGCTAAATCAGCATTAAAAAACCAGAAGAAGCTACTAACATCGATTGATTTTAGTTTAAATACTAAAAAACATTAAGTAACTTTTTTTGGAATGTGGCGCTATATGGGTCGGATACTTGGACATTAGGGGAGAGCCTAAGCCGTACAGGAAGACTTTAGACTTTTTAGCTATGGTGTTGGTAAAGAGTACTAAAAATGCCACGGACGGCGAGAATGACTAGTGAAGAAGCATGCGACAATGTCGGAGAGAGCTATGGGGGAGGGTACCTTGTACTACTACTAGTCGTTCTAGGGCAACGCTGCAAACAAACGGTTTTCATATTGTTTCCCGGTATTTAAACTAAAATTATTCGACGTTAGTGAATTCTTCTTCTTGTAGAATTCTGTTTCATCTTGTGCAATAGCACATTTAAGCACCTGGCAAGATCTATGATCGTTGTGGAGGACTAGAAAAGAACAGAGGGACCGATGGGTTGGATGTCTGAACAGGTATTTCCCCTTCTTTGTGAAATTAACAGAAGGAAAAATGCCTATGTAGAATGCACGAGAGAGTCCAAGACTTAGGTACATCAGGCACATAACACAAGATCTGGAGTTGACAATATACAAGCAACTGTAAGAGATTGCAGAGGATAGGGAAAAATGGAGACCGAGAATAGCTGTAGAGTAGTCTACAGATTGAGAACAAAAATGTAGAAGGCTAAACAAAGTCTGGCGCCTTCAGGCAAGGATATTGCTTTGTTCGCTATTCTGGTGGAAAGAGCAGCTCCTCTACCAAAATTTAAACGTCGACTGAGTGAGATGGTGATGTCGGTTACTTCTTGGCAGCCGTCTGCAATTGGTAGAGGGAGTGGCGGCGGTGACTACCAAGTCCCGCAGCCCTTTAGGAAAAGGGGTCGGGGGAGAGGGAAGGAAGGCGCTTATCTGCTCCCAGGGACTCCTAGCGAGCAGCACAACGGGGTCTCGTCCTCCACTCTGCCTGCATCACAGAGGCGGCTATCTGCTAGGGGCTTGATGTTAGCACGAACCTCGCATCAAATCTGACAATCACATTGGTTATCTTCCAGTCTGTAATATATCCACACATTTACAGGAGGGTTCGACTATTTAATCACATAAAAAGACGCTATTTTTCAGTCATTCCGGGACTAAAAACTATCTAAACCGTTGGCAGTCTGAATCTCAGCCAAAGTTTTGTAGGGTTTCTGTGAGGAGATGTGACAGTGTGCAGTCTTTGCCAAAGGGAGCTTACCTTCGTGAGCAAATGTGTGGACGAGATATCAAAGTTAATGTTCTAATGGGCAGATGACGTCACTAGCTAGCTGTCTTGCTTCTTAGTGGGCACGACACTTTTTACATTGGCCTGCACTTGGCAGCGACGGTACGCAGATATACTTTTGGGATGCTGTTTTCCCCGCTTTGGGGTATACTGATTGGGGTGATATCTGGCAATGCATTTGCGGTTGTGGCGATTCCAAATGTTTGAGTATGTAACTGGGTAACCTCTTTTGATGCTAGTCAATTGTCAGGATGAGCATTACTGCAAAGGGCATTTGATTCTAAAGCATTATGTCAGGGTGAAAAACACAAAATAAATTACTTTTTCTCTCTTAACAACATGTGGGCAGGGTGGGTTCTTCCTTGGCTGGGGTATGAGGCAGAATGAAACAGAATTTTTACATAACTTTTATTGAAAGATTTGTACAATGGTTTCCTTACTGGATTGTTCTGGCTGGGAGAGCGGCAGCTGTGTCGTTTGCGAAGCCTTCTGCTGCATGAGTGGCGGCGTCTGATTATGCCTGGTGGTGTGTATCTCGTATCGCTGTTTCGCCCAGTTGACTGGAGATGTGCATGGTGAGGTGGCCCGTCTAATTATTGAGAACAAAGTCGTGAATCGGATGGTGATACCTTGCATGCGGCATCCCAGTGCTTCTCTTCTCTATGCGGCCGCGTGTGTCAGTGTTGTGCGTCGGCCAGCAGACTGGTGCGGCGGGGGAAGGCCAGTGTCCCAGACTCGAACAATGGATTCCAGCTTGCCAGTCTTCAGCAGTCAGATCTTCATCACTAGCTCACTGGTGACTGTTGATGTGAGACCGTCTCCTTCCCTTCCTCACGAGTCACCTGGGTACGTAAAAATCAGTCTTCAAATACCTTCTAACTTCTGGTGGCGAGGCTGCTGCTTGCTATTCCATTACAGCGGCGGATTGGTGCTTCTGTGCACGATGTAGTCTCTTCCTGCATGACGGTCTTCAGCACCGACTGAACTGTGCTAGAACTGAACTTGAACTGAAACTGAACTGAAAACTACCGTCGGGCCACTGTGCCTCGCGTATTTATTTACTTCAGTTCACTGGAGGTAAATGACTTCACGGTCATTGCCTCTTCTGTCACGTTGAAAAGCTTCTCGAAGAATCTTCTTAACATCGCTCATTGGCTCTTGGAATGTAGGTGAGGGCCTTTGATCACATGTGACAATTGAGAAACACGTGAGCCGGTCGGGCGATGCCCTGACGGCTGAATCGACAGTTTCCGCTTATGTGGGGAGGGCGATGCTTCTCCTGAATGTGCTGACTTGCAAGCACTGGCCGTTGCCACTGCTGCTCTGCCCGCTGTTTGCCAGTGTGTAACTCTTCTAAACTAAGTTTTTCATTTATTTTCTAACTTCTACTTCTCTTCACATTGATTTCACTAATTTATTTACCTATCTTAAGTACCCGTGGTCTAGGGATAGCGTCTTTGATTCATAATCAAAACGTCTTCGGTCCCGGGTTCGATCCCCGCAACTGCCTAAGTTTTGATAAATAATCAGCATTGGCGGCCGAAGACTTCCGGCATAAGAAGTCAGCCTCATTCTGCCAACGGCCTTGTCAAAGAGGGCGGAGGAGCGGATAGAGGTTCAGGGCACTCTCTTGTCCTAGGGGTGGGAAATTGCCCCTAAAGGCGGAAGAATCAGCAATGATCAACGACATGAGGATGCAGAAGGCAATGGAAACCACTGCATTAAAGACACGTAACGTGTATCCACAGGACATGTGGCCTGTAATTGAAGAAGTGTCATGATGATCTCTCCATTGGCAAAAAATTCCGGAATAGTCCCGCATTCGGATCTCCGGGAGGGGACTGCCAAGGGGGAGGTTACCATGAGAAAAAGATTGAATAATCAACGAAAGGATAACGTTCTACGAGTCGGGGCGTGGAATGTCAGAAGTATGAACGTGGTAGGGAAACTAGAAAATCTGAAAAGGAAATGCAATGACTCAATCTAGATATAGTAGGGGTCAGTGAAGTGAAGTGGAAGGAAGACAAGGATTTCTGGTCAGATGAGTATCGGGTAATATCAACAGCAGCAGAAAATGGTATAACAGGTGTAGGATTCGTTATGAATAGGAAGGTAGGGCAGAGGGTGTGTTACTGTGTACAGTTCAGTGACCGGGTTGTTCTAATCAGAATCGACAGCAGACCAACACCGACAACGATAGTTCAGGTACACATGCCGACGTCGCAAGCTGAAGATGAACAGATAGAGAAAGTGTATGAAGATATTGAAAGGGTAATGCAGTATGTAAAGGGGGACGAAAATCTAATATTCATGGGCGACTGGAATGCAGTTGTAGGGGAAGGAGTAGAAGAAAAGGTTACACGAGAATATGGGCTTGGGACAAGGAATGAAAGAGGAGAAAGACTAATTGAATTCTGTAACAAGTTTCAGTTAGTAATGCGAATACCCTGTTCAAGAATCACAAGAGGAGGAGGTATGCTTGGAAAAGGCCGGGTGATACGGGAAGATTTCAATTACACTACATCATGATCTGTCAGAGATTCCGAAATCAGATACTGGATTGTAAGGCGTACCCAGGAGCAGATAGAGACTCAGATCACAATATAGTAGTGATGAAGAGTAGGCTGAAGTTCAAGACATTAGTCAGGAAGAATCAATACGCAAAGAAGTGGGATACGGAAGTGCTAAGGAATGACGAGATACGTTTGAAGTTCTCTAACACTATAGATACACCATGGGTAACAGAAGAAATACTTCAGTTGATTGATGAAAGGAGGAATTACAAACATGTTCCGGGAAAATCAGGAATACAGAAATACAAGTCGCTGAGGAATGAAATAAATAGGAAGTGCAGGGAAGCTAAGACGAAATGGCTGCAGGAAAAATTTGAAGACATCGAAAACGATATGATTGTCCGAAGGACAGACTCAGCATACAGGAAAGTCAAAACAACCTTTGGTGACATTAAAAGCAACGGTGGTAACATTAAGAGTGCAACGGGAATTCCACTGTTAAATGCAGAGGAAAGAGCAGATAGGTGGAAAGAATACATTGAAAGCCTCTATGAGGGTGAAGATTTGTCTGATGTGATAGAAGAAGAAACAGGAGTCGATTTAGAAGAGATAGGGGATCCAGTATTAGAATCGGAATTTAAAAGAGCTTTGGAGGGCTTACGGTAAATAAGGCAGAAGGGATAGATAACATTCCATCAGAATTTCTAAAATCATTGGGGGAAGTGGCAACAAAACGACTATTCACGTTGGTGTGTAGAATATATGAGTTTGGCGACATACCATTTGACTTTCGGAAAATCATCATCCACACAATTCCGAAGACGGCAAGAGCTGACAAGTGCGAGAATTATCGCACAATCAGCTTAATAGCTCATGCATCGAAGCTGCTTACAAGAATAATATTCAGAAGAATGGAAAAGAAAATTGAGAATGCGCTAGGTGACGATGAGTTTGGCTTTAGGGAAAGTAAAGGGACGAGAGAGACAATTCTGACGTCACGGCTAGTAATGGAAGCAAGGCTAAAGAAAAATCAAGACCTTTCATAGGATTTGTCGACCTGGAAAAAGCGTTCGACAAAATAAAATAGTGCAAGCTGTTCGAGATTCTGAAAAAAGTAGGGGTAAGCTATAGGGAGAGACGGGTCAAATACAATATGTACAACAACCAAGAGGGAATAATAAGAGTGGACGATCAAGAACGAAGTGCTCGTATTAAGAAGGGTGTAAGACAAGGCTGTAGCCTTTCGCCCCTACTCTTCAACCTGTACATCGAGGAAGCAACGGTGGAAATAAAAGAAAGGTTCAGGAGTGGAATTAAAATACAAGGTGAAAGGATATCAATGATACGATTCGCTGATGACATTGCTATCCTGAGTGAAAGTGAAGAAGAATTAAATGATCTGCTGAACGGAATGAACAGTCTAATGAGTACACAGTATGGTTTGAGAGTAAATCGGAGAAAGACGAAGGTAATGAGAAGTAGTAGAAATGAGAACAGCGAGAAACTTAACATCAGGATTGATGGTCACGAAGTCAATGAAGTTAAGGAATTCTGCTACCTAGGCAGTAAAATAATCAAAGACGGACGGAGCAAGGAGGACATCAAAAGCAGACTCGCTATGGCAAAAGAGGCATTTCTGGCCAAGAGAAGTCAACTAATATCAAATACCGGCCTGAATTTGAGGAAGAAGTTTCTGAGGATGTACGTCTGGAGTACAGCATTGTATGGTAGTGAAACATGGACTGTGGGAAAACCGGTACAGAAGAGAATCGAAGCATTTGAGATGTGGTGCTATAGACGAATGTTGAAAATTAGGTGGACTGATAAGGTAAGGAATGAGGAGGTTCTACGCAGAATCGGAGAGGAAAGTAGTATGTGGAAAACACTGATAAGGAGAAGGGACACGATGATAGGACATCTGCTAAGACATGAGGGAATGACTTCCGTGGTACTAGAGGGAGCTGTAGAGGGCAAAAACTGTTGAGGAAGACAGAGATTGAAATACGTCAAGCAAATAATTGAGGACGTAGGCTGCAAGTGCTACTCTGAGATGAAGAGGTTAGCACAGGAAAGGAATTCGTGGCGGGCCGCATCAAACCAGTCAGTAGACTGATGACCAAAAAAAAAAAATAAAGTACCACTCATCAAGTAATATGGTTGAGGAAGGATTTTTTTATTTTGCGATTCATAATTAGAAAATCTGTTCTTGGTGAATAGAAAACTGTCTGAGCAGCTACTTCATGACTTTCATGCACTCAGGAAAACATTACATCACTCTTGGCCCTTTTAAATGCACTTAATGCCGTACCAAATCGAGTTAAAGTTGTTCACTTTGTTAACGCAGTCCTGTTTCCGTAATTTTGTCCAGGTCATTGTTGTAGCTAGTGATGAATCTTTCTGTCTGTATGGCTGTGGTCGAAAAACTTTTCGATTCCTGGCGTTTTATCCGGAGATGCGCTGGACATCTTGAGAGTGCTCTTGGGGGCGCTGAGCCTTGTCCCTGACGAGTCATTCACCATGAGCACCTCCAAAGTGCCGGCCGATGTGGCCGAGCGTTTCTAGGCCCTTCAGTGTGGTACCGCGCGACCGCTACGGTCGCAGGTTCGAATCCTGCCTCGGGCATGGATGTGTGTGATGTCCTTAGGTTGGTTAGGTTTAAGTAGTTCTAAGTTCTCGGGGACTGATGACCTCCGATGTTAAGTCTCACAGTGCTCAGAGCCATTTGAACCACCGAAGATGTTCAGCGCAGTTCTGGATGAAACACCAGGAATCGAAACGTTTCTTCGTCCACAGCCATACAGACCGAAAGATTCATGAGTAACTATGACATCCGATCAGAACCCTTCATTCTATGATCAATTGATTCTTAGTTCAATATTGTTTAACAGAGAGATGTTCATATTTTCAAAGACTAATCTTCTAACCGAACCTGCTTTCTCACTCATGTTATAAGAACCAAATTAAAATAAGCTTTTGAGTTACTTAACGCCGCACCTTCATATTTCCGTTTGATTATTGACAACCTAATGTGCACTAAAGTGCTCGCACGCATTGCACAGTTGTGTGATATGAAGCACGGTCGTAAGTATTGTAACCCGATTATCTTATTTAATAACGACTGCTTAACAGCGCTTTTAGTAAAAGTATTCAGGTCAACGTGGAGAAAAAATGTTACATCACGGGTAGGGTGTGAGAACGGAGTTGAGTTTCGTTAGCCGGCCGAAGTGGCCGTGCGGTTAAAGGCGCTGCAGTCTGGAACCGCAAGACCGCTACGGTCGCAGGTTCGAATCCTGCCTCGGGCATGGATGTTTATGATGTCCTTAGGTTAGTTAGGTTTAACTAGTTCTAAGTTCTAGGGGACTAATGACCTCAGCAGTTGAGAACCATAGTGCTCAGAGCCATTTGAACCATTTTTTTTGAGTTTCGTTATCCTTTTGCGCAAGTAAAAATTAATATCTGGGGAATGACAAAACCTATTTCGGCGTCTTCAGGGAGCAACGAATAATTACAAATCCCTATATACACTCCTGGAAATGGAAAAAAGAACACATTGACACCGGTGTGTCAGACCCACCATACTTGCTCCGGACACTGCGAGAGGGCTGTACAAGCAATGATCACACGCACGGCACAGCGGACACACCAGGAACCGCGGTGTTGGCCGTCGAATGGCGCTAGCTGCGCAGCATTTGTGCACCGCCGCCGTCAGTGTCAGCCAGTTTGCCGTGGCATACGGAGCTCCATCGCAGTCTTTAACACTGGTAGCATGCCGCGACAGCGTGGACGTGAACCGTATGAGCAGTTGACGGACTTTGAGCGAGGGCGTATAGTGGGCATGCGGGAGGCCGGGTGGACGTACCGCCGAATTGCTCAACACGTGGGGCGTGAGGTCTCCACAGTACATCGATGTTGTCGCCAGTGGTCGGCGGAAGGTGCACGTGCCCGTCGACCTGGGACCGGACCGCAGCGACGCACGGATACACGCCGTCTCCATGAAGCTGGGCTACGGTCCCGCACACCGTTAGGCCGTCTTCCGCTCACGCCCCAACATCGTGCAGCCCGCCTCCAGTGGTGTCGCGACAGGCGTGAATGGAGGGACGAATGGAGACGTGTCGTCTTCAGCAATGAGAGTCGCTTCTGCCTTGGTGCCAATGATGGTCGTATGCGTGTTTGGCGCCGTGCAGGTGAGCGCCACAATCAGGACTGCATACGACCGAGGCACACAGGGCCAACACCCGGCATCATGGTGTGGGGAGCGATCTCCTACACTGGCCGTACACCACTGGTGATCGTCGAGGGGACACTGAATAGTGCACGGTACATCCAAACCGTCATCGAACCCATCGTTCTACCATTCCTAGACCGGCAAGGGAACTTGCTGTTCCAACAGGACAATGCACGTCCGCATGTATCCCGTGCCACCCAACGTGCTCTAGAAGGTGTAAGTCAACTACCCTGGCCAGCAAGATCTCCGGATCTGACCCCCATTGAGCATGTTTGGGACTGGATGAAGTGTCGTCTCACGCGGTCTGCACGTCCAGCACGAACGCTGGTCCAACTGAGGCGCCAGGTGGAAATGGCATGGCAAGCCGTTCCACAGGACTACATCCAGCATCTCTACGATCGTCTCCATGGGAGAATAGCAGCCTGCATTGCTGCGAAAGGTGGATATACACTGTACTAGTGCCGACATTGTGCATGCTCTGTTGCCTGTGTCTATGTGCCTGTGGTTCTGCCAGTGTGATCATGTGATGTATCTGACCCCAGGAATGTGTCAATAAAGTTTGCCCTTCCTGGGACAATGAATTCACGGTGTTCTTATTTCAATTTCCAGGAGTGTAGATTCAGATTAGAATCAGTAATTGTATATGGTCGTTCAATAAGTCAGTCAGTATAACAATCTTTATTGTTGAAAACTTACCAGTGGCAGACGCTATGTCACATTTCCTAGTAGGTAGAGAATATTGTTTTAGAAACTGTGTACAATTCTACATTAATAATGTAGCACAGTTACGTTTCGTATTTAGATAGTTGTACAGTCATATTGTCTTCCTGTCACAGAAATCACAATTAGAACCTACCATTCTAAGTTCTGAATATTACTCTGAAACATTACACAATTACAAGTTTAGTGAGTAAATGTTATGTTTGACGTGCAAACACAAGGAAGCAGTGTAGGACCATTACTTTTTGTTATATGTATGAATGAGTCAATGGATAACGTCAGAAGTTTACAAACTCTTTTTCAGACGATACATTACACGTGTGTGTGTTTGAATCTTACGGGTGATCAACGGTGAGGTTATCAGCGCTCTAACACTCATTAAAACAAACGAATGTGGAGACGATCTCTAAAATTGTAAAGCTGTTGCATACTCACGCTCTCGAAATGACCACACAGTCACTCCATCTCACATGCCGTAAGATAACTAAGAAAGAGGAAAAGTAGCTATGCATTAAATTAAAAAAAAAAAGAAACAAGTAAAACGCCAAAGGACCTAAAAGAAAAGCCAAAGAATTGTCACTGGCTGGCCACTTACAAAAAACCTTGGATGAGCCAGTCACCCCGTGAACACATTAAAACCATCTCCCAAAAGTCTTGGTAAAAATGTGGGATAAGGCAACTTCCAACATTTTCGTAAAAAAAAAAAATCTTTGAAACTCGAACCACATTCGTTTGAATGTTACTTAAGGGGAGACAAAAGGCATATGGCCTTCAAAAATTCGATTTTTAGATTTTAGCATATTTGAAATGCCTGGTCTTTTCTGCGTGAAACATTTTTTGTTTTATATTTTTTGTGCGATATGATGGTTTTGCTGACGCTCTGTGAAATCTGGGGACGGTGACAGCAAGGTTTATGACCGGGTATGTGCAGAACAACCATATGGTCCTAATGTCACAATTTCGAAATTAGAGTGCCTTGGGCATGTCCAGAAGAGAATGGGGTCCAGTTTGAGAAGATAATTGAAAGAAAAGTAAAAAATAATATTGGTTAATGGTAAGATGATAGATGGTAAAGAATGCCTGACAAATGTTGAAGCAGATTGATTACAGCATTATTATGGCTTGGCCATAAAAAGAAATGTAGGGTATTTAGTGTTGTGGCGTAACAAGCTAGCTACGCCACACTGAGAAGGGAGCCGAAAGGCACGCGTACACACACGCCGACTGGCGTCAATTCTGGAACAGGATAACTATTGAATGGTAGCAAGAAAAGTACGTAGCTGCTTTATACTTAACTTTTAATCTTTGTTGGTTTACAACGTTCTTCTGGAGACATTTATACGATAACTCTCAAAGTTGGTAAGGCAAATGGCGCCTTGCTAGGTCGTAGCCATGGACTTAGCAGAAGGCTATTCTAACTGTCTCTCGGCAAATGAGAGGAAGGCTTCGTCCGTATTGTCGCTAGCAATGTCGTCCGTACAACTGGGGCGAGTGCTATACCGTATCTCGAGACCTGCCATGTGGTGGTGCTCGGTCTGCGATCACACAGTGGCGACACGCGGGTCCGACATGTACTAAATGGACCGCGGCCGATTTAAGCTACCACCTAGCAAGTGTGGTGTGTGGCGGTGACACCACATTTAGAAAACATGAAAAAAGCTGTATGGGCTATCTTTTTCCATAAGCTTTCCACAAATGAAAATCCAGTGCTCGGTCTTTGCCCGAATGTTCCTGACACTTGGTGCAAGTACAGGGAAAGTGCCAGATGTGACCAAAAACATTCTTTACCTGCATCAGTAATGAATGAAGTTAAACCCATATTTAGAGATCTCTGTAAAGATACTTTGTGGAAGAAATGTCTTCATAGGAACACCTAAAATTTAAATGAATGTGTAAATTCTGTCATTTGGAACCGGTTACCGGAAACTGTATTTGTTATTATTGGGCATAAAATCTTGTAGAAATACTGCAAAATTCTTGGTGCAAATAAAGAGAGAATCCGCAAAGCAGATATTGCTAATTTAAAATGCACAAAAGAAGCCAGACAGAAAAGAAGAGAGAACAAGGGAAGAAAAGAAGATCATTATGATTCAGGTGATCCTCAGTATGGTGCAGGAAAATTTTAGTGGTAAGTCATTCTCATCAATAACTATACTAGAATTGCAATATTAAACTTCAAATGGATTTTTCTCAAAACTACATTTTTTTTCTCTCAGGTACCATTATTTGATAAACTAATGGGGTTACAAACATGAAATTTGGTCAATTTGTACTGCAGATGGTAATAAGTTATTGCAAGTAAATTGAGAACCACCAAACGATGAGAAACTGTTTCATAATAATTAATGTACAAAAAAGTTAAATTTTACTAGAGAAAGAAAATTTTTTTTTTATTCAAAACCATAAGAGATATTATGTTCATTTTACTTGTAAATTGAGGAATATATGTTATATATATGCAAAAAATTTCGTTGTTTTATCACTCATAGTTCTCTTGAAAAGTGTACCTACACAAAGGGTAAAATAGCATTGGCAGAATAGGGATAAAAATTGCCTTCCTGCTCCTCTTAAAATTGAGGGCATAACCGGCGGAAAAGTCATAGCGACCCGCTGGTTGGAAAATAACACGTAGTCCACACATTGGGGGGGCCTGTCGCCGTAGAAAGAAGTCATACGTCATAGGCCTGTGGCCTGTGCGAATACGAGTAAGGAGGACCTCGTTCCGTCGACGTGGCTGAAAGGACTTACGCCATGGAAGCGGTGTGGGCTTTGCTAGACGAAGTTTATTGCCTGTCACTTCCAGCCTCTCGTCTTCCCATCGACGCATGACGTACCTCAGCAGAGAGGTGACAGCATGCCGGAGGATGGCGCACTGAAATAATTGTGGATCACGACACGTCTTCTTGGCCTGGAAGTGTCTTTTTGCTGGGTACCACGGCGCATGGGTATTGCGGGGAACGAAAGTGCGGATATTCTGGAATACTTCATCTGTTGGGTACAAACGTTTCAGAGAGTAAAGGACACTCAGAAAATCAGAACAGACAAGAAGTTTAGCACTGGAAGTACGTCTCATCTGCCCCAGTGCCAGAAAGGTCGGATACAATTCTGCGCTCAGGACAGCAAATGTTTGAAACAGTCGAATCTTGAGGACACGATCCAGGAAAACGACAGAGTAACCAACGGAGTTCCCCTTCCTAAACCAATGCGTATAGACAGCTACATACGAGGGTAATCCGAAAAGTAAGGCCTCCTATTTTTTTGTAAGTACATAGTATTGTTTATTTCTACAATAGCATCAGTTTACAGCTTGAACATTTAGCTATTTTTCGACATAATCACCATTTCTGTAGATGCAGTTTTTGTAGACGCTGTGGCAGTTTTTGTATGCCCATGTCATACCAGCTAGCCGCCATGGTGTTCAGAAAGTTATGAACCTCTTCTTTCACCTCGTCGTTGGAGCTGAATCGCTGGGACGACAATTAACCCTGACAGGTACTGTGTGACTCTGAAAAAGTCAAACGGGCAATTCAGAATCGGAGAAGAGGAATAAGGGCGTACACATTCTCCGTGATAACGCTCGCACACACATCACTCTGCAAACCTTTGCTCTCCTGCAACAGTTTCAGTGGAACGTAATCACCCACCCACCCTATAGTTCTGACTTGGCGCAGAGTGACTATCACCTGTTCCGTAGGTTAAAAGAACACATGGCAGGAAAGCGATTCAGCTCCGACGACGAGGTGAAAGAAGAGGTTCATAACTTTCTGAACAGCATGGCGGTGAGCTGGTATGACATGGGCATACAAAAACTGCCACGGCGTCTACAAAAGTGCATCGACAGAAATGGTGATTATGTAGAAAACTAGCTAAATGTGCAAGCTGTAAACTGATGTAAACAATTGCAGAAATAAACAGGTCTATTTAATTATAAAAAAATAGGAGACCTTACTTTTGGGATTACCCCCGTAGTTGTGCTCACATAAAGTGTCAGAAAATATCGCATTAAAAACAAAAGCAGGTGTGCAATTTGTCCTGTACTGCACCAAATCTAAAATTATACTGGGCGTCTACAGTTACCAGGTGGCAGACGGTTGAAACCCAGGTTCTGCGGCCGTATTTGCTCCCCATGATGCATTATATACATTATATACAAAGAAGTAGCAACCCTATAAAATAGTACTCAAATATGCATGAAGACCTGCAGAGGATTGA
Organism: Schistocerca americana; assembly: GCF_021461395.2. Lineage (NCBI taxonomy): Eukaryota > Metazoa > Arthropoda > Insecta > Orthoptera > Acrididae > Schistocerca > Schistocerca americana. Next base: position 205,688,264 of record NC_060121.1, on the reverse strand, counting down.
TGATTGGTGCAGGTATTGGCTGAAGAAAACTGGAACGTAGCGCGTACGAGTCTAATGATGAGGGTTGCATGCATTAAAAAACAAGCCGGCAGGTGTTACCTCAGGATCACACCAGCTACAGCCCAAAGGAATGCGGGGCTCGCAACGAACTTGTGATGTCACACCAGTCGAGGTGGCCGCCACACTTTGCGAAGACTCGGCTTCGTGCAGGGCTGACGGGAAATCAAGATGTAGTTGACTAGGTCTCCACTAAAGGTCTTAAATTTTTCGTGTGCTGTCGGGAGTTTGCATTCGCTTAAACGCATAGTCAAAAATTATTAATAACGTCTGAAATAGTTACTCGCTCCCTGCTGGAGACGGCTGCTGGCACTCTTTAAGACCTGCAGTGCCACACCCTGTGACGTACTCACGACGACCTGTCTTTCTCGTGGGCTTCGACACCAGCTTCCTTCCTTAACGCTGTTGTTCTGCGGTTCTGGAACGGTAGCGCTGCAGTCGCTTCCTACACAGCCACCCGTTCTCTCGTGCTGAAGCGTGTTCGTGTGAGGTTAGACGTGAGTTTGTACGGAAGTTGACTGTACTCTCTTGCTATTGTAAGGTAACACTGACAGAGCGAAATGACCGAGTGTCGGTATCAGGTGGCCCCTAACGAAGCTTTGATTTGTCAGACTGTGAAGGGAGTGAGACTCAAATAAAGTGATGCTATGTGTACAACTTCAGATGTGCTCCATTAGAGGAAAAGCGATCTCTGGAGAAAGTTCTTATCTATAGTACACATCAGACGAAAAACAGCGAAGTTCGTGCAATGTATACAGAATTGTTGTAATCTTCTTTAATCCACCTCCACCATGAGAAAACATACCTGTTTCGTCAAAAGAAAACTGGACACAGAACAACGTAACTCATATGTCCCTGCGACCAAAAAGGGCGCTCTTTGTGTGTTCTTTTGTTTGTGGTAATCTGCGGTTATTAGTTAACAACGAATTATGCAGCTAATCATTCATTTCCGTAACTTCTTCTAATAATGATAATTACTTTAATATATATATGACGGTAGTATCTGTTCCCGAAAGAACAGTTACCGTGGATGACCATGCAGCTTTACTAGAAATGAAATGATAATTAAATAGACACCCTAGCTGCAAGCAGGCGTTGATACACTTCATTGGGGACATGTTGAAAATGTGTGCCCCGACCGGGACTCGAACCCGGGATCTCCTTCATTTTCAACATGTCCCCAATGAAGTGTATCAACGCCTGCTTGCAGCTAGGGTGTCTATTTAATTATCATTTCATTTCTAGCAAAGCTGCATGGTCATCCACGGTAACTGTTCTTTCGGGAACAGATACTACCGTCATATATATAGTTAAAAATATGGGTTCCCGGCCTTTGACCTTCTTGTGCGAACGCACACGCTATGTCCGAACGCGTACGGGACTTGGTAGATTAATCTGCCACGAGTAATGAGTATGATGGGCAAACATCTATTAGGCGCACTATGAATGTAGTGTTGTGGACATGTTGGGAATGTGGATCTCACGGGGAGCGTGCAAGGGATAAGTCCCTGCAGACACACTATCCTCTGTGCCCGCGGTGGCTCAGAGGGATAGAGCGTCTGCCATGTAAGCAGGAGATCACGGCATCGAGTCCCGGTCGCGGCACACATTTTCAACATGTCCCCAATGAAGTGTATCAACGCCTGCTTGCAGCTAGGGTGTCTATTTAATTATCATTTCAATACTTTAATAATTAATCACCACTTACAGAATGCATTTCATTCATGTGTCTTGTTTTTTTATTGTACTGTCGTCACAGACTCGGTAACATGTCGGATGTTTGTGTACATGGACGTAGTGTATACAGGGTGAGTCACTATCTATTGCCACCTAGAATAACTCCGAAAGTGTGATAGCAGCTGAAAAGTTTGTGGCACAAATGTTGCATGGGACAACGGGGGCTATAATATGACGTTGGTTTTTTCTTGCTAGGTGGGGTTACGTCAGAGATATGGAGGTCCACTTCTGTTTTTAATGGGATGCAATAGTTTGATACTTATTTTCTGATAGCGGCTATCGAGACGAATCCAATGATGGGTAACAGTAAGGTCTTTGAAGATCAACGAAGGTCAAAAAGGTGGCATGAACGTCCATTTATAGAAGGTTCAAAATGGCTCTGAGCACTATGGGACTTAACATCTACGGTCATCAGTCCTCTAGAACTTAGAACTACTTAAACCTAACTAACCTAAGGACGTCACACAACACCCAGTCATCACGAGGCCGAGAAAATCCCTGACCCCGCCGGGAATCGAACCCGGGATTTATAGAAGGTGTTCGATGTGATGACCATTGGTATCAATGCAGTGCTGCACTCTTCTTATCATGGATTGAGTGGCATTCCTTATCACTTCGGCACTTATCGAAGCACATGCATAGTAAATAATCGCCGAATACGGCGTATCCATCTAACGTCCATTGACATGTAAACAACATTCGACGGTTTCGCAATACAACATTAGTAGAAACGGTAAGATTAGTATCATCGAATGAAGCGAATGTGAATGATGTATTCCTTCGAAGAACAAGTCGATATGCTTCTCATTTACGGAGAATGGTCCACAGCTCTTGGTCGTGCGGTAGCGTTCGCGCTTCCCACACCCGGATTCCCGGGTTCGATTCCCGGCGGGGTCAGGTATTTTCTCTGCCTCGTGATGACTGGGTGTTGTGTGATGTCCTTAGGTTAGTTAGGTTTAAGTAGTTCTAAGTTCTCGGGGACTGATGACCATAGATGTTAAGTCCCATTGTGCTCAGAGCCATTTGAACCATTTTTTTTACGGACGAAATTCAATGAGAGATAGAGACTTACACGCTGAAAGGTGTCCTCAACGTACTCACCCTACACGTCGTACATTTAAATATGTGCATGAAAAATTGAGGACAACTGTAGCTTTCACGCATCGCAAATATATCCGGCAAAAGAATATTACTAAAGAGTAAACGGAACTCTTGCCACTGTGGTTCGAGATCCTTGTGTTAGTTCGCGTCAAACTGCAAGGGAATCTGGCATGAGGTACAGTAGTGTTCTTCGCGTTCTGTATCGCCATAAATATCATCCTTACCGTATCAGTCTCCACCAAGAATTAATTGGTACAGATTGTACGCATTGCATTGTATTCTGCCGATGGGATCAACTTCAGATTCAGAGGGATGACGCATTTATTAATTTGATTTTATTTACTGACGAGGCTACATTCACGAAGAATGGAAATGCCACTTTGCGTAACATGCATTACTAGGCAACTGAAAATCCATGTCGGCTTCGGCAAGTTGCACACCAGACACCGTGGTCAGTGAATGTATGGTGTGGGATTCTGGAGGACAGAATTATTGGCCCCTATTTCATCGAATGAAATCTTAATGGTAGGAAGTACACCATATTCCTGCAAGAAACCTTAGGTCTGTTATTGAAAGAAAAACCTTCAGGAGCAAGGAACAGAATGTGGTATCAACACGATTGGTGTCCGTCACATTTTTCGCTGATGGCTAGAAATGAGTTGCAGGGACAGTTTCCAAACCGTTGGTTGGATGCACAAGAGATGTGTCGTGGCCGGCTCGTTCGCCAGACTTGATACCTCTGGATTTGTTTCATGTGGGGATTCGTAAAAGTCATTGTTTATAAACACGTTCCAAGTACACCTGAAGATATGTGAGAGAGAATTGTGAGAGCATGAGCTTCGATAACTGCCGATGTGATAAGGAATACCACTCAATCCATGATAAGAAGATTGTAGCACTGCATTGATACCAATGCTCATCGCATCGAACACCTTCTGCAAATGGACGTTCATGTCACCGTTGACCTTCGAAGACCTTAGAGTTACACATCGTTGGATTCGTGTCGATAGCCGGTATCAGAAAATAGGTACCAAACTATAGCATCCCATTTAAAAAAAAAAACAAAGTTTGCTTCCATATCTCTGAAGCGACTCCACCTAGCAACAAAAAACCAACGTCGTAATATGGCCCATGCAACGTTTGTCCCACATCCTTTTTATATGCCGCAAGATGCTGTAAGCCAGTGTAGCGTGAATTGTGGGAGCAATACAAGAAGGCCTCAGGCCACGCCCCTCAGCTTCCTCCGGCACCAGCACTGTCAGCCTTGGCGTAAGAACGGCTGCAGCTGCCAGGTGGTTCTAGCGTACTGGGAATTGGCCTCGATATGGTACTGTGTATGCGACGCTGCAGTATTTCTCGAGGGTTACGAGTGAGTTACCGTTGTCGAGTCAGCTTAAAAAAAAGCGTGTGAAGTCTTATTGGACGTAACTGCTAAGGTCGTCAGTCTCTAATCTTACACACTACTTAACCTAAATTATCCTAAGGACAAACATACACCCATGCCCGAGGGATGACTCGAACCTCCGCTGGGACCAGCCTTCATCTTCAAAGTACTCTTCTCAGGATGTGGTGTGGTATACGTTCTTGTGCACCAACCATACAGTTCTTAGAAGTATTCACTGTACTGACGTAATTTACAGTACTTTCTTCGAAGTATTTCTGTTTACTGATTTCGAACCTACTCATCCACAGCAACGGAGTTTCCTGACAAGTCCACCATTACCTCACAGCTCAGTTGTTTCTTGGTTGTTACATAACTGAAACAATTCGTCCACCAAGTTTCAAACAACGACACACTCTTGTGAACTGCCACGACTGGAGAGATTAATGAAAGTTAAGTTGTTTCTTTGTTAATGAAATGTTTGTCAATACTTGTGTTACTGTGTACACTGATTTCTCTGCTTAGCTCATAAAAAACATACATACACGCACACACACACACACACACACACACACACACACACACACACACACACACACGATTGCAGACCGATCGGTGGAAACAGTCGCAGACTGGGAGTATGCGTGCAGAGCGATTTAAAGTGGCCGGCCGGCTCTGAGCACTATGGGACTTAACAGCTATGCTCATCAGTCCCCTAGAACTTAGAACTACTTAAACCTAACTAACCTAAGGACATCACACAACACCCAGCCATCACGAGGCAGAGAAAATCCCTGACCCCGCCGGGAATCGAACCCGGGAACCCGGGCGTGGGAAGCGAGAACGCTACCGCACGACCACGAGATACGGGCCGATTTAAAGTGGAACAACCACATAAAAGTAATATCGTTGGTGGTGCAGATGGCAGACTGCGACTCACTGAAAAATTCTCTGAAACGGTCATGCCCCCTTCCACCCCCCCCCCCCCCCCCCCGAAGCAGGTAGATTACAAAACCCTCTGTAGTATTGATATCTACTATCCAGCTCACTTTGTGTACATTTGTGACGTCACATGTGTTGGTTGGTTCCCTAATCATGAGGAAACAAGCCACCTCCCCATTTTATGATGTCATCAAGACATTAAAAGCCACACACCCTTTCTATGACGTCATAAAAATAACTTCACAAACCATGCTCTCCTTTCAATCACATCACCATGCCACACCCTGTAATCTAACAACACAGTCAGTCCAGATCACGAATGGTTTTTAATTTTATGATATGGTAACCATTTTCAGTCGGAGCACGGAAAGTGGTGGGCTGCTCCTGTCCTCAGTATTTTGCAACCCCATTGGTATTGCAGCGTGTAAACCATCCAGCGCCAACTCCAACGATACACCAGCCGAATTAATACTGTTATGGTTGTGATTTTTCCATGAACCATTTTTCTGAAGTTATATCCAACTTACAGTAGGACGTTGTGTACTGTAAACTGAAATCACCAGAAGTGATTGCTCTCCTATAAGCACAACAAAACATCTGAAAAGCAAATTCCCTTGCAAGAAATCGATTTTCTGTGCTTGAGAGTCCTTGGAAAACAAGGAGGATGATGTGCATGTTTCCGGAAAAGAAAAATAGAAATCAGAAAACTCACGCTACAGTAAAAAATCAAATTTCCTTCCTAAATATGAGAGGGGTTTCCTTTATATTGAATAAGTAAGATACCTGCCTTGTACAATGCGTACGTAGCTGCAGTGAGAAGCAACTGAGACAAGAATCTAGCTGCAACTCATATACAGCTCCAGACGCATCCATGATCGAGAAATTCTGGTAAGTACGTTACTGCGCACTGGCATACTGCTGCATTCCTCAATAGGGCTTGAGGAAGGAAAGCACAACTTCTCAAACCCAAAACTCAAAGAAAACAAGATATTTAGGGAAGCCGAAGGCGGTGGAGATGTTGTAGACATTGAAGGTGAAGAAGAAGATTACAATGGGAAAGGTGGTGATGATGATAATGATGAAGAAGAGTTAACGAAATTTATAGCAGAGACTGGAAGTAGACAGAAAGCATCATATTTTAACAGACCGATAGACAAAATGCGTTATATTGCACGCGGAATCAGATTTGAACCGATATCAAGAGTGTGGATGACCGGTAATTTGCAGGTAGATCAATGGAGGTAATTTAATAATTTTCATTGTAAGATACTGGGGAACGAGAGGATTATACATTCTATTGTTTAAAAGTAAACCAAATTGAAAAAAAATTACATAACACGACATCTTCAAAATTATGCGAAAATACTCAGTGTTACAAATGTTCATAAACAGAACCATCCCTCCTGCACATCATAAATGCTAACAGAGGTTAGAAATGCACCCATGTTCTTAACGCTGCATTAGATAAAAGTGGCAGATCATTACTGAAAGATGATGACGTTCATATCAGTATGCAATGTGCAGGCTTGGAGTGAACGAAAAGAGACTTGACGTTCACAGTTGGAAGACGGTTTCCAACGAGTCATCAGCACACAGTGAATGTGTTCACGGGAATAACACGTATGAATTCATAGAGTTATAAGTTTCCTTGCTATCTTTAAGTGTCAGGCAATAATTCACATGATAATGAACTAATATTTATTAAGAAGGAACTACGGGAAACAAAATTATTGCTTGAATTTTATGATGGCTGTGGAATGTAAACTGAACGATTCAAATGCAATGGGAATTTGCGTATGAGAAAATTTCATCAGTGAAAGACAGCCACAAAAGTTTCATTCCACAAATTCGAATTATTTGGAAGCAGTTCAAGTACGAGGGTAATCCCAAAAACAAGGTCTCCTATTTTTTATAAGTACACAGACCTGTTTATTTCTACAATGGTTTACATCAGTTTACACCTTGAAGATTTAGCTATTTTTCGACATAATCGCCATTTCTGTCGATGCAATTTTGTAGACGCTGTGGCAGTTTTGTATGCCCATGTCATACCAGCTCGCCGCCATGCTGTTCAGAAAGTTACAAACCTTTTCTGAATCGCTTTCCGGCCAAATGTTCTTTTAACCTATGAAACAGGTGACAGTCACGGGTCGCCAAGTCAGAACTATAGGGTGGGTGGGTGATTATGTTCCACTGAAACTGTTGCAGGATAGCAACGGTTTGCCGAGCGATGTGTGGGCGAGCGTTGTCATGGAGAATGTGTACGCCCTTGCTCAACATTCCTCTTCTCCGGTTCTGAATTGCCCGTTTGAGTTTTTTCAGAGTCTCACAGTACCTGTCACCGTTAATTGTGGTCTCAGCGATTCAGCTACGACGAATAAAGGAAAGAAGAGGTTCATAACCTTTTGAACAGCATGGCGGCGAGCTGGTATGACATGGGCATACAAAAACTGCCACAGCGTCTACAGAAACGCATCGACAGAAATGGTGGGTATGTCGAAAAATAGCGAAATGTTCAAGCTGTAAAATGATGTAAACCATTGTAGAAATAAACAGGACCATGTGCTTATAAAAAATAGGAGGCCTTACTTTTGGGATTACCCTCGTAATTATAAGTGGATTTCTCTCTGGATCTTGGGAACAGATGACAAGAGTTCATATTCGATTTCAAAGGAGAATTGAACGTAAGGACAGGATTACAGAGCTAAAATTATAAGCTCATCATCACAGTAGGTTGGAGCCTAGTAAGATGTATCCGTGAGATGTTGTCTGTCGGCTTTTGCGAGCGCATTTTATCTCACATCCAGGGCACTGACCACTCAAAACTAGCAGGCGATATGACTTTTGTTTCGATACCTGATCAGTGGCATCTCGCTTATCGACTATGCATAATGATGTCTCCCGTATTGCAGGCACAAGTTAATTTGTAGACTTAATTATGTATATGACGTCTGCTCTTTTCTTTCAATTTTGATCTTGCAGCCACTGTAAATGAAGATGCAAAGTTAGCTGCCTGAGGGCATTGATTAAATCGATGGGCAAAGTTGAAGATTTTTCCCGGAAGAGGGTTGGAGTCCTGGTCTTCTGCTAATTAGTGAAATGTGCTGACCAGAGTGCTGTCCGCACACAGTGGAAATCGCAACTACGCGGTCTACCCTTGCACGCCCTCCGTCGCACCCAAATTCTCAACTTGTCCACACACCAGTGATGTAATACCCCTTGCCCATTATCTTCGTTACTTGTTACGAGGACGATCACTGATCACTACAGTGCGAATGCACATCACGCTCGAACTCTTGTGGGAATCGGTGGAACGCCTCTTGTAATGAGAATAATGGACAAGGAGCACTACATCACTGGTGTCTGGATACGTTGAGAATTTGGGTCCGACGGAAGATGTGGTAGGATATTCCATGTAGTTGCGATAACCACTGTGTCCGGATGCTGCAGTGGTGATCAGCCCATCTGACTAGTAAACAGGAGAACTGGATTCGAATCCCTGTCCAACACAAATTTTCAACTTTCTCTTTTACTTAATCAATGCCCACTAGTAGATAAAGTCATTAATTCCTTTGTGTAGTTATTTTCTATAAAAACAGCCAGTGTAACCATTTAGTTTACTATGGTGCTTAGATGTGATGAGACAAAGATTATTGCCAAATCCATTTGAGATTGTGTAACCTACTCCTTGAAAGTGCAAATCCTGACATTCCCGAGAAAGCACACCTGCATTCAAGTCAGCTCAGTGACGTATGACGCTTTCTTCAATGCACATGTGCAGACATCGGCAACTATCAAGATGCTGGCTAAGCGGTTTTGCCTGTTGGAACGGGTTCTGACTTACCGAAACAGGTGTCTCAACATACTGCTCAGCAAGAACTTAGGTTATAAAAGCAAGGTACCCCATAGAAATATAATGTTATTGATGCTGGGCCATCATAGCCATTGCCATTCAACTCTATCTTTGGACTTGTGCACACATATGCTATTCTACAATTTAAGTCTGATGTGCACTACATGCCATTCCTACTAATAAAATTCATAAAATGGTTCAAATGGCTCTGAGCACTATGGGACTCAACTGCTGAGGTCATTAGTCCCCTAGAACTTAGAACTAGTTAAACCTAACTAACCTAAGGACATCACAAACATCCATGCCCGAGGCAGGATTCGAACCTGCGACCGTAGCGGTCTTGCGGTTCCAGACTGCAGCGCCTTTAACCGCACGGCCACTTCGGCCGGCTAATAAAATTCATATGTCGCTTATGAATTACGTGCTACAGTCCCAGAACACAGGAAATCTTCTGCTTCCAAGTTGCAGAATTTAAAGTATGTTGGCGATGGCAGAAGTGCAATATGGACAGAAAGACTACCAGAATTTGAGAAAGGGGAGAGATACCTATTCTTGAGAGCAAGACACATCAACACAAAATTCGAAGCAGCAGTACTAGGTTATCTGAAGGACTGTAGGGTATATTTACCATAAAGATTCTCAATTATCGATTATGAGGCAATATTGGCACCACGTGCATGATTTATCACAGTAGAGTGAAATATGGACACAGCTGATTTCGTGATAGCCAAATGAAGTAACTCGATATACTACTTGCAGATGTGTCTAGCAATAACTATGTGTATGTTAGTGCATATTACAAGAATATAAAATGTCAGTTCCTGTTCAGAAGGTATTGTGTAGTGAAACTGTAAGAGAAATTAATGTTCACTCTATAAATAACACTGTTGCGGATCTGTGATTAATCAGAAAGCGAGTTTCGTTCTCTCATACAAAGTTTTGATAATGATCTAAAAGCCTTTTCAAAAGTAAACGTGAACAGTTACGCAAGAAAGACCGCTTTATATAATCTGAAGACTGTTACTTTCGAAGTGTATGATGATTGTGAAGGATTAATCACAGTGGACGGTTTCTGATTCAGTGCAACAAAATTGTTGACAGTTAGAGTAAGGAAATGTTATTCATATTGTTTACCGTTTGTCCACGAAACGCAGTTCAGTGTCATTTCAATTTTATTAAGGCAGATACAGCTGTTAAAACTTGGTGAGCTGTATGCAATGAATTCATGCTTAATGATATTCTAAAATTTGTTGGAGATGAATCAGAATGTGTATTAGATTCAAACGTTAAAAGTGCCATTCAACATGTTATTTCATGATATAGTTTCCACTGTGTAACAACAGGTGAACATTATCAGCAAAAGATGACAAACGATTTGCACTGCAAGACAAAGTTAACTGTGATTTTAATGTGTACATGTGTGTGTGTGTGTGTGTGTGTGTGTTTGTGTGTGTGTGTGTGTGTGTGTGTGTGTGTGTGTGAGAGAGAGAGAGAGAGAGAGAGAGAGAGAGAGAGAGAGAGATAGAGAATGCAGAAATAAATTTAACGTAATCTGTAACTGATTTAGTGCGTGAAGCTAAATAAATCACACACACACACACACACACACACACACACACACACACACACACACACACACACACTTCATCTGCAAGTTCCTTCAGTTTAATAGAAGGTGAACTATTAATCTATGTTATAATGTTTATAAAAAGCATCATACTTACTCGATTGAGTTAAACTGTACGAATTTATACTACACACACACACACACACACACACACACACAGACACACACACACTTAAAAGTTCTCTGTCTTATGGCTTAAAAGATAATAAAAGCAATGAACAGCACACATACGCATACTCTCTCTCTCTCTCACACACAAACTCACACACACATGCGCACGCGTTCACGCGCGCACACACACACGTGTACAAAAACTAAAAGGTCCTGTGTATTATAGATGAAAGATAATAAAAGCAGTGAACTTTACTGATGAGGCACAGTCGTAGTTGATAAAAATATTTCTTTAACGAAGTATAAAAACAGAGCCAGGTGCAAAATTTGCTGATGAGACAGTGCAGTATTGAGAAAAAATTTTTTGGGTGAAATTTGAAACAGAGGGAGAGAAATGAAATTTACTGCTGAGTCATAATTTTAGGTTCTTACATATTTTTGATAAATAATGCAGATGTAGAAATATTGTGTTATGTAATTTATGTTATGCGCCACATGCGAAATGAAATTTATTGAAGAGGCAGGTGATCTATATATTATTTTAACATGATGCCAATTTACACAGTTTAAGTGTAGGCTTACTTATTTGGAAAATGTTGGGTACTACTTCGCACACAATGTTAAGGAGAGATGGACTGCAGAGTGGTGCACCAGCAGTCGCAGTAGGGAAGCTGGTCAGGAGCAGAAATGATTAGCGAACACGCCACTACAATATACAAAAGTTTTACTTAACTTACAGCTTTCTCGAAGCGTTTCAAAGAAGCTTTCCAAAAGAACAAATAGCAGTACAGTCCAGCTATCACAAGAAGCAAAACAAAAGAGCATCGTGCAGTGTGAGGCTACCTACCGTCTAGCAGTAAACGAGTGATCTGTCAGAAGCTGACTAAGACTGAAGAGTGTCGAAGACTGGACCGTCACTGCGACTGAGACTGGACCGTGCAGCCGCCATCCTATAATAGGGGGGGCAGAGGGCGGCCGTAGTTGAAGCTAATGAAGGCGTGGCTCAGCGGGTGCTCGTAATTGGATCCGCCGGCTCCCCGCGCGACCAGTATCGGAGTCTGTCGGAAACGTGAATTTCTGTTCCTAACTGTGAGACGCCACTGAGGGTGGTATCGATCTGTGGTACCACATATATACTACTGGCCATTAAAATTGCTACACCAAGAAGAAATGCAGATAATAAACGGATATTCATTGGACAAATATATTGTACTAGAACTGACATGTGATTACATTTTCACGCAGTTTGGGTGCATAGATCCTGAGAATTAAGTACCCAGAACAACCACCACTGGCCGTAATAACGGCCTTGATACGCCTGGGCACTGAGTCACAGCTAGGATGGCGTCTACAGGCACAGCTGCCCATGCAGCTTCAACACGATACCTCAGTTCATCAAGAGTAGTGGCTGGCGAATTGTGACGAGCCAGTTGCTCGGCCTCCATTGACCAGACGTTTTCAATTCGTGACAGATCTGGGGAATGTGCTGGCCAGGGCACCAGTCGAACATTTTCTGTATCCAGAAAGGTCCGTACAGGACCTACAACATAGGGTCGTGCATTATCCTGCTGAAATGTAGGGTTTCGCATGGATCGAATGAAGGGTAGAGCCACGGGTCGTAACACATCTGAAATGGAACGTCCACTGTTCAAAGTGCCGTCAATGCGAACAATAGGTGACCGAGACGTGTAACCAGTGGCACCCCATACCATCACGCCGGGTGATACGGCAGTATGGGGATGACGAATACACGCTTCCAATGTGCGTTCACCGCGATGTCGCCAAACACGGATCCGACCATCATGATGCTGTAAACAGAACCTGGATTCATCCGAAAAAATGACATTTTGCCATTCGTGCACCCAGGTTCGTCGTTGAGTACACCATCGCAGGCTTTCCTGTCTGTGATGCAGCGTCTAGGGTAACCGCAGCCATGGTCTCCGCGCTGATAGTCCACGCTGTTGCAAACGTCGTCAAACTGTTCTTGCAGATGGTTGTTGTCTTGCAAACGTCCCCATCTGTTGACTCAGGGATCGAGACGTGGCTGCACGATCCGTTACAGCCATGCGGATAAGACGCCTGTCATCTCGACTGCTAGTGATACAAGGCCGTTGGGATCCAGCACGGCGTTCAGTATTACCCTCCTGAACCCACCGATTCCATATTCTGCTAACAATCATTGGATCTCGACCAACGCGAGCAGCAATGTCGCGTTACGATAAACCGCAATCGCGATAGGCTACAATCCGACCTTTATCAAAGTCGGAAACGTGATGGTTCGCATTTCTCCTCCTTACACGAGGCATCACAACAACATCTCACCAGCCATCCCCAGTAAACTGCTGTTTGTGTATGAGAAATCGGTTGGAAACTTTTCTCATGTCAGCATGTTGTAGGTGTCTCCATCGGCGCCAACCTTGTGTGAATGCTCTGAAAAGCTAATCATTTGCATATCTTCTTCCTGTCAGTTAAATTTCGCGTCTGTAGCACGTCATCTTCGTGATGTAGCAATTTTAATGGCCAGTAGCGTAAGTAATACAAGTCGTTCGGATGCTTTTTAACGTGGCACAAACATCAGATCGTTCAGATATATTTGAAAATGGTGGCTGTTTACTTTTAATGGGCCGTAAAATACTGAGCTGTGATTGCCTGTTTCGGTGATATTTTAAATTTCCTGCCGATGTGACGTCATATTAAGATGTTGTGGTTGGTGATGGCACAATTATGACGACATATAAAATGATGGGCGTGAAACTGTGATCTAGGAGAATCGTCTTTGGCTAGTAGTCGAATAGCTATTAGTCCCGGGTTTTAGCCCAGCCACTGTTTTTGTTGTGAATGGAAATGAGTGGAAAGAGGTCAAGGTCAATTACTCTTAGTTATACAAGAGTACAGAACTTTATTCCTCGAACCAATGCACAGTTTTCTCTTTAAAACAACGAAGATCAATTCGCAGTTGAGGGCCCAAGTAACTTCTCCAAAATAAGTTTAAATGATTCCTTTTAAAACACCAGGATTTAAAGTAAAGGCTGAAGGCCTTACGTAAATAAAATTGAAAAATCTTCTCGGCTAAAGGCCGAAGTAATATTTCAAACAGCTAAGGAAATCTTTTAAAAGCCAAGAATATACAAATTTCGGCTAAAGGCCATATTAAGCAAAATTCAAAATAATTCTTCGGCTGAAAGCCCAATAAAAATTTTCTTAATAAAAAAGAGGCTTTAAAGAAAAGCTTTGACACAATACAACAGAAAAACATCTTAAGAAAAGTATCTTATCGGCTGAAGGCCCAAACAATTGCTCAAGAATAACTGGAGACCACCTTAAGATAAACATTGCAGAACATGGCTGAAGACCGTTTCAAGAATTCAAGGTAATTACAGAGAAACCTTACAGACAAGGATTTACATATTAAAGCCACAGATTCTGAAACAAACGCGGCTGAAGGCCTAAATACAGAGCAACAAGAATTTTAAATAAAACACGGCTGAAGGCTTGGCACAGCACCTGCGACCAAATAAAATGACAATCACAAACAAGAAAATGGCACTCAGAAGTGTGTCAAGGGTCGGCCTGGGGAGGAAACTCTAATCACAGTTTATGTGAGACAGGCAGCCAAGCGTTACAATAAACAATCGGTTTGCAACATGACCTAGGGACAGCTGAACAACTAACCAACAACCTAATCAATTCCCTCTGTCGCAACAGACCAACTGCCTATTCCAGTACGCAGACAGCATTCATCTGCTCAGTGGAAATCACAGAAGCTACACACAGTTCGACGTAAACACACTTGTACAAAAATTCGAACAATCGTAAAAGCAATCACTGCGGAACAACAAGGACGAATCAATTCGACACGGAAAGTTTCCACAAGCGGTCGGCGACCAAATACACGTCATCCGATGAGGCGACCGACCGAACCACCAACCCAGGTCGTTCTCACTCAAGTTACGTGTGTCAGCGACGATCGAGCTAGTCTTGGCTGTCCGAAGCTGGCTACAGCTCCAAACCGACTCAACTCCATGTCCGTTCGGAATTCGGAGACACGGCGACCCGGGAACCCTGGCTCGGACCCATCCATGCGGAGGTAACTGTTGCCCATTGGCGACGACATCTCTGCACAAGGAAGGAACCGACCCACGTCCGGTAAGATGATCAAGTGATGAGGCCCAGAAACGGTCAAAAGACCAAACACACGTCGCCCGATGAAACGAGCAACCGAACGACCGACCAACGGTCGTCCCGCTCCAATTTCCTTTCGTCCGACAGATCATGTGTGTCGCCAGCGGTCGGCACGCACTGGCTGTCTGCACCTCACTGGCGCATCGTCCCCGATTGAGCTCCCAGCAACGATCAGTGTCATGAAGATCCAGAAGGCAATGGAAACCACTGCATTAAAGACACTTAATGTATATTCCACACGACACGTGGCCTGTAATAGAAAAAGTGTCGTGATGATCTATGCATTGGCAAAAGATTCCGGATTAGTCTCCCATTGGGATCTCTGGTCGGAGTCTGCCAAGGGGAAGGCGAAATTGAGAAAAAACGTTCCAGTAATCAGAGCGCGGAATGTCAGATGAGCGAACGTAGCAGGACAGCTAGAAAATCTGGAAATGGAGTTGCTATGGCGTAGTATAAATGCAGTGAGGTCAGTGAAGTGAAATGGAAAGAAGATAAGGATTTTTGGTGAGACAGCAGTAGAAAATGGTAGGATTCATTGCGAGTAGGAAAGTAGGGCAGATAGTGAGGTACTGTGAACAGTTCAGTGATGGGAAAATCTGGAAATGGAGTTGCTATGGCGTAGTATAAATGCAGTGAGGTCAGTGAAGTGAAATGGAAAGAAGATAAGGATTTTTGGTGAGACAGCAGTAGAAAATGGTAGGATTCATTGCGAGTAGGAAAGTAGGGCAGATAGTGAGGTACTGTGAACAGTTCAGTGATGGGATTGTTCTCATCAGATTCGACAAAAAAACCTACGTCGACAACAATAGTTTCGGAATACATGCCAACGTAGCAAACAGAAGATGAAGGAATTGAAAAAGTATCTGAGGATACTGAACGGGTACTTCAGTATGTAATTGGAATTGAAAATGTAACGCTCACGGGGGGTTGCAGCGTCGTCTAAGGGAAGGAAACAGAAGAAAGGATTACGGGAGAATATGGTATAGATAGTAGAAATGCGAGAAGAGAAAGGCTAAGGGAGTATTCCACAAATTTGAGATGGTAATAGGGAATCTTGTGTTCAAGAATAACAAGAGAGGAGGTATACTTGTAAAAGACCAGGAGACACCGGAATATTCGAGCTGTATTACATCGTAGTTAGACAGATATTCCGAAATCAGATTTTAGATTGCAAGGCGCACCCAGGGAACAGGTATAGACTCTGATCACAATTTAGTACTGATGGAGACATGGATGAAGATTAAGAGAGTCGTTGTGGAAGGAAGTAGGGTACTGAAGTACTGAGGAGGGATGAGACGTGTTCGAAGTTCGTTAAGGATTTGGATACTGCGATAAGGAATGCCACAGCAGGCAGTTCAGTTGAAGAGGTGCGAACATTTCTAAAAAGGACAATCAAAGATGTTACCCATCCAGATACAGATGAAAGGAAGGTAACTATGAAGACTTTGGGCAACAGAAGAAATACTTCATTTGATCGACGAAAGGAGGAATTACAGAAATGTTTAAGGAAAGACAGGAACACAGCAATATAAATCACTTAAAAATGAAATAAAAATACGAAGCGGACGGCAACAAAGCAGAAACGGCTGCAGGAAAAGCGCGAAGAAATAGACAAATAAACGATCGTCGGAAGTGCTGCCTCAGCACATAGAAAAGACAAACCAACCGCCAGTGGCAACCAAACGACTGTTAAAGTTGCTGTGTAGAATCTATGAGACTGGCGACGTACCATCGGATTTCCGGAAGAAAATGTCTACATAATTCCGCAGATAGCAAGGGCTGATAGATGAGAACAATATCTAACAATCAGCTTAACATCTCCCGTGTCCAAGCTGCTGACAGAAATAATATAAAAAGAATCCAAAAGTTAATTGAGGATCTGTTATATGGCGCCCATAGCATCTGACTATTTAGAAAAAGCGTTCGAAAACGTGAAATGGTGCGAGATCTTCGAAATTCCGAGAAAAATAGGAGTAAGTTACAGGGAAAGACGGGTGATATGTACTAGAACCATAACAGAACAATAAGAGTGGAAGATCAATAACGAAGTGCTCGGATTAAAAAGAGCTTAAGACAGGGATGGAGTGTTTCGCCCCTCCTGTTCAGCAGTGACGTAAATAAAAGATTGTTTGAGGAGTGGGATTAAAATTCAGCGTAAAAGGATATCAGTAATAAGATATGCTGATGACATTGCTCTCCTCAATGAAATTGAAGAACAAATACGGGGTCTGTTAAAAGGAATGAACAGTCTAATGAGTGCAGAATGTTGGTTGAGCGTAAACTGGAAAAAGATAAAAGTAATGAGAAATAGCATAAATGTGGATACCGAGAAAACGTCAAAATCAGTGCTCAAGAAGTAGACAAGGTTAAAGATTTCTGCTACCCTGGAAGCGAAACAACCTGTTATGGACAAAGCAAGGAGGCCATAAGAAGGAGAGTAGCGCGGGCAAAGAGGACATTCCTAGCCAAGGAAGAACTACATGCATGAAACCTAGGCTTCAGTTTGAGGAAAACATTTCTGCAGTGTTCGTCTGGACCACAGCATTGTAGGTAGTGAATGGTGGAGAGCGGGAAAATCGGAACAAGAGGCAGTCGAGGCGTTTGACACGTGATGCTACAGTAGAATATTGAAAATACGATGGACTGATAAGATAAGGATTGAGGAGGTTCTCCGCTCAGTCACGAAGAAAGGAACATATGGAAAACACTATCATGAAGGAGGGACATGTGTTAAGACAACAGGGAATAACCGCCATGGTACCGACGGAGCTGTAGAGGATAAAAGCTGTATATAAAGACAGGGGCTGGAATGTGTCCAGCAAAGAACTGAAGATGTAGGTTGCAAGTGATACAAGAGGTTGGAGGAGAGGGGAATTCGTGGCGGGCTGAAAAGGTGTGGCTTGACACGTCATACTGATGATATGGTACATAGGGGACGTTGTCCGTTATGTAATGGATAGGATACTGACATGCACAGGTGACGAAAAAAATACAAAGAAAGTTCGCCAAAGTCTCCATAGCCACTCTACTACCAGCGGTCAACGATACTTGAATACTGTTCGTCCATGTTTATTTTTGTTGTAGTGAGACCAATTAGTTAAAGTGTTTTTATGATTTCTTTCTCATACAATCTCCTGTAGCTTCTATGAAGCGGGTAACCAATGTAGAGCAACTGCTGTTATCAACGAAATCTTCCTTGTACTATGACACAAAGCCTTAGACTCAACCTGTTTGACTAGTCACAGAAGACGAATTTTCCTCAACCACTGCTCTAAATGATGGAAAAATAATTTACAAAAATTCCTCCAGATGGTGCTATAAGCGTCCCATAACGTAAATGGGTCCGGCTACAAGTGACAAATGAATACACAATACGTCGGCTATAGTGTGATTTGCACATTAAAACAACGGTACTGTGCAGTATGCGTGACCACACAAGTTTGGCACCGAACAGTTGTGGCTCTGGTAGTTAGGTAAGCCCATACACCACGCAACGCCGTACCACATCGGATGAGAGAAATCGGTTTCCAGTTGTCCTGAGGCCAAGAACTGCACAAGAAGCAACATAACGTCGTTTTCTAATTTGTCGTGCGACGGGGCAACAGATGTTTAATGTTCTATTCCCGGTTCTCCGCAAATGGTTAAAATCGAGATACAGAAAGTTCCACGACAGATCGGTCTCAGGGATTACGTCCAGAATGCGTTGCGTAATTCGTGTTTTCAGCTCACCCACGTTTGTTATCGGAGCACTCAACAGAGTATCTTTCAGATAGCCCCATTGCCAGAAGTCATACGGATTAAGATCAGGTGCCCTGAACGGCCAGGCTATAGGGAACTGGCGGCTCATAAGTCTAGCATTTCCGAAATGTCTCTGCAGCAGCTGTTTTATCGGGTGTGCATTGTACGGAAGAGAGGCATCTTGCATAAAAATGATCCTACCCCAGCCGGCCGCTGTGGTCGAGCGGTTCTATGCGTTTCAGTCCGGAACGGCGCTGCTGCCATGGTCGCAGGTTCGAATCCTGCCTCGGGCATGTATGTGTGTGATGTCCTTAGGTTAGTTAAGTTTAGGTAGATCTAAGTCTAGGAGACTGATGACCTCAGATGTTAAGTCCCATTGTGCTTAGAACCATTTGAACCATTTGATCCTACCCCTACATCCACGCTATTGAGGGGTTGGAATGACGTTGGTGCGAATAAGACTCTCATGGCGTTTACTATTGACGGTATCGGTAACACGATCCGCAGGACCCGTCTCCTCAAAAAATTATGGCACTACGGTAAACGATGACGTCAACTCGCAATACACAGTTAACTTTGCAAAATGAAGCGGTAACGGTTGATGTGCGACCGAATTTTCCGTTTTTCACATTTTTCATTTCTCTGTATTGACATGTTCTTGGAAATGGAAACGGACTTCGTCTGATCACAGAATGTTTCATGACCATTCATTGTCCTCTTTGTTGCGAGTAAGAAATTCTAGAACACACGTTTATCTTACTGACAGCTCAGCATGAAGAATCTTCTGATCATGGATAATTTTATATGGGTAGCGATGCCAAATGTTTCGTAGAATTTTATGCACCGTGCTCACAGGCATGTCCAAAATTCTGGTTATTCCTCGTAGACTGCATGCTTGCACACCACCACTCTATCCCTCTTGCAATGCTTTAGCCACATCTTCCACTGACATCAGATCAATTTATTGCTCACCCCCCTCTGCAGCGCACTTAAAAACACCTTTCATTTCGAGTTTCATAATCATCTTCTCCAGACTGGCGGATTGGCACCAGCACCGGGTACGCTCGTTATATCGTTGGGATCGATTTTGGAGGTTATATGTGATATTTTGGATATCGTGTGGCTTTCTTCGGGGTTGGCGGGCTTCAAGAGTCGGACCTCAGCTTTCGAAAAGAAAACACTGAGAGACTTGGGATGTCTCCGGAGAACGGAGTGTCGACTGCGACCGGGTGTGCCCTATCAGCGTGATAAGGCACGGAGTTGTATTGGTCAGCAAGTCTGTGTTTTGGGAGCAGCTCGGAGATCCAGGTTTCGTGATTTCTATCAAGGGAAAGGCCCCTGAAGTGGTTAAGCTGCTTGAGCCGCTGAGTTGTGGTCTGTGCAAACATCAACTAAGTTGGCCGTTAGTGTACGTGGCTGAGCGACGTGTTAAGAGGCGTTTCACTCGCTAGATGATCGTGGAACTTACACAGTCGTTAATCGAAAAGTATGTCGATGAGCTCCGTGTGAGCTGGTTAAACGCTGGCTTCGCAGTGAAGTCTTAGGTATAACTGTACTGGTTGTTCTCTAATTGATTATTAAGGGTATTAGGTGATTGAAAACTGCAGCTAAGTGATGTTACTATCATCGGTAAACCGTCCTTAAATGGTTTCAATTTAAAGGTCAGTGATTGCTGTGGAGGGAACATTTGTAGACTGATGCACGTATGTCTGGTGCAAGGATTCTGCCCTGTATTTTTGTGAGTGTTTCAGAGAGTTGCAATTGTCCTGTGTTTGTTAAAATCTGCTGTGAGTGCAACGTCTTGGAGAGGAGTGAGGTGTAACCCGCAGCCTAGGTCCTACTGTGTTTACGTAACCCTGCCACGGTTGGATTGCATTGGGCGAAGACCCCATACCAAAAGTTTAGTATATCTTCTCTTTCCTCCAAGACGGGTAAAAGGCGTTTTGTAATTTGATTATGATTTTCTGATGTTTAAACAATTTTTTTGGGGTTACATAAAGAGAGACCTGCAACTAAGTAAACGTTAGCAAATAGAGCAGGTGTAAAGTAATTAAATTCTCTCTATCGATTGTCATGTAATTTTGGGCTAATTGCAGTGATCTGTTTCTGTAGTAATAGACAGTCCACAGTGCTTGTTGAGTCGATGTCACATCTCTATTTAAGTTGCAGTGTGTAGTCACGTAAAG
Source organism: Schistocerca americana (assembly GCF_021461395.2). Taxonomy (NCBI): domain Eukaryota; kingdom Metazoa; phylum Arthropoda; class Insecta; order Orthoptera; family Acrididae; genus Schistocerca; species Schistocerca americana. The sequence continues at coordinate 205,667,349 of NC_060121.1, read as the reverse complement.
TGTAATCTGGGTTTGTTTCATGGCAATCTTTCTTGCTTCTGTTACATATCCATGTTCTAGCGAATTGTGGCTAACCGCGTGAGTTTTAAGTGTTGTTTGAGCGATGTTGGGCCGTGTAGTAAACAAATGCAACTAAGCGGCTGGCCCACTCTGATAGGAACAGTATTGTGAGTTGTAAGCTTTTGTTAAGTGTGCCGAAGCCACGGCAATACTGTGTTTGCTAGTTGTTTATTAACCGATTTCATATGCATTTTATGGTTATAGTTGTTGGGTTCTGATAACTGTCTTGTTTCAATAAGAACTTATACTAAGTAACTGCTGCATTGTACTGAAGATTGTGGGGAATTATCTGAAGGAACCTTATGTTCATAAATTAAAAGTATGTGTAAATCAAAGTATGACTACCAGTCATGATTCGCCATCCCTGATAATAGTGGTGGTATGGATTGTACAAAATCGTATTAAAGGGGCCACGTACCACAGACCCTTGGCAGACATCGAAGTCTTTTTCCAAGGTCTTGAGTGTCCGGAACTTCTGCAGAGCTCTGGCGCACAGTCACCGTTCTTGTAAAAGAGTTTTACCACCAGCGAGCGATCCTTCATTGAGAGGGTCAAGCCGAGTGTCTCAGACGCAAACTGATGAACAATAGTGTACACTGCATCTTTTATTTTCCTATTCTTCTGCTTATAGCACCGTCTATTGGTAAAATTTTCGATAAAATATTTTTGCTGCAGGGGTATGTATTTATTTCAATCTTTTATTAGTGTATCTGCTCCTGTCCATCTCTTCCTTCACCCCTTCTCTGTTCATCTCCTTTACTCACTCTCTTAGTCCACACCCTTCACGCCCCACTCTCTATCCATCTCCTCCTCCCTGCCTCTCTGTCAAACTGATCCCGCCCCTCCCCCATGTTTTTCTGCTCCTTCCTCCTCTGTCAATCTGCTCCTTCCCCCCTCTATCCATCTGATCTTCCTCCTCCCTCTCTTTGCCCATTTCCTACTCCCCCATCTCCCCACCTTTTCTTCTCCCCTCTCTCTCTCTGTCCATTTCATCCTGCAGTCTCTCCCCCTCCTTTTCCCTTTCTCTATATATGTTCTCCTCCCTCTCTGTCTATATATCGCTTTCTTCTCCCTCGCTCTGCCAGTCTCTTCCTCTCTCTGTCCCTGGCCATCTCCTCTTCTCTCCTTTCCCTGTCCATCCCTCTTCTCCCCTCTCTATTTCCTCATCCCATTTCTGTGTCCCTCTCCACCTCCCTCCCCCACCTGTGCACATCTCCTCCTCTTCCTCTGTCTGTCCCCCCTTTTCTCTCTCTACATTATCACATTCATCTATACAGGAGACTTCACAGCATTTCTTTCCATATTGTAACTAATATGGCTATCATGGCTGAAATCGGCCCAGGGGCTTAGAACAAGGCTTTACCCACTGCTTTGCCCAAATACGCATATGTCACATATATTCCATATCTATTTTAATTATTTCACACGTACTTGTACATATATTTCAACTGTATCTCCGATGAATTTTCAACTGCTCACTGTTTATCATGTCGTATCTCCTAAACTATAAGATGTACAGCATTATAACTTTGCAGGTACATCGAGTGTTATATGCGGCTATTGTCTGCAAAATCTGTTGCCCAAACAGGCCATGAAGGCCCAAGGTTACCGACCGGCCACCGTGTCATTCTCAGCCCACAGGCGTCACTGGACGCGGATATGGAGGGGCATGTGGTCACCACACCACTCTCCCGTCTGTATGTCATTTTACGAGACCGCTTTTGCGTAAAGCAGTAATAAATTAATAAAACACCATTCAAAATGCGGCAGTTTTTCACGAATCTCAGTATTTGACGAGGTAACTCCGAAACTAATGTGTCGTAAAATGAAATATTTTTGTAGGTACTTCAGCGGTATTTGTGGATAAGGTCTGCAAAATGTTTTTCGAATAGTAGCAACGAAGTCATAAATTCAAACGTCTTCCGTGATGCGGCAGTTTCTCGCGCATCCCAGAGTTTGTGTCATCATACCTCCTCAACTGTGTGTTGTATAATGATATCACTTTCTTGGTACATTCAGTGGTGTATCTGAATACCGACTGCAAAATTCGCCACGAATAAACTTAGCAGTAAGGAACTCATAAATTAAAATCTTATGTTTCAAGCGGTAATGTTACCACCCAAACAGCGAAAATGTAGTAAGTGACAAAAGTTTTTTCCTTTTAACATTTTGTGGGGGCCGTCAGCGATAAACAGCTTCGTGATAGGGTTTAAAATTATGTGTAAAGTTTGTTACTTGTAAGTGCTCTCATTGCAAAATACTGGACGACTAAAGTATGGTTATTTGTGCGTCGTGGGCTACACTACTTTTTCAACACCACCTCCTTGGTAGATAGGTGGTTCTTACACTGACAGCTATAATTTCCAGAAAGAAAGTGATATATAGGGTGCAGAAACATTCGTGCACTCGGACTTTACAGGGCGATTCCTCACATACCGGCAACACAAAAATGTCTCCATCTAATTTCGTCCAGAACTTATTTCGGGCAGCAAATGAACGTTAAAGATTGGGAATCTGGCAACACTGTAATCATATGTTCAGTAACTACCTCTGCCAGAACACAGCAGTAGCATTGTACAGTTGATGCAATGGATAGAGCCTTGGGTTAACTGTCAAGAGATCGAGGATTCGATTCTGGGTTGAGGCTAATAGGTTTTTATTTGCTAAAAGCAGTCTGCGTGGTACAGTGTCTGGCGTCTGAATCGTCATACAACGAGTATGACATATGCAGTTACGTACTACGAACACTGGAATGGAAGTTCAATCGTTTTGATTGATCATATTTTAAAGAAACCTTTTGCATGTCGTGGACGCTGTCTCTTTCACACTACAGCATCTACTAGATTACAGTCTTGTATTGTGTGTACCCTCTCCCGGTGGACCCATAGATTAGTACCAACTACTATTCTTCCCTCGTTCAAGTCCATTAGATTTCGTTAGGGCCTTACGTCACCAACAGGACTAGCAGCATGCTTTGCAAATAATATCGATGGAACCATTGGGGAATGGTACAGGGAAAATAGGTCAGGAATGTAGTAGATGCAGTGGCGTGAAGCATTTCGTGTCCACGACGTCCAAAAGGTTTCTTTAAAAGCTGACCAACGAAAACGATTGTATTTCCATTTCTGTGCTCGTAGTACGTAACTGTAAATGTTTTTTAGAAGACCTACCAATAAAAAGGTATTAGCATGTTGACTTAATGTGCTGCTCTAGTCTCTTCTGTACCTAAGGTCCATCACCGTTCCCTTTGGATCCCTACCTAATTCGGTGCCCTCCGATACACACGATCGAACAGCAGAGGAGTGGTACTCAAGCGTCAACTTTAGGTTACAATATAATTAACATTTTACAATGCAACAAACGGCACTGATTACGTATTTGTATATATGTTCAGACGTGCTAACAAAACTAACGGGGTTCCATTTAAAAAAACGTAGGTTTGTCTTAAAAAACATACTTCCGTGCATTTTTTAATGGTTTGTATTAACAAATTACACTAACCCCTCTCCTCACGTTCGGTCTGTGGAATCGATTCGTCAGTATTTGATGTGGTTTACGAAATATATCCAGCGGTAATGTTAGGTGATCACCCTGTATATATACAGGGTGGTCCATTGATCATGGCCGGGCCAAATACCTCACGAAATAAGCGTCAAACGAAAAAATTACAAAGAACAAAACTTGTCTAGCTTGAAGGGAGAAACCAGATGGCGCTATGGTTGACCTGCTAGATTGCGCTGCCATAGGTAAAAATGGAAATCAACTGAGTTTTTTAATATAGGAACCCCCATTTTTTATTACATATTCGTGTAGTTCGTAAAGAAATATGAATTTTTTAGTTGGATCACTTTTTTCGCTTTGTGATAGATGGAGCTGTAATAGTCACAAACATATGGCTCACAATTTTAGACGAACAGTTGGTATCAGGTAGGCTTTTTAAATTAAAATATGGACGTAGGTACGTTTGAACATTTTATTTCGGTTGTTCCAATGTGATACATGTACCTTTGCGAACTTATCATTTCTGAGAACGCATGCTGTTACAGCGTGATTACCTGTAAATACCACATTAATGCAATAAATGCTCAAAATGTTGCCGTCAACCTCAATGCATTTGGCAATACGTGTACCGACATTCCTCTCAACAGCGAGTAGTTCGCCTTCCGTAACGTTCGCACATGCATTGACAGTGCGCAGACGCATGTTATCAGGCGTTGTCGGTGGATCATGTTAGTAAATATCCTTCAACTTTCCCCACAGAAAGAAATCCGGGGACGTCAGATCCGGTGAACGTGCGGGCCATGGTATGGGGCTTCGACGACCAATCCACCTGTCATGAAATATACTATTCAATACCGCTTCAACCGCACGTGAGCTATGTGCCGGTCATCCATTATGTTGGAAGTACATCGCCATTCTGTCATGCAGTGAAACATATTGTAGTAACATCGGTAGAAAATTACGTAGGCAATCAGCATACGTTGCACCATCTAGATTGCCATCGATAAAATGGGGGCCAATTATCCTTCGTCTCATAATGCTGCACCATACATTAACCTCCCAAGGTCGCTGATGTTCCAGTTGTTCCAGCCATCGTGGATTTTCCGTTGCCCAATAGTGCATATTATGCCGGTTTACGTTACCGCTGGTGGTGAATGACGTTTCGTCGCAAAACAGAACGCGTGCAAAAAATCTGTCGTAGTCCTGTAATTTCTCTTGTGCCCAGTGGCAGAATTGTACACGACGTTCAAAGTCGTCGCCAAGCAATTCCTGGTGCATAGAAATATGGTACGGGTGCAATTGATGTTGATGTGTCTATCCGGCGAACGGTCCGGACACTTGGATGTCGTCCAGGATACCGAGCAGCATACATAGCACACGCACGTTGAGAATTTTGATCACTATAGCCATACATCAACACGATATCTACGTTTTCCGCAATTGGTAAACGGTCCATTTTAACACGGGTAATGTATCACGAAGCAAATACTGTCCGCACTGGTGGAATGTTACGTGATACCACATACTTATACGTTTGTGACTATTACAGCACCCTCTATCACAAATCGAAAAAAGTGGTCCAACTAAAACATTCTTATATCTTTAAGTACTGCACGAATATGTAATAGAAAAATGGAGGTTCCTATTTAAAAAAACGCAGTTGATATCCGTTTGACCTATGGCAGCGCCATTTAGCGGGCCAACCGTAGCGTCATCTGGTTTCCCCCTTCAAGCTAGACGAGTTTCGTTCTTGGTAGTTTTTTCGTTTGATGCTTATTTCTTGAGATATTTGGCCCGGTCACTATCAATGGACCACCCTGTACAGTTAAGGCTCACTGTCCACTTGACCATCTTCTTCTTCTGTGCGAATGCACAAACAGTGCCCGAACTCTTACGGGAATCGGCAACGCGCCACGAGTAATGAGTATAATGGGTGGGGGCACTACGAATGTAGTGCGGGACAATACGTTGAGAATGTGTGTTTCGCGGGAGGCGTTCCAGAGATAATTCTCTACCATCGCACTATCTTATGTGTCCTCGGTGCCTCAGATGGATAGAACGTCTGTCATGTAAGCAGGAGATCTGGTGCTCCAGTCTCGCAGTCTCGGTCGGTGCACACATTTTCATTTGTCCGCGTTGACGTATGTCAACGCCTGTAAACAGCTAAGGGTTTTCATTTTACTGTAATTTCATTGTTGTATTGCCAGTACGTGTCGAAATGCGCTGTGAAGTCCGAGTGCGCGAACTTTTCTTCAGCCTGTGTGTACCAAGTCTGATTGAAAACGGTGTAGTAGTTCAGGAGGAGATGTGGAACATACATACATACATACATACACACGTACAAATATACGTATATCAAGTTTTTGAATTCAGGGTGATCATAAAGTCAGTATAAATTTGAAAACTTAATAAACAACGGAATACTGTAGATGTTGTTGTTGTTGTTGTTGTTGTGGTCTTCAGTCCTGAGACTGGTTTGATGCAGCTCTCCATGCTATTCTATCCTGTGCAAGCTTCTTCATCTCCCAGTACCTACTGCAGCCTACATCCTTCTGAATCTGCTCAGTGTATTCATCTCTTGGCCTCCCTCTACGATTTTTACCCTGTACGCTGCCCTCCAATACTAAATTGGTGATCCCTCGATGTCTCAGAACATGTCCTACCAACCGATCCCTTCTTCTAGTCAAGTTGTGCCACAAGCTCCTCTTCTCTCCAATTCTATTCAATACCCCCTCATTGGTAATGTGATCTACCCATCTAATCTTCAGCATTCTTCTGTAGCACCACATTTCGAAAGCTTCTATTCTCTTCTTGTCTAAACTATTTATCGTCCACGTTTCACTTCCATACATGGCTACACTCCATACAAATACTTTCAGAAATGACTTCCTGACATTTAAATCTATACTCGATGTTAACAAATTTTTCTTCTTCAGAAACGCTTTCCTTGCCATTGCATCTACATTTTATATCCTCTCTACTTCGTCCATCGTCAGTTATTTGGCTCCCCAAATAGCAAAACTCCTTTACTACTTTAAGTGTCTCATTTCCTAATCTAATTCCCTCAGCATCACCCGACTTAATTCGACTACATTCCATTATCCTCGTTTTGCTTTCGTTGATGTTCATCTTATATCCTCCTTTCAAGACACTGTCCATTCCGTTCAGCTGCTCTTCCAAGTCCTTTGCTGTCTCTGACAGAATTACAATGTCATCGGCGAACTTCAAAGTTTTTATTTCTTCTCCATGGATTTTAATACCAACTCCGAACTTTTCTTTTGTTTCCTTTATTGCTTGCTCAATATACAGATTGAATAACATATGGGATAGGCTACAACCCTGTCTCACTCCCTTCCCAACCACTGCTTCCCTTTCATGTCCCTTGACTCTTATAACTGCCATTTGCTTTCTGTACAAATTGTAAATAGCCTTTCGCTCACTGTATTTTACCCCTGCCACCTTCAGAATTTGAAAGAGAGTATTCCAGTCAACATTGTCAAATGCTTTCTCTAAGTCTACAAATGCTAGAAACGTAGGTTTGCCTTTCCTTAATCTTTCTTCTAAGATAAGTCGTAGGGTCAGTATTGCCTCACGTGTTCCAACATTTCTACGGAATCCACACTGATCTTCCCCGAGGTCGGCTTCTATCAGTTTTTCCATTCGTCTGTAAGGAATTCGCGTTACTATTTTGCAGCTGTGACTTATTAAACTGATAGTTGGGTAATTTTCACATCTGTCAACACCTGCTTTCTTTGGGATTGAAATTATTATATTCTTCCTGAAGTGTGACGGTATTTCGCCTGTCTCATACATCTTCCTCACCAGATGGTAGAGTTTTGTCAGGACTGGCTCTCCCAAGGCTGTCAGTAGTTCTAATGGAATGTTGTCTACTCCGGGGGCCTTGTTTCGACTCAGATCTTTCAGTGCTCTGTCAAACTCTTTTCGCAGTATCATATCTCCCATTTCATCTTCATCTACATCCTCTTCCATTTGCAAAATATTGTCCTCAAGTACGTCGCCCTTGTATAGACCCTCTATATACTTCTTCCACCTTTTTGCTTTCCCTTCTTTGCTTAGAACTGGGTTTCCATCAAAGCTCTTGATATTCATGCAAGTGGTTCTCCTTTCTCCAAAGGTCTCTTTGATTTTCCTGTAAGCAGTATCTATTTTACCCCTAGTGAGATAAGCCTCTACATACTTACATTTGTCCTCTAGCCATCCCTGCTTAGCCATTTTGCACTTCCTGGCGATCTCATTTTTGAGACGTTTGTATTCCTTTTTGCCTGCTTCATTTACTGCATTTTTATATTTTCTCCTTTCATCAATTAAATTCAATATTTTTTCTGTTACCCAAGGGTTTCTATTAGCCCTCGTCTTTTTACCTGTTTGATCCTCTGCTGCCTTCACTATTTCATCCTCAATGCTACCCATTCTTCTTCTACTGTATTTCTTTCCCCCATTCCAGTCAATTGTTCCCTTATGCTCTCCCTGAAACTCTGTACAACCTCTGGTTCTTTCAGTTTATCCAGGTCCTATCTCCTTAAATTCCCACATTTTTGCAGTTTCTTCAGTTTTAATCTACAGTTCGTAACCAATAGATTGTGGTCAGAGCCCACATCTCCCCCTGGAAAAGTCTTACAATTTAAAACCCGGTTCCTAAATCTCTGTCTTACCATTATATAATCTATCTGATACCTGTTAGTATGTCCAGGGTTCTTCCATGTATACAACCTTCTTTCATGATTCCTGAACCAAGCGTTAGCTATGATTAAGTTATGCTCTGCGCAAAATTCTACCAGACGGCCTCCTCTTTCATTTCTTAGCCCCAATCCCTATTCACCTACTGTGTTTCCTTCTCTCCCTTTTCCTACTGACGAATTCCAGTCACCCATGACTATTAAATTTTCGCCTCCCTTCACTACCTGAATAATTTCTTTTATCTCATCATACATTTCATCAATTTCTTCATCATCTACAGAGCTAGTTGGCATATAAACTTGTACTACTGTAGTAGGAGTGGGCTTTGTGTCTATCTTGGCCAAAATAATGCGTTCACTATGCTGTTTGTAGTAGCTTACCCGCACTCCTATTTTTTTATTCATTACTAAACCTACGCCTGCATTACCCCTATTTGCTTTTGTATTTATAACCCTGTATTCACCTGACCAGAAGTCTTGTTCCTTCTGCCACCGAACTTCACTAATTCCCACTATATCTAACTTTAACCTATCCATTTCCCTTTTTAAATCTTCTAACCCACCTGTCCGATTAAGGGATCTGACATTCCACGCTCCGATCTGTAGAGCGCCAGTTTTCTTTCTCCGGATAACGACGTCCTTTTGAGTAGTCCCCTCCCGGAGACCCGAATGGGGGACTATTTTACCTCCGGAATATTTTACCCAAGAGGACGCCATCATCATTTAATCATACAGTGAAGCTGCATGCCCTCGGGAAAAATTACGGCTGTAGTTTCCCCTTGCTTTCAGCCGTTCGCAGTACCAGAACAGCAAGGCGGTTTTGGTTAGTGTTGCAAGGCCAGATCAGTCAATCATCCAGACTGTTGCCCCTACAAGTACTGAAAAGGCTGCTGCCCCTCTTCAGGAACTGTCCTCTCAACAGATACCCCTCCGTTGTGGTTGCACCTGCGGTACGGCTATCTGTATCGTTGAGGCACACAAGCCTCCCCACCAACGGCAAGGTCCATGGTTCATGGGGGGAGGATAATGTAGATAGAGAGGTAAAAATTGACAAACATACTTGGAATGACATGGGGTTTTATTAGAACCAAAAAAAATAAAGTTCACAAAATGTCCGACAGATGGCGCCAGACAGCAAAACTGCTACCGTGACGGGTGAGAGGTACGCCGTTATGTTACACAATCGCATTATCCCCAGCCTGGCTGATAAACACCTGCTGGAACGTACGATGTTTTTGCAGGATGGCGCTCCACCCCTTATTGCTAGGCGCGTGAAAGACCTCTTGCGCGCGTCGTTTGGTGATGATCGTGTGCTCTGCCACGACTTTCGTCATGCTTGGCCTCCCAGGTCCCCAAATCTCAGCCCGTGCGATTATAGGCTTTGGGGTTACCTGAAGTCGCAAGTTAATCGTGATGGACCGACACCTCTAGGGATGCTGAAAGACAAAATCCGACGCCAATGCCTCACCATAACTCCGGACATGCTTTACAGTGCTGTTCACAACATTATTCCTCGACAACAGCTATTGTTGAGGAATGATGGTGGGCATATTGAGCATTTCCTGTAAAGAACATCATCTTTGCTTGGTATTACTTTGTTATGCTAATTATTGCTAGTCTGATCAGATGAAGCACCATCTCTCGGACATTTTTTGAACTCTTATATTTTTGTGGTTCTAATAAAACCCCTTGTCATTCCACGCATGTGTGTGAATTTGTACCTCTCTATCTACATTATTCCGTGATTCATTGAGTTTTCAAATTTATATTGACTTTTTGATCACCCGGTATGTATGGAATCTGTCGCTTACAACGCCTTCTAGTATCTATAACGTCTCACCATTCTTCGACAATATTCCGTACACACTTGATGTCGCTCTGAACTGTGGTTCGTTTTTTAAAGAGTGTTGAACAAGGAACTTTAATTGTAATCACTCCGTATATACCTATGCATGCATATAGACACGTTTTTATCTAGTAAAAATGCTGCTACGGTGGGCCTTAGGCACAGAATTATTTAAAGAAAGAATTATTCAACGAAAACTTTATTCGTAACGCGAAAAACATATCGTGATAGTCTATTTGCCGTAACCCTCCTTCGAGTGTTACTGTTGGAGGAAGTTTTCCCCGACCAGTTCCCAGAATATGCCCAAAAGCAAGGAAAAAGGAAGTATCGCGTCTGGACGTGACTGCGCCGTCTGCAACACACGGACTGTGCGCCAACCGTAAAAAGTTGCGGGCCCGTGCTTGGGTCGCCGGCCTGCATTGGACACAGCTGCAGCAGACTGCGTCGTTGCTATGAGGGCCCGCCTGCCCGTGCCCACCCTGCGCTCTGCACTTTGTGCTTAGAATACGGCAAGTTTTCACTCGCCACCCACTCTACAAACCACTTAGCTATCCACAATGAAACACGGCGCCCTTCGTGACCTTTTGCAGTAACGACGTCATGTTCTGTAAAGCATAAACGTGCGCTTCCGACAGAGCGTAAACTGAAAGCTAGTCGTTGCTGCCTTTCTACTACAAGGTGACTAACTGTACACCCAGATCTGAGCTCACTATCATGTACAAATGGAATGCGTGCACATAATCTTGAACACTGATTCACGAAGAACAGTCTGCTATGTGTTACTCGCTTCAATTAAAGTGAGACCTCATTGGTGCTGAAGGATGTAGCGTATACTAACTTGACCGAGTTAAGCAAGTATCTATTAGAATTAAATAAACTGGATATAGAACTTCGCTACTAACATATACTACATTAATATTTCAAAGGAAGAGTTCTTACCTCAGTTAATATAAGCCAAATAGTGGCACAATGGAAGTACCTACGACTCTATTCTGTGACAGCCTCTATTCTGTGACAGCTGCGCACCTGTTACCTTGGAAGAAGGTGTTTAATATTCCAAACGTGGCTCAACAGATGATCGGTTTCTGTGTCTCGCTCACACTCGTTTTGTCACTTCCTTTTGCAACGAAGTACATAGTTGCAGTCCTTCAGGAACAGTAATTAGGATCAGATTTAAGAAATATACACTACTGGCCATTAAAATGGCTACACCAAGAAGAAATGAAGATGATAAACGGGTATTCATTGGACAAAGATATTATACTAGAACTGGCATGTGATTACATTTTCACTCAATTTGGGCGCAGAGATCCTGAAAAATCAGTACCCAGAACAACCACGTCTGGCTGTAATAACGGCCTTGATACGCCTGGGGATTGAGTCAAACTGAGCTTCGATGGCGTGTACAGGTACACCTGCCCATGCAGCTTCAACACGATACCACAGTTCATCAAGAGTAGTGACTGGCGTATTATGACGAGCCAGTTGCTCGGCCACCATTGACCAGACGTTTTCAATTGGTGAGAGATCTGGAGAATGTGCTGGCCAGGATAGCAGTCGAACATATTCTGTATCCAGAATGTCCCGTTCAGGATCTGCAACATGCAGTCGTGCATTATCCCGCTGAAATGTAGGGTTTCGCAGGGATCGAATGAAGGGCAGAGCCACGGGTCGGAACACATCTGAAATGTAACGTCCACTGTTCAAAGTGCCGTCAGTGCGAACAAGAGGTGACCGAGACGTGTAACCAATGGCACCCCATACCATTACGCCGGGTGATACGCCAGTATGGCGATGACGAATACACTCTTACAATGTGTGTTCACCGCGATGTCGCCAAACACGGATGCGACCATCATGATGTTGTAAACAGAACCTGGACTCATCCGAAAAATGACGTTTTGCCATTGGTGCGCCCAGGTTCGTCGTTGAGTACACCACAGCAGGCGCTCCTGTCTGTGATGCAGCGTCAAGGGTAGCTGCAGCCAAGGTTTCCGAGCTGATAGTCCATGCTGCTGCAAACGTCGTCGAACTGTTCGTGCAGATGGTTGTTGTCTTGCAACTGACTCAGGGATCGAGGCGTGGCTGCACGATCCGTTACAGCCATGCATATAAGATGCCTGTCATCTCGACTGCTAGTGATACGAAACCGTTGGGATCCAGCACGGCGTTCCGTATTACCCTCTTGAACCCACGAATTCCATATTCTGCTAACAGTCATTGGATCTCGACTAAAGCGAGCAGCAATGTCGCGATACGATAAACCGCAATCGCGATAGGCTACAATCCGACGTTTATCAAAGTCGGAAACGTTATGGTACGCATTTCTTCTCCTTACACGAGGCATCACAACAACGTTTCAACAGGCAGTGCCGGTCAACTGCTGTTAGTGTATGAGAAATCGGTTGGAAACTTTCCTCATGTCAGCAGGTTGTAGGTGTCGCCACCGGCGCCAACCTTGTGTGAATGTTCTGAAAAGCTAATCATTTGCATATTGCAGCATCTTCTTCCTGTCGGTTAAATTTCGCTTCTGTAGCACGTCATCTTCGAGGTGTAGCAATTTTAATGGCCAATAGTGTAAATTAATATTTCAATAGAAAAGTTCTTACCTCAGTTAACATAAGCCAAATAGTAGCGCAATGGAAGTACCTGCGACTCTATATTCTGTGACAGCTGCGTACCTGTTACCTTGGAAGAAGGTGTTTAATATCCCAAACGTGGTTCAATAGATGATAAGTTGCTGCGTCTCACTCACAGTCGTTTGTGACTGCCACTTGCAACAAACCACCATAATTGCAGTCGTTGAGGGACAGTAATTAGGATCAGATTCAAGAATATACATTTATTTATATTGTCTGTAATACGTGTTTGTACTTAAGGGTGCACAGTGGTTAATGCGAAACTACAAGCATAAAGTTAGTGTGTGGCACTAGACGGGCGTGCATGTGTAGAGAACATTCTTCTGTCGCAACTCAACTCTCCCTAAACAATCGGCCGGCCTGTGTGACCGAGCGGTTCTAGGCGCTTCAGTCTGGAACCGCGCGACCGCTGCGGTCGCATGTTCGAATCCTGCCTCGGGCATGGATGTGTGTGATGTCCTTAGGTTAGTTAGGTTTAAGTAGCTCTAAGTTCTAGGGGACTGATGACCTCAGATGTTAAGTCCCATAGTGCTCAGAGCCATTTTGAACATAAACAGTGATGAACGATAAGCGGACACAGATCCTCTCCCATGGGACATGATCTGATGTGACACTATTATGTAAATGATAGTTTTGTAATACTTTAATTATGGATTTATTATCACGACTTAACACGGATTATTTGTAGTACAAGGAACATGTCACTTACCACGTGGTCCCTAGTCCTAGGAAATACTCAATCACGTGGTTCACTAACATGATAGACTTTACACACATTCATTTCGATAAACGCTTACCGGCCGCTGTGGCCGAGCTGTTCTAGGCGCTTCAGCCCGGAATCGCGCTGCTGCTACGGTCACAGGTTCCAATCCTGCCTCGGGCATGGATGTGTGTGATGTTCTTAGCTTAGTTAGATTTAAGTAGTTTTAAGTCTAGGGGAGTGATGACCTCAGATGTTAAGTCCCATAATGCTTAGATCCATTTGAACCACTTTTTCGATAGACGCTTATGACTCGGAACACCATGCTATCACACCGAGAAAGGGGGAAGGTTATATGGAACAGTGGCAGATATTGGAACAATGAATTACTTACGCATTGGTTCATCTACGCAAGGTAATGCAACATTCTTCATCTTGAGGTTGAAGCTGTTCTGTCCGTGTTTCCTTACAAATAGATTTGTCTTTGGAGAGCGTCCACCTTCAGATAAATACAACTTTTATCTTTTCTTTTATCTCCTAGTCATGTTTCTCTGAAGTTTCGGCATTATCAGTAGGCTTTTATTACTATTAAAAATGTTCGTGAGTTGCCACTTGGTAGTGAACAAGACCACTTGCAATCGGCACAATATAGTTACGTTTATGTTTGTACATAATACTGTTACATTTGACTTGCCGATATGTGGTGATCTGCATGGTAGTCGGAAGTGCATACGCAGCGTGAAGCGATTTGTAACAGCGATGAAATTCAGCAGCATAAAATCCTATGATGACAGTATAGCCCTGTCGAAATCAGCCATCCAAAAACATGCTTTTTCAGCAATCTTGGCTTGTGAAGTTTTCTTCTGTTACCGTGTAACAGGTTTCTCTAATTTTTTACTAATATCCGGTTAAAAATTGCCATATCAGTTAAACTAATACTTTTTTAAAAAAAAAAAAAACGAGTGATGTTTGTTCCCAAAATTTCCATTTCTTTGAAATACAGTATTATTACAGAAATTTGGAAAAGCGGCCAGCACTATTTTAATAACAGCGCCTATTGTTAAAAATTAGCAATAAGCACGTGACATAAGACTCGTTACAGCACCGCAGAGACAATATTGTATCTGTTACGGTGTGGTGTGGCCTATTGTACCGTACGTGTGCCTACGAGCAATTTGCAAGACTTGCCGCCACCACGTCAATGCGGTAGTTCCTCGCTGTCATCGAAGGACATCACTTATACTGGAGAATGGTACCATCCCTAGTTTTGAAGTATTTCACGAAGTGCGATAACAGTGAAGTACAATTTCCCATTCTCTTTAAAAGGTTAAAAACGAGAAGGTGTACAACAAACCTGCGACATCAACATAGAGGAAACATGCACAGTGTTCCTTGGAAGAGCAGGTAAATTTGACTGATATACCTATAATTTTATTGACGTGTTATAAAACAATAATAGATCCTAATTGAACATTAAATTTTGTGGTGCTTCAGGGTCAATGTTTGACGCCACCCTGACGATGTAGGGAAGGTATCAACTTGTGACCTTCGTCCTTCGTTGTCCCCCTGCCTGTCTCCTTCACTTTCGAAAACTTAGCTAGAGACAACGAGACTGATTTATGTCTCAGCCTCAACCCCATATCAATCGTGGTCTCCTACTCCTTCAGCGATTTTAACAGTCACGTCGAACTGGAGACTAAAATAACCAGCGTAACCGAGAAACGGTTATTTCAGCTATAAATTCCATCACTGGAATTTTTCAGTCTTTGTTCGAAATCTACGTCTATTACTGAAAGCAGCACCAATAGAAAAAACATAAAATCGGTTTTTCAGAAACTGGTTATTCTGAGCGATTTTAACAGTTACGTTGAACTGTAGACTAAAATAACCGGTGTAACCGAGAAACGGTTGTTTCAGCTATAAATACCATCAAAGTTAACGGTAGTGTGGGAATACAAAGAATAAGAACACGACCTCTGGCCAATGTAACGGTGCAGATGGGGAAACAGGCGTGCCTTAACGACGACAGGAAAGCCGTTTGCTCTGCTCCTACCGTAGCTCAAGTTAACAGAACTACTACATCACGCTACAGGTTCTAGTTACCCTCAAAAGTTTCTAACCAAACAACCATGAATTCTAGGTTTCATTCACAAGAGTACGTACAAGTACGCAAAAGTGTAAGTACACTAATCTTGCACAACATCTCGTATGGCTTCTAGAGGCTTGTTATCATCGAACAGAGGCAACTTGTATCGTCTTGATGTTTAAGCTCATTTTGTGGTGGTGTTTGGTTAAAAATCCACTCATGTTCAGAAAGAAAAGCAGAAGACATTGGACGACTAGAAATTGGACATTCATATTCCCAGGACATAGTATGTTCAACAGAAGTGATTAGTGTTTGAAGAAGTCGACCCGCAGTTTCAAGATCTACATCGATATCGCGGCGCAAAATCACCTACCGTTAAAATGTGCCTCCGGCTCTCTCTGTCTCTATAAACCGATGGGAATGGATCAGTGCGACTTGAGCAGACGTGCAGGATAGATCGCCTACGTATGCGCGAACTGTACCACCAAATCAGTGAGTTTGATGGAGGACTCATCATTAGCATGAGAGAATGTGATGCATCCATTCGGGAAATTGCTGCTCGTGTGGGAGGAAGTGTTTCGGGTGTGCAGTCTTTGACGAATGTCCAGAATCATGTTAGATGGCAATGGTGTATGGAACGACGTCACTGGGGACAGGACTGACATTAGATAATGTTTCCGGACGAATCCAGGTTCTGTTTGTTTGAAAATGAAGGCCACATTTTGGTTCACCGCAGACAGGTGGAGCGGAATCACAGTGACTGCATTCGCACAAGACAGACACCGCGAGAAAGCCTTATGAGGGTGCTGTTGGGTATAACCACAGATCACAGGTGGTGCGCGTCCAGAGCACTGTGACCAGTGTGAGGTACGTGTATGACATTCTGCGACCCTTTACGCACAACACCCCAGACGCCATTTTTTGGCCAGATGTGGCTGTAGGAACGCGTGCCTTCTTGATGTCACAGGACGTCATCCTGTTGGCTGGTCCGCCATATCACCAGACCTGTCATCAATCGAAAATGTGTGGGATATCATGAAATGACGGGTACAGTGCTGTAACCCAATGTCAACCAACACGTATGAGCCTTGTAACCAGGGCAATGGAGTGTGGATGGTTATACCACAGATCGCCATTCGCGCGTGATGCGTCGATGCCATCATTCATGGAACAAGTTGTCAGGGCCCATGGTGGACCTTGTGCCTGCTAGGCAACGGGACACATGCTGAACCGAGGTAAGTATATGCTTATCATTTCCGCAGAACACACTAATGTCCGGTGAATATGGACGTCCTATGTCTAGCCGTTCAAGGCGTTCTGTTTCTCTCTCTTTTTTTTTTTTTTTTGGACATGAGTGTAAATTTGTTTCTGGATGGGTTCCCGTCTTGAGTAAACAGAATGTTTTCTTCTTTTTACATATATATATTTCGCTGAAGTTAGAATATCATCAGTGTTTTTTGTCAGCTTTCTGCCGAATAACAGCAAAATTGATCTTCACTCTTTGACATAAAGATATTTTAGTTTTTCAAAAAAGGGGATTCACAAATTTGGTAAAAGACAAAAACTGAGGCAGCAGGTACTCGTAGTTATCGTTTCAGGAGTATGACAACAAATTCAGACCAAATGCAACACACGTCACAGACATGGGTGCCCAAACAGTAGCAACAGTACACCGTGTATCCCCCTCTGGAAGCAATTAAGGTGTGTCTCCCCTCATACATATGATCGTAAAGTTGCTGAATGGCATCCTGCAACAGATTTTCCCAAGCATCTTCTGTCTTTTCTCACAATTAGGCAATGGTTCTAGTAGACCCTGGAGAACAAATAAATTCTTGCTTCATCATATTCAGTTGATGTTGAGTCTGGTGATTTTGCTGGCTGGGCAGTTGTTGTACACCATGAAAACCAAACTGCGTCCCAACAGGCAGCAGGCTTTGTGAACATGTATTGACTTGCTTAAAAAGCACATCACATACTTGCCGAAGAAATGGCAGTAGCACAAGAATAATAGCCTGTGGTATCTGGCGGGTACTGGTTACTTTATCCTGCGGAAACATCAAGTGTAACCGCGAGTTGTAACTGTTTGGCCAACATGTCATGATGCTTGGGATGGTACTTGCTCGTTGTGAGCGAATGCACTCTTGAGAAGGCAGCTCATGAGATCTACGTCGTACACGTGTACGTCCACCACTCGCATACTGCCAGAACTTACCCTCATCACTGAAGACAATGAGCTGTGGCGGGCTTACAGTCGATTTTGCGTGCGTGGATTTCGAGCATTCTTCACTGGATCCTCTATTGGCAGCGCGAACCGATTGTAGCTTGTCACTGATTATCTCTGGCAGAGCGAGCCCTATAGTACGTCTTGAGCACCGTTGGGAAGTCAGTAGGAGCCAAAAGTGAGTCACAGGGCACCAGAGGGCATTATTGGCCGAGATCCGGACGCATTTGGTCAGTCGGCCACTGGCTCTGTTTAGTGTTACGACTTCTGGCACCACTTGTCAGCAGCAGACACAGTGGCTGCGCCAATGACTGAGACGGCGTGGAGTTTTACAATTATTTATTGAACTTTCTTTACAATTTCTCCCTCGTCGTCGCTGCCCAGCCCTGCGGATCCCTCCGCCTGGCTGCTGCTGTGTAGATTCTCCGACAATGCGCGCAACGCGCGCCGCTGATCGCACACGGGAGCCTCAGGCCACCAGTGCTCCGCTGAAGCCAGGATGCCCTGTGGTTGAGATGAACTCGTCGCCGCTCGACGCCCCAGTACGGGCACACCCACAGAGCCGCGTCGCTGTGAGGTCAGCTACCGACGCCTGCTGCGCCGGCGGCTGGGAAGCAGTCAGTCACTATGTCTGCGAAGTCCCGTCATGGACGGACCACGCGCCATGGTCGGCTGGGGTGGCCGAGCGGTTCTAGGCGCTACAGTCTGGAACCGCATGAACGCTACGGTCGATGGTTCGAATCCTGCCTCAGGCATGGATGTGTGTGATGTACTTAGGTTAGTTAGGTTTAAGTAGTTCTAGGTTCTAGGGGACTGATGACCTCAGAAGTTAAGTCCCATAGCGCTCAGAGCCATTTTTGAACCATGCGCCATGGGGCCAGCTTGCTGTAAAGTCCAGGCGTCAGTCCCCGGCGGCGCCTGTGACCAATACCGCGCTGCAGCCGGTCCTGCTGGAAGTTCTCGTTGCAGTTAGTCAGCCATGGTGCCGACCGATCTCGTGCTGACCTCCAGAGCTGAAGTTGACATCTGGCGGCGAATGGATGACTCCTGCGAGCTGGAACAGACTTCCGGAATCGTCACCTACGAAGATTGAACATTCTGACACGGACCACGTGCGTCCTCAGATCCAAACTGCTTCCTAATGGCTTCTGTCTGTTGCTGCCTGCACTCTACTATTTATATCCAGCAGGAGGACATTTTTTACCCTCGGTGGTAGCTTTTTGTTATTACTCCCGCAGTATATTGCAGCATAACTTAGCGTGCTGGCCTCACTTCCCCTTACTCAGCGCTCTCCAGGCTTCGCTCGGCGCTCGGTCTGTGTGCGTCCTTGTGTCAGCCTGTTGGTAGACTGCTGTTGTCAGCAAGGCTATCTGTGCCTGCCTACTTCCCAAGGCCTCAGTCTCTGGCGTGCCTCTGTTTCGCCATTATCCACTGCATGAAGCAAACGCTTACTTCATGTGGCCACAATATTACATTCAGACTTAGTCCGCAGCACGTCTTCTAATGGTTCAAATGGCTCTGAGCACTCTGGGACTTAACATCTATGGTCATCAGTCCCCTAACTAACCAAAGGACATCACACAACACCCAGTCATCACGAGGCAGAGAAAATCCCTGACCCCGCCGGGAATCGAATCCGGGATCCCGGGTGTGGGAAGTGAGAACGCTACCGCACGACCCGTCGTCTAATGGCTAGCGTTGCTGCCTCTGGATCACGGGGTCCCAGATTAGATTGGTTTGGGGATTTTCTCCGCTCAGGGACTGAGTGTTTGTGTTGTCCTCTTCAATTCATCATCATCATCATCATCATCATCATCATCATTCGTGGCAGTGGCTAGATTGGACTGAGTAAAAAATTGGACTGTTTAAAAATGGGACTTTGTACGGGTGCTGATGCAGTTCAGCGTCCCACAAACCAAACATCATCAAACATTTTGACTTGGTCTAACTGGTGAAGTTGGAGTTACAATACCAGCTGAGTATGGCGTTCTTCTGTCCACGGCCGCAGATTTCTTTAACTTTGATATTCCATGCTGTGCGGGACTGGGTGTTGAGTGACGCACTGGATACTTCCAGGATTATCAAATATCTGCCACATCACGCGATTGTGGTTAGTATTTCTCTTATGACGATTCGCCCGTCTCTGTTTGCTGCACTTGGTAGCTTGCGAAATATTTGTTTGAGTGTAATTATGTAAGCCAAGGCTCTGTTGTTTCCAGATAATTCATATAGCTGATCAGTCGATTTTGGCTGAATATATAATTGCACCTGCATTTTCAATGTTCTTAAGCATTTTAGATTTAATATTTTGTTTTACATTTGTTCGCTTTAACAGAAATTTTCCTGTATTTAAATTCTTTTGAAAATTTGTGGTAAGTTCCTATGGGACCAAACTGTAGAAGTCATCGGTGCCTAGGCTTACATACTACTTAATCTAACCTAAACTAACTTACGCTAAGGACGACACACACACCCACACCCGAGGGAGGACTCGAACCTCCGATAGGGGGGGGGGGAATGAGGAGAGCAGCGCGAACAGTGGCAAGGCACCTCAGACCACGTGGTTACCCTGCAAAGAACTGTATTTAATATATGTATTAAAATTGTGTTGTAGATTTACATGTCTAAATACCACGAGAGGAGGCATTTCTTGTAAGATCTAAGGATAGCGCCTCGCAGGTGCAAGGTTGTCAGTTTCCTTACATAACTGCTTCAAGCAAGGTTCCTTGCCGTATGGTTTGGCTAAATTACTTTCAGATGCTATTATGAGCCATTATTAAGTTTTCCTGTATCAAATTTTATTCTGCTAAATGCTTTAAGAGACATTACTTTCGCCATTACTACGTTTTTTGATATTACGAAAATTTGGTTAAGGATAAATTTATGAAATTTTGCGGCGGATTAAGAGTCATTATGCTGATCATTTCTCGAGATGGTGGCCCTTAATATCTGCCTAACTTCACCGAAGTGACGTTTGTTAACAGCCCTATGTTGTCTTCTGAGCCTCACCGCCGGGTTTTCAGCGACTGACGGCCGCTTGGGCTTGTCGCCAAATGCACTGCTTTGGTGTTTATCGGCTGCCTTTGAGGATGGTTCGCGCTGCCTGCTGCAGGATTTTAAGTAGTGTCTATATTACTTAATGTTCTGATTTATGGCACCTTTGTTAAAGTTTTACATTTCCTTTGGAATATGCCGTATTGCACATTTCGTGAATTACGGGTAGCTAGTTTTTCTTAAACAAAGCAGTGTCTTGTTTATTATGTTACGTAAAAATTTCCGAATCATTTAACCGTAATTACTGTTTGAGTGTAACTTGACGTGTGGGTAACTTTATTCCATTTTGCTTTTTTGGTACTTGATTAAATTTTCAGTAGATTTTAGGTTGATTTTTAGTAGTGTATTTGTCCTTTTGTGTGTTAACGGCATGTTTGATTAAAAAATTTATCACCTAGTTTCCCGATAATCCTTTGAAGGCTTTGTCACGTTTTCTTAAATTATCGTAATAGATTGTTGTTGTTGTACTTCTAGCTCTAAGAAAAGATGTTTCTAAAATTTTTTTTATTGTTTTATGTCTATCCTGGCACTGAGTTTTGTGGCTTGTTATGGTAAAATCATTTGTTATAGCAGATTATTAGTGTAAGCAACTACTTAGCTTTGCCCTGTAACTCATAATTATTTGTACTTATTTTATCAATTTATTCATACTATAATTTGGTTGTTAAATGTATGTAAACAATTAAACAACAAATGACGCTGCCACTCTGGGTTCGCCCTTCCATATTTTCATTGTCCCACCCCAGCGTGTGTTTAGGGATTTCAAACAAGAAAGCACCATTCCACTCTCCAGTCAACTCTTTCACAACACCAAAGTAGCCTTGCATGGTGGTATGGAGATGTTAGGGGAGAGAGGAACACGTGATCTTAATCCTGCTGCAAGCAGACGTTTCCAGATGGTCCCTGATGACACAGCGCCTGCAACACGTGTCCAGATTTCGTACCTGGATGACGTACGATCGGTCACCGCTGCTCACACAACGCGTGGGAATATTCCACAAAACACTGCTGTGAACACTGGCACACCGCCGATATATTGTGCTCAACATGTGCAGCAGTCCGTCGATACACGTGCATCCAGTTTCCCATTCAAATGGTTGAATCTGTTCAGCAGGAATACCTGCTCGTCGATGGGGCACAGTTGCATCCTAGAATTAATGTTAAAAACCCCGTGTGCCTCTGAACTCATCACAGTTACCGCCTGTAGAGCCAACACAGAGGTTGCGCAGACGGGCCTCCTGAGTACCATCTGATCACCGATGACCGTGGCGAATAAATCACTAGCACTACAGTCCTTCAGAGCGCACGTGGTATACCCAGGTGCCACGGAACATAATCCTTGAGAGTGCTTCACCTTTTTTCCGGCAGTGTGCATGAAAAATGTGAAGAAATCTAAAAAGAAATGATTGTCGTGAGGATTGATTCATCATATAGGAAAGTCAAAACAAACTTCGATGAAAGTAAAAGCAAGGGCGCTAACATTAAGCGGTCAATGGAATGCCACTGTTAACTGTAGAGAGAGCGGCTGTTGAAAGAGTACGTTGAAGGAGTCTATGAGGAGAAGACTTGTCTGATGCGGTGATTGAAGAAGAGGCAGGAGACGACAGAAAAGAGATAGGTAATCCTGTATTAAAATCAGAATTTAAAAGGGCTTTGGAAGATTTAAGATAAAATAAGGAATTTCTAAAATAATTGGGGGAAGTGGCAACAAAACGAATATTCACGTTGATGTGTATTTCAGTATTCCTGAATTTCCCGGAACATTTTTGGATTTTCTTCTTTCTTCGATCAGTTGAAGTATTTCACCTTTTATCCGAGGTTTGTTCGTGGTTGTCTTCCTTGTACCTAGGTTTTTCTTTCCAACTTCTGACTGCCCTCTTTAGAGGTGTCCATTCCTCTTCAAATATACTGCATACTGAGCTATTCATTATCGCAGTGTCTATAGCCTCAGAGACCTTCAAACGTATCTCTCGATTTCTTAGTACTTCCATATTCTACTTCTTTGCGCACCGATCCTTCCTAACTTAGTCTCTTACATTTCGGCCTGCTCTTCATGATTACAAAATTATAATATGCGTCTACATCTGCTCATGAGTACGCCTTACGTTCCAATATCTGATTATGGAATCTCTACCTGACCATGATGTAATATAACTGAAATATTCCCGTATCTCCCGGTCTTTTCGAAGTATTAGCGCCTCCTTTTATGATTCTTGAACAGAGTATTCGCTGTTGCTGAGTGACATTTGTTGCAGCACTCAGTTACCTCTTTCATTCCTAATACCAAGCCCGTATTCCCCTGTTACCCTTTCTTCTACACCCTTTCCTACAACCGCATTCGTATCGCCCATGGCTATTAGATTTTCATTTCCCTTAACGCACTTAATTATCTATTCAATATCCTCATATACTTCTTCCATCTGTTCTTCTTCTGTTGCGATGTCGGCGTCTATACCTAACTATTGTTGTCGGTGTTGTTTTGCTGTAGATTCTTATGGGATAAACCTATCACTGAATTTTTCACAGGAACTCAATCTCTGCCCCAGCTTTCTATTCATAACACATCCTACCCACGTTATACCTTTTTCTGCTGCTGCTGATGTTCACCAAGACTCGTCTGACCAGAAGTCACTGTCTTCCTTCCATTTCACTTCACTGACTCCCGTGATACGTAGACTAAGCCTCAGAATTTCCCTTTTCATATTTTCTATCGGCTATCACTGAATTTTTCACAGTAACTTAATCTCTGCCCCCACCTTTCTATTCGTAACACATCCTACCACCGTTATACCTTTTTCTGCTGCTGCTGATATTACCCAATACTCGTCTGACCAGAAATCATTGTCTTCCTTCCATTTCACTTCACTGACTCCCGTGATATGTAGACTGAGCCTCAGAATTTTCCTTTTCAGATTTGCTAGCTTCCCTACAACCCTGAAACCTCCAACGCTCTACGTCCCCACTCGTACAATGTTATCCTTTCGTTATTTATTTGGGCAGCAATAATGTACTGCTGCAAGAGAATTGTACGTAACGTCGAATACTTTCCGATGCTGAAAGGTTATGGAGTTAGGTAGACATAACAACCCTTCACTATATATACGGTCCAGTCAAATTAATGGGACCATCACCTACCTATGACATCAACGAGCAATAACCACCCATAGACACTGATGGAGGTCATTAGAGACGGAGCGCAATCTCGGGTGAGGGAAGGATGGGGAAGGAAATCGGCCGTGCCCTTTCAAAGGAACCATCCCGGCATTTTGCCTGAAGCGATTTAGGGAAATCACGGAAAACCTAAATCAGGATGGCCGGAGATGGGACTGAACCGTCGTCCTCCCGAATGCGAGTCCAGTGTGCTAAAATGGAGGATATTCAAAGTGTGCTGGAGGGACATGCAAAGCACTGCAGTAATTGTCGTAATGCGTAAAAAGAGAGATATATCTCACTCCAAAAGGACATGGTGATTGGCTTTCGGGCCAAAAGTGGAAGTATTTCTGGAAAGGTCTAAGTTTGTAATCTGTTTGCATGCTACCGTGGTTAAAGTATGCTGTATACGGCAAAATGGCGCTACCCAAAAACCGACTCCGAGGCATCTGTGGTGCACTGCGAATGATAGATGACAGGGCTGAACAAAGACTGCGAAGATGTGTACAGGCGAGCAAGCATGCAACTGTTGAGCAACTGACTGTCCAGATGAATTAAGGGGCTACCAACAAAGTTTGCTCAAAGTCCGTTCGGCGAACGTTGGAGCGTATGGCCTTTTGCAGCAGACGCCTGGTTCATGCACCCATGCTGACCGCTGTTCATAGGCGACAAAGCCTGGAATTTGCACGCCAGTACTGTAGCTACATGCCCATTGATTGGCGAAATCTAGCCTTTTCAGATGAACAGTGTTTTATGCTCCATCGAATAGATGGCCATTGGCGTGTACAGTTCGTCTGAAACGCCTCAACGAAAATACCCTTCAAACAGGAGGGAGCGTTATGGTTTGGGGAATGTTTTTGTGACATTACGTAGGTGAGCTCGTGATTATGGAAGGCACAACGGATCAACACAAGTATGCGTATATCGTCGGCGACCACGTCTACCACTCCATGCTGTAAGGGCTCCGTAGGCCCGTACTATAACTTTGCACCCGGCACAGGTCGATAGGGCGAACAATCGATTGTGACGTGTTGAGAGAGCGAGTGTCGATACGCGCCAGAGTGGTTGGCGGGAATGGTGTGTGTGTGGAGGCCATTATTGAAATACAGGGTTTTTAACCGAGAAGGGTGTCACCATCGCCGTGATGAGACCCCTAAATAATAAATGAATACCGGGAAAGTGATGAAGTATCTTTGTAAAAGTGATCAGTGACGTTACTAGTGCCGATATTTAGTTTCGCGTCTACCGCGCCGACCTAACCTTGGATTGCAGTGTTGGATGCAGTGATGGATTAGCGTGTGACGATAATGGAAAATGAAGAAAGCCTGTGCTGAGATTAGCCGTAATTAGATATGTATGACGAAGGCAGTGGCTGTCTCCTTTTTGTGTTTTGAGAAGAATATAAGTTTGTAATTAGTAAAGCTGTGTTGGTGTTTCTTATTACCATACATTCAGTATTATAGTATTGAACAGGACGAACTGGAAAGTAACAACTTCCATAGCAGTCAATTCCGATTACCAGCCCCATTAGGTTCACGGTCATGTTAATAATAAATAATGGGCTGCTATTAGATCAGATCAGGTCGGGATAAAAACGGAGGTGTTACAGTGCCAACAGGAAAATGCAATGCGTGGACTGGGGTCGGCATGGCTCCACATCCGTTTAGGTACCTTCCAGAACCTTATTGGCTCTCTTGCTGCATGTCTCACATTGCAAAATGTCGTATTCAGGCTTCTGACAGGCGGTCACATTAATGTGACTGGACATCAGTATATAATTTCTGGTGAGCCGTGGCGATGGCTCCTTATCGATTCTGACCTGCCTTCGTAGTCGTATGTCTATGGCGTCACATTTGCCTCTGTGTATCGATTCACCTTGTGAAACAACATCTTTGGCGACGCGTCGAGAAGGCGGTGGCGGAACGTGTAGGGAGCCAGTACAAACGGCAAGCGAACAACTGGGAACGGCGGACTGGGAAGACCGGCTGCCTGGACTACCAGCACAAGCTATATTTGTCGGGTGTTTGTTTTGGTCACGGCTAAAAAATAGTTCAAATGGCACTGAGCACTATGGGACTTAACATCTGAGGTCATCAGTCCCCTAGAACTTAGAACTACTTAAACCTAACAAACCTAAGGACATCACACACATCCATGCCCAAGGCAGGATTCGAACCTGCGACCGTAGCAGTCGCGCGGTTCCGGACTGAAGTGCCTAGAACCGCTCGGTCACCGAGGCCGGCTTTGGTCACGGCCTTAGCGTTTCACGCCTGCTGCAAATTTTTGGGAGATGGCGTCCGGCTGTATGAATTCCATTCGTCTTGACGTCCGTTGGTTTGTGATTCAGGCGATTCAATATTGTGTGCGACTGGATATTTAATACTGCCCTGACAATATTCAACTTGGCTTCGTCTTTTTCGCATTTCATGCACAGTGGTTGTACTACGAGAGCTTCTGGATTTTCCTGGTCTTCGTGGATTCCTGCAGAACTGAATTTAATGTGATTATTGGTTGGGCCCCTTTTTATGTATTTGTATTTTTTTTATTAAATGTATATTTGTACCCTTCAGTGCCTCTCTAAGGACAGTTTTATAAGGTATTTATTCCGTGTGTAATTTCGCCACTTAAGTCTAGTTACAGTGGTCGAAGCCCACTATTTAACAAATGTTATTTATCCTTTTATTGTATTGTTGATTACTTTGAGGGTTGTCCTGTTTTACTTAAATGTTGGTGGCTAAGAATGTTGTTAATTGAAGTTTAGTCCTTTAGTATTCTTTAAACAATTTTTTAGTGTATCTGGGTCTGAGTTTTCTTATAGATCGCTAAGTGAGACTCTGAGTGAACTGAAATGTTTAATTAGCCATATGAACACCTGAGTCTAAAGTCAATTAAATTTTCCAGTTGTATTTTCTGCTGCTGGTTATTTTAGCAGTCGATTTATTTATTTATTTTTGTTTGTTTGTGGGGTAGTGGATTTAAACCTTGAATTTCTAATACGTTTCCTTGCTTAAAGTGTTCCGTAAGCAGATAATGGGCGTGAGAATCTATTTAATTCCGGTTCTGTAGATGTTAGCTCGTTCCTTCTTGCTTCATTGTAATTTACGCCAGTAAATGGCTTCGCGGCCTGACAGTTGTCGGTTGTATATGTCGCTGAGCCTCTGATTGTAATTGTGATCAACCAGTTGATTAAAGCTTGAGACTGCCTTTAATTCTCGTGTCCTATTTCCTTGAATGGAGATCTTTATTACGAGAGTTAAAACATAATTTCCTACTCTTTGGTACGTTCTTGTAAGGGCTTCATTTATAAATGTTAAACCTCTTCTCTGGTCCTCACTTATTTAGTGCATTTTGTTAAAGGCTGTCACCTCACTGTTCGATACATTCTTTAGTTACACAGTGCTCTGGGAGAAGGGTGGGGTGACAAACTGTTATCAAATGTAGTAAAGCCTGGTCCAGACTTAAGGATAGGGTCAATACATATTTGTATGGTAATGATCTTCAAATAGATGTGGTCTGTGTCGACTTCGAGCTGCACTGTGATCACTCGAAGAACTGTCGCTCGTCTTATGTAGGGAACCTGATGTGTCATTACAAGTGGATAGAAGTCATACAAGATAACGCTGTCTTTCTTATAGGTGGTGGGAGCATTAGAAGGATTGTATACCTGTGGCACTTATTCTCAGCAATTAGTTTTTAAAGGTACGTGAAAAGTTTGATGTACGAAGTTGTTTAAGCGAGAAAGCGGAACAGTACAATGAAAAGGAATGCTTACAAACTTTAGTGACATTTGACTTATTCCTCTCTTATACCTAAACTAAATAAAATGAATCACAACAACACTCAATAACAGAAGTTAGCCTGAAGGTGACATTTGTAACAAAACATTAAAAAATTACCGGTAGTCATACACTATGTAAACATCATAGTCACCATTAATTTATTCAATTCCCTCGCTGATTAAACTATGTCATTATTAGACTCCCGAAGAAAGGAATGGCAGTAAAACTGTCTATAAATAGCTGCAAGACTATCTTCTTCCATCATTTTATCACTTTCTAAAATTTTTGAGAGAACGGGATGTCATCGTCTGTGTCAGAATGGGACGAATAACAAATCACGGTCTTGCATTTCTGATGTGCTACTGTAGAGACGCAGTCATTTATATATTTATTGCAATTTCATGAAATTTTAGTTCACTGACGTCTCTGGTCGGAAATGCGAAGGAGACTACAGTATTGCTAGCCTCAAACAAGCGCGGGTGTTATGCTGTACAAAATACGCCACAGCGATTGCAGTGTCACGAGGTGAGCTGGCCAGGTCAGGTGCGGAAACAGTTGACACAGTACTAACCAAGTGGAAGAAGGCGGAAGTACCGGCAGCCGCGGAAGCCCACAGTGGTTTAACAGCGCAATTAGGAGAATGCTCAGGAAGCAAAGGCAGTTGTACTCGCGGTACAAGAAAGATCGGGAGAATGAGGACAGGCAAAAGTTAGTAGAGATTCGTGCTGCTGTAAAAAGAGCGATGCGCGAAGCATTCAACCACTACCACCGTCATACCTTAGCAAAAGATCTTGCTGAAGACCCAAGGAAATTCTGGTCTTACGTAAAATCGGTAAGTGGGTCGAAGGCTTCCATTCAGTCACTCACTGATCAGAGTGGCCTGACAACGGAAGACAGCAAAACGAAAGCTAAGACTTTAAATTTAGCATTTGAGAAATCTTTCACGCAGGAGGATCGTACAAACATGCCGCCGTTTGAGTCTCGTACAGATTCCCGTATGGAGGACATAGCGATAGACATCCCTGGGGTTGTGAAGCAGCTGAATGGGTTGAAAATAAATAAATCGCCAGGTCCTTATTGCACTCCAATTCGGTTTTACAGAGATTACTCTACTGCATTGGCTCCTTACTAAGCGCCCGCATCTCGTGGTCGTGCGGTAGCGTTCTCGCTTCCCACGCCCGGGTTCCCGGGTTCGATTCCCGGCGGGGTCAGGGATTTTCTCTGCCTCGTGATGGCTGGGTGTTGTGTGCTGTCCTTAGGTTAGTTAGGTTTAAGTAGTTCTAAGTTCTGGGGGACTTATGACCACAGCAGTTGAGTCCCATAGTGCTCAGAGCCAGCCTTACTTAGCTTGCATTTATCGCGAATCTCTTGCCCAACGTGAAGTCCCGAACGACTGGAAAAAAGCGCAGGTGACGCCTGTATATAAAAAGGGTAGAAGGACGGATCCTCAAAATTACAGACCAATATCCTTAACATCGGTTTGTTGCAGTATTCTCGAACATATTCTCAGCTCGAATATAATGAATTTCCTTGAGACAGAGAAGTTGCAGTCCATGCATCAGCACGGCTTTAGAAAGCATCGCTCCTGCGAAACGCAACTCGCCCTTTTTTTCACATGATATCTATCTAGCAAACCAAGGATGAAGAGTATCAGACGGATGCCATATTCCTTGACTTCCGGAAAGCGTTTGACTCGGTGCCCCACAGCAAACTCCTAACTAAGGTACGAGCATATGGGATTGGTTCCCAAGTATGTGAGTGGCTCGAAGACTCCTTAAGTAATAGAACCCAGTACATTGTCCTCGATGGTGAGTGTTCATCGGAAGTGAGGGTATCATTTGTGTGTGATAGATCCGCTGTTGTTTTCTGTCTATATAAATGATCTTTTGGATAGGGTCGATAGCAATGTGCGGCTGTTTGCTGATGATGCCGTAGTGTACGGGAAGGTGGCGTCGTTGAGTGACTGTAGGAGGATACAAGATGACTTGGACAGGATTTGTGATTGGTGTAAACAATGGCAGCTAACTCTAAATATAGATAAATATAAATTAATGCAGATGAATAGGAAAAAGAATCCTGTAATGTTTGAATACTCCGTTAGTAGTGTAGCGCTTGACAGAGTCACGTCGATTAAATATTTGGGCGTAACATTGCAGAGCGATATGAAGTGGGACAAGCATGTAATGGCAGTTGTGGGGAAGGCGGATAGTCGTCTTCGGTCCATTGGTAGAATTTTCGGAAGATGTGGTTCATCTGTAAAGGAGACCGTTTATAAAACACGAATACGACCTATTCTTGAGTACTGCTCGAGCGTTTGGGATCCCTATCAGGTCGGATTGAGGGAGGACATATAAGCAATTCAGAGGTTGTCTGCTAGATTTGTTACTGGTAGGTTTGATCATCGCGCGAGTGTTACGGAAATGCTTCAGGAACTCGGGTGGGAGTCTCTAGAGCAAAGGAGGCGTTCTTTTCGTGAATCGCTGTTGAGAAAATTTAGAGAACCAGCATTTGAGGCTGACTGCAGTACAATTTTACTGCCGCCAACTTACATTTCGCGGAAAGACCACAATGATAAGATAAGAGAGATTAGGGCTCGTACAGAGGCATATAGGCAGTCATTTTTCCCTCGTTCTGTTTGGGAGTGGAACAGGGAGAGAAGATGCTAGTTGTGGCACGAGGTACCCTCCACCACGCACCGTATGGTGGATTTCGGGTATGTATGTAGACGGAGATGTAAATGTTTAGCATAAATGTCGCAATGCACAGTAAAGCTCAAGCAAGTGTAGCCCAAAAGCATATACATACCTATCCATTTTGTACTACAACAACGTCCACGTGTACAATAATTTGTGCCACGTAATAAACAGACGTTCCAAGACCATGCGTGGTATAGTATATCGGCATATCAAAGGTAAGATCATCATTATATAAAATAACTAACAGTCGTGATCGTATTTAAGTTGTTTATTTTTATTTTCAGATGACCGGTTTAGATCTTGTAAGAGAACATATTCAGACTGTCTGCTATGAGACACAAATTACTGTATACATAGACGAGATGCTTTGAAATGTAAAATCCGAGGATAGCAACATAGATTTGCCGAAACAGGTAATGCGAATAAATGATCTACTAAAGCAATAGTGGCATTTAGAAGTTTGTTACTTTTATTTTCATATCAGTCTAGATCGCCTCCGAGAGGCGAAGACTTCGCCTGAAGACGGCAAGTAAGAAACTTGCTGAAACGTTGACGGAGAACGACGCATTGACTCGGCTATCAACCCAGAAGATTTTATCAACATAATTTAGGAAGTAGGGTACAAGTGCCAGATGATGAGGCTGATTTACACACACACACACACACACACACACACACACAAAATATCTCTTTTTAAAGTCATATTAGACATGTCATGGATTTAAATTTTCAGAAGTAAATATGAAATTCACATTTACATACTTACAGATTTAGTTTCGCAGTGATGGGACTTGTGTGTCGGCAGCACGCTGTGACCTTACAGCAGGAACCATTCCAGAATGTGCCTAAGTGGTTTAGAGAAACTTAAATCACGATAGCCGGAAGGAGACACTCCATCAGTTCGAACACGACAGCAGTCTTACAATAGCAGTGCTAACTTGTTTAGTTTATACCTGGTGTACAATACCGTCTTGTTTATATATTTTTCCAACGATGTTATAAGACATGGTAAAAAACTACTATTACAGTGTTCAATTATTTCTCAACGCCAATCCACATTTGATTTCCATTTTATAAACCACAACTTCCCATTCATCTACCTGAAGAACTGAGATGGAGTTCCTACATTGCGAGTGAGATGTTGAGCGTAGGAAGGAGATAAGATGCCAGTACTATTCTGTGTAGAGATTTGGTACAGGTTTTTTCCGAAAGCAAAAATTTATAGTGTGAAACTATATTGTTAAATGAAAGGGGTTTATTATTATTATTTAGGCCATATTTAGGTTGTATTTTTTACCAAACCATTACTCGTAGTTATCAAAGGAACACTACAGTGTACAGAATGCATTGCGTAACGGATACGTGTCAACTGTCTATTTAAATACGTTTGTTTCACTAATCTCTTTTATTTACTCAAGCAATTTATTGCACAATTTCATATCTTATAAACGTGGTAAAAAATGCTACTAAAGTTTTATGGTATTCGTTATTGGTGGACGTGAGTTCAGTGCAGACGCGAAACAGTTACTCGATGGTCATAGACAGATCTTCTTGTACAGAAATTATGAATTTTTTATGTGCGTTACTTATTTGTGAATGCACCTACATGTATAGTCAACATCTCCAGTGTTTTAAACAGATATTTATGATCAGACTGATTGACATCTTTAGTTGTTGTCTCTATTTACATTTTCTGCAATTTTGAAAACTGTGTTCATAAATAGTGCATTTTTCTGCAGAGAATAAATCCGTAGCTGAGAACTACATGTGATTTTATATAGCATGTAACTAGAAAGGACTGGATATTACACACTGATGGTGGTGGCGCCCAATACTTCTGGTTTCTTGTGAATTCCATGACATCTCCAATCTGCTACAGAGGCGTAACAATAACTTAATGAATAAAAAAATAAGTTATCTACATGTATTATAAAAATTTCTACTCCTTCCGGTCAACGTGGCTAACAGGAATGCGAACAGTTACGTTGGATGTGGCAGTTACTTAGTTGATCATTGTAAAATTACAGGGATTAACTGAAGTTCGTCCCTGGAAGTATGTACTCTGCGAAGTATGTGCACTGTCTCTCAACGAATCCTGATGATAATTCACGTGACGATTACAACTGTTTTGTACTCCTTTCCCATTAAGACCATTTGCCACAGTGGGCTATACAACGTCATGACTATGCGATCAAATTACTGGAAAGGTCTTTTGGATCCATCACATTTAAATTAGTGGCGACTGAGTGCATATATCTAAGAATTAGAAATTGCTGAGGACCCAAGTGCTGTAATAGAAATGAATGGAGAATTCCACACAAATTTAAATAAAATTTTCTAGAAAACTGATAACTTTGGTTCTCTGCAAACTGTCACTGAACTTAGATAAAATACAATTCACACAATTCTGTACTGCCAAGGCCCGACCACGCCATTGTAAACAATGTGCAAGCATATATAAATAAATGAAAAAAATTAAGTGTTATAGCATTTATATTGATGAGACCATGAAATGGAACTCACATTTTACAGATCTTCTTAAATATCTAAGTTTTCTAAGCAGTTGGGCTCATCGACAACAGCGTCATACCGTAGTTACTATTTCATGAAGTTTGTTGTCAACAATTAATGATAGTTCGAAAACAACAATAACATTCGTAACAGTAATCCTAGAAGTAAAACTGAGTTACACTATCCTTCACCTTAGCAAGAAGTAAGGTATTCAGCTATAAAAGTCTCTGACCACACACCTAATGATGTAAAGAACTTAATACATCATAAAATCAACTTCAAACAGAAACTAAAATTATACCTCTTTGACAGCTCCTTGTGTAGCACAAAATAGTTTCTGAATGTGTAACAATATTGTGTGCTTGTGGGTTGTGTGTGTATGTCTTACAGAAGAGAGAGAGAGAGAGAGAGAGAGAGAGAGAGGGAGAGAGGGAGGGAGAGAGAGAGAGAGAGAGAGAGAGAGAGAGAGAGAGATGCGTTTCACCCCATAGTAAGAGTCGCAATCACTTTCCTTGGAACACGAAAATAACTGAACAAAACTAAACTTGCCAAGTACTCATGTGGAAACTGTTACTGGACGTCAGACAGAGAAGACAAAGAGTTTATGGATAGAAGACCATTAATTGAATCTTTGATATTTACATGTAATTTATGAAGGGAAAGAACATGGCACCAGAAAAAATGAAAAGTCCATGCTGATTTCATTATTTAACTTTCTGCTGTAACAGCCCTAGGAAGACGATAGAACTAAAAATTGACCGACTTCTATAGGCCATTGATGGTCTCTACGCTGACTCAGCTTTTGCTGACAATTGTTCTGTGGTGTCGGAACCAGGCGAGCTATAGTCAAG
Source organism: Schistocerca americana (assembly GCF_021461395.2). Lineage (NCBI taxonomy): Eukaryota > Metazoa > Arthropoda > Insecta > Orthoptera > Acrididae > Schistocerca > Schistocerca americana. The sequence goes on along the minus strand of NC_060121.1, from coordinate 205,633,558 downwards.
CGCCTGAGAAATCAGACTCCCCGACCAATCCAGAACATCTGCCATACCAACTCACATCTGCTGTGGTATTATCAGACAGCCTGCTGTTACGAGCAGTTCTCGGGAGAATACTGTTGTGCAAAGCAGTGAGACAGCGTTCACAGTTTCTGAGAATGGCTGATTCACCACCATAGTCGACACATCGAGTCTGCACCTGCAAGAACATTTAGTACAACAGTCCCACAACTTTCTTTTAAACAATAGCCTGGACAGCGCTAATGATTTGACGTGATAATTTCAGCGTTAACATTTATTAGTAACAGGATTCGAAAATTTGAGGCGGTAATCACGGCATATTGTGGATGCCTGTATTAACTAGGATATTGGCGCAAATATTTGTTAATCCTGTCTGATGCAGATAACTTGTGGAGAGTAAGGCGGTCTCGTTTACTAGACGATACATATTTATATATGACTGCTTTACTTATAATCTCATCTCGGTAATTATCTTCAGTAATGAAAAGAAATTCATTTATAGCGCAACGAAAGAGGGCCCAAATATTCTAAATAGTTTATAAGATTATGGATGATTCGAGAACGTTTTAGAAGGAACATCACTACAGGCACACTTTTACGAAAAATTCATAAAACATGTGACAAATCAGGGGGATTTTTGCCAACTGTAATGCCTCTCTATTCCGAAAAGTAATCAGTTTGTTTTAGGTAATTTTCATCTTATCATCAATTCATTTACCTAGTGACATTTAGCACTTACCTAAAGCCCTTATGTCCTATTTAGATCGGATTCCTCTACAATTTATTATTTAGATTATTGTTCTGATTCCGTCTGTGTAATTAGTTTTCATTAGGGAACTTTTAATTAAAATTATAATGAATTAAAATTAGCACTGTACTTCACTTAAGGCAAAAACCAATTTCGGAACGATGGCCTATACCATTTGGAAGTTAAGCAGTCCTAATTTCCTATAAAGTAGCTTAAATTTCTTAAAACTAATTTTCACAATAATTAAATCTGAAATTCTGAACCAGTACCATTTTCAGTAGTGGATTTCGGGGCGATATTACTATTAGATCCCAACTTCGACTATATACTTTTGTTACTTGAATTTTTCCGTACCATCTGACTCACAGATTTAATTAATCAACTCATTAATCAATAAATTCGTGTAACTTACCTTCATTTGCGATATGGTGATCGTTCTTGTAAACGAGAGAATTCACTATCCAGAAAAGAAGAGGCTCGCCGTATTTTTATAAATTTGTAACTAGCAACATTTTCTGCAATCCAAGATTCTTTTTGTTCCTGTAGTTAATCAAAAACAGTAAATTCCAGCCTAACAAAAGTTCTAAGTGTTATGTTGTTTTTAAAATAACGGTTCGTTCTTGCACTTGTGTATAAGCAGTTGTACGTCACAAAAGTAGTCGGTCTGCTGATTGAAAGTAAACGACTAACATCAGTGTCGTTCGGCTCTAGTTGTTGATGCATCCCGTAGTTATATAATTACTAACAAATGACCTCTGTAACCGAAATTAATGAACGTTTGATCTGAAGTGTGTTATAATTTTCAAGACTGTGGAGTGTAACTGTCAGCGGAATAAATTATTGTTGGACTTAATAATTCGTGTTAAGAAACGAAAAAAAAAAAATGTTCAAACGTGTGTGAAATCTTATGAGACTTAACTGCTAAGGTCATCAGTCCCTAAGCTTACACACTACTGAACCTAAATTATCCCAAGGACAAACACACACACCCATACCAGAGGGAGGACTCGAACCTCCGCCGGGACCAACCACACAGTCCATGACTGCAGCGCCCTAGACCACTCGGCTAATCCCGCGCTGCTTAAGAAACGACTTAAATAAACTACCGAAGCGTAATAATCTTTAAAAAGTTATTAAGAGACTGTGCTAAATCTCAACTATGTCGTTTTTAGATAAATGTGAACTTTTATTTTGTGCGACAGCTGTAAACTTCGCCACGGCAATCGTGTGTCCTGGCCCGAAGCCTTGCGTCCATTATTTTCCTTTGCGTTCGAACTGCTCACCGTGATTAATAACTGATCTTTGAAGGAAACAAAGTGTGTATGTTCATGTCATCTGAAACATGGTTTCGTCTATTTCGGTGAACAAGCATCATCCAAATTCAATTAGATTTGGAGCTTTGCGAAGATCCAGATTGGTGATAGGAGGGAAGACTACGAAATCTAGGTCAGTTTTGTCATAAGTGTGATTAATGCAGTAATTCCCTTTCGTCTCCTCATACTCATGAAAGTTTGTGAGAACAATGGTATCTTTGACCATTATCTCATCTTCCAATAAATTAACAAATATAACCTCGACATTGCAAACTGACATTTGTCCCAGGCTTTCTTGTGAAGTTAACAGCAGTTGTTACCTAACCGCACTTCTTACAGAGTCAATAAGTAGCCTCTATTTTCAAAATAAATTTTCGAAATGCTGTACTTTCACAAGGGTATATATTGCAACAACACAGTGGTCACGTTACTATTATCTTTAGTGATTTATTTTACGCATTATGTATAAACATTTAACTACTCACCTAGGAGATAAGAAATCATACACATGTCTGTCTTATATGAACTACTATTGTATAAACATATTTTTTGCTATCTAATAGACAATATGGAAGCTATACTTCCTCTAATTTGCTCATACCCTTAAAAGGAATGAGAAAGTAACACAAGAAGGGATTAATCTGTAGCGATACTTCATCACAATATACGAAGATTTAATTTTTATATCCTCTCGTCACCTCCGTGAGGTGGAGCAGGTTAACAGTGAAACCTACAGCTTTCCTGAAGTGCCCTGCCATCTAGGTGCTGTCATTCCAACCAGGTAAGCCTTATTTGCCACTGTTAGACAGCGAATTGTTGAATTTCAGGAACTTCGGCAGCTGCAGCTTTACACTCCTAAACGGCAACAGATGAACAGCCAAGAAACAGCAATGCATCCATATCTCCTCGAGAACCTTCAGATGACATGGAATGTTCCGATGAGGAATGAATGAGATACGATACAGGGAGCATTCTGGTGTCGGTGGCTCGTAATGACAGCTAAGTCATCGTATCAAAAATTAATTAAACGTCCGGAATGAGATAGTTCCCTGACGATCACCTCTGCAGGCCTCCTACTCCAAACCAGAGTTCAAAAATGGTTGAAAGAGCTCTAAGAACTATGGGACTTAACATAGGTCAGCAGTCCCCTAGACTTAGAACTACTTAAACCTAACTAACCTAAGCACACACACACACACATCCATGCCCGAGGCAGGATTCAAACCTGCGACCGCAGCAGCAGCACGGCTCCGAACTGAAGCGCCTAGAACCGCTTGGTCAGAGAGGCCGGCCAAACCGGAGTTGCACCGTGGACATGATGTAGTGATGTAAGATCTATAGCCGCTGTGGCTTTGTGTGTTATTGATCCACTGAAGTCGGTGACTAGACGAGGAATGTTCGAGGCCAAACAGTTACATTAAGGTGCCAAAAAATTGTAATTTGAATGAGAAACTGGCTCCTACATTCAAGTTTACGTCCGCCAAATCTTGTATACGTTATTTAAACAATCATTGCTTTGTCACCTTTGTGAAAACAACTTTTCTCTTTGGAGATGTGGTCCATCTATGCAACTAAATGAAATTCTGCTTGATTTGTGTCGTATGCATCTCGCTTCCTTTGATTTATGAAACATCTTTAATGGTCTGTAACACATGTCTGTTTTAATATAATTATTGCGTTATACGTGGTGTAACAGATATAAGTGCAGATATTTCTATTGATGGCTGAGGATGGTATACTCAACAACATTATAGCAGTATTTACGTCAGCTGCAGACTAATAATTAAAGCTAATCGCGATAGTGTGTTTTCAGGTTGGTTAGCACTTCAACGTTCATGTGGCAAGAGCGAGCCATTAATGCTTGTTTCCCCTGGGCAGCAGGTCAGGTGTTGAAGAGTGACGCGTGGATGCAAAATGGCTAATGTATACTGTCAAGTGTAGTCCGCTCCGTGGTGCAGTAAAGACTGAGCAGAAAATAGCAGGTCGTAAAGTTTGTGTCATGGTTGTGGGAAGACTGTTTGACTCAGAGGGACAACAGACACACTGATCTGTGTACATATTATGGGACCACATACAGACACACGTATAGAAATATCTTCACTATACGTATGAGTTTTAAATAATCTTATTGGTTACTGGGCTTGTGCAAGCTTCTTTAAAATACAGTGTACCCAAAATAAAACTGAATGAGAGAAACAAGCTATACAACTGACATCAGCTGCAACTGGACAGATAGTGTAAGCTGGGTTGCATCTCTCGAGGTGAGTGAAATATTTTCTTGGCCAGCTTTGTTTTGTCCGTCCTGTACAGACACAGGGTGTTTCAGAGTCTTCGCAACGAACGCCTAAGACTGATAGGTCACGTCAAGGGGAACAAATTTTGCTAGCGAAAACATGTTTGCTGACGTTTCACAGTGACGATAAGTGCCCTGAGAGGTAACAGGGCACAGGCACTGCGTTGGATGCGTATGCAATGTGTGTTGTTCATTATCCAGTCATCTGCTCCGTCTGAAAGGAGCTGGGCCGAGCAAAATCAAAGTTTCTCATTAGCATCTAGTATGTCCTTCTCCGCTTGGACACACTGTTATTTTTTTCTTGTTGAAAATCAGTCTATCAGTTTAGTGGGATGGGTAGTATGCGGTACATCTGGTGAGTAGACAATGCTAGTTCCGCGACATCTCGTCATCCAAGGCCAGAGAGTACTAAATAACGTCTGGAATTGCCGGAAAGTGTCGGCAAACATTTTGTCCCTAAGAAAAGTCGGTCCCTCGGACGTGGTGTATCACTCTTAGACGTTTGATGCAAGGACTGAGAAACAACCTGTATACCAGAATAGCGGAGCAGGCCGGCAAAGGCGGGGGAGGATGAGGAAGCTGAAATGCTGAAATCGAGTTTCTGCTCTCTGAGTGAAACATGCGATAAGTTTGGGTGTCTTCTTAACAAGAGGGCTATATTACGGTGCTGACAAAGAGGACCTAAAGACCAACTGCGATAGCTTTAGAAAGTTTAAATCCTTGATGTGGATGCTGAACTGCAGTACGTAAGCATTTTGGAGTGCAGAACGAAAGTGTAAAGCCGCGGTGTCATCAAAATATCATGCCTTTTCTTTGCTAAATGCAGCATCGAAAGCACCTTCTAGAATTTAGGGCAAGCCGTCCAAACCCTGCTGACAGTCGCTGTCTCTATCGCCTTCAGCAAACTTAAGCTTATATTTTTGTGTTTCGGAGCACCTAGGATACGACGTTAGTGTTGTGAACTTGCTCTACTTGGTGCTGAAAGGGAGGAGACAGAAAAATTTAAGTTGACATGGCGACTGAGCAATTTCTAATAGCTAAAACTCGAATAACATTTTTTTGCGTATGTCAGTCATCTGATCAAAGTTTTAATAACTTTTATTTTTTCTTGTTGAAACAAGAAAAATGTTTTCGGATCGCTGCGGGAAAATCACAGTCAGTGTTCCTTGTGTTAGTTTCCTGTTTCTCGTTCCTGCGAAACAGTCATCTGAAAACATTTTTCGATTGCAAAAAATATGACTCAAGTCCTTTATCATTTTGAACTTTTTCATGAAAAACAAAACGAGTCTCAATTTTATTACAGTTTCAGTTTATGTTAATGTGTGGTGTACTGTTATAGCAGTGGACTTCTAGCAGTGAATTAACATATCCTATCACGCTAAGACAATCGCGCAACAAGAGCCGAGCATCGTCAGAAGGGAGTATATGTTCTGAGTTTCCCGTGGACAGAGTTCTGATGTAGTACGGAAAACATTTACACCACAGTATGGGACTGAAATGGATTGGCAACTGGAAACGTTCTCCGAAGCTGAAGAACGCCGAAGTAAGATTCTCGTGGGCCGAACGTCAAAACTTCACACAGATTCACCGTAAAAATCTGACTGTATATGGACCAAATTCAACGTTGCGTTGAGCCGTAGCGAAATGGTGCCAAGAATTTGACCAGTGTCACACAGACGTGGGTGACGTCGATCGAGAAAGAAGGTCGTGGACATCGACCACAGACGATAATGTTAAGGAAGTCAAGGAATTCATTCGCAGGAGGCGCAGGTTTAGCGGCGATGGGGACCTTCACACAGCGGTACTCGAATGACTCCGTTACCAAGTACGGCAAGTTGAAAAAAGAGAAGAGCGTGAGAGAGAGAGAGAGAGAGAGAGAGAGAGAGAAGTGATATATATGTGCGTATAATAAACCCTTTCCCCTCTAAAATATTTCTCTCCTTCATACCTCCTCTGTGTTACCACAGATGACGTGTCGCTGTTCTCATTTGTACTAAGATTGCAGTACACACATGGTGCCTATTTGCTTCCACCGCCATGAGTAGAATGCATAAGTTCTAATAAGTGTTCACCAACCTGCAGTCTTCAACAGTTGTTGTCCCCAGGGCAGAAAACAGCACATAGATCATGAATCCGTAATCTTAAGGTTGGAAGAAACTCTTACCGAGGAACTGTTGGTTTAGAAACGATCAAATTTCCAATCGCAAAATCTTGTACATGGCTGCACGTTCAGAGACCGTTAATGGTTACGATTGAAAGAAAATCAGCCCTCGGTCATTATTTTTAACAAATTAACCTGGTTTCGTCACTCCTAGAAGTGTCGAAACCAGGTTAATTTGTTAAAAATAGTGACCGAGGGCTGATTTTCTTTCAATCGAAATCTCAAATCAGTTTTTTTATACGGGATGCCACTCGCTTTTTATTGACAGAACACGGGAAAATGCACAATTAAATTCGTTTTTAGAGTCACGAATGATTTTTATTCTTCAACAAATTAATGAATTGCCTATTTCCGTTATTAGTATCACTCTGTTCTCAACTGTATGCCAAAATAACAATACACTGCTAATAAAGTCTTAACTAACATTTACTGCGGCGGACTACATGTCCGTCTTCCGAAACTGCCGAACCAGCTCTGATTCACACACTACACAATGCTAACTAAGTCTTAATTGATGCCACGGCGGACAATATGTTCGTCCTCGGCCACTGCCGAACGAACTATGATCTTAGAGCAGAACCACTTCGCCAGCCATCCAGCCTAGGCTCGATCCGAAGATCACCGAAGTGCTTCGTGTGCATTTCCGTTTTGCAGTTGTTTATTATTCTGCTGGTTATTAATACTTATGAAATAATGGAATGATAGCACGCTATTGAAATATGCTTTAATTAGAATTTCAAGGAAGTACGCTGTTTAATTTGTCTAACAGTAATAATAATAGAAGATTGTCATTTTGGCGCGCAACTTCCGAACGTCGCAGCCAATCGCGGAGAAGGACCACAAATTAGGCGGTGTTTCTCACGATACCCCTACCGAACAAACCATCTGCTATCGGTACCTCACACCACATTACGTCGTCAGCTCACTGCTGCCTTCCCAGCTGCTCTAAGAAGAGCTCCACCTAGCCGAATGTGATAGCTGTAAAACCAGAAATATTACACAAGGAGTGGATTTCTGTTGTCGAGGAACTGAACGATGTGAAAAACGTTCTGACTACGTTTGCGGGGCCTTGATGACTATGTTGGAAAAAAAAGAATAAAAGCGTCTTATATCTGTGTCACTTTGAACTGCAGTGCAACATCCAATAAAAGCTATTTGTCCTGCCACAATAATGTGTAACACTATTTTAAGCCCCCTCGTAGTTAAGATATAGCGATATCTCAACTACTTTTTTAAATATACACTACTGGCCATTAAACTTGATACAACAAGAAGAAATGCAGATGATAAACGGGTATTCATTGTACAAATATATTATACTAGAAATGACATGTGATTACATTGTCACGCAATTTGGGTGTATAGATCCTGAGAAATCAGTACCCAGAACAACCATCTCTGGCCGTAATAACGGCCTTGATATGCCTGGGCATTGAGTCGAACAGAGCTTGGATGGCGTGTACAGGTACACCTGCCCATGCAGCTTCCACACGATACCACAGTTCATCAAGAGTAGTGACTGGCGTATTGTGACGACCCAGTTGCTCGGCCACCATTGACCAGACGTTTTCAGTTGGTGAGAGATCTGGAGAATGTGGTGGCCAGGACAGCAGTCGAACATTTTCTGTATTCATAAAGGCCCGTACAGGACCTGCAACATGCAGTCGTGCATTATCCTGCTGAAATGTGGGGTTTCGCAGGGATCGAATGAAAGGTAGAGCCACGGGTCGTAACACATCTGAAATGGAACGTCCACTGTTCAAAGTGCCGTCAATGCGAACAAGAGGTGACCGAGACGTGTAACAAATGGCACCCCATACCATCACGCCGGGTGATACGCCAGTATGGCGATGACGAATACACGCTTCGCATGTGCGTTCACCGCAATGTCGCCAAACACGGATTCTACCATCACGATGCTGTAAACAGAACTTGGATTCATCCGAAAAAATGACGTTTTGCCATTCGTGCACCCAGGTTCGTCGTTGAGTACACCATCGCAGGCGCTCCTGTCCGTGATGCAACGTCGAGGGTAACCGCAGCCATGGTCTACGAGCTGATAGTCCATGCTGCTGCAAATGTCGTCGAACTGTTCGTGCAGATGGTTGTTGTCTTGCAAACTTCCCCATCTGTTGACTCAGTGACCGAGACGTGGCTGCTAACAGTGATTGGATCTCGACCAATGCGAGCAGCAATGTCGCGATACGATAAACCGCAATCGCGATAGGCTACAATCCGACCAGAACGACCTAGAAGCATTGTGGGTCTGGCGTTTGATGTTGGAAAATCGGTAACTTCTTGTCGAAACAGGCAGCCAAAAGGTTCCGGAAAAAAAAGAAGAGGGGTGAGTGAGGGTTAAACAATAAAACGAGGACTGATGGGTCGATGGATGGAGAAAGGGGCTCAAAATCGAATTGTGAAGGATGCATCAATGTTTTGTAGCCGTTTATTCCTTTATTTAGAACTGTCAGTGAAACACAAGAAAATCCTGAAAGTCTGTCACTGTGCAACCCCATCTTACGGTAATTACTGTGTGTCATGAGACGTGTATCGCACTACTGGTAGAGTAACCCGACCTCTGGCTGTAGGCAGGTTTTGCTCGGCTCCGGTGTGCACTCACGGTGAGAATGTTAAGACCAGTCCGAAAGGCCGAGACTGCATTCTGATCACGTTCCGGACTGCCTTCTGCCGTTGGCAGTCCCAGTCTTAAGAGTTGGCCCTCCTGTCTGTTACCTGCTGTGAAGCGGGACATTCACATTACACGCTCCTCGCATTGAATTACGAATGCACCGAGGAAATACAGCGTGTTCTCATTTTATTTCATTTATCTGTATTAGCTGTGACGCATGGCAGATGGAAGCAAAGATTATTATACTGCCAAAATCACAGCACTTTACTATCCTGTTTGACAAGAACAGCCCAGCAGAAGACTGACATCTTGTAATAAGTTAATACTGTCATAGCTCAATTATTTAAGCTATTATTTCTGAGAGAACTGGCGAAAACAGTTCAGCGATGACCAATCAAGTGATCGCTGAGTAATTTCTCTGTATTTATCTAGATGATTAGAACGAGATAATTAAGATTGTACAAGGCAGGCTTTCTCGGACAGTATTTACATCCTTGGTGAATATTGTTTTAGTGAAATTAGTCTGTCGTCCTTAAATCAGGCCGTCGTCCAGGGAATATTCCCGTTCTTATTTTAGATGACGATATAGTGGAATACGGTCATGGGTCGTACACAAATATTGTTTGATTTTACGAAATGGTGTGTCCAGTCTGCCTGTTGGTATAATACTGTCCTCATTGTTCCATTTACTCCTGTTATTTTTTGTGATTGAGCTAGCGACATGAAGATTACCAGAGGTCAGATTGGTACCTATGTTATTTTCATTACTGACAAGGGAAACTCCCTACTGCAACCCCCTCTCAGATTGAGCGGTAAAATGGCCCAGTACATAGCTCGTCAAAAAGTGAACACAGATCAAACGTGAAAACGGTAAGAAGGTGAAAAAAGAAGCAAAACAGTAACAATGAACGGTCCAAGCTCAAGATACGCAAGATCGAGCGGATTGCAAAAACCACGGTGTCGTGGTTGTGGTCACAATTTTAGGCCGCAAAAAGAGAGATATGTGTGTTCAAATCGTCTTCGCTGCCCATTTTTTTTCACAAGATTATAGACTTCCGTCTGGTCACTTTCTGTAGTTTTGGGAACTGCCATACTATACATTAGTTACAGAATGTGAGTCATGTGGCAGAATACATTACCGACGCCAGTAAATGTGATGAATAGTGAGAGCAGGCGAGATACCGTGTAGTCCTCTCACAGAACAGCACGTCTCGGCTGCAAAGCCTCTCCTGGGCTCTTAATCATATCAGCTGGAGCCCAGACGACTTGAAAACCGTGGCCTGATCAGATGCCTGAATTCTGTTGGTAAGAGATGACGGTAGAGCTCGAATGTGGAGCAGACGTCACGAAGCCATGGACCCAAGGCACAATGCAAGCTCGTTGTGGCTCCATAATGGCTGTGTTTTCATGGACTGGACTGAGTCCTCTGGCCCAACTGAACTGACCGTCAACTTGAAATTTGTTTAGATACTTGCAGATCAGGTGTTCTCAAATAACGATGGAATTTTTATGGATGGCAATGCACCATGTCACTGAACCACATTTGTTCGCGATTGGTTTGAAGAATATTCTGGAAGATTCGAGCGAATGGTGTGGCCTCAGAGATCGCCGGCTATAAATCCCATCGAACATTTACGGGACATAATCGAGAAGTTAGTTCGTGCACAAAATTCTGAACCGGCAACACTTATGGACAGGCTATACAGGCAGCACGGCTCGATATTTCTGCAGGGGACTTCCAATAACTTGTTGTGTGCATGCTAAGTCAAGATACTGCGCTACACAGGACAAAAGGAGCTCCGACAAGATATTAGGAGTTATCCCACGACCTTTGTCACCTCGGTGTATGATTGCACGACATATAGTTCAGGCGCCGTAGACAATCAGATGCGAGGGAAGAACTTATGTTTCATTCAGATTTAACGCAAAATGTCAGAGTATATGCATCCAGTGTTTCTAACAAACTTCAAGCATTATTTCACACGTTTTCTAAACTCTTTCTCGTTTACATTCTTAACGTAAAATAACCAACACATTAACTCATTTATCAGGTAATCAGACGTCTGAAGCTGTTTTATATAACGAAGTTCGATTCTTTAAAGAATCAGGGGTTTACTGGTAATTTATAAGAATGTTATTATGTCCTGTGTAACATCTTTGGTCACGATTCTACCATCTTTACCGAGGTTTTTGTGACAGATACTACTTCAGTCTTGTCATGTGCTTCGCCACGTTGCCTACTGCGTTCTGTATGTACTCCGGTATTGTAGTTGGCTTTATCGTGTTGGTTTATGGGATAATACCTGTTAATAGTTATAAATTGCTGTGCATCTGATTAATGATGACTGTAAATATACAACGCGTCAAGAATATTGAATAGCATATTCTGTTTTAATTCTGAAGGCTTCCACGGCCAGAGACAGTTAATATAAAAGTCTTCTTGGTACTGTAGGCGTCAAATTGTAAAAAACCATCACCAAGGTTTCGGCCAGGGTTATAGTGGCCTTCTTCTGGGACAATATTATGACTGTTTGTGTAATTAATAACTGTGCCTAATTTTCTGTCCTTTTAGTGGCACGTAGATACTTCAGGATGTTGTTTAGTAAAAATGATAATACAGTGAAAGGTGGCTACACTGAGCCACTGCGCCAGAGATTGCGCCAAAGAGTACTATTAAGCCGCCTCCACAGTGCTTGTTGAGAGCTCGTGGTAGACAGTGCTTGTTGAGAGCTCGTAGAAGTCAGTGCGTGGGCAGAGCTCGTAGAAGACAGTTCGTGTTGAGATGTGCTAGCGGGCAAGGCTTGTCGAGATGTTGTAGTAAGGAGTGTTTGTTCCATGTTTTATCCAGTTATTTGATGGGAGAGATAGCAGATGTTATTGTAATGATCAGAGTGCATTTCGTCAATATATATGAAGGTAAAAACCACAATGTTCTTCTATTATTTGTGTGTCTGAAATAATGCATCATTACAGGTTCAGTCAACAAAGCATCTGGCTTGTGTTCTTGTATTAGAGTGAATTCTGGTTTTCTTGCGTAATTATAGTTTTTCTAATTTTCTTTTATCACGTCAGTATAATTGGTATTTAAAAATTCTTGTCTTGTTGGAGAAGAACCGTGCCAGATGTGTACGTTGAGTCACACTCCCACATACAGAACAGTTACTCTTGTGCTTATTGGTTTTGTAGGTTTTATAGTTGCTGGGGACTTAATTAATTAACTGTGTTTACAAAAATTTTCTTTCATTGTTTGTTGCAGTCAGATTGCGTAATAATTCTAGTCAGGGCCAACCGTTTACGAGAATAGCGTAATCGGACAGACAGCTACGAAAAATTTAAAAAGTATTTTCAATCATATTTAATTAAGCCCCCATGCACGTGGCGACCGCTGCTTCGGATCGTCCCTTGGAATCTTCTGATGTAAAAATAGTAGATGGTAGTATTGTTGTAGTAATTTGTAGTTAGTAATTGTAGTCTATTTTGCATGTGTAGACTTGGTAATTGGCATTCTTCTAATGGTATTTTTTAAAATTTAATTTTTATTGCCTTGTATACGCGTTTGACAATCTAGTGCAATTATTTCGATTGTTCGATTGATCGTGTTTGAGGGAGACATTGCATGTAAATGGTATTGTTGGAGATAAAGAGTCATTGTGTGTAATTTTCGTACAGTGACGATTTTTTTTTTATGTTTTGTAAATGATTATGCGGTCGATGAAAAAGGCGAAAATGATGAATAGTGAGAATGACGAAATTGTTGACATGGCGAACTCGCCAACACAGGAGAACAGTGTGATGAATAATGAAGTGGAAAACAATGAGATAAGTCGGGAAAATAGTCCGGAACCATTTCAAAATTTTTCTCGATCAGAAAATTCACAGAATACGAGATTAACGATAGAAGATTCTGAAATAGTATTGAACACAGACAGCTTTACAGCTATGACGAAGGAAGCTGGTTTTGCGGGAAATGTTAGGGGCGAAAAGAATTCTGAAACAGTTAACATGGAGCAGTTGATGAGTGCAATATTAAATTTGGGATCTCGGTTAGACTCACAAAAGGGAACAATGGAAAAACGGTTAGACTCACTGGGATCACAAATGGGAACAATGGAAACACGGTTAGACTCACTTGGATCACAGTTAGGATCTGAATTAAAAACAGAGATAGGAACTTTGGAAACACGGATAGATTCACGAATAGGGACATGTTTCAAAAATATGAAAGATGAATTAAAGAAAGAAATCTGAGAAGAAGTACAACCGATTTTGAATGCTCACAATAATAGATTAATTGTAGTAGAGATCAGACAAAGGGAACAGGATAGAGAACAGGAAGAAAGAGATCGCGTGATAGTACAGAAATTTTCAGAGTTAAATTTACAACGTGCAAAGGATAAGGAAGAAATATTTAAGAAAATCGAGGAATCCGTACCAAATGACAGATTAAATAACCTAACACAACAATATGAACAGCTAGCTACCAAATGTGTCAATACTGAAACCCGAGTCGCGACACTTACGGAAGACGTAAATAAACAGAAAGAACAAGTAGGTGACTTATCGGAAAGAGTTGAGGAGATTTCAGACAAATTGACAAATCTTAGTTTAAATGGGGACAGAGATTCAGATGATACAGCACCATTGCCATTTGCAGAAACCGAAGAGTATCAGAACATAAATAAACATGTTGAAAATCAGGGAAAATTTAATGAACGCGTGAAAAGGGAATTTGAGGCTTTAAAAAAGCAAGTCAAACAAATAGAAGGCGAAATTGTAGGAAAAGACAGTAGAGGAAATTTAGAATCACAGGTAGCAGAGGGGTTTGAAGAAAATAATTTGTTTCATTTACGGGATGCAACAAGAGAGCGCCAGGCGCGCGAACTTTACAATAATCGACATTCGGACTGGGACAGACGCGGTAGGTCTTTGTCGCCACGAGGCGAAAACTTTGACTATAAACACTTTTTGACTGTTCGGAAATTTAAGATCTTCCGCAATTCTAAGAATGACATACATCCATGTGCATGGTTAGATCAATTTATGTACGCACTCCCGCCAGATGTGCCACAAAGACACAAACTGGAAATTATGTGCGGCTATTAATGTCCTCCGGGGATTCACTACTCTAAGTGAATATGTGCAGTAGCGTGCATAGGGCCCCGAGCTGTAGTGGTGCTATTTCCCTTTTAGTTTTCTGCACCGCTGCCTACTCTTTTACCATTCTTTGCATCTGTCAAAACAACTCTTCGACTATCAATCTATCTAGTGAGTAAGTAAATAATAACCGGATATGACCGTTTTACCCAAAAGTGACTTTGGAATTTACCGTTTGGACTTACTATATTTTCTGCAGCATTCATTCCTAGTTTAAATGAAATTTTACCTGTTTATCTTCGTGACAATATTACTTCATATGTTGACGATATTCTTATTGCTAAACGTTCTTGGAGTGAGCACAACAAAATTTTGGATTCATTATTATGTATTTTTGCAAGAGTTGGCATTACAGTGAACTTCGAAAAATCTGAATTTGGTCGTTCTCAGGTGAAATTTCTCGGTATTCTTCCTGATCCAAAAAAAATTATACGCTATTCGTAATTATGCTGTACCTACCACAAAACGTGAGGTTCGTAGTTTCCAAAATTTTTGTGGAATGATATACTTGTGAACAGCTAACAGCTAGATGTAAACATGCGGAGAGTACAAGGATACCCGCTGTGTTTTGGCGGCGGCACATACTCAAAGCAACAGTCGAGTCTGCGCGCCGCACAAGGCAGTCGTTGACCGCGAACAATTGCTTCCTACGTCACGCGCCTACAGCTGATCGAGCGCTCAGTGCGAATGCACTGACAGCTATAAACAAATACACAGTCTAATTTCTCCGATTAAATTCAGTATAAAGCCATAGTGACTTGATGAATTATGTTATTAACATTCAGTATTTTTCAGGATACGGTTCTATAAAATATTTAAGAACTTCAGGTAAATTCTGTATGTCTCCGAAGTTAAGACGACTTGCTATCGAGAAATTTTCAGGAAGAATGTAATTTCGAAGAAGAAACTAATAAGCTAAAAAGGGTAACTATTAATTGAGTTCATTTTTCAGGTAACATATTTCCACTCAGGTACGTACTTTAGACGTAATTTGCTGCTCGCGATTACGTGATTCATACTTTGTGCTAATTTCATGTTCTATGAATTTACTTGTGAAGCGACGTGCTTGCGTACATTTGCTGATTTTTGTCAATGTTTTATTAATGAACTGGGTTGTAACTTGTGTATATTATGCATCGCTTGACTGCACTGCTTTTTCACTGATGTCATATTTTTTAATTATGTGCATGCTGTGCTTATTTATTTAAATTATAATCGTCACCTGATTAGTTGTACTGATATGTATGTAAGTTATACTTTGTGATTTATCTGCTTGCGCCTTCATGTTTACTTATTAAGATGACATATGAACATTTATTTGCTTATGCTGATATGATGCTAATGACATGTTTACTGCTTTACGTATGGATTGCATATTTATACATATCTGTTGTTGTCATAACTACTCTTTAATTTGGTGTATAGAAATGCTGATATTCTGTGTACAAACAGAGAGTTTAGGCCACACTATTGGATTAATTATAGATTGTTCGCTTGGCAGAGCCTCGTTGTAGGAATTGTGCTGCATCCACTTTTTGACATTCTGTTCTCTACTGGTATATTTACTCGCTATTGCATGTTTTGCTTACGCTCAGTGCCTTATATTTTTAAGATAAGAAAATGAACTGCTATAACTCGACGAACGACATTGGTACAAAGAACTTCGTTGAAGTCACATGAGCTGAGGTTTTATGGAAGCTGTATAAATTTATGCTAATAGGCAGGAAGCTAACGACATGACATACCAAAACTAGGTTTAGACCATTGACAGTTATTACACTGCATTTTTCGTGAGCAATTGAAATAGGAAGTGACACTTGACACAAGAAGTACACCACATGCTTGCTTCTGCCATAATTCTTGAAGTGGTGTACACACTGTGAAATATTGTGATCATTCACATTCCGTAATCATACTTAATTACTGAGAGTTATTCGAAGTAAGTCTGTTAGAGGTCATGTATGCATTTCTGTTGTTTATAATTCATAATGAGTAGAAGATTTGGGTCAGACGGATTACACAGAGGTTGTGTGTTGACAATGTGTCTTCAGATTGTATGGGAGGATGCACTGAAGTTTGCATTAGGATTTTATCTGTACTTGTTCGAGGAGACTGACTAGAGGAAAGAGTTGTGTTGGAAGTGAGATGATATTGGCAATAAGGTTCATATGTATCGACGTATTGAAGAGGTATTATTGAGGTATAGAGATTATATGAAGTTGATGATTATTGGAGTTTTTGTGGACAAGAGGTAAGGTAAATGCTATTATTGATAATAAGGTTTATATGTATCGACGAATTGAAGAGGTATTATTGAGGTATTATTGAGATTATGTGAAGTTGATGATTATTGGAGTTTTGGTGGATAAGAGGTAAAGTAAGTGAGATGCATTTTTTTTTGTTGGTCTTATGGAACAAGGAGGATGAAGATAGCAGACTAGAACACTAAAGTAGAAGGAAGATAGTCTATACACACACTTTGTTAAATCACTAAGCAGTATATACTTTTTTTTGAAGAGAGGAAGTACACTCCTGGAAATTGAAATAAGAACACCGTGAATTCATTGCCCCAGGAAGGGGAAACTTTATTGACACATTCCTGGGGTCAGATACATCACATGATCACACTGACAGAACCACAGGCACATAGACACAGGCAACAGAGCATGCACAATGTCGGCACTAGTACAGTGTATATCCACCTTTCGCAGCAATGCAGGCTGCTATTCTCCCATGGAGACGATCGTAGAGATGCTGGATGTAGTCCTGTGGAACGGCTTGCCATGCCATTTCCACCTGGCGCCTCAGTTGGACCAGCGTTCGTGCTGGACGTGCAGACCACGTGAGACGACGCTTCATCCAGTCACAAACATGCTCAATGGGGGACAGATCCGGAGATCTTGCTGGCCAGGGTAGTTGACTTACACCTTCTAGAGCACGTTGGGTGGCACGGGATACATGCGGACGTGCATTGTCCTGTTGGAACAGCAAGTTCCCTTGCCGGTCTTGGAATGGTAGAACGATGGGTTCGATGACGGTTTCGATGTACCGTGCACTATTCAGTGTCCCCTCGACGATCACCAGTGGTGTACGGCCAGTGTAGGAGATCGCTCCCCACACCATGATGCCGGGTGTTGGCCCTGTGTGCCTCGGTCGTATGCAGTCCTGATTGTGGCGCTCACCTGCACGGCGCCAAACACGCATACGACCATCATTGGCACCAAGGCAGAAGCGACTCTCATCGCTGAAGACGACACGTCTCCATTCGTCCCTCCATTCACGCCTGTCGCGACACCACTGGAGGCGGGCTGCACGATGTTTGGGGCGTGAGCGGAAGACGGCCTAACGGTGTGCGGGACCGTAGCCCAGCTTCATGGAGACGGTTGCGAATGGTCCTCGCCGATACCCCACGAGCAACAGTGTCCCTAATTTGCTGGAAAGTGGCGGTGCGGTCCCCTACGGCACTGCGTAGGATCCTACGGTCTTGGCGTGCATCCGTTCGTCGCTGCGGTCCGGTCCCAGGTCGACGGGCACGTGCGCCTTCCGCCGACCACTGGCGACAACATCGATGTACTGTGGAGACCTCACGCCCCACGTGTTGAGCAATTCGGCGGTACGTCCACCCGGCCTCCCGCATGCCCACTAGACGCCCTCGCTCAAAGTCCGTCAACTGCACATACGGTTCACGTCCACGCTGTCGCGGCATGCTACCAGTGTTAAAGACTGCGATGGAGCTCCGTATGCCACGGCAAACTGGCTGACACTGACGGCGGCGGTGCACAAATGCTGCGCAGCTAGCGCCATTCGACGGCCAACACCGCGGTTCCTGGTGTGTCCGCTGTGCCGTGCGTGTGATCATTGCTTGTACAGCCCTCTCGCAGTGTCCGGAGCAAGTATGGTGGGTCTGACACACCGGTGTCAATGTGTTCTTTTTTCCATTTCCAGGAGTGTATTTGCATATCTTGGCTCACTGACAGTTGTTCAACAACAGTACATTTGATCTGGCTTGGGAAACATTGGTCTTGACATGATGACTATGACGATGACCTAACTATTATTGACTGTTATACATTTCTGCCACTACTACTTGATACACATGATGAACATCGGATTTTGACAGAATTACATTTACACAGTTAACACCATTCAATTACACAGTAGTACTTAATGTGGATGAAAGATGAATGAGTGTGTTTTGTGTGTTTTCCTTTCCTAATCCTACCCACCTATCTCGTAAATATTATTTTATTTGTTTGTAGTGGCTTGCACTGACACCCATAAATATTATAGGTTTAATGATATTTGAGTATTTGTAATAGTTAATATGGAAATTATCTGACATCATTTGTGTGTTTGTTATAATTTATATGTCTAGTGTGTAAAAGCATTTGTATGTGTATTCAAACTATTGTTCATGCCTGAACTGTCTGATAAGTGATGGTGAATATTACGAACTGTTACCTGCACCTCTTCAACATAATGGGTGCCACTTAGAAACGTTTAATTTCTGCTGATGAACAGTGTGATTAGTGATGTGCATTCAAACTATTGTTCATGCCTGAACTGTCTGATTAGTGAGGGTAAATATTATGAACTGTTACCTGCGCTTTTTCAGCATAATGTGTGACACTTAGGAATGATTAATTTCTGCTGATGAACTGTGTGATCAGTGATAGTGAATATCATGGACTGCTCTCTGGACCTGCTCATCATTGCTAGGTGCAACTGATGGACTACTTGTATGGAAATGATGTCACTTGTTGGTGTCTGCACCTGCTCAACATTGCTGGGTGCAACTGATGGACTGCTTCTACTGAAATGATGTCACTTGTCGGTGTCTGCACCTGCTCAACACTGCTGGGTGCAACTGATGGACTGCTTCTACTGAAATGATGTCACTTGTTGGTGTCTGCACCTGCTCAACATTACTGGGTGCCACTGATGGACTGCTTCTACTGCAATGATGTCACTTGTTGGTGTCTGCACCTGCCCAACATTACTGGGTGCACAGATGAAGCTACTTCTATGGAAATGATGTCACTTGCCGGTGTCTGCACCTACTCAACATTGCTGGGTGCCACTGATGGACTGCTTCTACTGAACTAATGTGACTTGTTGCTGTGTGTACCTCTTCAACTTTACTGGGTGCCACAGATGGAACTGCTTCTACTGAAATGATGTCACTTGTTGGTGTCTGCACCTGCTCTCAACATTGCTGGGTGCAACTGATGGACTGCTTCTACTGAAATGATGTCACTTGTTGGTGTTTGCACCTGTTGACCATTGCTGGGCTGGAATTATCAACTATTTGTTTTTTTTTGAATAATTAAAAGTATTTTATGTGAACATTTGTATAAACTGATTTTTTTATGTATTGTGTAAACTATTATGTAAAGCCACATGTATGAAAAGAATTTGTATTGCCTACTGTATTTTATATATTAAGTTATTGAAAGGTCAGTGCAAAGCCAAAATTTTAACTAATTATGTGATATTTAGGTATTAATATTATCTTTTATTTTTGTCTGTATTTTTCTGGACGAATTTGGTGGTATTTTCACCACCAATGCTGGCAAAAATACCATCAAATTCTGGCCTGTGGAGGAGGGGCATATGAAAGGTGGCTACACTGAGCCACTGCGCCAGAGATTGCGCCAAAGAGTACTATTAAGCCGCCTCCACAGTGCTTGTTGAGAGCTCGTGGTAGACAGTGCTTGTTGAGAGCTCGTAGAAGGCAGTGCGTGGGCAGAGCTCGTAGAAGACAGTTCGTGTTGAGATGTGCTAGTGGGCAAGGCTTGTCGAGATGTTGTAGTAAGGAGTGTTTGTTCCATGTTTTATCCAGTTATTTGATGGGAGAGATAGCAGATGTTATTGTAATGATCAGAGTGCATTTCGTCAATATATATGAAGGTAAAAACCACAATGTTCTTCTATTATTTGTGTGTCTGAAATAATGCATCATTACAGGTTCAGTCAACAAAGCATCTGGCTTGTGTTCTTGTATTAGAGTGAATTCTGGTTTTCTTACGTAATTATAGTTTTTCTAATTTTCTTTTATCACGTCAGTATAATTGGTATTTAAAAATTCTTGTCTTGTTGGAGAAGAACCGTGCCAGATGTGTACGTTGAGTCACACTCCCACATACAGAACAGTTACTCTTGTGCTTATTGGTTTTGTAGGTTTTATAGTTGCTGGGGACTTAATTAATTAACTGTGTTTACAAAAATTTTCTTTCATTGTTTGTTGCAGTCAGATTGCGTAATAATTCTAGTCAGGGCCAACCGTTTACGGGAATAGCGTAATCGGACAGACAGCTACGAAAAATTTAAAAAGTATTTTCAATCATATTTAATTAAGCCCCCATGCAACAGCTGTGTGAGAACCAAGATTCTTCAAACAATTCCAGCAGCTCTAAATCATCATCGTCTCGTCAAAATGATATGTATATTTCTGTGTCATACACTTCGTCCCCTAATGCCCACGGAAATTTTGTTATTTTTTGTTTTTTAGACATGTTTTCCTTTTATTATTTGTGATTTTTTGTTATTTTTCGTAATTTTTCATGCTTTTTAATTTTTTAATTATACCTTTTTAATTTCTTGTTCTATAGTTACGCATATTTTATCCATATACGAATGACGCTGTATATGTAAACATGTGAAAATTAACAATGAGTATTTGATGCAGTGGCCAGAATAACAGCAAACATAAATACGATACCGAACGACATAATAAATGCTGTACCAAATTTATGATAAAATTTACGTAAATAGATTTTTATTACGTACATAAATTTACGATGCGGCCATACATAGATAAACTTACTATGCAAACAAAAATGTATAACGGTTGTACCAAAAGGACGCGGTCACATGCCTCATGTGCAGTAGCAGCTTCGAAACTTAGGAAATTGTGCAGGTCTCTCCGTGTCCAAATGCTGCTGTTAAAAGAGGTTGCTTGTCAAATGACGTCAGGATGGCAAAAGGCTTTTCCTAATTTAACAGCGGTATATGACTGTACTTTATTGCGTTTCTTAAAAGTAGTTGCAAAGTAACCCGCAAGAACCCTGTGACAAACCACAGGAAATAGTACGAATTAACACGCAGACGAAGTTGGAATCGGCCATTATAAAATATGGAAGTATCTTCGTAATGAATAACGAAGTGTGGGCAACAATTCGCTAGGATTTCTGGCTCTTCGACATCCAATTATTTGACGACTAGCAGGAAGAAGTATCCTACGACACGAAAAGTACAAACTGACAGTTTCATTAATTTGACTAATTGACAGTTTATTTGATCATTAGCTAGATGAAGATTTAACACGTTGGCCAATTAACTGGAGGATCAAACTATGTGCAATTTACTGAGATTCGTACCTATCTAACTTACCTATGAGCTGATCGAACGTTTCATTTAGCTACTTCTGAAAATTTCCCGAATGATGTAAATAAGATGTTGCATCTGAGATAAAACAAAAAAAAATCTGACTGTCTCATGAATCGTTCACTACATGAACGCTCAATGATTTTCGCAACAAATAATAAACTATTGAAAAGCAAAAATCGTTTTATTATCTCTTATCTTAAAATTCTTGTCATTGTTTTAATTAAAGCATGCAGTATTGAGAAATTTAGAAACCGGCGCTAGAAAAAACCACGTGTTAATTTTTGCACGATATATTGCAACAACCAATCCGAAAGGAGTGTGAGTATGATTGGCTAAAGTAAGCAGAAGAATTGCGAAGCAATGTATGCACAACAAAATACCATCAACTCTTCAATCCTGTATGAAAATTGACGAACTTAAGCTTGTTTTGCCCGAAAATAAATTTTGCCCAAGATAGCATTGCACATTTTTTTTAAAATACGCACTAATGCATTTTCTGTTCGTTAAAAACAATGTGACCTTTTTCTGACAATTGTTTTTATAGCAATCCTCGGGTTAGTTTAATTTTCTGTGTGATCATCGAGAAAACTTTAAATGCTCTAGCAAACAGTATATTATTTTGGTTTGATACATTCAGTCTTTTGCATGTCGAAAGATTTTTCCACGATTTTAAGGCACTGGTGAATAAAATCTTTAACATATGAACAACGAAACGATAATGAATTATAATAAACGGTATTTTAAATTATACCCAAATGCAACGCTTAAAATGCAACGCATTGCTACGAAACACAGTTTCATGTGCAAACTCGCGACTTTTCGCACGTAAAACTAGAACTGTTAAAAATTTTTTGAAAGCGCTATTTATAACTACCGTAAGAATATGTATTTTTTACCGTCTCAGCACTTCGATTCACGTATAGCCGGACTTGACTTGCATTTTATGTGCAAGTTTAGACCGCTACATCGTGGCAACCAATAAAGCTTTCACAAAACAACAGGATGACACTAAATTACACATATTTGTCTACATTATCAAAAAATTTGAACCCATTCACACAAGTTTGAAATACAGCAACGGTGCGCGTAAAAATGTCCACAAAAACATGTTTATTGCACGTAAAATCCGAATGAAGCTAGATTTATGAAAGTAAGTTTTTAATTTTATCGAAAGAACGCATTTTTGTTAATATGATTCACTTTAAACCGTTTTCATAAATTCAATTCATGCAAGAACGAATTTTACGTGCTACAATTAACTCGAATTTAAACCGTCATATCTCGACAAATGGTAAAGATTATTGACTGAAAAGAATTAGTTTTGACTTTAACCGTTTCTCCACCTTCGTGCTAAGTTTGAACCGATCCGTACAAGTTTAAAGTATAGGAACAGTGCGCATCAAAAACCTCTCAGAAAGACGTGCGTTTTGCACTCAAAATTAAAAAGAATTTTTCGTGCGGTTAAAACTTATGTTGGGCCGAGGTCCGATACACCGGTGGACCAAATTTGCAGCATCAGAATTTCTGCAGTCCGGACTTCATGAGGATGACTGCCTTTACACGTGAACTCCGAACGGTCCAAATATAAATGCTGCCATTAGTTGAGCATTAATTCCAGCCCAGTCAAAATCTTTTGCAAAAGGAGTTGATCGATTCGAACAATTTGCCTGGGTGACAGTTCCGGTTCGTTGTTGAAACGTTGCTTATTATACTGTAGCGTAGCTACAGTAGGACAGATGCTCGAGTGGCTATAGAAATGGCTGCTGGTCCAGGACAACAGGACAAACCAAAAACTTCACCTCATGTTCTTAGCCCATATAAGAACCGAGCCCCAAACCTCTCCCCTTCCTCCCCCCCCCCCCCCCCCCAACCCAATACCTCCTATACTTTTTGCTTATCCGAAAGCTGCCCCACCCCCCATCAAGCGTGATTCGTGGTGGATCAAAGAACCTAAACACTGCGTGTGGACTTGTTATGGGGCTCAGATATCAGACTTGTCGATGTGAGTTCTTCACGTAACTGATGCACCTCGGATATTTCGAACTGTTTGTGTACTGTCGGCATGGCGAATGGCTTCGTTTCCAAATTTTCTTCTCCATAGATAATTTTTTGGAACATATCTTTTCCCAGAAACTTCAGTCCAGGGAGCATTTCGTGATTAATTTCGCTGACCGAACTTAACATACAACTGAGGTATGTGCAAGTTGTGAGAGATATCAGTCAGAACATTTTTACACATCGATGTGCTGGGGATATACTGCTACTGATAAGTACATGGTCACTTTAAAAGGAATCCAAGCGTTTTCCGAATATAATTATTATATTGCAGAACGCACTACCATCCATGCAGTTTATCCACAGAGCTGCAACTGAGCAGTCATTCCTCAGTTAGTTGCCTGATGATGCTTGCAGTCAGGGAGACATCTGGTGTCACTGTTATTTCCAGTTGAAATGAAATGATCGGAGGTCCCATCCGACGGATGGCCATGTTGCAAGTCTTAGTTCAGTCGATGCCACATTGGGCGACTTGCGTGCCGGTGATGAAGGTGAAATTACACTACTGGCCATTAAAATTGCTACACCACGAAGATTACGTGCTACAGACGTGAAATTTAACCGACAGGAAGAAGATGCTGTGATATGCAAACGATTAGCCTTTTAGAGCATTCACACAAGGTTGGCGCCGGTGGCGACACCTACAACGTGCTGACTTGAGGAACGTTTCCAACTGATTTATCTTACACAAACAGCAGTTGACCGGTGTTGCCTGGTGAAACGTTGTTGTGATGCCTCGTGTAAGCAGGAGAAATGCGTAGCAATACGTTTCCGACTTTGATAAAGGTCGGATTGTAGCCTATCGCGATTGCGGTTTATCGTATCGCAACATTGCTGCTCGCGTTGGTCGACATCCAAAGACTGTTAGCAGAATATGGAATCGGTTGGTTCAGAAGGGTAATACGGAACGCCGTGCTGCATCCCAGCGACCTCGTATCACTAGCAGTCGAGATGACAGGCATCTTATCCGCATGGCTGTAACGGATCGTGCAGCCACGTCTCGATCCCTGAATCACCAGATGGGGACGTTTGAAAGACAACAACCATATTCACGAACAGTTCGACGACGTTTGCAGCAGCATGGAGTATCAGCTCGGAGACCATGGCTGCGGTTACCCTTGACGTTGCATCACAGATAGGAGCGCCTGCGATTGTGTACTCAACGACGAACCTGGGTGCACGAATGGCAAAACGTCATTTTTGCCGATGAATCCAGGTTCTGTTTACAGCATCATGATGGTCGTATCCGTGTTTGGCGACATTACGGTGAACGCACATTGGAAGCGTGTATCAGTCAAGTCCATACTGGCGTATCACCCGGCGTGATGGTATGGGGTGCCATTGGTTACACGTCTCGGTCGGCACTTTGAACGGTGGACGTTACATTTCAGATGTGTTACGACCCGTGGCTCTACCCTTCATTAGATCCCTTCGAAACCCTACATTTCAGCAGGATAATGCACGACTGCATGTTGCAGATCCCGTACGTGCCTTTATGGATACAGAAAATGTTCGACTACTGCCCTGGCCAGCACATTCTCCAGATCTCTCACCAATTGAAAACGTCTGGTCAATGGTGGTCGAGCAATTGGGTCGTCATAATGCGCCAGTCACTAATCTTGATGAACTGCAGTATCGTGTGGAAGCTGCATGGGCAGCTGTACCTGTGTACGCCATGCAAGCTATATTTGACTCAATTCCCAGGCGTATCAAGGCCGTTATTACGGCCAGAGGTGGTTGTTCTGGGTTCTGATTTCTCAGGATCTATGCACCCAAATATCGTGAAGATGTAATCACATGTCAGTTCTAGTATAATATATTTCTCCAATGAATACCCTTTTATCATCTGCATTTCTTCTTGGTGTAGCAATTTTAATGGCTAGTAGTGTATGATGAGGACAACACAACACCCAGTCCACGAGCGGAGAAAGTCACCAAACCCGGCCCGCTGGATATTAGGCAAACGCGTTACCACTGGGCTAAGCAGGTGGATTATCGATTTCAAATGGTTCAAATGGCTCTGAGCACTATGGGACTTAACTACTGTGGTCATCAGTCCCCTAGAACTTAGAACTACTTAAACCTAACTAACCTAAGGACATCACACACATCCATGCCCGAGGCAGGATTCGAACCTGCGACCGTAGCAGTCGCGCGGTTCCGGACTGCGCGCCTAGAACCGCTAGACCACCGCGGCCGGCTGTCGATTTCAAGTGACGGTCCTGTCCGTCTGAACAGCCCCTGTGAGATGACCCTAGCAGAATACTTTTACGAGCGGTAAGGCATGTCCCTATTTACTGAAGCATCAGCTGCTCACACAGTTTTAATCTTTGAGAGATGTCATGGCGTAGTCTTTCACCGTGCTTTGACTTTAGTTTACGTTTGTGGAGGATTTCCACTTGAATTGTTTTGAAGAGAATTATGGCCAATTCAAAACTTCTTTTCTTAACTATTGAAACTGAGGATGAAGACTCTGAACGAATTTCCCCTGACCACAAACAGTACAAACCCGTGACACAGGATTGTGCTTTACCAATTTCAGAAGAATACACATAACTTGTTTGAAAAGTACTAAACAAGAACATTCTGCGAATGCAGGAGGCACGTTATTTATATCTTACACTACATGTACCAACTTAAAGAGAAAAAAGATTCAACGATATCAAAGCCTTCTTTCTTCAGAAGACGAATGGACATATTGAAGGCAGCAACGGGTCAAACAGGAAGAAAAGGCCTATTAGAAACCCTTTGATAACTCAGGAGATATTGAATTTAATTGATGAAAGGAGAAAATATAAAAATGGAGCAAAGGAAGCAGGTGGAAGGGAATAGAAAGGTCTACAAAATGAAGTTGACAGGAAGTGGCAAATGGCTAAGCAGAAATTGCTAGATGGCAAATGCATGCAGAAGCATGTTTCGCTATGGGGGAAAGATAGATACCACCTATAGGATAATTAAAAAAGCCTTTGGAGAGAAGAGAAGCAGTTGTATGAATATCAAGAACTCACATAGAAAACCATTCCTAAGCAAAGAAGGGAGAGCTGAAAGGTGAAAGGAGTTGTGCCTATGTAGACTGATACCAGACAGTGGAGGAAGAACTGGCATGAATCCGTGCATTAGAGTTCACAATAATTCGTAACTAATTTATTAAACATTAAACTGTGTATGAGGCTAGCACCTCAACTCACTTCAGTCAGTGCCGCTACGTATCTACGAAAAGAAAACTTGTTCGTCGTAGCGGCAATAAATTATATGCACAAATCGTCCTTGTGAATCAATCTATCTATAGTGATCAAAATCACATACAGACAGAAAAACGCGGAGGGAGACTTTAATTTAAAATGTGTACAGAAAATTAAAATATTAAGGCCAGACAGCCTTCTTCATTCTAAATTGAGAATTCAACATTTATGCAAATTAGACTATCTAAATAACACTCAGAGAAACTATAATTCAATTTAACTACTAAGAACTCGATGACACTAAAATTATTTGAATATCAAAATTAACTTTGGAAGGTTTAAAATACAAAATACAACATACAGAACACAGAATGCAGAAATACATCACTCTCATAAAGGCGCGAATTTGCCTTTGATGACATCCAAATAACTTTACTCCCAAGACCAAGCAGAACAACAAATTAATTACGTGTGGTGTAAAAATAAACAGTGAGGACACGAACAAGATTCCACCAATAGAATATCAAGGCAAGGAGCCATTACTCAACGCTACACTGAAACTGGAGACTGTGGTGACGAAACGAAACTGATTTAGTCAGATTACTTCGAATGACCCGAAAAACATGGAAATGCCACGGTAGGAATGCAACAACATTCTGAGGCCGCATCACAGACACATCGAATTTCGCAGCGTCAGATCAGTCAGTGCCCCTCGCAGCAACGTCTTCACGGCGAGGCGTCCATCTGCTAGTTGCTACCCTTTTGTAGCTCCATCGGAGGAATCTTCACAGTCGGTGCCTATTAGAGATAAGACACGAGTTCCGTATACTCGGTTTAAACTCGCCAGCGAGCCCTGTGACGTCATCTCCCAAATCACCGCCTCCGTGTGCTCGCAATACACGACTCGCGAGTCTCCGTCAGTTTCCACTAGTCACTTGCGTCACTTGTTGGGTGCAAATGCACTCCACTCGCTCAGAAAGGAGTACATGAGTTCAAAAGTATAACTGCGGACTCGCGACATTCCCGCTACACACGCAACTTTTTTGAAAAGAATTTCCGTTCAAAAAAAAAAATGTTCAAATGTGTGTGAAATCTTATGGGACTTAACTGCTAAGGTCATCAGTCCCTAAGCTTACACACTACTTAACCTAAATTACTCTAAGGACAAACACACACACCCATGTCCGAGGGAGGACTCGAACCTCCGCCGGGACCAGCCGTACAGTCCATGACTGCAGCGCCCTAGACAAGAATTTCCGTCGTTAGACCGTAAATTATTATTTATTTCACACAATCATGCTCTCGACTTTATAGCCATTCTCAAGTGCAAGTTGAAATGTCACAAATGTACACACATTAGCGTGTTCGTTATTTTTTTTCTTGGTCGCAAAGTTTTCCCACGAACACGTCAAAAAGTTTTCTGCAAGGTCGTAACTGTACCAATAAGGAGATTCCGCGTGTCAATAAAGACTTACGGTTGTGCATTCACACCACCACACTTGGACAGCTGACCTGCTGCCCAGGGGAAAGTGAGCATTACTGGCTAGCTATTGCCACACATACTTAGAGGTACTAAGTAACCTAAAACATACGACATGTAATAGTTGTAATTATTAGTGTGTAAGTAACGACAATACTGATGCAATGTCACCAACTCAAATAACCGTAATTTATACCCTTTTAACCCTATGTATATACATAGAGTGTAAAGGAGTAAATAGTTGAAATAGTTGCAACGCCAAGAAATAATTAAACTAGAATTATGAAATTTCGGGAATACTTCTGTTTAGGTAACATATTTAAGCGATTACATTGCAAAATCGCAGGTTAATGCAAGCGCGAGATATGCCATTGCAAACATAAAATGGAGGTACATTAATAACCGCTGCAAGCACCAGAAAGTTGAATGCGAGCATACAAACGTGCATGCATTGTGATGTATAGCTGATGGGTGTCTGTTTGTGGGATAGAGTTTCATGCCTGTTGCACTTGGTCGGTCAATACAGGGAAGGTAATGCTGTTTGTGGACGACGCTGGAGTTTTCGTCGGATGATGTCTCGCACGTGCTCGATTACAAATACAGCTGATAATCGAGCAGGCCAAGGCAACATGTCGACACTATGCAGAGCATGTTGAGTTACAACAGCGGTATGTGGGCGAGCGTTGTCCAGTTGGAAAACACCCCCTGGAATGCCGTTCAAACATGGCAGCACAACAGGTCGAATCATCATACTGACGTACAAATTTGCAGTCAGGGTGAGAAGGGTAACCACGAGAGCTACTGTCATATGAAATCACACCCCAGATCATAACTCCAGGTGTACGTCAAGTGTGGCCAGCACGCTGACACGCATACACGCAGACGGCACGCAGGTTGCAGGCGCTCAACTGGCCTTTTTCTAACCAACTCTCGGCTGTCACTTTCATCAAAATGGTTCAAATGGCTCTGAGCACTATGGGACTTAACATCTGAGGTCATCAGTCCCCTAGAACTTAGAACTACTTAAACCTAACTAACCTAAGGACATCACACACATCCATGCTCGAAGCAGGATTCGAACCTGTGACTGTAGCGGTCGCGCGTTTCCAGACTGAAGCGCCTAGAACCGCTCGGCCTGTCACTTTCATCGAGAAACATCCAAATTTCAACGTAAAACTCAGCAGACCTCCACTCTGACGTCCAATGAGCTCTCGCTTCACACCATTGAAGTCACAAATGTCGGTTGTTTGGGGACTACATCTACTTCTACACGGATACTCTGCAAATCACACTTAAGCACCTGAGAGAGAGTTCACCGAACCAGCTTCACAATAACTCTCTGTTATGCCACTGTCGAACAGCCCGCGGAAAAAAGGAACACCTATATCTTTCCGAGGGAGCTCTGATTTTCTTTGTTTTATTGTTTTTCCTTTCTCCCTCTGTAGGTCAGCGTCAACAAGATATTTTCGCTTTCGGAGGAGAAAGTTGGTGATTGAAATGTCGTGAGAAGATTCCCCCCTCAACGGTAAATGCCTTTGCTTTAATGGTGTCCAGCCAAAATCCTCTATCATGTCCGTGACAATCTCTCCTTGTTTCGCGATAATACAAAACGTGCTGCGCTTTATTGAACTTTCTCGAGGTTTTGTATGGTAAGGATCCCAGACCGCGCAGTAGTACTCCAAAAGAGGGCGGACAAGAATAGTGTAGACTCTCTCTTTAGTAGATCTGTTACATTTTCTAAGTGTTCTGCCAATAAAACTCCGTCTTTTGTTTGCCTTCCACCCACAACATATTATGTGTGTCTTTTCAATTTAAGTTGTTCGCAATCGTAAATCCAAGGTATTTAGTTGAATTTACCATTTTTAGATTTGACTGATTTATCGTGAAACCAGAGTTTAACGGATTCGTTTCTGCAGATATATGGATGACCTCACACTTTTCATTACTTAGGATAAATTGCCAATTTTCGCACCATACTGATATATTTTCTGTCGTTTTTCAATTTGTTTTGATCTTCTGATGACGTTACTAGACGATAAACTCGGATTGTCTACTTAATCGCTTATATAGATAAGGAACAGCAGGGATTCTGTAACCCTATCTTGGGGAACGCCAGAAGTCACTTCATTTTACTCGATGACTTTCCCACAGTTACTACGAACTGTGACATCTCTAACAGGTAATCACGAATCCAGTCACATAACTGAGACGATATTCCATACGCTCGCAATTTCACTACAAGCTGCTTGTGTGGTAATCAAAACCCTTTTCAAAATCTAGAAATACGGATCCAATTTGAAATCTCTTGTCAATAGCATACAAAATCTCGTGTGTTTAAAGAACTAGTTGAGTTTCACAAGAACACTGTTTCCTAAATCCATATCGACTGGGTCAATAGACCGTTCTCTTCGAGGTAACTCATAATGTTCGAGCACAATACATGTTCCAAAATCCTGCTGCAGACCGACGTTAATGGTATTGTTCTGTAATTCAGTGGATAACTCCTACCACCTTTCTTGAATATTGGTGTGACCTGTGCAGCTTTCCAGTCTTTGGGTACGGATATTTCGTTGAGAGAGCGGTTGTATATGATTGTTAAGTATGGATTTATTGCATCAGCATACTCTGAAAGGAGCAAAACTGGTGTACAGTCTGGACCAAAAAGACTATTTTATTGAGTCATTTAAGTTGCTTGAGTACTCCGAGGATATATACTTCTATGTTATTCATGTTGTCAGCTGTTCTTGATTCGAATTCTGGAATACTTACTTAGTCTTTTTGGTGAAGAAATTTCGAAAGGCTGAGTTTAGTAACTCTGCTTTCTCAGCACTGTCATCGATAATATTTCCATAGCTATAGCGCGGAGAAGGCATTGGCCGTGTCTTGCCGCTATCATACTTTACATACGATCAGAAACCCTTTGAATTTTCTGACAGGTTTCGAAATAAAAGTTTCGTTGCGGGAACTATCACAAGCATCTGGCAGTGATGTCCGCGCTAAATTTCGAGCTTCTGTAAAAGCTCGCCAATCTCGGAGATCTTTCGTTCGTTTAAATTTGGCATGCTTATTTCGTTGTTTCTGCAACAGTGTTCTGATCCGTTTTGTGTACCAAGGAGAATCAGCTACATCGTTTGTTAATTTATTTGGTATAAATCTCTCAATTGCTGTTGACAATATTTCTTTGAATTCAAGCCACATCTGG
The DNA here is from genome assembly GCF_021461395.2 of Schistocerca americana. Lineage (NCBI taxonomy): Eukaryota > Metazoa > Arthropoda > Insecta > Orthoptera > Acrididae > Schistocerca > Schistocerca americana. The sequence continues at coordinate 205,601,937 of NC_060121.1, read as the reverse complement.
TCTACACTGTATCCGTTTTGTTGTTCGTTGTTAGCTCAGGATTATTTGTCGGTAAGAGGTCAAGTGTGTATTTCAAACCGTTCACTATTCGCCTGGACTCATGAACTAACTGCTCGAAGTAATTTTCAGAGAATGCGTTTAACATAATTTCGGATGATGTTCTATGCGTCCCTCCGGATGTAGACACGTATTTTCGCCAACATATAGAGGGTAAATGAATGTCAACATTGAATGTAATTGTATGAGTCGGGTATGTGTTTGAAATTAAACTCAAGTTTTCTTTGAAACTTCCAGCAATTGTATGATCTGAGTTGGGAGAATGGCAAAAGGATCCAATTATTATTTTATTCCTCTTGCCAAGAATGACCTCTTCCCATACTAACTCACAGGAACTATCTACTTCAATTTCGCTACAAGATAAATTACTTGTAACAGCAACAAACACGCCACTGCCAACTGTGTTTAGCCTATCCTTTCAGAAGACCATTAGGTTCTTCGCACAAATTTCAACTGAACCTACATTCTCGTTGAGCCAGCTTTCAATGCCTTTAACGATTTGGGCATCAGTGCTTTCTACTAGCGCTTGCAGCTCTGGTAATTTCTCAGCGCAGCTACGACAATTTACTATTATGCCGATGGTTCCTGTATCTACGTTCTTCCTATGTTCGACCTACACACACCTTCTGAGACCCGTGTAGCCACCTCCTGCGTGTAGTGCACTACTGACCTATTCAGCGGAACCCGAAACCCAACCACCCTGCGGTGCAACTCGAGGAACCTGTAGCCTACACGGTCGCAGAACCGTCTGAGCCTCTGATTCGGACCCTCCACTCAGCTCTCTACGAGAGGTACGCATTCGGTCCTGTCGACTATGCTGCAAATGGTCAGCTCTGCTTTCATCTTTCAAGCAAGACTGGCAGCCTTTGAAGCTTCTGTTAGCCGCCTGCAACCAGTGCGCTGCCAAGTCTTTCTGCAATATCGCAGAATCAGCTTCTCGTAGCTCTATTACACGACCCCAAACTACCTCGTTTAAAGTCAGTGAACTGTTGATAATGGCGCCTTTGCCTCCTTAAAGGAATTCCTGACTAACGTCAACTCACCATGTCGAATCTTAAAGCAAAACCTATTTGGATCTCCTTATGGGCGTTACTAGCGCAACTCTTTTGCTACTGGCGCTAAATCTGAATAAAAGTGATCTTTCGATGTAAGAACATGCCGACCAACTTTCGTTTATGTCGCACAACTCCTTCTTGGTGTTTCGATTTTTTTCCCGTCAGTATACATATTTATGCTTGTGCATCTATAAAAGACTACTGTAAAATTATTTTAATATCTATTGTGACAACTTCTAAAAATTGATTTTGGAGGCTTTACTGTATCTACCACAAAAGTGCCAGAAAACATTATGAAACGTCCCCTTTTTGAAGAATTATACAAGACTGTGCTTTAACTAACACACAATATTTTTAGCGCAACGCAATCTGACTTTCAAAAATCCCTACAAAAGAAATGGCCCTGACTAACATTAACCTATGCGTTTCACAAATCGCTTACCTCACAAAAATCTTGGTTACTCGAACTACTGCAATACAGCAAGCGCCACTACTGCCAGCTAAATAAAAGATTCAAACTATGGAAGGCACTAACTACTGATAGGGATAGTTAGCAAATGAAAGATACTAATAGAGAACAAACAATGTATTTACCTTAATATCATATATATATATATATATATATATATATATATATATATATATATATATATATATATAGCAGTTCATGACAAATTTCAAAACTCCGCCATCTCTCTCCCCACATCCACCACTGCTGGCGGCTCACCTCCAACTGCGCAACGCTACGCGCTGTTCACATCCAGCTGCTGCTGCCCAACACTACAATGGCAGACAACAATGCAAACTAGCCACAGACTGCACACAGAACAGCCAGTGATTTTCATACAGAGCGCTACGTAACGTTGCCAATAAGAAAACAGAAACAGCCTACTTACAACATGAAGTGCAATTTCTAAATGGTGATTAATTATTAAAATAAATTTAGAACAGTCTCGGAAAAATTTACAGAAACGGCTGATAGGGTAAGCTCCACAATTAACTATTACTCCATAACGCAAGTTGCCATGACCAAAAGAATACAGAAATAGCGTGCTTTCTGGTCGTAAGGATATAATAGTGACATATCTCTGTGCCCATTTTCGTTTGACGGCGCACACATGTTTTCTGAGGTAAGCTGGAATAAACACTTTTAGTACCCTCATTTTCTTATATATTTTCTCTGCCGTCGTCATACCGCTGCGACGGTATAATTTATATCTGAGGGAACGAGTGTAGCGCGGCGAAACTCAAAGTCCCGCTACAAGGTGTCTAGTTGGCCTTGGCCTTAGAGTAGGAACTATCCCAACTTTTGCTCGAAGTAATTTGGGGTAACCACGGAAAACATGGATCAGGATCGCCAGATAAAGACTGGAGCCTCCACCTCCCGAATGTAAGGCCGGTCTGTTTAACACAATGCTTATTCATAGTGTTGAACACTGTTTTACAATGAAGTTATTTAATACTATAAAATATTAATGCTGGACTGTTAATTCATTTCTCACTTCCACTCTCTGAAGACACTACACACCACGCACACGTTGTTTCACAACACTACACACCTTATCAGCTGATGTCAGGGTTATATAGACGAAGCCTGTTTATACTTTGTGTACCTCATCTTTCCCTCTTCTAGCTGAAAAAGCTGAGTCAGCATCCCTCTATAACGAGAACGATGTTGAGCTCAGAAAGAGGATAAGATGGTAGTATTACATACTGGACAGCTTTGGTAGTAACTTTTTCCAGAAAAGAAAAAAAAAGAATTAAATAAAGTGGTAAGTGAAATGATATACCTTTATGTTTATTATAGTTATTCAGTTTATGTATGTTACATTTTTTACCAAACACCTACTCTCTATTATCTAAGTAATCTTTCAGCGTACAGAATGTGTATCTTCACTGGTAGTTTTTAGCTGTCTTTTTAAATAAGTTTATTTTAGTCATCTCATTAAGTCTAGAGGCAATTTATTGTGCAGTTTCATTACTTGATGCAGAAGTTCTGTTTCGAGTTTTGTGAGTATTCGATATTAATGAATAACTTCAGTCTGTTTCTTGTTCCATTGCCATGGTCTGAGCTATCTGTGCAGTAATTATCAGTGTTTTGTTTTATGTGTCTAACTAACTGGTAATAATCTCTCACATGGTGTAGTTAAAATCCCCATTGTTTTGAAGGTGTCTTTACAATGAGAGCAACTACTGTTTTCAGTTATTATTCTTATGGCCATTTTCTGTAGTTTGAAAAGTGTGTTCATATTTTGTGCATCTGTTCCACAGAAAAGAGTTACATGGTGAAGAACTGTGCATAAAAGGTACTGGCTGTTACGCACTGATGAAAGGAGTCTTTGGGCGCAACATTCTGGTGATATTTTGTTTGCAAGTATCTCTGTATGTCCAAACCGCTTCAAATGAGATTCAATATTCATTCCTAAAAATTTTGTGTTTGTTATGCATTCTATAGATGTGTTTAACTGGGACATTTTTCCTCATCAAACTGAAATTCTTCGAATTTGTTTTCTTTGTGTTCAAAGTCATTTTACTGCATATTGACCGATTGTCAACTTTCAGAAATAGCTGCGGACCACACATTTATTTTTCGATAAAGCTTAATGAAGTGACAGTTACTTTCCCATACATTTAATTTAATGTGTACTTAGTTATCTGTGCAGTGACTGGCTAATGGAAAACAAACCGAGTTGACGCCGTATTAAATGTAACAAATCTGAGGGTTTCAAGCCGTGGTTTTTGTCGCTGGCGCAGAAAGATTCATAACAAATATACCGCTGTTTTTACTATTTCTGTAATACAATGGCGGAAATCGGTTGATGAAATAGAAATTTCCTATTTCCGGGAGCATCAATTAACACGCAGGGTATTTACTGCAGGTAAAATTAAAATTTCATTTTCTCCTCCAGCAGATTATCAGAAATTAACATTGTGCTGTGTATCACCACACGAGATAATTAACAGAGGGCAGATGATAGTGATTGAAGATCCATTTGCTGGTGGGCCAGATATTTCGTGTCAGAAAAACAATAAATATGGCAATACGAGGCCTGAGTATTCTATTTTGTACCCCGAAAATTTATATCGATATGTATCATATATTTGTGGAAGCCTCCAAAATATTATCTATTGGTATATGGTCACATGTGAACAGAATTTGAAAGTAGCTTTTCTGGCTGATTTGTTTGCTTTATGCACTGGTAAGTTAAACAGAGCAAGATCCATCCCAACTGAGAATACTCTTTCTTTTTCACGAAAGGATCCATGGCATGAGGCATAAGAATGTAGCTTCCTACAGATAGACACACACATATGAAACATAATTTATCTTAGGACAATACGATGTTTTTCTTATTACTTAAAATTATACGTTACGTGTTGTACAAGGAATATATTATGCACATAATAATCACGCTAACTAGACATAATAAAGAGGTCTCGTCGTTCATTGTTCTGGATAGTGAGAAGTAAAATTACCACACAAAGTCACAGCCGAACATTGGGCAGAAGTTTGGAAAAGACATCAGAACCTTACATCCAAGTGCAAATTATGGTAAATATTTTGCATTCCTCATAAAACAATTTGAGAGTTAACAGCATAAGCAACATTTTAAGCTCTAGTTATCTATAACCGTGAAAGAAATCAGCAGATGTGTTCATCATAAAGTAACAGCTTTGAAAAACAAGTCCATTATTTCCGAAGAAAGATAAACTGACTGCCAACTGTTAACGGAGTGACTTAGTATTTTTTTTTTGTGTGTTAGCAGTAGATTCCACATAGATCGGAATTAACATGAGACATATTGTTCAACTATTGCGACCTACCTGTCAAAGAATGTTCTCCCCACACCTGTAAGAATACCGGAAGTCAGGATTTTTAACCGTTGCCGGCCGGAGTGGCCGAGCGGTTCTAGGCGCTACAGTCTGGAACCGCGCGACCGCTACCGTCGTAGGTTCGAATCCTGCCTCGGGCATGGATGTGTGTGACGTTCTTAGGTTAGTTAGGTTTAAGTAGTTCTAAGTTCTAGAAGTCGTTTCTGAAAGTATTTGTATGGAGTGTAGCCATATACGGAAGTGAAACATGGACGATAAATAGTTTAGACAAGAAGAGAATAGAAGCTTTCGAAATGTGGTGCTACAGAAGAATGCTGAAGATTAGATGAGTAGATCACATAACTAAAGAGGAGGTATTGAATAGAATTGGGGAGAAGAGGAGTTTGTGGCACAACTTGACTAGAAGAAGGGATCGGTTGGTAGGACATGTTCTGAGGCATCAAGGGATCACCAATTTAGTACTGGAGGGCAGCATGGAGGGTAAAACTCGTAGAGGGAGACCAAGAGATGAATACACTAAGCAAATTCAGAAGGATGTAGGCGGCAGTAGGTACTGGGAGATGAAGAGGCTTGCACAGGATAGAGTAGCATGGAGAGCTGCATCAAACCAGTCCCAGGACTGAAGACCACAACAACAACAAGTTCTAGGGGACTGATGACCTCAGAAGTTAAGTTCCATAGCGCTCAGAGCCATTTGAACCATTTTTTAACCGTTTGGGAGTAACCAGTTTTTCACTGGAAGGGTGGGTATCACATGCTGATGGTGGTAATGACGGTGCTAACAGACGGTATTGGAAGTAATTAAAATAAATGTTCAGTACTGGTAAACGGCTGTTACGATAACTGATTCTTTTCTGCAGTTGCGCTATTTTTTGGCCACCTCTGTTCAGGAGGAGTGTAGAACGAAGTCAGCTTTAAGTCTCTAAGTCTTACTGCGATGTCCGACGATGCTCGCTCGGCTGTGGTGTTTGGACTTTCAAGGTCCTGTACACACCGTAGGACTCACTGAATCTGAAACTCCTGTGGTGAATATTTCGCGGGATGATGCAGTGACATGGTTCGTGAATAAATCACGTACCCACAATTAGTTCGGATTTGGGGGGGCACAGAATTATTCATTTAATCAGCCGCTTTGATGTGTGATAGGCAACGGGCCTTGAGCCTCTGCCAGTCAGAAGCACAAGCCAAATTGATGGTAATCCGCTCCAAAGTAGGTGTACTGTGATACAGGCTCACATTAACATCAGCTGTATGCAGACATACGATAATGAACTACTGTCCGCATAAACAGAGAAATTTCAGCTTGGTTCTTATTTTGAAACTCTTACATTCAATTGCCGGTCTGTCTCACGTACCTGAGTTGAAAGTTATATGTATGGACAATTATAGATCTCTTAGCAATAAATAATCGCAAAAACAATGGAGGAAATTATGATAGCTACAGGGATTAGTGAGCATAAGGTCATTGTAGCGAGACAGAATACCGTAACATACAAAACTACCAAAAAGTAAACGCAAAATATATTCATATGAAAGAAAGCAGAACAAGATTCGGTTGCCGCCTGCCTAAGAGGCAATCTCCATTCCTTCCAGACTATGTAAGCGCAAACCTAGATGTCGCTTAAATTCGAAGAAATAGTATCGACGGCAACTGAGAAATTTACACCAAGTAAATTAATAAGAGACGTAACTGATCCCCCGTGGCATGCAAAGCAGATCTGAACACCGTTAAAAAAGCTACAAAAATGTGTAACAAATTTAAAAGACACAAAATCCACAAGAATGGCGAAGAGATGCGAAAGTTCGAAGTTTATCGTGGGTTTCAATGCGAGATGCTTTTAATACATTCCGCAGCAAATTTCTGTCTCGAAATTAGCAGAAAATCCAAAGATATTCAGGTCGTATATAAAAAGGCACCTGCAGAAAGACACAATCAATACCTTCACTGCCCGGTAGAAAATAGAAGTTTAGCGATGACAATATCACTACAGCAGAATTACTGAATACGGTTTCCCGAAATTCCTCTACCAAAGCTGACGCAGTAAAGATTCTAGAATTCTAATCAAGAACTGCTGTCAACGTGAACACCTGAGAAGTAGTTATCTGAGGTGTAGCGAAGGAGCTGAAATTGTTTAATAAAGCCAAGTCTTTCGGTCAGGAGTGTATATCAGTTAGATCCCTTTTGATAGTATGCTGATGCAAAAGCTCCACATAGAACCACTCGCTCGCTGAAATTTCCGTACTTAAAGACTGGGAAGTTGAAGGGGTCATACGATAATCAAGAAAGGAAACAAGAGGAGACCGCTCAATTACAGATGCCTGTCACTGACGTCAATCTGCAATAGGATTTTAGAAAATACTCTGTAATCGAAAATTATACATCACCTCGAAGAAAACGATCTATTAGCACAGTCAGCAGGGATTCAGAAAATATCTTTCTTGTGTAGCGCAATTAACTCTTTATTCTTATGAAGTAATGTGTACGGTCGACAGAGGATCTCAAAATGATTTCATATTTTTGGATTTCCAGACGGGTTTTGATACCATTCTTCTAATTGCATGACTATGGAGAATCGTCTCAGTTGTGCGACTAGATTCGTGATTTGCTGTCAGAAAGATCACAGTTGTTAATAACTGGAAAGTCATGGAGTGAAACGGAAGTGATATATGACGTTCCCCATGGAAGTGTTATAAGCTCCTAATCTTCCGAATCTATATAAATGATTTAGGAGACATACTCAGCAGCTTCCTTAGATTGTTTGCAGAGGGTGCTCTCATTTACCGCCTAGCAAAGTCATCAGATGATCAAAGCCAATTGCAAAGTTAGCTAGACGAAATATCTGTATAGTGCGGGAAGAGGCATTGACACTAAGTAATGAAAATTGTGAGATCAACCATATGAACTCTCAAAGGAATCCGTTAAACTTCGGTTACATGATGAATCACACAAATCTAAAGGCTGTCGGTTCAACTAAATACTTAGTTATAACAGTTAAGAACAACTTAAACTGGAACCTTCGCATAGGTAATGTTGTGGGAGAAGGAACCAAAGACTATATTTTGTTGGTAGAATACTTGGAAGATGCAACAAGTCCACTAAAATCCTTGTCCGTCTTCTGCTAGAGTACTGCTATGCAATTACCAGACAGTACTGATGGAACACACCGAAAATGTTTAACGAAGTGTGGCTCGTTTTGTACTATCGTGAAATAGGGGACTGAAAGTCACGGATATGGTACGCGAGTTGGGGTGTAAATCATTAAAACGAAGCTGTGTTTGGACGCGGCGAGAATTTTTCACAGGATTTCATTCTCCGCCTTGTCTCCTAATGCGAAAATATTTTGGTGCCGCCCATCTAGGTAGGAAGAAATGATCACCGTAATAAACTAAGAGAAATCAGAGCTCTCTCGGAGAGATATAAGTGTTCGTTTTTACGGTGCGCTGTTCGAGAGTGGAACGGTAGAGAAATAGTATGAAAGTGGTTCGATGAACCCTTTGCCAGACACTTAAGTGTGCATTGTAGAGTAGATATGTAGATATAGATGTAGATTTCTGAATTTGTACCACTAAAATTTGAATTATTTTCACATTACATTAACTGTGTGGCGTCACCGTTTGCATTAGAAATTCTACGATACGATAGAGACGATAGACTTTCCGTTATAAATTGTCTTTTTTTTTGTTTTTTAAGTTAAAGTGCATTGCTTCTACAGGGCGGTCCATATAAACTTGAACTACTTCACTCGGTCATAATTTCCCTTCGAAAGCTCATAGTAATGGCAAAGTTGTTTTATTGATCTCGGTAGCTAGGGAGACTCAAAAGCACTGCCCGTTGTTGGCAAGTTAATTGTTTTTGCGCATGAGTACTTTGTCCAATATAATGTCGCGCCTGTTCACTTCGTGTTAGTTCGTTCGTAACCTCATCGGTCACGGTTTCTGTAGTCTGTGAATATGTAGTTCGCGAGGCGTGACACTAACGAACGAATTAGGATTTGTTCGCAGTTTTTAGCTGGCAGAGACATGCAGTTTTTATTGTGAAAAATTTCGGAGTATAAACTCATCGATTACTCCACAACGGGCATTCCGAAGAGTAGTCAATTTGCGCGATTTTCCAACAAAGTCAACAATTTTATCGATTGTAAGTAAGCTAGAGGTAACTCCTGTGCTAAACAGTGACTGTGGTAAACACAAACCATCACTGGGTGCAGAGGTTACTAATAGTGTCGGAAGACTGTTGAAGAATTCTCCAAGGAAATCATTGCGACGATTGAGCCAGGAGACTGGCATACGCCTTCTGTTAGGAGCTGCTCCGCAGAAAGTGGGATTTCGACCATACAGAATTCACGTGATGCAAGCACTGCAAGAAACAGGTCATGAGAAAAGAATGCGTTACTGTCGATAGTTTCATAGGTTTCTTATTCAAAGACCAGACATTCTTTCAGTAACTTCATTTATAGATGAGGCATGGTTCCATCTGTTAGGTTACATCAGCAGATACTGGAGTGGTGTAAACTCGCATATCATCCACGAAACATCATTGAATAGTGAAAAAGTTGGAGCGTGGTGCGCAGTGTCAAGATTGGTGGCCCCACTTTCTTTGAAACGACCATAGACACTAAAGTTTCTACGGGCATCTATAATAAATTTGTGGAGAAGCTAGTTGACGTGTTACTTCCAACAAGGTAGAGAAACGTTTCAGCGCCTAGCTATTCCATTCGATTTGTAACCAGTTTCCTTGGTGACCGAATAATCTCAAAAAATCTGTGCCCCCCCCCCCCCCCCCCCCCGACTACCTGACATTTTTTCTTGTGGGGGCATCTTAAAAGCCGAGTGAACAAGAATACTGCATTGGTGAGGGTACACTTTACAGAACGTCGCAGAATATGGTGAAACGAGTACAGTTGTGCATCAGTTCTGGTGGAGGGCACTTCTAAATTTGCAAAGAGAACTTTGTATGTTTGTATGGAAATGCCCATTACGCAATGGTTTCTTCATACGACGAGAAAGAAAGAAATCACGGGGTGCTATGCCATGTGAATACGGGGAAGTGAGATAGAAGTTGATACAAGAAGCAGCATTGTGACCGTGTCCCGTGCAGAATGTTCTGTGGCATTGCCGTGGAGCAGAAATACACGCTTGCCTAGCTTTCTGTGATGCATCGTGTTGAATATCTCCTATAACCTCGTTAGGAGATTTCAGTACTATACTTTTGCGTCGATTTACCCCTTACGAACACGATATGTTAGCGGCATAACACGATAGCCCACACAAAAATTTCTTTCGGCTGTGGTAAATGGACACATGTCCACTGCTTGATTTGCTCCTTTATCTTGGGCACATGGTAATACGCCGGCTCTCGTCCGTAGTTATTAGGCGGCTAAAGAAATCCTCTGGATTGATCCGTACTTTTTTATTTAAAAAAAATGTTTTAATTAACATGAGTGGTCACGGAAGCCAGGACGTGGGAACTTGTTTCTTATTCCAAATCTCGTACAAGATCGTGAAAACCGATCTAGGAGAGATTTCGAATTCTGCAGTCTCTCGTTGGTTATGATATGCCGGTTTTCGAGCACCATGAACTTCATTTCTCTTGCGGTTCCCGTTATTCACTCTCCTATTTCGTTTTCATTATTCAGACATGTTGACCGCAATTGGAGCGTCTGAACCAGCTAATTACAGTGCCATATGACGGTACATTGCCACCATACACGTGCAACAAATCAACATTGATTATCGCAGGCATTTTGAACTCCCTAACGATGCTGATGTACTACTTTGGGGGGAGACTATGCAAAAAGATGTCGTCATCAGGAGAAACGAAACTGACGTTTTATGAATAGGAGCGTGGAATGTTAGATCTCTTATTCGAGCAGGTAGATTAGAAAATTTGAAAAGGGGAATTATTAAAGTTACTAGTGAAGTTCGGTGGCAGGAGGAATAGGACTTCTGGTTAGCTGAACACAATATTATAAATACGAAATCAAATAGTGGTAGTGCAGGCGTAGGTTTAGTAATGAATATGAAAATAGGAATGTGGGTAAGCTAATATGAACTGCATAGTAAACACATTATCATAGCCAAGTTACACAAGAAGCCCACACGCACCACAGTAGTACATGTTTATATGCCAGTTAGTTCGGCATTTAATGAACAGATTGAAGAAATGTATCATGAGATAAAAGAAATAACGGAGACGAACATGTAATTGACATAGTGGACTGATATTCGACAATAGAAGAAGGAAGAAAAGAAAAAAATACTAGGTGGATATGGAATGCGACAAAGAAATGAAAGAGGATGCCGCCTGGTAGAAATTTACACGGGGCCTAATCAGTGAATACAAACGTCTACAAAATGACATTGATCGAAAGTACAAAATGCCTAAAGAAAAATGGCTACAGGACAACTCTAAGGCTTCACAAGCAAATATCACTAAGGAAAAAATAGATACCACCTTCAGGAAAATTAAATAAACATTTGGAGAAAAGGGAAGCAATTGTATGAAAACCAAGAACTCAGGCGGAAAACGAGTCCTATGGGTAGAAGGGAAAGCTGAAAGGTGGAGGGAGTATACAGAGTGTCTATATAAGCGAAATGAACTTGAAGGTAATGCTATATAACTGGAAGAAGATGTAGATGAAGACGAAATGGGAGATGTGGAACTGCGAAAAGAATTTGATACAGCAGGGGAACACCTTAGTCGAAACAAGGGTCAGGGGTAGACGACATTCCCTTAGAACTACTTTTTTAGCTTTGTGAGAGCCAGCCATAAAAAAAAACAAAAAAAACAAAAGATGTATGAGACGGTCAGAATACCTTCAGACTTCAAGAAGAACACAATAAAGCCAGTTCTAAAGAAAGCTGATAGCGACAGGTTTGAGTATTTCCGAGTTAATGAGTTTTTAAGATCCGTGTTCTTGGGGTAGCGTCTTTGATTCATAACCAAAACGTTTTCGGAGCCGGGTTCGAATCCCGACACTGCTTAAATTTTGATTAATAATGAGCACTGGCAGTCGAAGAATTCCTCCATAAGAAGTCACAATCATTCTGCCAACGGGCTTGTCAAAGAGAGCGGAGGAGCGGACAGAGGTTCAGGGCACTCTCTTGTCCTAGGGGTGAGAAACTGCCCCTGAAGGTGGAAGAATCAACAAAGATCAACGGCATGAGGATGCAGAAGGCAATGGAAATCACTGCATTAAAGACACCTAACAGAACATGTGGCCTGTAATCGAAATATATCATGATGATCTCTCCTTTGGCAAAAGATTACGGAATAGTCCCCCATTCGAATCTCCGGGGCGGGGGGGGGGGGGGGGGGGGAGGACTGCCAAGGGGGAGGTTTCCATGTGAACAGTTTAATGATAGGGTTATTCTTACCAGAATCGACAGGAAACCCACACCGACAACGATAGTTCAGGTATATATTCCGACATCACAAGCTGAAGATGCAGAGACAGAGAAAGTGTATGAGGATATTGAAAGAGTAATACAGTATGTAAAGGGAGATGAAAATCTAATAGTCATGGAAGACTGGAATGCAGTTGTAGGGGAAGGAGTAGAAGAAAAGCTTACAGGAGAATATGGGCACGGGACAAAGAATAAGAGAGGAGAAAGATTTATTGAGTTCTGTAATAAATTTTAGCTAGTGATAGAAAATGCTCTGTTCAGGAATCACAAGAGGAGGATGTATACTTGGAAAAGGCTGGGTGATACGGAAAGATTTCAATTTGATTACATCATGGTCAGACAGAGATTCCGAAATCAGATACTGGATTGTAAGGCGTACCCAAGAGCAGATATAGACTCAGATCACAACTCTGTAGTAATGAAGAGTAGGCTGATATTTAAGACGTCAGGAAGAATCAATACGCAAAGAAGTGGATCTAAGGAACGACGAGATTCGCTTGAATTTCTCTAAGTCTATAGATACAGCAGTGTGGAGTAGCTCAGCAGGCAGTACAGTTGAAGAGGAATGGAAATCCCTAAAAAGGGCGATAATAGGAGTTGGGAAGGAAAACATAGGTATAAAGAAGGTAGCTGCGAAGAAACCATGGGTAACAGAAGAAATACTTCAATTGATCGATGAATGGAGGAAGTACAAAAACGTTCCAGGAGGCTCAGGAACATAGAAATACAAGTCGCTGAGGAATGAAATAAATAGGAAGTGCAGGAAAGCTAAGACGAAATGGCTGTATGAAAAATGTGAAGGAATCGGAAAAGAAATGATTGTCGGTGTGACTGACTCAGCATACAGGAAAGTCAAAATAACCTTCGGTATCATTAAAAGCAAGGGTGATAACATTAAGAATGCAACGGGAATTCCACTGCTAAATGCAGACGAGATAGCGGATAGGTGGAAAGAATAAATTTAAAGCCTCTATGAAGGGATGATTTGTTTGGTATGATAGAAGAAGGAACAGGAGTCGATTTAGAAGAGATAGGGTCCCGGTATTAGGACCGGAATTTGAAAGAGCTTTGGAGGACTTAGGGTCGAATAAGGCACAAGGGATGGATAACATACCATCAGAATTTCTAAAATCGTTGGGGGAAGTGGCAACAAAACGATTATTCACGTTGCTGTGTAAAATGTGCGAGTCTGGCAACATAGCATCTGACTTTCGGAAAATCATCATCCACACAATTCCGAAGATGGCAAGAGCTGACAAGTGCAAGAATTATCGCACAGTCAGCTTAACAGCTCATGCAGCCAAGTTACTGACAAGAATAATATACAGAAGAATGGAAATGAAGATTGAGTATGCGCTAGGTGAAGATCAGTTTGGCTTTAGGAAAGGTAAACGCACGAGAGAGGCAATTCTGTCGTCGCGGTTAATTATGGAAGCAAGACTAAAGAAAAGTCAAGAGACGTTCATAGAATCTGTTGACGTGGAATAAGCGTTCGATAGCGTAAAATGGTGCAAGATGTTCGAAATTCTGAGGAAAGTATGGGTAAGACGGGTCATAAACAATATCTACAACAGCCAAGAGGGAATAATAAGAGTGGATGACCAAGAACGAAGTGCTTGTATTATTATGGGTGTAAGACAAGCATGTAGTCTTTCGCCAAACTGTTCAATCTGTACATCGAGGAAGTAATGATGGAAATAAAACAAAGGTTCAAGAGTGGAATTAAAATTCAAGGTGAAAGGATATCAATGATACGATTCGCTGATGACATTGATATCCTGAGTGAAAGTGAAGAAGAATTACATGATCTGCTGAATGGAATGAATAGTCTAATGAGTACAGAATATGGATTGAGAGGAAATCTAAGAAAGACGAAGGTAATGAGAAGTAGTAGAAAAGAGAACAGCGAGAAACTTAACATACGGATTGATGGTCACGAAGTAGATAAAGTTAAGGAATTCTGCTACCTAGGCAGTAAAACAACGAGTGACGGACGCAGCAAGGACATCAAAAGCAGACTAGCAATGGCAAAAAGGGCATTCCTGGCCAAGAGATGTCTACTAATATAAAATATCGGCCTTAATTTGAGGACGAAATTTCTGAGAATGTACGTCTGGAGTATAGCATTGTATGGCAGTGAAACGTGGTCTGTGGCAAAACTGGAACAGAAGAAAATCGAAGGATTTGATATGTGGTGCTACAGATGAATATTGAAAATTAGGTGGACTGATAAGGTAAGGAATGAGGAGGTCCTGCGTAGAATCGGAGAAGAAAGGAATACGTGGAAAACACTGAGAAGGAGAAGGGACAGGATGATAGGATATCTGTTAAGATATGAGGGAATGACTTCCATGGTACTAGAGGGAGCTGTAGAGGGCAAAAACTGTAGAGGAAGACGAAGAATGGAATAAAATGGCTCTGAGCACTATGGGACTCAACTGCTGAGGTCATTAGTCCCCTAGAACTTAGAACTAGTTAAACCTAACTAACCTAAGGACATCACAAACATCCATGCCCGAGGTAAGATTCGAACCTGCGACCTTAGCGGTCTTGTGTTTCAAGACTGCAGCGCCTTTAACCGCACGGCCACTTCGGCCGGCGAAGAATGGAATACATCAAGCAAATAATTGAGGACGTAGGTTGCAAGCGCTACTCTGAGGTGAAGAAGTTAGCACAGGAGAGGAATTCGTGGCGGGCCGCATCAAACCAGGCAGAAGACTGATGAAAAAAAAAAAATACTAGCACGAATTCTTCACAGCAGAGATTAAGGAAAGCCAAATCTACCTAAATAGCATTTGTAGACTTAGAGAAAGTTTTCGGAAACGTTAACTGGAGTATTCTCGTTGAAATTCTGAAGATAGCAGAGAGCGAAAGGTTGTTTACAACTTGTACAGAAAAACAGTTTTAATTCGACTACATTCTATTACCCTTGTTTTGCTTTTGTTGATGCTCATCTTACATCATCCTTTCAAGATACTGTCCGCTAAACTGCTCTTCAAATGTTTGCTGTCTTTGACATAATTACAATTGATCTTTAATACCTACATCATTCTTTTTGTTTGTTCCTACAGTGTTTGCTCAAGACTGAGTAACATCCGGGATAGGCTAGAAACCTGCCACACTCTCTTCTCAACCTCTGCTTTCGTTCTTGCCCGTCGACTCCTACAACTGCTGAGGGAACTAGATTAGGAAACGAGACACTTATAGTAGACGAGTTTTATTGGCTCAAATGGCTCTGAGCACTATTGGACTTAACTTCCGAGGTCATCAGTCCCCTAGAACTAATTAAACCTAACTAAACTAAGGACATCACACACATTCATGCCCGAGGCAGGATTCGAGCCTGCGACCGTAGCGGTCGCGCGGCTCCAGACTGTAGCCCCTATAACCGCTCGGCCAGTCCGGCCAGCAGAGTTTTATTATTTGAGCTGCAATGTAAGTGATGATGGCTGAAGTAGAGAGGATACAAAACGTAGGGTGTCAATAGCAAGATAAACGTTTGTGAAGAAGAGTAATGTGTGAACATCGAATGTAGATTCAAGTGTTGGGAAGTCTTTTCTGAAAGTTTTTGTATGGAATGTAACCATGTATCGAAGGGAAACAGGGACGATAAACAATTAAAACAACAATAGGATTGGTGAGAAAAGAAATTTGTGGCAAAACTTGATTAAACGAAGGAGTCGGTTGATAGGACACATTCTGAGAAATCGAGGGGCCACTAATTTAGTATTATAGGGAAGTGTGGGGGGTAAAAATCGTAGAGGGAGAGGAATGGATGAATACAGTAAGCAGATGCAGAAACATGTAGGTTGCAGTAGTTATTCGGAGATGAAGAACCTTGCACAGGATAGAGCAGCATGGAGAGTTGCATCGAATCACTCATAGGACTAAAGAACACAAGAACAACAACTCGAATTTATGAATCGTGTTATAATTTCACTTAGTTGCCAGTCGATGTGGCCGTTTTGATTTCTGTACGTTGTCGGCATCCTAGGAGGTGCAGGTGATATGTCTATGCGCCCAGGGGCACTACTGCCAAAAAAAACTATCAGCATGCATAAATACAAATATTATGACTATTGAAATAACTAAAAACATCTGTGAATAAAACGCTGGTTTAGTCTGTAACACAGATACTCATTTTGCATATGATCGTTGTACACACTGTCCTAGCCTGTGTCAGTCCAAATCGGAGAGCACGACTATGTTCTTCGTAGTAGAGACACTGCTCCGTGGCGGTGTCCTGCGTTGTCGCGTCGACATGGGTAGTGATTCCTTCGTCAAACAGGTTGACACTCATTTGCAGCTTCAATGGAAGTACTAAGATCGAAGAACTGGAACTACCGGTTAAGTCGCAGTTCATGGCCTGTATCCTGGTTTTTGGACTGTTATGAATCTGCGTACTACTTGCGACACGTTACTGCCGATGTGTAACATATTTCCCGTTATACTGGCGATATCTGTTGTAAGCCACAGGAATTGTGTCATTCAGGTAACGTCTGACGTGATTAGAGAAATTCTCTAAGCACGTCCTACATTACTTGAATGACACAGTTGTAGGGCATTGGACTGGAAGAGGAGATGAACTTCATTGCCGGTGGTCTCCCAGGTCTCCAGACCTCACACGTTGTGACTTATATCTGTGGGGTTATGCCCTCTATGCCTGACACTCTTGAACCTCTAGGACATCGCATGTTAGCCGGCCGGGGTGGCCGAGCGGTTATAGGCGCTACAGTCTGGAACCGCGCGACCGCTACGGTCGCAGGCTCGAATCCTGCCTCGGGCATGGATTTGTGTGATCTCCTCAGAAGTCCCATAGTGCTCAGAGCCATTTTGAACATCGCATGCTTGAAGCTGTGAATTCGATAACGAAAGACCAGTCGCTTTGTGTGTGGCAGGAAATGAGAACCGTTTTAATATCTGTCGTGTAACAAATGGTGCTCACGTTGATTGCATAAAAATTTGAACTTTTCGTTTTGCAGAAACTTTGGAATTGTGTTTATACCTATTATAGATTGGAAACAATAAATATTTGAAATCTGTTCCTTCTTTTGAAAAAGCCCAGCACTTCTGCGGCATATTTGAGACAGTTACACACTAAGGCAGGGTGAAACCACACGAAAAGAATAACGCATGTTGTATACGTCACTACTATCTCTCTTAAAATAGAGCGTTCGTAGATTACGAAATATGGTGCACTGTGTCTTGTATGCAGTTCATATTAGTGTAGAATCAGGGAGAATTCATAATGACATAAGTTAGGAATTGCACAGGATGTTCAGAAATAAAATGCTAGTGAAATGTGCGAGTAATGCATGTACACATTTTAAAAGAAGGTACTTGTTTTACATCGCCGTGTAATACGTCAATTGCAGTGCTTTCACCAAAAATAATTTATAAAACACCTATACGATCGTAGACGCTTTGGCATATCTTCTGGGAGACAACTGCCACTTTACTGAAGATTTTCCAAGCTGTGCCTAAGTAGTAAATAACCAAAGCACGTCTCAGGACACCAGCTGTCTGCGTTTTGAAACAATTCGATAAGATGATGAACGGAAGAACCTTACAGAACAGAACCTACGTATAGCTGTTTTGGGAATGGATGCTTTTTCATTGGAGCCACATCGCAAATTATAATCATTTTTCTGTAAAAATATGAGAAACTGATCCACGACCTGTTCCCGCAAAAGCAATGCTAAAGAGAGAATCGCCTTAAGTTTGTTATTGAAATGATGCCGAGAGACACATATAGAATTATCACATACAGGATAATTCCATGATGAATTTACAATTTGTCTGGAATGATGTAAAATGGTAAATGTATCAATTTGAGGTAAGGGACTATATAATAGGAAATCTACTGGTGTTCCGCCTTAGTCTTGCCCAGCGCTCAAACTAAGGGCCCCAACGTCTGACCCCTGATTATAAAGTACAGAATTCCCGCAGGATACTCCCCAATACCCTCAGATAATTGATGCACTAGCATTTCGACAGAAAATCCTCAGCAATAATGAGTTCCATTGATGACTGTCACAAGTCTCACAAGCTGCTAAATTTACGACAGTTGCTCAAAATGGCGTCTCCCAGGGTCAATGCAGGCACGAAGTTCTGTCGTACCCGTTCTAATATCCCCGGCGAGGACTGACCAGTGTCGCAGACAGCGAGAATATTGTTGCTAGAAGATCCTCTTCAGTCTAGACAGGTGTGTCGTACACAAGAATTTTCACACGGCCCCACAAGAAGAAAGTTAACGTGCTGCCCACGAAACAGGACCCCCTCTGGATATCCACTTTTCAGGGAATGTCTGATCGAGGCGCTCACGAATTCTCATTTCAAAGTGAGATGGGTCTCCGGAATGACGAAACCACATCCGTCGACACTCCGGCCGGCCATGTGGCTGTGTACTTGGCTCGCGTCAGGCGAGCACACGACAACACAACGCTAATACACCATAGGTGCCACGGTTGGCGCGTCGAAGTAGACGCCAAGGTGACGTCAGAGTTACGGCAGCAACAGGGGCGTGCACTGTAGAATAGTCACACTGCCTCGGCAGCCGGCTAGGCGGGACGCGCTCTAGCGCACTGGCCCCGAACCCAGGGACACTTGGAGGCTCCCGGAAGCCGGTGGAGGTCACTCCGGAAGGTGGCCTTCTATTTTTGGCTCCAGCTCGTGCCCCAGTACATCAGGTCTTGCAGTATGCTGTAGGCCAGAAACTAGTCGATGACAGTTATATGAAAAAGAAGTGAGCCGTACGTGACTCACGTTCAAAAATGGTTCAAATGCCTCTGAGCACTAAGGGACGCAACATCTGTGGTCATCAGTCCCCTAGAACGTTGACCTACTTAAACCTAACTAACCTAAGGACATCACACACATCCATCTCCGAGGCAGGGTCCGAACCTGCGACCGTAGCGGTCACGCGGTTCCAGACTGACGCGCCTAGAACCGCACGGCCACACCGGCCGGCGGCTCATGTTCGTGCCATCCTTATTTAACATCTTGTTTTTACCGTACGGCCGCCTCGTCATTTTAATTTCAGTTACTGGTGTCACTGAATTGCTGTATTGCCTGCCCATGATTTAATTTAACATATATAACACGACAAAACTCTACCTACCATCTGGTGAGCAAGATGTATGAGACAGGTGAAATACCCTCAGACTTCAAGAAAAATGTAATAATTCCAATCCCAAAGAAAGTAGGTGTTTACAGGCGTGAAAATTACCGAACTATCAGTTTAATAATTCACTGCTGCAAAATACTAACGCGAATTCTCTACAGACGAATGGAAAAACTAGTAGAAGCCGACCTGGGGTAAGATGAGTTTGGATTCTGTAAAAATATTGGAACACGTGGGGCAATATTGACCTACGACTTATCTTAGAAGCTAGATTAAGGAAAGGCAAACCTACGTTTCCAGCATTTGTAGACTTATAGAAAGCTTTTGACAATGTCGACTGGAAAACTCTCTTTCAGCTTCTGAAGGTGGCAGGGGTATAATACAGGGAGCGAAAGGTTATTTACAGTTTGTGCAGAAACCAGATGGCAGTTATAAGAGTCGAGGGACATGAAAGAGAAGCAGTGGTTGGGAAGGGAGTGAGACAGGGTTGTAGCCTCTCCCCGATGTTATTCAATCTGTATATTGAGCAAGCAGTGAAGAAAACAAAAGATAAATTCGGAGTAGGAATTAAAATTCATGGAGAAGAAATAAAAACTTTGAGGTTCGCCGATGACTTTGTAATTCTGTCAGAGGCAGCAAAGGACTTGGAAGAGCAGTTGAACGGAATGGATAGTGTCTTGAAGGGAGGATATAAGATAAACATCAACAAAAGCAAAACGAGGATATTGGAATGTAGTCGAATTAAGTCGGGTGATGCTGAGGGAATTATATTAGGAAATGAGAACCTAAAGTAGTAAAGGAGTTTTGCTATTTGGGGAGTAAAATAACTGATGATGGTTGAAGTAGAGAGGATATAAAATGTAGACTGGCAATGGCAAGGAAAGCCTTTCTGAAGAAGAGAAATTTGTTAACATCGAGTATAAAGTGTCAGGAAGTCGTTTCTGAAAGTGTTTGTATGGAGTGTAGCCATGTATGGAAGTGAAACATGGACGATAAATAGTTTGGACAAGAAGAGAATAGAAGCTTTCGAAATGTGGTGCTACAGAAGAATGCTGATGATTAGAGGGGTAGATCACATAACTAATGAGGAGGTATTGAATAGAATTGGGGAGAAGAGGAGTTTGTGGCACAACTTGACAAGGAGAAGGGACCGGTTGGTAGGACATGTTCTGAGGCATCAAGGGATCACAAATTTAGCATTGGAGGGCAGCGTGGAGGGTAAAAATCGTAGAGGGAGAGCAAGAGATGAATACACCAAGCAGATTCAGAAGGATGTAGGTTGCAGTAGGTACTGGGAGATGAAGAAGCTTTCACAGGATAGAGTAGCATGGAGAGCTGCATCAAACCAGTGGACTGAAGACCACAACAACAACAACAACATATGGTCGTTGTACACACAGCACTCCGTGGAGTCGCCAATCAATCTTAAATTAATGTTCTTGCCTTGCCCTTGAGGCATACGGATGTGATGTTTTTGTATAGGGCCTTCAGCCGAATTTACTTCAATTGTTTTAAGGTTAGGCCTTCTGCTGTTGGATTGAAACACTTCTTATTGTTTAATATGCGGCCTCCAGCCGATTTCCATTAAAAGTAAAGTTCTAAGGCCTTCAGCCTGTTTAGATTGAAGATTTAGAAAATGTTTTTGGGTGACACCTCCAGAAGAACCTTCTATGTCAGTTGTGAATGTGGCCTTCAGCCGATCTAAAGTTAATCAAAGGAGATCCATTACAACTTTGAGTGTTTTGCGTTCTTGTGTAATATTGTGTGTGGACAAATGAAGTTTGTATGCTGAGTGTAACTGACAGCAGCCTCATTTTGGCCCCTTTCCACAACCTAATCCGCTCTGTCCTGCTGGCCCAAGCATTTCAGGAAGTGAATGGCGTACATGGGGCTATTGGCTGGCGTGGATTAGGTCTCGGCGTAGGGCAGTAGTCGATGAGGCCCGAGAGTTGAGTTCTTGCAGTTGCTCCGCCTTGATATGTTATGACAGGGCCGGCCGGCGTGGCCGAGCGGTTCTAGGCGCTTCAGCCTGGAACCGCGCGACCGCTACGGTCGCAGGTTTGAATCCTGCCTCGTACATGGATGTCCTTAGGTTAGTTAGGTTTAAGTAGTTCTAAGTTCTAGGGGACTGATGACCTCAGATGTTAAGTCCCGTACTGCTTAGAGCCATTTGAACCATTTGTTATGACAATGCGTCACATTTGGTCTTGTAGTTGACCAAGGTAGCGCATTGCTGGCCGCAGCATGGAGTTATCCAGGTGAGCACCATAGTGGACGGGACTCTTACGATGTCAGTTTGGTTGAACAGTTACTTTTCCCGTGACTCGTAGTGTGAGCAGACTCTCGGGCAACAAGACGTCCATGCCAGATTACAGTTCTGCCGATGGTTTTCCAGAAGAATACCTGGATTTCACAGTTTCCATTATATCAATGGGTGAGCTGAGATTTTTTCATCGAACCTTAATCATTTCTCGTTATTCGGACATTTCAAGACATTGATGTAGTACGCACCCATCGAGAACGTATGCGTTACAGGAGCGTGTCTCCCATGATTGTGAGTAAATATGAGCACAGCCAGGACGAGTTCGTGATTTACTGAGAAGGGCAGCTGAAGGGAGTGTAAGCATGATAAGTAACCACATTCGTTTCCTGCTGTGTGAACTGATAAATGGCTACTATAGGACAAAATGGCCCATTATCTTCAGGTATTCTACATTAACAGAATTTTCGGTCCGTGCTTGACTCAAGCTGACAACAAGATTAAGTAGGAAACACTTCTTAATATTCTTCAAAATTATATTTATTTAAAATTAATTTGCCGGTCTTTGTGGCCGAGCGGTTCTAGGCGCTTCGGTCCGGAACTGCGCTGCTGCTATAGTCGCAGGTTCGAATCCTGTCTCGGGCATGGATGTCTGTGATGTCCTTACGTTAGTTAGTTTTAAGTGGTTCTAAGTCTCGGGGACTGATTACCTGAGATGTTAAGCCCCATAGTGCTTAGAGCCATTTGAACCATTTTAAAATTAATTGAGTGCTGCTTCGCAGAACGTGATTGTAACATTAAAATTGAAACACTTACTGGCGTCCTGCAAAATTATAGTTACTCAGTCAGGAACCGGATTTCGGCTTATTAGTGGATCTTTGGGTGAGAATTGGATGTTGCAAACACTGATAAAGTTGGTTGGTTGGTTGATTCGGGGGCTGGGACCAAACAGAGAGGTCATCGGTCCCATCGGATTAGGGAATGTTGGGGAAGGAAGTCGACTGTGCCGTTTCAAAGGAACCATCCCGGCATTTGCCTGCATCGATGTAGGGAAATCGCTCAGAAAAAATTACATTAAGTAAAAATTGTTTCCCTTTAGTTAATGTAATTAGTTCTGTGTGACAAAAAATGTAACAGTTCCCTTTGTAAACACTCTACATGTCATTATTTTCATATATTTTTTATTTGTGTAAATCGCACGTCATATTGTCTGTTTGTGACATTCATTTGTCTCCTGATGGTGTCTTAAGAAGCGTGCCGGCCGTAGTGGCCGAGCGGTTCTAGGCGCTACAGTCTGGAACCGCGCGACCGCTACGGTCGCAGGTTCGAATCCTGCCTCGGGCATGGATGTGTATGATGTCCTTAGGTTAGTTAGGTTTAAGTAGTTCTAAGTTCTAGGGACTGATGACCACAGCAGATAAGTCCCATAGTGCTCAGAGCCATTTGAACCATTTTAAAAAGCCTCAATTCGGTTCGTGACCGAGTAAATACAATTTTGTGGCACGATAGGAAGCTTTCCTTTTCTAATATTATATTGATTTAGTCACAAACCGGCTTTCGGTTTATATGCCATCGTTAGGTGAGAATTGACTGTAACAAACACAGGTAAAAGATTGAAATACGATGACATGTAGCGTATTTACATAGGAAAGTTTTTCTGTACCGGGTGATTGTAACTAAACTTTCAAAACGCTGTAGAAAAAACACCACTGGTCAGAATGACATCAAATTGCAGCGAAATAATATCGGAGAAGGTGGAAAGTTTATGGCAAAACAAAAAAAAGTTGAAAATTGATCAAAAGATGGCGCTGTATGTGTTAGAATACATAAATGAAGCCGCGAGGGATTAGCCGAGCGGTCTAGGCGCTGCAATCATGAACTATGCGGCTGGTCCCGGCGGAGATTCGAGTCCTCCCTAGGGCATGGATGTGTGTGTTTGTCCTTAGGATAATTTAGGTTAAGTAGTGTGTACGCTTAGGGACTGATGACCTTCGCAGTTAAGTCCCATAAGATTTCACACACATATGAACATATATGTACATAAATGAAAACACCTGTCATGCCCACGACCCATTGAAGTAGGTGTAAACACGCCGGATACACGAATTTTCCTCCTTTCGCGTTTGCGACGTTGGCCAAAACTGTCTCAATGCAGGATGGCGCTCTGCTTGTAAAGCTGTATTACAAGAATGATGACTGTGCACACGTCGCTCTGCAGACGTTGCAGACACTGAAGGGCTTGAAAAAAGGTGTTGGTCCGATGGCTGTCATGGGTCCGGAGAAAATGGTTTGGAAATTCGAAAAGACGGGTTCTTCTGGTGTGCAACGTGGTAGAGGGAGGAAAAGAATTGATTCGAAGTCTGTGGAAGCAATGGCCACAGCAGAGCAAGAGGAGACGAGTGGTGGTGTGCAAACGTGTATGCACGGAGAATTGCCAGAACATTGGACATACCCGTGAGCACAGTGTGTAAAATCCTACGAAACATCCTTCTTTGCTATCCATTCTGAATTGTCCATGTGCATGAGTTGCTTCCTGTTGACCTCCCAGCAAGAGAGACCTTTGCTTTAGAATTTGCGTTTCTTGCTCGCATGGAAGTAGACAATGATTGGCCGTGGAAGATTTTGTAGACAGATGAAGCCCACTTCCATCTGACATGATATGTCAATACACAGAATTGTCGAATATGGGCAACGGAAAATCCAAACGCAAATCAGCCAGTACCACTTCATACTGGAAAGGTCACGGTGTGGTGCGGGTTTACGGCATCATTTACCATAGGGCTTCCGTTTCTGTTACCTGTAGCGTCACTGGTAAGCGATATGAGTGTGTTTTGCGCAACCACGTCATTCCAGCGCTCCAACAGCTCTCCAACAGCGTGGATGTGTGGATGGGATCATTTTTATGCAAGATGGCGCACCTCCGCACACTGCAAATCCAGTTAAGCAATTGCTGAAGCGCCATTTCGGGAGTGATAGAATTATCAGCTGCCATTTCCCTACAGCCTGGCCGTCCCGATCACCTCACCTTAATCCGTGTGGCTTCTGGCTGTGGGGCTATCTGAAAGATGTTGTGTTCAGTGTTCCGACTGAAAACTTATCTGCACCGAAGGCAGGCATTACGCAACACATTCTGAACGTAACCCCGGAAACACTTCAATCTGTTGCGGAACATGCTGTTTCTTGATTTCAACTTGTTGCAGAAAACGGTGGACAGCGTAATGAACATCTTTTGCGCCAGCCACACGGAAATTAATAATCCGATTTGATTTTGATTCATGCTTTGTATTTGTTTTTTGGGCTCAGGACAGTTAAAAACCAATTTTTCTCATCTGACCATGCAATGGTGGATGGGCTTACGTAACTAACAGTATCATACCTGTACACCCATGCACACCGAGCAGTACAGTTTGTTTAACGTCAAACGCATACCTTAGGCATCGTTGTATGATTCATTTGTCTTTTGTAGTTGACCAATATGAAATTTTGATGCTTACAGCACCATGTGCTGCTATATTTTTTAACTATTTAGTTTTCTTCTGCCATACGTTTTCCCCCTTCTCCGATAGTATTCCGCCGGCCGCGGTGGTCTAGCGGTTCTAGGCGCTCAGTCCGGAACTGCGCGACTGATAGGGTCGCAGGTTCGAATCCTGCCTCGGGCATGGATGTGTGTGATGTCCTTAGGTTAGTTAGGTTTAAGTAGTTCTAAGTTCTAGGGGACTTATGACCACAGCAGTTGAGTCCCATAGTGCTCAGAGCCATTTGAACCATTTTTTGATCCACGACCTGTTCCCGCAAAAGCAATGCTAAAGAGAGAATCGCCTTAAGTTTGTTATATAAATGATACCGAGAGACACATAAATAATTATCACATACAGGATAATTCCATGATGAATTTACAATTTGTCTGGAAGGATGTAGAATGGTAAATGTATCAATTTGAGGTAAGGGACTCTAGTCCGGTAACGGCCAAGTCTAAAGATATAATAGGAAATCTACTCGTGTTCCGCCTTAGTCTTGCCCAGCGCTCAAACAAAGGGCCCCAACGTCTGACCCCTGATTATAAAGTACAGAATTCCCGCAGGATACTCCCCAATACCCTCAGATAATTGATGCACTAGCAATTTCGACCGAAAATCCTCAGCAATAATGAGTTCCATTGATGGCTGTCACAAGTCTCACAAGCTGCTAAATTTACGACAGTCGCTCAAAATGGTGTCTCCCAGGGTCAATGCAGGCACGAAGTTCTGTCGTACCCGTTCTAATATCCCCGGCGAGGACTGACCAGTGTCGCAGACAGCGAGAATATTGTTGCTAGAAGATCCTCTTCAGTCTAGACAGGTGTCTCGTACACAAGACCTTTCACATGGACCCACAAGAAGAAAGTTAACGTGCTGCCCACGAAACAGGACCCCCTCTGGATATCCACTTTTCAGGGAATGTCTGATCGAGGTGCTCACGAATTCTCATTTCAAAGTGAGATGGGTCTCCGGAATGACGAAACCACATCCGTCGACAAATAACAAGTAGGATGTGTCCCAAGAACATGGGTAATACGTGAAACTGGGTGATATGTCTGATAAACATTGTATACACTAGTGCATTTAAGCGGGGGGGACTCGTACGTAGTCATTGAATATGCCTGCCCACACGTTGACTGATGATCTGTGTTGATGACTTTTCAACAACCGTAGCTTGGAGACTCTCGTCTGTTCAAACATGGATATTGCGACTATTTAGCATTTCTTCTCTCGTGAAACATGCTTCATCAGTCATAAGTGCATACCCAGGAAAGTGAGGATGCGCTGCAAGAATCATTGGCTGGGCGCGACAGGAGGTTCTAAGTCAGCGGTGATCTCATTTAAATGTAAAATACTTGGGAATTACGCCAGAGAATGTAGAGAGTGTAAATGATTCAAGCTCAGGTCTAACAATTAGGAAGTTTCTATGGAAGGAGTAACAGTGTTGTTATTTACAAGCCCTTTCCTGTGGTATTTTTCCTGGTGAATTTTTTCTTATTGTAGACACAGGTTACACAATGCGTAAGCCATGGAAACAAGGGGTTACCACTACAGAGGCCATTCAGTCTTTGCTAGTACAACTGGCTCAAATGATAAGATAGATTTCATTAGACAGTTGGATGCGTTAAAAGAGGACATTGTCTCGTCCAGTTTATCGTTGCCGATCCTAGACGCTAGGTCGCTGGTGTTGCCGTTCATGACACCAGACATGTTACACAGTGTCATGGCTGGCAGTTCTTCTGGCGCCAGTGTAAAAGTGTCGGGAGTGGTTACTCTATGATACGCCACGGTTGTCGCCTTAGTATGGTGTGCAAGTTGTTGGGTGTCATGGAACTGTAAATAGTAGATTAACATAATTTTCTGTTTAACGAGATGCTACTACAGTGACCTGAAGGTGGTGACTATGACATTCTCTGACCCCAGGCAGCAGTGACTGCTCAGACAAGCATGTGGCTGTGTTCTTGGCTAGCGTCAGGTGAGGGCACGACAACACAACGCTAATAGAGCATAGGTGCCACGGTTGGCGCGTCGAAGTAGACGCCAAGGTGACGTCAGAGTTACGGCAGCAACAGGGGCGTGCACTGTAGAATAGTCACACTGCCTCGGCAGCCGGCTAGGCGGGACACGCTCTAGCGCACTGGCCCCGAACCCAGGGACACTTGGAGGCTCCCGGAAGCCGGTGGAGGTCACTCCGGAAGGTGGCCTTCTACTTTTGGCTCCAGCTCGTGCCCCAGTACATCAGGTCTTGCAGTATGCTGTAGGCCAGAAACTAGTCGATGACAGTTATATGAAAAAGAAGTGAGCCGTACGTGGCTCACGTTCAAAAATGGTTCAAATGCCTCTGAGCACTATGGGACTCAACATCTGTGGTCATCAGTCCCCTAGAACTTAGACCTACTTAAATCTAACTAACCTAAGGACCTCACACACATCCATGACCGAGGCAGGATTCGAACCTGCGACCGTAACGGTCACGCGGCTCCAGACTGACGCGCCTAGAACCGCACGGCCACATAGGCCGGCGGCTCATGTTCGTGCCATCCTTATTTAACATCTTGTTTTTACCGTACGGCCGCCTCGTCATTTTAATTTCAGTTACTGGTGTCACTGAATTGCTGTATTGCCTGCCCATGATTTAATTTAACATATATAACATGACAAAACTCTACCATCTGGTGAGCAAGATGTATGAGACAGGTGAAATACCCTCAGACTTCAAGAAGAATGTAACAATTCCAATCCCAAAGAAAGTAGGTGTTTACAGACGTGAAAATTACCGAACTATCAGTTTAATAATCCACTGCTGCAAAATAATAACACGAATTCTCTACAGACAAATGGAAAAACTAGTAGAAGCCGACCTGGGGGAAGATGAGTTTGGTTTCTGTGAAAATATTGGAACACGTGAGGCAATATTGACCCTACGACTTATCTTAGAAGCTAGATTAAGGAAAGGCAAACCTACGTTTCTAGCATTTGTAGACTTAGAGAAAGCTTTTGACAATGTCGACTGGAAAACTCTGTTTCAGCTTGTGAAGGTGGCAGGGGTATAATACAGGGAGCGAAAGGCTATTTACAGTTTGTGCAGAAACCAGATGGCAGTTATAAGAGTCGAGGGACATGAAAGAGAAGCAGTGGTTGGGATGGGAGTGAGACAGGTTTGTAGCCTCTCCCCGATGTTATTCAATCTGTATATTGAGCAAGCAGTGAAGAAAACAAAAGATAAACTCGGAGTAGGAATTAAAATTCATGGAGAAGAAATAAAAACTTTGAGGTTCGCCGATGACTTTGTAATTCTGTCAGAGACAGCAAAGGACTTGGAAGAGCAGTTGAACGGAATGGATAGTGTCTTGAAGGGAGGATATAAGATAAACATCAACAAAAGCAAAACGAGGATAATGGAATGTAGTCGAATTAAGTCGGGTGATGCTGAGGGAATTAGATTAGAAAATGAGACACCTAAAGTAGTAAAGGAGTTTTGCTATTTGGGGAGCAAAATAACTGATGATGGTTGAAGTAGAGAGGGTATAAAATGTAGACTGGCAATGGCAAGGAAAGCCTTTCTGAAGAAGAGAAATTTGTTAACATCGAGTATAAAGTGTCAGGAAGTCGTTTCTGAAAGTGTTTGTACGGAATG
Organism: Schistocerca americana; assembly: GCF_021461395.2. Classification (NCBI taxonomy): domain Eukaryota; kingdom Metazoa; phylum Arthropoda; class Insecta; order Orthoptera; family Acrididae; genus Schistocerca; species Schistocerca americana. The sequence goes on along the minus strand of NC_060121.1, from coordinate 205,573,046 downwards.
TAGCCATGTATGGAAGTGAAATATGGACGATAAATAGTTTGGACAAGAAGAGAATAGAAGCTCGTGGTGCTACAGAATAATGCTGAAGATTAGATGGGTAGATCACATAACTAATGAGGAGGTACTGAATAGGATTGGGGAGAAGAGAAGTTTGTGGCACAACTTGACTAAAAGAAGGGATCGGTTGCTAGGACATGTTCTGAGGCATCAAGGGATCACCAATTTAGTATTGGAGGGCAGCGTGGAGGGTAAAAATCGTAGAGGGAGACCAAGAGATGAATACACCAAGCAGATTCAGAAGGATGTAGGTTGCAGTAGGTACTGGGAGATGAAGAAGCTTTCACAGGATAGAGTAGCATGGAGAGCTGCATCAAACCAGTGGACTGAAGACCACAACAACAACAATAACATATGGTCGTTGTACACACAGCACTCCGTGGAGTCGCCAATCAATCTTAAATTAATGTTCTTGTCTTGCCCTTGAGGCATACGGTTGAGATGTTTTTGTATAGGGCCTTCAGCCGAATTTACTTCAATTGTTTTAAGGTTAGGCCTTCTGCCATTGGATTGAAGCACTTCTTATTGCTTAATATGCGGCCTCCAGCCGATTTCCATTAAAAGTAAAGTTCTAAGGCCTTCAGCCTGTTTAGATTGAAGATTTAGAAAATATTTTTGTGTGACACCTCCAGAAGAACCTTCTGTGTCAATTGTGAGTGTGGCCTTCAGCCGATCTAAAGTTAATCAAAGGAGATCCATTACAACTTTGAGTGTTTTGCGTTCTTGTGTAATATTGTGTGTGGGCAAATGAAGTTTGTATGTTGAGTGCAACTGACAGCAGCCTCATTTTGGCCCCTTTCCACAACCTAATCCGCTCTGTCCTGCTGGCCCAAGCATTTCAGGAAGTGAATGGCGTACATGGGGCTATTGGCTGGCGTGGATTAGGTCTCGGCGTAGGGCAGTAGTCGAAGAGGCCCGAGAGTTGAGTTCTTGCAGTTGCTCCGTCTTGATATGTTATGACAGGGCCGGCCGGAGTGGCCGAGCGGTTCTAGGCGCTTCAGTCTGGAACCGCGCGACAGCTACGGTCGCAGGTTCGAATCCTGCCTCGGGCATGGATGTGTGTGATGTCCTTGGGTTAGTTAGGTTTAAGTAGTTCTAAGTTCTAGGGGACTGATGACCTCAGATGTTAAGTCCCATAGTGCTTAGAGCCATTTGAACCATTTGCTATGACAATGCGTCACATTTGGTCTTGTAGTTGACCAAGGTAGCGCATTGCTGGCCGCAGCATGGAGTTATCCAGGTGAGCACCATAGTGGACGGGACTTTTACGATGTCAGTTTGGTTGAACAGTTATTTTTCCCGTGACTCGTAGTGTGAGCAGACTCTCGGGCAACAAGACGTCCATGCCAGATTACAGTTCTGCCGATGGTTTTCCAGAAGAATACCTGGATTTCACAGTTTCCATTATATTAATGGGTGAGCTGAGATTTTTTCATCGAACCTTAATCATTTCTCGTTATTCGGACATTTCAAGACATTGATGTAGTACGCACCCATCGAGAACGTATGAGTTACAGGAGCGTGTCTCCCATGCTTGTCAGTAAATATGAGGACAGCCAGGACGAGTTCGTGATTTACTGAGAAGGGCAGCTGAAGGGAGTGTAAGCATGATAAGTAACCACATTCGTTTCCTGCTGTGTGAACTGATAAATGGCTACTATAGGACAAAATGGCCCATTATCTTCAGGTATTCTACATTAACAGAATTTTCGGTCCGTGCTTGACACAAGCTGACAACAAGATTAAGTAGGAAACACTTCTTAATATTCTTCAAAATTATATTTATTTAAAATTAATTGGCCGGTCTTTGTGGCCGAGCGGTTCTAGGCGCTTCGACCGGAATTGCGCTCCTGCTATAGTCGCAGGTTCGAATCCTGTCTCGGGCATGGATGTCTGAGATGTCCTTACGTTAGTTAGTTTTAAGTGGTTCTAGGTCTCGGGGACTGATTACCTGAGATGTTAAGCCCCATAGTGCTTAGAGCCATTTGAACCATTTTAAAATTAATTGAGTGCTGCTTCGCAGAACGTGATTGTAACATTAAAATTGAAACACTTACTGACGTCCTGCAAAATTATAGTTATTCAGTCAGGAACCGGATTTCGGCTTATTAGTGGATCTTCGGGTGAGAACTGGATGTTGCAAACACTGATAAAGTTGGTTGGTTGGTTGATTCGGGGGCTGGGACCAAACAGAGAGGTCATCGGTCCCATCGGATTAGGGAATGTTGGGGAAGGAAGTCGACTGTGCCGTTTCGAAGGAACCATCCCGGTATTTGCCTGCATCGATGTAGGGAAATCGCTCAGAAAAAATTACATTAAGTAAAAATTGTTTCCCTTTAGTTAATGTAATTAGTTCTGTGTGACAAAAAATGTAACAGTTCCCTTTGTAAACACTCTACATGTCATTATTTTCGTACATTTTTTATTTGTGTAAATCGCACGTCATATTGTCTGTTTGTGACATTCATTTGTCTCCTGATGGTGTCTTAAAAAGCCTGCCGGCCAGAGTGGTCGAGCGGTTCTAGGCGCTACAGTCTGGAACCGCGCGACCGCTCCGGTCGCAGGTTCGAATCCTGCCTCGGGCATGGATGTGTATGATGTCCTTAGGTTAGTTAGGTTTAAGTAGTTTTAAGTTCTAGGGGACTGATGACCACAGCAGATAAGTCCCATAGTGCTCAGAGTCATTTGAATCATTTTAAAAAGCCTAAATTCGGTTCGTGACCGAATAAATACAATTTTGTGGCACGATAGGAAGCTTTGCTTTTCTAATATTATATTGATTTAGTCACAAACCGGCTTTCTGTTTATATGCCATCGTTAGGTGAGAATTGACTGTAACAAACACAGGTAAAAGATTGAAATACGATGACATGTAGCGTATTTACATAGGAAAGTTTTTCTGTACCGGGTGATTGTAACTAAACTTTCAAAACACTGTAGAAAAAACACCACTGGTCAGAATGACATCAAATTCCAGCGAAATAATATCGGAGAAGGTGGAAAGTTTATGGCAAAACAAAAAAAGTTGAAAATTGATCAAAAGATGGCGCTGTATGTGTCAGAATACATAAATGAAGCCGCGAGGGATTAGCCGAGCGGAGATTCGACTCCTCCCTCGGGCATGGATGTGTGTGTTTGTCCTTAGGATAATTTAGGTTAAGTAGTGTGTACGCTTAGGGACTGATGACTTTCGCAGTTAAGTCCCATAAGATTTCACACACATATGAACATATATGAACATAAATGAAAACACCTGACATGCCCACGACCCGTTGAAGTAGGTGTAAACACGCCGGATACACGAATTTTCCTTCTTTCGCGTTTGCGACGTTGGCCAAAACTGTCTCAATGCAGGATCGCGCTCTGCTTGTAAAGCTGTATTACAAGAATGATGACTGTGCACACGTCGCTCTGCAGACGTTGCAGACACTGAAGGGTTTGAAAAAAGGTGTTGGTCCGATGGCTGTCATGGGTCCGGAGAAAATGGTTTGGAAATTCGAAAAGACGGGTTCTTTTGGTGTGCAACGTGGTAGAGGGAGGAAACGAATTGATTCGAAGTCTGTGGAAGCAATGGCCACAGCAGAGCAAGAGGAGACGAGTGGTGGTGTGCAAACGTGTATGCACGGAGAATTGCCCGAACATTGGACATACCCGTGAGCACAGTGTGTAAAATCCTACGAAACATCCTTCTTTGCTATCCATTTTGAATTGTCCATGTGCATGAGTTGCTTCCTGTTGACCTCCCAGCAAGAGAGTCCTTTGCTTTAGAATTTGCGTTTCTTGCTCGCATGGAAGTAGACAATGATTGGCCGTGGAAGATTTTGTAGACAGATGAAGCCCACTTCCATCTGACATGATACGTCAATACACAGAATTGTCGAATATGGGCAACGGAAAATCCATACGCAAATCAACCAGTACCACTTCATACTGGAAAGGTCACGGTGAGGTGCGGGTTTACGGCATCATTTATCATAGGGCTTCCGTTTCTGTTACCTGTAGCGTCACTGGTAAGCGATATGAGTGTGTTTTGCGCAACCACGTCATTCCAGCGCTCCAACAGCTCTCCAACAGCGCGGATGTGTGGATGGGATCATTTTTATGTAAGATGGCGCACCTCCGCACACTGCAAATCCAGTTAAGCAATTGCTGAAGCGCCATTTCAGGAGTGATAGAATTATCAGCTGCCATTTCCCTACAGCCTGGCCGTCCCGATCACCTCACCTTAATCCGTGTGGCTTCTGGCTGTGGGGCTATCTGAAAGATGTTGTGTTCAGTGTTCCGACTGAAAACTTATCTGCACCGAAGGCAGGCATTACGCAACACATTCTGAACGTAACCCCGGAAACACTTCAATCTGTTGCGGAACACGCTGTTTCTTGATTTCAACTTGTTGCAGAAAACGGTGGACAGCGTAATGAACATCTTTTGCGCCAGTCACACGGAAATTAATAATCCGATTTCATTTTGATTCATGCTTTGTATGCGTTTTTTGGGCTCAGGACAGTTAAAAACCAATTTTTCTCATCTGACCATGCCCTGGTGGATGGGCTTACGTAACTAACAGTATCATACCTGTACACCCACGCACACCGAGCGGTACAGTTTGTTTAACGTCAAACGCACACCTTAGGCATCGTTGTATGATTCATTTGTCTTTTGTAGTTGACCAATATGAAATTTTGATGCTTACAGCACCATGTACTGCTATATTTTTTAACTATTTAGTTTTCTTCTGCCATACGTTTTCCCCCTTCTCCGATAGTATTCCGCCGGCCGCGGTGGTCTAGCGGTTCTAGGCGCTCAGTCCGGAACTGCGCGACTGATAGGGTCGCAGGTTCGAATCCTGCCTCGGGCATGGATGTGTGTGATGTCCTTAGGTTAGTTAGGTTTAAGTAGTTCTAAGTTCTAGGGGACTGATGACCACAGATGTTAAGTCCCATAGTGCTCAGAGCCACCGTTGCAATTTGACGTCATTCTGACCAGTGGTGTTATTTCTATAGCGGTTTGAGTGTTTAACTTTAATTATAATCACCCTGTACATTGACTGAATAGGAGAGTGAAAGTTTGTAAAATGACCGGGAATCGAACCTGGATCTCCTGCTTACTAAGCACGTGCGTTAGCCACTAAGCCACCTTAGCACAATGGTTCACACAAGTGCATTGATTATCCAGTCGCGCCTCCCTCGTCGATCAAAATTGTCGCTGTCGCCCCAGTTTACTTTAAATACCCCCTCACACACTAACTGCTGAGGCTCTCCATGTTCTGGAATAGTACCTCAGCATCGAACGTATATGAGGGTTCTGCCTGAAAACCATGTGCATGTACTTATGCAAATGAAATGAAACAATTTCAGCGACTTTAATGGTATCATACGGATGTATCTATATTATCCGTGTTTTACACATTCTGAGTCGTTCAGGTTTTCGTCTAATCATTCAAATCTCTGGATTAAGATTGGCTGCGGAATGCTGCTGTTACATTGAGCCACTGAGCTGATAAATAAATAAATAGAAATCAAACACCCATTCAAGTAATAAAACTGTTTTACAGTAGTAACACAATGTTTCATTGTATGTGTCAACTGTTACTTTACACTAAAATGTGTTCATTTCATGTAAGGCAGATTCCATTTAATTTACCTGTACATAACGAAAAGACTGTGTAACCAACTTTATTTTATTCCGCTAATGGAAAAAAGCGATAAGGTGCAACTTCCTTTCGGTACGAGTGAGCTACCTAATGGAAAGTTGAAGGTAGAAAATGGCCGGTATTTACAGCAGTTATAACTATTGATTCTTGCCTTGTGAGCAGACCGGTTATTTATGAGTTCTGCAGCAGGGAACGCCCTGCGCCATTCGTTCCCTGCCGGAAATTAGGAGCTTCTTGCAGGTCTGAGCTACGATTTCACGGAGCGGCAATCAGAAAGAGGATCCGCTTTTCAGGAATGTACGATAACGACCTCCAGAATTGTAAATATTACGGCATATAAGCAACGTGGGTTTGCGATAATGCAAAATGAAGTCCTTCTGAATTTTGCCTGCACAGTGAAATAAGGTAAAAGGAGAGCAATCGCTGTATTTTCATCGAAGGCAACTGATAGCAAGAGCAAGTTTGTCTTTTTAGATTTAAACATGTAAAATAACCCAGCCGTGTGCTGTAAGTAATACAGTCGCATTTACAACACGTCTATTTACAAACCTGTTACGCAAACGTGAGTATACTACCTCGAGGATTTATTACCTAGTCTCTGTAGAAAACTTCACACTGCTACGTCATTACTTATATAAAAAGGTTTTCAGAAATTACTGCAACAGTAATGGATAAAAGTCTTATTACTTATATAAACTTGCCATAAGGATATTCAGAATCACTGTAATTAATATTTCCTTCTGTATCGCACGACAGCACCGAGTTATGTGTCTGAATTGAAGTTTGGATTTTTGGTTACCTCATTTTTGTAGTGTATGAAAGTTAGAGAAAGTGCCATTGCACACTTAGTTGGCTAAAATCTTCTAAAATGAGGGAAAATAAGATATCGTCTCTATACGAAGTAAAACGATATAACGCTAAATGTCTGGTTAAATATGTTTAGAGATCTCATTGTCAAATAATAAATTATCGTCTTGGAGTACCACAAACCGGCTGACAGATGTACGGGGTTGATTGATAAGTTTCGTTAACAGTGCAGCAAATAGCATTATCTGGTACCATTAAAAAACTGGTTATCAACTCAGTCACCAGTGATTACACTGCAATGAGATTACATTACTTTCACACTCTCAAAACAGTTACGAACGCCCCATAGTATGCATACACATTACCTGTACCTTCACCATTCAAATAAAATCCTTACATTCCAAGCTACTATTTTTGTTTTCAGGTGATGAAATAGAAAGTGCTATAAGTTGATAAATATGGGGAGGATGAAGATTAGAATGGGACTTAAACTGAGTAGAATGCTATGTCGTGGTGTTTTGTCTACATAATGATTGAAGAGATGGTAGGTGCACTTTTTGTGCAATCTTGATTGTTTGTGTTTTAGTTTTGTAGAGGATATGAATTTAGTTTAACAACATTCTTCATACGATTTAACATGTAGGCCCAGCTGGAATAATGTTCACCCACCACGTCTTTCGGAGGAGGGCTTGGCTCCAGAGCCATAGGAGCCTGGAGCCAGAGGCATAGAACGTAAACACAGGAGGTTTTTCAAATTTGTTGTGTACCTGAACACTTACAGTAATCAGCTGCACACGGACTCATTATTTCTTGCTGGGTACAGATGAAGCAGAATAGTGAAAAGCACTTACCGAAGACGTCTGACAAAGTGGGTATAGAGTTAAACGTGAGGTTTGCAGCTTCAAGAATTGCTAAATGAAGCTGAAGAGAGTGCTGTGATGCTTCCAGAAAGGAACATACTTAGTGTGTGTGTGAGTGTGTGTGTGTATCTTTTAATGTTACACAGAAGTCACGAAGTTTCTGTTAAGTAATTCAATTCGTGAAACAAAAAATCCGAGCTGACCAGATGTACGGACAAACGCATAGAAAACTTTTTATAATTTATCTACATCTGCAACTATAGGACTAGTGGCTAGCGTTTCTGCCTCTGGATCAAGAGGTTCCGGGTTCCATTCCCGGCCGGGTTGGCGATTTTCTCCGCCCGGGGACTGGGTGTTTGTGTTGTACTTATCATTTCATCATCATTCTTGAAAATGGCGAGATTTGAATGTGTAAAGATTGGGAATTTGTACGGGCGTTGATAGCCAAGCAGTTGAGCGCCCGACAAACCAAACATCATCATCATCATCCAGCTATATTTTGCGAGCCGTCTTGCGCAGTGTAGCAGTGGGTATTTTGTGTATCACTGTGTCTTCTTCTTGGCTGGCTCTGAGCACTATGGGACTCAACTGCTGTGGTCATAAGTCCCCTAGAACTTAGAACTACGTAAACCTAACTAACCTAAGGACAGCACACAACACCCAGCCATCACGAGGCAGAGAAAATCCTGACCCCGCCGGGAATCGAACCCGGGAACCCGGGCGTGGGAAGCGAGAACGCTACCGCACGACCACGAGATGCGGGCTGTCTTCTTCCTTTCCCTTCTCTTCGCGGGAAGATCGGTTTCCTAGTAAGCCTGTATATGAAACTCGTAGCTCCTTGATCTATTCGCGAGATACGCTTAGGTGTAGGCAATGTACTGGTTGACTCTTCTAGGGACCTACACTGTCGTAACACTTAACAGTAAACCACACGTGATGCAGGACGTCTCTCTTGTAGCGTCTGCCATCGGAGTTGGTTGATTATCTCCGTGATGCTTTCGCTTTAGCTAAATGAACCTGTTACTGCGTTAACTGTCACTCCCTATACCGAGCGTCGTTCCTCTGCAGGTGTTGCTACACTTCACTATAATGTTCTAGCCTTGCGGCTTCTCTGCGTACAAAGCATCATCAGCGAAAAGCCTCATCAAACTTCCGACGTTATCCACATGGTCTTTTACGTATTTCGTGAAAAGTAATGGCCATGTAACACTTACTTGGGGTACGTCCGAAGTTAGTTTTACGTCTGAAGATTGCTCTCCGCTGAGTATGACATGGTGTGTTCTGTTTGCTAGAAAATCTTTAATCCATACAGCTGGTATGACATTCCATACGCTCATATTTTATTCATTAGGCTGCAGTGCGTAATTGTACTGAACGCCTTCAAGTCGAGGAACACGACCTCTGCTATAGCGCTTAGCATAAGCGCCAAACGATATGTGTGCAGGTGGCAGATACACGTACAGTTCTGTTCAGACAGGTCTACGGGTACCTAAGCACAAATCAAACATAGACTGAATGGCAAACGTCACTGCAAAATATATATATTGTGAATATCCAACTTGTTCACTAAAGACCTGCATGTGGTGCAGCACAAAGTCCTTTGCCTACTGATGCAGTTGAGATGCACAACAGTAAGTCTCTGTATAATAGTTCTGTTGCGCCTGACTGAAGTTCCACGAAGCTAATCATCCTACCCGTGAGCTTACGTTTCCGAGGCGATGTAAACATTGAGTAGCAATGTACGTCACTGCTAAGTGACCCCTCCGACGTCGTGGGCTAAACTAGCTGGGCGCTGAAGATTAATTCGGGAGTAACTGGCGAATAACTGACAAGTAGCTAAAACGGCCGCTGCAGACGGCGTATCTACACTGGAGAGCCAAAGAAACTTGTACACCGTACTAATATCGAGTAGGGCCCCGCGAGCACTCAGAAGTGCCGCAACACGACGTGACATGCACTCCACTAATGTCTCAAGCAGTGCTGTAGGGAACTGACTCCATGAATCCTTCAGGGCTGTCCATAAACCCGTAAAAGTACGAGGGACTGGAGATCTCTTCTGAACAGCACGTTGCAAGGCATCCCAGGTATGCTCAATAATGTTCATATCTGGGGAGTATGGTGACCAACGGAAGTGTTTAACGTCAGAAGAATCTTCCTGGAGCAATTCTGTACGTGTGAGGAGTCGCATTGTCCTGCTGGAATTGCCCAAGTCCGTCGGAATGTACAACGGTCATGAATAGGTGCAAGTGATCAGACAGGATCCTTACGTACGTATCACCTGTCAGAGTCGTATCTAGACGTATCCGGGGCCTCATACCACTCCAACTGCACTCGAACCACACCATTACAGAGTCTCTACCAGCTTCATTAATCCCCTGCTGACATGCAGGCTCCACGGATTCATGAGGTTGTCTACATACCCGTACGCGTCCATCCGCTCGATACAATTTGAAAAGAGACTCGTCCGACCAGACAACATGGTTCCAGTCATCAAAAGTCCAATGTCCATGCTGATGGGCCCAGTGAGGCGTAAAGCTTTTTGTCGTGCAGTTGATGCTTGTTGATGGCCCAGCATTGAAATCTGCAGCAATCTGCGGAAGGGTTGCACTTCTGTTACGTTGAAAGATTCTCTTCAGGCGTCGTTGGCCCCATTCTTGCAGGATCTTTTACCGGCCGCGACAACGTCGGAGATGTGATGTTTTACTGGATTCCTGATATGCATGGCACCCTCGTGAAATGGTCGTACGCGAAAATCCCCACTCCATCGCTACTTTGGAGATGCTGTGTCCCATCACTCGTGCGCCGCATCCAGACTCACTTAAATCTTTATAACCTGCGATTGTAGCAGCAGTAAGTGATCTAACAACTGCATGAGAGAATTGTTGTCATATAATATAGGCGTTGGCGACCGCAGCACCGTATTCTGCCTGTTTACATATGTATGTATTTGAATACGCATGCCTATACCAGTTCAATGGTGCTTCAGTGCATATGCGGTCGGGTCTCGCGCCTTGGTGGCTCTGGCATACAGGGGTTCAAATGTTCAAATGTGTGTGAAATCTTATGGGACTTAACTGCTAAGGTCATCAGTCCCTAAGCTTACACACTACTTAACCTAAATTATCCTAAGGACAAACACACACACCCATGCCCGAGGGAGGACTAGAACCTCCGCCGCGATCAGCCGCACAGTCCACGACTGCAGCGCCTAAGACCGCTCGGGTAATCCCGCGCGGCAGGTTGTTCGCCTGCCGTTGCAGTAGCGACCGGATGGACGGCCGCTGCACTTGTGCTTCCAACTTCGGAGTCTTCAGCGATGACAACCACCTTTATAGTATGGACTGTGCAACGATACCACGATATCAACATGGGCGCCTATATCTACAACGTAATGGGTCTCCTGGACGAAACTGACGAGCTGGATTTCACACGATCGTAGTTTTGGAACCAAATGTTGACTCCTACAGACGTGATTTTTTCGGTCTCCAGAGATATCGTAATACGCAAGCATGAAATATAAGAATTCAGCAACAGATAGACGTCAGATATATCTGATTTATATCCGTGTGCGTCTGTTAGACCATCTTTCCTGAAAACGGGAATGACCTGCTCTTTCTGGCAATCACTAGGGGAGAAACCCTTCTGGTGTGGAAACTTTGCTTCTATGCTTGATGAAAGACCTCCCGTAACAGACCTATTTCAAATCTGCAGCTACACTTCAGAGACCATTCTGCACTTGTATCATCAGCGAGTCATAAACGGTGGACGCCAGCAACCGGATGGCAAGCACCGCCGTCTGACTCGACAGAGCTGCCGGGGACTTTGCCCGCTGACTGCAACAGACAGTAGCCACCTAGCCGACAGATTGGTCATGACCTTGTAGAAACATGCACTTACGCACCGCCGTCATAGTCCACTGGCAAATGCTTCATTCTTCTTAAACTAAAAACCGTTAAGGAAAGCAGCTCAGTAAATTTTCAGTAATAAAATGCGCATTTTATCATTTTATTATTTAATTTTTAAAAATAGAGCTATACTAATTGCTTTTTCACAATGTTTAGTAAATTGGAAGTGCAAATAACTAGTGTTGTCGCGTAGCAAGACAGCCACGTCACGGAAGTAGCCGAAAGGCAAGCGTTTAGTTCACGCAGGCAAGAGATAGGTCTGTAACAGGATACGTAATGAATGCTATAAAGAAAAGTACGTAGCTTCTGAAATACTTAACTTTAATCCATCCTTGTTGTATACATCGCTCTTGACGATACAAGTGAGACTCTTTAGATACATGCAATGTTACTAATGGCGCCTTGCTAGGTCGTAGCCATTGACTTAGCTGAAGGCTATTCTAACTATTGGCTCGGCTAATGAGCAATGCTTCGTCCATGTAGTCGCTACCAAAGTCGTCGTACAACTGGGGCGAGTGCTATCCCGTATCTCGAGACCTGCCTTGTGGTGGCGCTCGGTCTGCGATCACACTGTGGCGACACGCGGGTCCGACATGTACTAATGGACCGCGGCCGATTTAAAGCTACCACCTAGCAAGTGTGGTGTCTGGCGGTGACACCACAACTAGATTTGATTCAGATCAGAAAATTTTATACAATTAAATGATTCCAATGTATACACATGCTCAGAAAAAATCAGAACACCTTGAACGACTAGAGATAAGACGTTCGTATTCATAGGAAATGTACATTAGTTCCTGCAGAAATGTTTAGCGTTTGAACGATATCGGCCCGTGGGTTCAAAGTCAACATCGATATCGCGCCGCAACACCGCCTACCGGTAAAATGTTCCTGCGGGTCTGGTTGTCGCTGTACACCGAAGGTAATGGGTCAGTGTGACTTGGACCGACGTGCAGGTTGCCTCGCAGACATATGAGCGAACGGAACCGTCGAATGAGTGAGTTTGAAAGGGAGCGCAATTTCGGCGTGAGAGAATGTGATGCGTCCATCCTGGAAATTGTTGCTAGTATGGGACGAAGTGCTTCGGGAGTGCAACGGCCGTGTGCAGAATGGTTCACGGAAGGCCATAGAACGTGACGAGATGGGTCAAGACGCACCACCAGACCGTCCCCCGAGAAGATCGACACCTCACCCGAATGGCATTGCTGGACAGATCTGCATCCTCTTCGGGTCCGGCGGAACAGTGAAATAGTGTAACACATCATACGCTGTGTTTAATAAATGAGATGACAGTCCGAAGCCGTTTGCTACGGCGTAGGTTATGTGCTCGTTTTCCATTTCTCCGCCTACTATGACGAATGTTCAGAAAGATGCGAGCCGGCAGTGATGTATGAAACGACGTCACTGGGGACAGTCAGTGTTTTCGAACGAATCCAGGTTCTGTTTGTTCGAAAATGATTGCCTCATTTCTGTTCGCCGCAGAGAGGGGCGCGGCATCACTGCATTCGCACAAGACATACAGCGCCAACTCAAGGTGCCATGGTGTGGTGTGCTATTGGATACAGCCACAAATCACAGTTGGTGTGTGCGTACGGCACTGCGTCTAGTCAGAACTACGTGAATGACGTCTTGCTACCCGCAGCCATACTCATTCTGCACAACTCACCAGACACAATTTTTCAACAAGACAATGCACGACCACCTTTTCCTGCACGAACACGTGTCTTCTTAGTGTCACAGGACGTTAGCCGTTTTGCCCTGGCGCGCCGGATCACCAGACTTGTCGGCAACCGAAAACGTGTGGGATATGCTAAAATGACGGGTGCGGTGCTGTGAACAAATGCCAACCACCACAGTTGAACTTGGGAACCAGTTGAATTCATCGTGGACGGCTATACCACAGGACGTCATTCGCGCTTTTTACGCTTCGATGCCATCAAGCTTAGAACAAGTTATCAGGACCCACGGTGGACCCTGTTCCTAATAGGCAACAGGACACGTGATGAATCGATGTGACTGAAATGCTAATCATTTCTGAAAAACATACTAGTGTACATGTCCTGTGAATATGAACGTCCTATCTCTAGTAGTTCAAGGTGTTCTGTCCTTTTTTTCTGAACATCAGTGTAGTCTGCCCGATGTAGAGACTGAGTAGCTAGTGGCGATAAGCTACAACCTTGTCTCACTCCCTTCTCAATTACGGCTTCCCTTTCATGTCCTTACACTGTAATAACTGCAGTCTGGTTTCTGTAGTAGTTGCAAGTAACCTACCGCTCCCTGTATGACGGCATCCTTCCGAGTAGCCCCCTGCCCACCCCACGGAGATTCGAATGGGATCTACTTTACGGCCGCGCGGGGTATCCGCGCGGTCTTGGGCGTCTTGCCACGGTCCGCGCGGCTCCCCCCCCCCCCCCTCGAGTCCCCCCCTCGGGCGTGTGTGTGTGTGTGTGTGTGTGTGTGTTGTCCATAGCGTAAGTTAGTTTAAGTTATAGTAAGTAGTGTGTAAGCTTAGGAACCGATGACGTAAGCAGTTTGGTCCCATAAGATCTTACCACAAATTGGCAAATTTATTTACTTTTCCTCTAGATTATTCTGCCCAAGAGGACGTCAACATTGTTTAACAACACAGCAGAGCTACGTGCCTTCGAAAAAAAAATTAACAGCTACAACTTCACCATTGAAAAAGCAGTAAATGAAAGAAATGATAAATTTTGAGAGAGAATTGTAGTTCAGGCAGAAAGAAATAAAAACCTTGAGGTTTGCTAATGGTAGAGACGGCAACAAAGTTGCAAGAGCAGTTGAACGGAATGGGTGGTGTCTTGGAAAGAGAGTATAAGATGAACATCAACAAAAGTAAAAGAAGGATGATGGAATGTAGGGTTATTAAATGAGGCTATTTTTTTTGGAACTAAGTTAGGAAATGAACACTACAAAATTAGTAGCTGAGTTTTGTTATTTGGTCTTCAATAAAACTGATGATGGCCGAAGATGTAAAATGCACACTGACAATAACAGGAAAAGCATTTCTGAAAAACAGAAGCTTCTTAATCCCTAATATGAAAGTAAGTGTTAGGAACTCTTTTCAGAAGTTATTTATATGGGGCGATAAGCATTTTGCACATGAAGAGGATAGCCACTTGGAAACGTGTTGCTACAGAAGAATGTTGAAGATTAGATGGGCAGGTCGAGTAACTTATGCGAAGGTACTGAATCCAATTGGGGAAAAAATAAAAGTATGTCACAAATTAACTGAAAGATGGACTCCGTTAATAGGACACATCGTGATGTATGAAGTAATCATCAGTTTGATAATGGACGGAAGTTTGTACGGAGTAAATGTTGTAGAAGTTGTAGAAGGAGATCAAAGGATTAATACAGTCATCAGAACCAAATCGACCTACACTGCGGCAGTTATTCGAAGATGAAGAGGCCGATGCAGCATAATAGCTGTGGCTGTTGCACGTAAGTATCTTTAGCTAATAGTTAATAAATGTTATTTACGTTAATCAACTCCTAACGCGGGGTGCAACTAAATTCCATCACTATAGTACGATATGTCATACAAAGCTGCATCATTTTTGATTAGATAAATCGGTTTTTACTTGTGACCTTACGATCATACCTTCTTTTACTGGGACTTCATATTGTACTGAATTTTGCGCTGCGGAAAGTGGGTAAATCCTCCAAATCTCTGAGTCTCGATGCTTCTGAACAAGATAAAGCGACAAGGGTTGTTTTTGGAATAAGTACTTTATCAACGTCATTTTAATTTGTCGTATTCCCGAAACACAAAAGCACACTTTGAGTCGCACATGTACGCATGTTGTCCACATGACTATTAATCAATGCACGAATGTTCAGTCTACTATAATATCACTGCTTCAGATAATCAATGTCTGGCTTCACCAAATCTTTGAAAGTTCAATGCTGTCTCCATGAAATCGGAGTTCCAGTGGCGTCGAATTATGTCAACAATTGTCGAAAATTTTTTATGACAAAATCAAGTGGAACACACACACACACACACACACTCGAACAGACACACACACTTAAGTGCACAAACAAACAAAAAATTGATTGGTACTGCTGTTGGATGTCCTCTTGAGAGATATCGTGCCAAATTCTACCCACCTAACACATTAGAACATCAAAATCCCCAACTGGCTGGAGGGTCCTGCTTATAATGCTCCAAATGTTCTCAGTTGGGGAGAGATTTGGCGATTTTGCTGGCCAAGGTTGGGTTTGGCAAGCACGAGGACAAGTAGTAGAAACTCTCACCATATGGGGCACTATCTTCTAGAAATGTAAGCACAGAATGGCTTACCATGAAGAGCACCAAAAAGGGTCGTAGAATATCGTCTACGTACCACTGTGCTGTGAAGGTGGCGCGGATAACAACAAAAGGGTAATGAAATGTAATGGCACCTCAGACCATCATTCCTGGTTGTCGGGCCGTATGGCGAGTACCAGTCAGGTTGGTATCCCATTGCTGTCCACGGCGTCTCCAGACATGTCTTCGGCCTGGAATCACATTGATTGGAGTAAAATTGTCTTCAGTGATGAGTCCTAATTCTAATTGAGCCCCGGGAACCAACGAAGATGTGTCTGGAGACGCCTAGGCCAACAGTGGGGTACCAATCTGTCACATGCCATACAGCCAAACAACCTGGAGTTATGGTCTGAAGTGCCATTGCATTTCATAGCAGGATTCCTAGTGTTGTCATCCTCGGCACCCTTGCAGTACTGCGGTACGTTATCGATATTCTACGGTTCGTTTTATGGTTCTTAATAGTAAAACATTCTGGGCTTACATTTCAGCAAGATAGTGCCAGCCCGCTGACGCTGAAAGTTTCTACTGCACGTGGTCGTGCTTTCCATACTCTACATTGGCCAACAAGAACGCCAGATCTCTCTCCAGTTGAGAAAGGTAGGAGCATTATGAGCAGAGTCTTCCAAGCAAATCGTGAGTTTGACGATTTCACGCTCCAATTGGACAGAATTTGCCACGATATCACTCAGGAGGGCATCCGACAACTCTGTCGATCAGTGATAGAAATGGTCTAATAATAGATAAATAAACATAAATGGTCCATTTTTGAAATCAGATTGTATTCTACACTTAATTAGCTTTACTCTGAACTATCGCTCCGCTTTGTGGAGTTAACTACTGTAGGGGTCCGGACGTGACCCCTGCGGTAGTGGGTGAATCGGCTGCTGGCCGTTTCTCCGCCTGGACTTAGGTTGCAGAGGTGGCGGTGGCTGGAATTTTAAGGGAAAACCCCCACTTAAGAACATCTTTTATTCATGTCGGAATCGTAGATGTAGAGAACTATGTTTCCCTCTTTGATATCATCAGCCATTGTCGCGCTGTCAGCGGTGGTCTGCCGGCAAGGCAGCAAAATTTGGTGGCTGCCGTTACTGGCGGCAGCGCAGCTGCAAGGATGTGAATTAAGGCGACAGATAACAGAGGCAAACCCCTTTCTGTTGGGCCACTTTGTGGCCGCATCATAGAGCACAGTGGGGTCGATGGTGTTTAAACTGCAGTGCCTGACACAAGCTAAGGTGCTCCTTGTAGAATGTCTACAGAGACCCGACAGTGAACAAAAGTGAGTCGTTGGGCAAGGCGTTGTCATCCTGGCAATGGTCACGCAAAGTTGTCAGATCTGCTGTGTCCTAGTCGGCTGCACATGGCTGTGACCCCTGTAACGTTGGAACCTGCGGATACTCTCTGTCGAGATGTTCGATGCATCATAGTCAGACACGTTGCTGCATAGCTACAAGTCTCTGTTGGTATTGCTGTCACACACGTCCACCTGTAGGGGTTCTCGAAGGTGTGTACCCACCGAGTTCCTCGCCGCCTACCAGATGATCATAAAGAGCAACGAAGTTACATCTGTGCATATTTTTTTCCGCATTATGAGGCTAATCGTGACAATTTTTTGTAGAAGATCGTGAAAGACGATGAAACATGGATTCATCACATCGAACCCGAAGCAAAACAGCAGTCCATGGAGTGACGCCACACCATTTCTCATCCCAAGAAAAAGTTCAAAGCTGCAATCTGGCTGGTAAAGGCATAGCGACGGTCTTTTGGGATTCTGAAGTCGTCATGTGCTCCCTCATGATGCAACGATCACCTCTGAAGTGTATTGTGCTAACGTCAGGAAATTGAAGAAACGAAGAGCATTCATCGCCACAAAAATGTAAATAACTTATCCTTCTACACGGCAACGCACGACTGCATGGAAGTCTGCGCACCCAAAAGGAACGCACAGTAATTCAATGGACTAATGGACTGGTACCACGTGGACATAGAGGCCCTCCCAGGAGGGTGTCGTAAGGCTGTCGTGATTATGTGAAAAATAAATTTTTGTAGCCAAAGTAGTGGGAAATAATATCGTCAGTAAAACCAAACTACTCTCAGAAAGAAAAAATGTTGTAACACTTATTGAATGCCCCTCGTACGTTCATGGGTACTGCTGTGCACAATGTACATCAGAGAGTGGGAGTCTGTCTTGTACTTATTGGCAGGCATAGAATGCATCGTCTACCATGCTATATGCACGTGGATACTGCTGCTCACAATTAATATCAGGCTGGCAAATGTTCTCCCCCACACCACCACTCAAACCAAAACTTATTACAGTTTGATGTACCTGGCCGTAACAAGTAGGCAATGGTGACTTCATTCATCCTCATTTCGCTGTCTGCTCGGCCCTTCCAAACGTCCTGCTTCTGCAGGAAGAAGTCCTAACTTCGGCTTCCAGAGGTGATGACTGGATGTTCCACAGTGTTACTGTACTGAATTGCTTTCCTTGCTTTTTGAATACGCTCTTTTGCTCCCTAGCGTCAGGCCTTCAGGCTGACAGACCCTTCTGGCCCTATGGTGTTGCTCTGATGAATCGACACTCGGCAGTTTACTACACCAGGCTTCGTTATGGGACAATCACAGAATAAAATTTACTGTCGAATATATGAAGCATTCTAAGTCAAGGTCCGTAACTATAGTATTCATTTTGAATAAAATTCCAGCACCAGTTGCACTTTTTTTTATCTGGAAGACCCTGACCGGTTTCAGCCCCAAGGTTCTTATCCAGTCGTGTACGTCAGGTGCCCTGAGAGAACTGATTATGGTTAAAATATAAAAAAGGAAGGTGCAACTGATGTTGGCATTTTATTCATAATCAGTATAATAAAGTTTATAATTTTTCGAAAGGTTAAATCAGAGGTTTGCTTTCATCGCTTTATATTTTCTAGATACATGTATTTAATGTGGCAGCCAAAAACCTAAACACTGTCATATCCACTGAAAAAAGCCAAATGTATAAATAAATGTGTCGAACAAATTAGATGCAAACTGGAAGTGGATATAAAAGTTATTCAACATGTTATGAAACTTAAATATCTTGGAGTAGAACTGTCCAACAGCCGCAATGCCGGAAAGGAACTTGGGGAAAAGTAGCAAAAGCAAATATAGTAGCAGCTTTTCAAATGTCACTATTCAGAGAAACAGTCACACAAGAAAAGAACAAGGCAAGAATGTACAAAACAATGATAATGATTTACAGAGCTGAGACAAGACCGGAAATATCAAAAACAAAAAGTCTTCTGGAAACCATGAGAACAGAAATTCTGTTAAGGAATACAGGGAAGACACTGAGATATAGAGAGAGAAGTGAAAGCGTTAGAAAATGCTGTAAGGTGGACACAATTATTGGGTCACTACACAAGAGAAAGTATGACGGGAACGAACAGACAGACAGGATGGATGAATGGAAGATTGTGAAAACCGTAAGAAATATATTACCAGATATTAAAAGAATTACTATCACTCCATGAAAAAATGGAGTGACAGCCTTAAGGTAGACTGAGAGGTACTGAAGGAAACAGGCTTCAGCCTAGGAAGAAAGGAAGAAGAAGAAGAAGAAGGAGATACTTGCTAGACGAATTGTCTGCAAGGTGCCATGAGGTCTCATAAGGTGGCCGCATTCAGTCGGGACATACACACGAGCCGTACCATACGTTTGGATTCCTCTTGACCTGCTACTTTGACAGACGTATCTGTCGGCAAATTCTTCTGCACAAAAAAGTTACTGTTAACGTCGGCTGCAACTCGAGCAGAGAGCTATTTCTTCTTTTCTGCCGTCTGGGCACCGTCAAAAATGTCCCTCCCCACCTCTCTCCTCTGTCCTCCCCCTCCTGATAGTGTACCGACTGGTGGATAGGCTGTGGTACGCAATTTCGCTCTTTGCTATGAGGTGCTTGCAGCTTCGACTTATAACAATGAGTTCACGTTTCATACACGGTCAGTAACGGTGCTGTAAGTTCTTCGAATTTTTCCGAACCCGTACTTAGCGTTCATTCAGAATCTTGACATGCGAAACTTCATTAAGGACATACATCATTTCATTTTAATCAGATATCTACGACATCACACACTCATGTATTTCATTGTGGATGTCGTCTAAATCTACAATCTAATCTATATCTGCATCTACAGAAGGAATTCTGCTGCCAGTATGATTTCAAGCATTTCCTACGCTAACTGCGAATGGTGGGGAAGTGCAGACCTTACAAATGACCTTGAATATGTTTTCTAGGGCCGTATTCTTAGCGGCTGTTCCTTGGTCTCAGCTGCTAAGCAATACGTTGGGCTTCAGATGGATTGCAAAAAGTGTTTGTGCCACAGGTGAGATGGGGTGATTTCTCAGGTTGAAGTTCGCATGAGTGAAGGTTATGGCTTCAGTGATCCATTGTTGCATTTAGTCGTAACAGATCCCTGCGGATGGTACGTGGCCGACCGACCGAACGGAATATTACCACAGAGCACATCTCACGATTCTTGTTTATCGAATGTGGGTGGTATTGAAGGCGTACTTGTTTTCAGCCCGAGATTCACTTTCATTGCTAATAAATGTCTGTGTCAACTGTGCGTGTCCCCTTTTATGTAATGATTTACGTTGAATGTTTCTAATTCTGCTGTTTTATACTGTTATAATTTGGGGTGCTAGTATGGATTCCTTCCATAATTGAATGAATAAAATATATGGTCATATTTGAGAAGCTATTTTGGAATAATGTACCAAGCTATTGGATCAGATTGCTTACCTCAGAAGAGGAGATTGTTCTTTAATGACTGTAATTTTCTTTGTATTGTTTAATTGGAAAAATTATAAAAGTGAACTCTGAAATTACTCACATGGAATTTCTTCGATGAAAAATATTGATTTGCTGTTTCTTAAGTTCATATTGAATACTGATTCGAAATTGTTTGATGTCCATTTAAGATGTAACTACCTTGTTCTAAGTTTATAGTTCTGAGAAGACAGTAAAATCTGTGAAAGAACTTTATACTTTATGGTCTAGCACCTTACCACCCCCTGCGCCTTGCACTAATATTCTTAAGAGCGTGGTTGCCCAACAGCTGAAACGCGTTATACCAGGAAATATAAAAGAAATTTTGGCAACTTGGGGAATCATGTTAACAGAATCTATTGTTGCATACTGTTTCTTGTGTTGTACGTTATTCTACGGCAAACATGAGCATCAGAGAAATGATTGGTACCTCGCAGTTTTTTACAATATGAACTCCATTTCAGAGCTCAGGCTGCTGAGGTAAGTATGTCGGGAGTAACATAGAGACTGCATAGTGCGTTGAACTTCCTATTATAGGGTGAAGAGACAGGATAAAGGCGAAGTTGGTGTAGCTGCTAACCTGTGCCCCATATACCTTTACGCAGTGCAAGCCAATATTGATTGTTCTTCCCTTACACAAATACTGCATGTTCAATCTCGGTTAAGCCACTTGGCCAATTGGTTCCAGAATTGGCCACGAATTAATAGCAGCAAGTCTAGTAAGTCTGACGGCGGAAACAGGTACGCAAGGTTGTTTTCGATTGGGACATCGTTTTCAGCATAATCAACGATGGCACATGGATGGAGATTGTAAGCTCTAGTACCTGAATCTTAATAACAGCTGATGGTATCCGTGAAGCGGTTGGCTGGCGTAAAGGTTTGAAATGAAATGAAATGTCGTATCGCGAGGGTCTCCGGGCAGGTAGACCGGATAGCTGGGTGTTAAATCTTTTGAGGTGACGCCATTTCGGCGACTTGCCCGTAGATGACGATGAAATGAGGATGATGAAGGCGACCCAAACACCCCGTCCCTGAGCGGAGAAACTCTACAACCCATCCGCGAATAAAACCTGGGCCCCAGGTATGACAATACATAGGCACATTTGGAAATTCCCACCCCTGAAGTTAGTTAACCAGCAATTTTTTATTGTGAATGGGGGAAGTTGTCCATTGTTCGGTAAGGAGTGGGCCAACAAGAAAAATTCAGGATTTGGTTTGGCCATTATATTTCCTGGTAGCTAGGGTGCCTTTCTTCGTGAGTTATTTTGGCCATGACTTTATAGGCCGTGTGAATATAATCAGGCCTATAGTATTATTGTAGCGGAAGGAACCAGAAACAAATTTCAACTATAATTTTAAACTTGGAAAAGCTCAGGAGAAGTTGAATTTACTCTATCAATTCCAAATGTTTTAAGAGACGGTTTGAGCGTTACAAACAAGACAGAATTTTAAATTCAGTTAACTGATGAACTGCCAGTACTGCAGTTGCCTTACCATCGACCTCACCCAGCACGAAAGAGTTGAAGCAGATTATTAATCAGTTGTTAGTGGATCGCGTCATCGGACCCCCATTTTACCTTCTATGGTTCTCACGCTTCTGGTTTCCAAAAGGGAAAGTAAGGAATACTGACCGGTTGTGAATTACTGGGCTTTAAACCAGGAAGTTGTATTAGTTGCTTCCAGTACAGGATCTCCACAACTGATGCACATGCTTTGGAGCAGCCCGTTATTTCACTGCATTAGATTTGAATAACGCCTGTTATCAAATACTTTTAACTGAACATAAAACACTCTTACAGTCTTCTTCCAGAATCTTTTCAAATTCGCCAGAGACCTATTTGGCTTGTCAACAGGAGTTGCAGTGCTATCCAGTATACTGAATTTTATCTTGTGAGATTTACAATTTCAGTTTGTGTATAATTTTTTGGATGATATGATCATTTACAGTATAACTATTGCAGGACATCTTGAACATTGAAGGTAAATTTGAAGTGCCTATAGGAGATCAGTCTTAGTATTAAACCTATCAAATTTAATGAGTACATTATGAAGTCTTCTTCCTGGGGCACCTGATTTCAGCTCTAAGTATTAATATTGAAACTGAAAGGACCAAACCATTCACAGTTACCCGTTCCCAGAAGATAGAAAGGGAACAGCCTGATTCATTGGGATGATCAGTTTTTACCGAAAATTTATCCTGAATTATATGCAGCTGGCTTCACCATTAAATCAACTTTTTTGAAAAAGTGAGGTTTTCTGCTCGTCTAAGAGCTAACAGGCAGCATAATTGGACTTACTGAAGTTGTCACTGAGTAATACTGTGGTTCTAGCAACCTCAAATATTGGGATAGAATCTGTGCTTGAAGCGGACGCATCCAATACTGGGGTAGCAATGTTTCTGTTTTAGGAGCAAGATGGCGAATGTTGGCCTATTGCTTAAGCACCCAAGTCCTTCTCCACTTCTGAAATGAAATATTTAGTTTATGAGTTGAAAGTGCTTGTCATATTATTTGATTCAGAGAAATTACGCTTCTATCTCGAGCATAAATGCTTTAAATTCGACACCGATAATCAAGTCCTTTGCTGGGTTTTTACAAGTCACCAAAAACTTTCACAGTAATATACTGGGCGGTTCGCATGGCTGTATTTAAGTTTTCAGCGTGGCGCACAAAATGCTCTGATAACCAAGTAGTGGATGCCATAAGTCACAAGGTCAAAATGAAGGAAGCTGCCACTGAGCCTCAGGAAGCAGACAAAAATATTTTGTCGAATCTGTGATTCTAATAGAAATTTTCTCTTTATTCGAAAATTTAGAGCAAATACAGAGTGAGGATGAGCATCTGAGGAGTATTAAATAGCAGTTGACAGAAGACAAGTCAGTCAGCGGATAGCGGATCAGTAGAGGTTTTCTGTGCTATTACACCTATCGATGTGGTGTCAGTCTTTTCAGAATCGCTGAGGTCACTGTCTACCGATTTACCAGTGTGTTATGAATAAAAAACTTTTAGTGGGACTATTAATGAGTAATACATACCTTTTATTAGATGTACTGAAGATTCTGGTTTCAGTTTCAGCAATGTGTTCCTCGTTCGCTCTCTAGTCGTTACTAAGATGTAGTAACTGTAGATGCTTGAGTGGAGAGAAGTCCAATACCTAATCTTGGGAAGGGGGTCATACCTCCGTTAGAGCCCTGCTCCTCTTTAGGTCACAAAGAAGCAAGAGGAAATATACTCCACTGCTGGAACTGTTGTAAGTAGGCTGTTTAGGTTTTTATGTTACTAACGCCACGTAGCGCTCTGTATGAAAATCATTGATTGTGCTGTGTGCAGTATGTGACAAGTTTGCATTGTTGGAATATTTGCTATTATAGTGTTGGGCAGTTGGATGTGAACAGAGCGTAGCTTTACGCAGTTGGAGGTGAGCGGCCAGCAGTGGTGGATATGGGGAGAGAGATGGTGGAATTTTGAGAGCGGACGATCTGGACGTGTGTCCATCAGAAAGAGTAAATTTGTAATACTGTATATCATGAACTGATATATATATATATATATGAGATGAATTTTGGATATTATTAAGGTAAATACATTGTTTGTTCTCTATCAAAATCTTTCATTTGCTAACTATGCCTATCAGTAGTTAGTGCCTTCAATAGTTAGAATCTTTTATTTACCTGGCTGTATTGTAGTAGTTCGAGTAGCGAAGACTTTTGTGAGGTAAGTGATTCATGAACGGTAAAGGTTATTGTTAGTCAGGGCCATTCTTTTGTGGGGATTATTGAAAGTCAGATTGCGTTGCGCTAAAAATATTGTGTGTCAGTTTAGTGTTGATCAGAATATGTAAAGAGAGAAATGTCTGAGTATGTTCAGTTTTACTCAGCTGTTTGAACATCAAATAATGTAAGGGGTTTATCAGCACAGAAATTCATAAATTTTTCTAAGGGGAGGTTTCACTGTAATCTCCCAAATCCCTATATCTCGTAAACAAGGAATAGTGGAAACAGGTAATATAAACAATCACTTGCATCGGCTATTCCAAACGGATATAGTGTCAGTTATGGTAAATCATCCTGCTGGACATAAAGCAATCCGTGTGGTACCATTAGTACAATACCAGCAATATGGAAACCTAAATGAATTCACGGTCTAAGGGTAGCGTTTTTGGCTAGTAATCAATACGTCTTGGATCCGCCGCACGTGATAGCCGCGCGGTCGGAGGCGCCTTACCACAGTTCGCGCTGTCCTCATCGAAGGTTCGAGTCCTTCCTCGGGCATGGGTGTGTGTCTTGTCCTTTCCTTATCGTAAGTTAGTTTAAGTTAGATTAAGTGGTGTGTAAATCTAGGGACTGACGACTTCAGCAGTTTGGTCCCATAGAAACTTACGACAAATTTCCAAATTTCCGTCGTGGGTCCAGGTTTGAAGCCCAGCCACTGTTTAAATTTTGAATAAAAATCATCAGGAATGGCGGCTGAAGACTTCCGGCGTAAGAACTCACTCGCCTTTCGCAACGACCTTGTCAAAGTGGACGGTCAGATGTTCAGGGCACTCTCTGGCCCTCGAGGCGGGAAACTGCCCATAAAAGGTGAAAGAATCATGAGGTTGCAGAAGGCAATGGAAACCACTGCACTGAAGATACACAATGAGTATTCACAGGACACGTGCAATATAAGTAAAGAAGTATCACCACGACCTCTTCATTGGGAAAAGATTGCGAAGTTATGCCCCATTTTGACCTCCAGAAGGGTATTGCCAACTGGGATGTGACCATTACCAAGAGGTTGAATAGTCAGCGAAAAGATAATATTCCATGAGTCGGAGCGTAGAATGTCAGATTTTCGAACTGGGTAAGGAAACTCGAAAATCAGAAGAAGAAACTGCAAATTCCCATTCTAGAGTTCATTGAAGTGTAACGGAAAAAAGAAAACGCATTCTGGTCAGACGAATATAGGTTATTATTAATAGCGATAGAAAGTATGACGGGAATAGGACTCATTGTGAGTAAGAAAGTGGGGCAGAGAGTGAAATATTGTGAATATTTCAGAGATAGTGTTGCTCTCATCAGATTCTACGGTAAAACAACGCCGACAACAACAGCTCAGTTCTATATGCCGACGTTGCAAGCATAACATGAAATAAATGAGAAGAAATATGACGATATTGAACAGATGATTCAGTACGCAATGGAAGATAAAAATCTGATAAGAATGGGGACTGTAAAGCGGTTGTACGGGAAGGAGTAGAGGAAAGAGGTACAGGAGAATATGGGCTTGGTAGTACGGATGACAGAGGAAAAGACTAACTGAGTTCTGTAGTAAATTTCAATTTGTAAAAGGCCTGGAGATTACACTTTGATTACACAATGGGGAAAAAAATTGAAGAATTGGAGATTGTTGGTTCGGTCGTGCGGCCTACAGAAATGGCCTTCACTCGCATCAGGTTGAACAAATTGACACTCGTATCAATGGGGAAAAATGGAAACATGAAGTATACAAGGAAACACCTACGACTCCCTCAGGCATAAAATACCGACGATATACACCTGTGCTGCAGTAATTCCAGGTGCAACTCAAATAGCAGTCTTTTTGAAAGAAATGTCCGCCATTTAGGTGTAAATTACTATCCATTTTTTTCACACATCATGACTTTGACGTTATAGTCATTATTAAGTCGATGAGAGTGGCTGTAAAGCCGAAATCATGATTGTGTGAAATAAATGAATGTTAGTTTATAGTCAAATGGCGGAAATTCTTTTAAAAGTTTCAACATGACTGTGGTCCCCCACCAACGAAAAATCGTCAACGAGCAGTTTCGTATCGACGTAAGAGCTTCGATTGTTAACATTTTGACCACTTAGTAAGGCAGCTATAATAAACACATACCTGCCGGCCGCTATGGTCGAGCGGTTCTAGGCGCTTCAGTCCAGAAGCATGCGGCTGCTACGGTCGCAGGTTCGAATTCTGCCTCGGGCATGGATGTGTGTGATGTCCTTAGGTTAGTTAGGTTTAAGTAGTACTATCTCTAGGGGACTGATAACCTCGGATGTTTAGTCCCATGGTTGTTAGAGACATCTGAACCATTTTTGAAACAAACACCTGTGTTTGTTTCTATTTGGTACAGTGGGGAAGGTGTCTGTGGCATCTCGTCTTCTCACGGCGGACACTGGCTTGCGACACTATTACCGTGTTATCATTTCGTCAAGTGCCACACATATTAAGACGTTGAAGTTCTCTTCGAAGGCTCTTGCAGACTGCACTCGAGAGAGTGTATAGTTTCATGAAATCAAAAACGAAGTTGGTGGTATAATTCGGCACCTATAAATATCAAAACGTTACTTCCGTGTGTCGTAAAATTAGCCACACACTGTTTATTACAATGGAGTGGTGTTTGATACCCGCCGCATCTCGTGTACAGGGTGAACCCGAATCTCTCAGAAAAAGTTCCGAAGACTGTTCAGAGAAATTTTCCATTTTCGTATGAGAGACCCGTTGTCTCCAGTGGCTCGTTGCAGAATAATAAAATTTTTGTGATTTACTGGGTTTGTTATCCAGATTCTCTTTGTTTCTGTAAAAATATCTTTACAACTGTGAAAAAGTGCGTGGTACCCCGTTCTCAAAAACACAACACAGACCATGAGCAGGTACGAAAGTAGGCGTCGTTGGGCCGCTCCTCCATTCTATTCGGTGAATCCATATAGGAGAAGCGTATCAGCCCACCTATCCATACTGCTGTTTGTTACTGTTAATGAACAACAAGCTATAGCAGAAAACCAAGCCGAGACAGAACCGAGCAGTACTGAAAGCAATATCGAGGGTGAAGAGCAAAACGTGAATTTCTGTTGCCATACCCACTTCCTTAGTCGAAATCACTAAGTACGAGTGGGCGGAGTAGCTGGGCTGGGAGGAAGAAAACAAGAGTCCTGGTGGTGGGTGTTCCGGCATAAACGCCACTGATATAAATTGCTTGAATTGTTGTCTAGCGATCCGAGAAAACAACTATCTAGGCAGCCTATATTAGACGAGTGGAGAGGATACTACAGTGGGAGGAATTTTCAGTGCCACCATTTGGCCGGCAAGGGGAAGGTATGGGAGGACGTAAAGTTAACAATAACCAGCCATTGCTCTAATGTCCTGGATTAAATTCTAAACCTCCCACTGCGGCTTATAGAAAAACGGCATTTAATATGGTTGATAGAGATCTGTCCATTGGATACGGACAACACGTCTGGCAGCCTATTGGTGCCGTTCGAAAAGAATATCATAATCTCTCTGCAGTCATAGATAGTAGGCAAAGAAAACCTCGGACCTACATTTTGTTAAATTTTACAGAAGACGGGTGTTAAAAAAAGTGTTGGATACTTTGAGAGGTGGTAGTACTAATTGAAACAACAAAAATACCCCATGTAATCAAAAGTATCCGAACACCTGGCTGAAAATGACTTCGTGGCGCCCTCTATCGGTAATGATGGAATTCAACATGGTGTTGGCCCACCCTTAGCCATGATGACAGCTTCTACTCTTGCAGGCATACGTTCAATTTTACAGAAGAAGAAGGATGTTAACAAAGTGTCGGATACTTTGAGAGATGGTAGTACTAATCTAAACAAGAAAAATACCCTATGTAATCAAAAGTATCCGGACACCTGTCTGAAAATGACTTCGTGGTTTCTTGGGTTCAAAAATGGCTGTGAGCACAATGGGACTTAACATGTGAGGTCATCAGACCCCTAGACTTAGAACTACTTAAACCTAACCAACGTAAGGACATCAAAAAATAGTTCAAATGGCTCTGAGCCCTATGGGACTTAACATCTGAGGTCATCAGTCCCCTAGAACTTAGAACTACCTAAACCTAAATAACCTAAGGACATCACACACATCCATGCCCGAGGCAGGATTCGAACCTGCGACCGTAGTGGTCGCGCGGTTCCAGACTGAAGCGTCTAGAACCGCTCGGCCACACAGGCCGGCTAAGGACATTACACATATCCATGCCCAAAGAAGGACTGGAACCTGCGAGTCTTGGGGAATGGTAGCCCATTCTTCACGAACTGCAACACTGAGGAGAGGTATCGATGTAGGTCGGTGAGGCCTGGCACGAAGTCGGCGTTCAAAAACTCCTATAGGTATACTGTAGGATTCAGGGATGTTTCCCAGATGTCAATGATCTAGCCTTTTGGTTATGGGGGCACTTGCAGGAATTGGTCTATGCCACGCCAATCAACGATGAGCCGACACTACAGGGTCGCGTCTTCAGTGCTTGCCAGCAGGTACGACAACAGCCGGGTATACTTCGAAGGTGCGTCATTGCTTACGCCGGAGGGCTGCATTGTCGTGAATGGACGCCTTTTTGAACATCCCTTGTAAACATGTGTGTATCGCAGAAAGTATGCACTTCTGGACCTATGTTTATTGAACTTATTGTTCTTGTTTCTATGAGTACTAGCAATTCTCAAAGTATTCGACACTTTGTTTGAACACTCTGTATAAAGTGATGCAGATAATGTTGCTACATGTGTAACTAGTTTTTTACAGATTAGAGAAATCGATCCAGATAATGTTGCTACATATGTAACAATGTAATAGAAGGTTCGTTATTTACAGATTAGAGAAATCGATGCATATTCAAATCTCTCTTTGATAGTGGATTTTCTAGTTACTGGAACTACGAAGTTTTCACAGGCAAATTGAGCTACGAGGTTTTCATTGCCTGATACAATGCAGTTATGATACCACATTATAAAGACCTTCATTCGACAGATACAATTAACGTACGACTTTCCCACGTCCTGGTGGAAAGGCGCGATTCTGCATAAAGAAAGAGGAAGGAGAAACTATTGAATTAGGTTGCTGAATAGCCGTGGTCACCCAGCCAACTACACCATTGCGACTGGTTTTCCTTAATATAATCGAGTTTTATTTGTCATCTCGACGAAAGATACAGAAAGGACATCAAAATTCGACCAGGAAATGAAAGAAAACTTCCGCGCATTAGCTTCGCATACGCACCGTAGCCAAACCCCTCCCAAACTTGTCCTCTCTCGCCACAAGGATTGCAACTAAGGCCGCAGAGCATCTTACTGTGCAAGCTAAATATGAGTGAGGTCTGTGTAATCCTCTTAGACGGGCGCTGGGCGTTGGGATTTGAAGAAAGCAGAATGAGGGAACACATTCCGATCACACGTATGCTGAGTCATTATAAAATTTGTTCGTGTGATGCTGGAGAGTCGTGCTGGTCTCTTTAACTCACCTCAACTCTTTCGCTGCTACAGATTTGCTCTTTAGTTCCGTGCAGTGGCGCCTTTTGTTACTTCTGTACTTCTCGCCTAATGTTGGTGCTTGTGCGGAGAAACGGCTTTCCGGCCGATAAGAAATATTTATCATCCGATCTTTCGAAAAATATTAGGTGAAAAAGTTTGATTTTTACACAACTTACAGTTTGATATCTTCCCTAGATAAAAAAAAACTTAATTTCCTATCCTTGTCCTTCATAATACTGCTCTGCATCAAGTTAAATAAAACACCGCTCGAAATTTCAAAAGGTTCGCAGGGGTAAAAATGCACTGTGTAAACTATGGGTATTGCTTAGCCCATACATTTCAGTGAATGAAATGTAAATAAGATATAGAAAATTTATTTAAATTGAGAGCAGAGAGATATTTCAGTTCATTTCGACTTACTGTGTTTATATTCGAGAGACGTTAGGGCTCAAAGCGCCTTGTTCCGTCCTTTAAGACTTGACGGCTGCTATTAAATACTCATCATCCGCTTCTAAGAAAAGTACTGTATTGCGTGAAAAAAAGGTGAGTTTTGCAATTCTTAAAGTCTGATATCTTGCTAAAGGACTGAATTTCTTTTATTTATATGGTATAGTTACTGTGCTACACCAAATTTAAAAAAAAAGATCGCGTGAAATGTTAAAGATTTTGCAGAGGTTAATAACGCATTGCATAAACTTGCCTAAGGTTGACCATAGCTCATACGTTGTAGAAACTGAAATGTAGATAAGACATCGAGATTTTATTTGAAATTGAGGGGAGGAGGTTATCTTATTTCGTTTTCGAGTTATTGGCTTTTATAACCGAAGGACGGTCTCACACAACCCGCCCGTTCACGCGCTTGCACATTGCGAATCTTGTGGTCATAACAATCGTGATATCTCATAAACGGTTCAAGGTATCGAAACCAAATTTTTTGCAAGTGGGAGCTCGCAGTGGGACACAAATTTTGTGTGATAAATAATCGAAGCGTTTTTATCGCCGAGATATGGAAGTATCTCGTTCGCAGCAATGAGAGGTCTGTGGCTGAGGACGTCTTATGAAGACACAGCGGCGCCCTTGTACACTCCACAACCCGTGGGGAACAGCTTACTAGAACGTGTATACACTATTACAGCAGCGGAAGGGTTAATAAGAAATGGCCGGGTTAAATTGATGAAAGGTCCACAGATGTAAAAATACGGGGCACAAACTATTGTTCTCTCAGAATAACTGGCTTGGCTTCGCATTTTCGCGAATGTGAATGTTTGAAACACATTCAAGTGTGGTAATTTAACTTGGACGGTGCAATCGGACTTTTGAAGTCAATTCTAAACAATTGCTGCAATTCATCGTTGTCTCAGTGAGATGACTGCAACAGCGGCTATGCAAACTTTGCACAAGCCGGTTATTGTTTATACAATAACACTCAACTACTTTACCACCGCGTAATCTGCTAATAACACAAGAGGAAGATTAATTTCAAGAAACCATAAACCGAAAGTCATTCCTGATATAAAATACATTATTATTTACACCAGTACCTTTACAGCAATACACACATCTTAACACCAAGGCCCGGAGTAGGGAAGGTAATGATGGGTGTGACAGATGAAAAAAGACAGACAAATACAACTTCACAAAGATGTTGTACTTAATAACCCTTCCTCCAGATTTTGAAACATTATGGATGCAATGATGCACTACGTACTTATATTTGATAAAAGTAATTTTAGTAGCACAAGAAAAGCAATGAAAATACTGAAACTTCCTGTCAGATTAAAACTGTGTGCCCGACTGAGACTCGAACTCGGGACCTTTGCCTTTAGCGGGCAAGTGCTCTACCAAAGGTCCAGAGTTCGAGTCTCGGTCGGGCACACAGTTTTAATCTGCCAGGAAGTTTCATATCAGCGCACACTCCGCTGCAGAGTGAAAATCTCACCTGGAAACATCCCCCAGGCTGTGGCTAAGCCATGTCTCCGCAGTATACTTTCTTTCAGGAGTGCTAGTTCTGCAAGGTTCGCAGGAGAGCTTCCGTAAAGTTTGGAAGGTAGGAGACGAGATACTGGCAGAAGTAAAGCTGTGAGGACCGGGCGTGAGTCGTGCTTGGGTAGCTCAGTTGGTAGAGCACTTGCCCGCGAAAGGCAAAGGTCCCCAGTTCGAGTCTCGGTCGGGCACACAGTTTTAATATACCAGGAAGTTTCATATCAGCGCACACTCCACTGCAGAGTGAAAATCTCATTCTGGAATGAAAATACTGATATGTCGTTATATAGACCCCTTCGATTAAGGCAAGAAAATGATATTTACTTGAAGAAATGTCCCGAAATGACAAATACTTAGTACCTCAAAGGGATCAAAAGCTCAAATGAGAGTATATCTACAGCCAGAAATAAAGTTTTTGCGTTATTGTCATTATCAAACACTCATATTGTTCAGACGCAAATAGATAAAAGGTAAGATTATCTTTCATTATGTTGAGTCATAACGTTCAAAAGTTTTAAATTTTATAAAGTAACAACAGCTCGGTAATTATCACAGAGAGTAGTTGCTCAATACACTTAATTCTTCTTCTCATATAACATATTACACTAAAACGCAAATTATTCAATCACGTTTATAGTTTTTTCTTTAAAAGCTTTCGCACAGATTTGGATTAGTTATATAGTCTATTAATGTTTTAAGAAAGAGCTGGTGACATGGGCATAGCAGGCGACGGACCAGGTAAACAACTGTAGATACGATGATGTGATGTCCCAGGACCCGTCATCATAGCCGGGACCATGAAGGAAGATTACTCGAAATTAACAGACAGGATACTTCTCAGGGCATGGTTACATTGACATTATGACAACGTCCACATTCGGTGGATTACGTGAAAAACTAGACAGACTCATATTAGGATAGTTGCGCATACAAAATACGTGCATGAGAAGAAAAGGTCAAGTTAATTTACTTTCTCCTCGTCTGTGAATAATTGTTGTTACTTGCAACGTTCACATGAGTATAATTTGGGACTGTAACAATACAGGTCGATCATAACTGTTTTTGCTACAGCACAATTTATTTACAAAATACTGTAGATACTTTGTTTTATCAATCGTCTTTATTAGTCACACACCAATCTACGCAAGACTATGCACAAACACAGTGTACAGTATCTCTGTGCATTGCTTGTATCACTTTGTCAAATTTAAAAACTTGATATCGGTTCGTAGAACGTTAGGGATGCGGACGTCGGAGGTAACATGCCGACAACGACTGAGTTTAAGGCTACCTCGCCGAGTGTGCGGCAGTTTGAATCGTGCCATGCTGTCAGAGTGATCGGTGTTTGCACAGTGCGTCAATTCAATGAACGTTCTGGAAGTGTGTGTATGTATGTATGTATGTGTGTGTGTGTGTGTGTGTGTGTGTGTGTGTGTGTGTGTGCTTTACCGTGTATTTTACTGGACAACACCGCACTAGTAAGTGAAAAACACCTTCGTTTTCACTTAGTTTACCCAGCAGGCGACACAGTTATTTCACGTCACTACCAACCACCGTCTCACCTTTTATTTACCACGAACCGTTCTAAATGCACAAGTCACAAATAATTGCTTTGATGGATAAAATCGGTTTTATTCCTTCCTCTTTGCCTTACTTACGCACCACTTTATGTATTTAAGGCCCCACTCATGAGTACTTCAATTACTCCTCATTGAATAATTCACCTGATGTGTTTACATTGCATTACATTTTTTTATATTTACAAGAAATAATTGCTTTGACTGGAAAAATCAGTTTTATTCCTCCTCTTTGTCTTGGTTACAGAGCAGTTTACATATTTCAGATCTCGTTCACGTGTAGTTTAATTACTCTTCATCGAATAATTCACCTGATGCATTTAA
The DNA here is from genome assembly GCF_021461395.2 of Schistocerca americana. Lineage (NCBI taxonomy): Eukaryota > Metazoa > Arthropoda > Insecta > Orthoptera > Acrididae > Schistocerca > Schistocerca americana. The sequence goes on along the minus strand of NC_060121.1, from coordinate 205,539,492 downwards.
ATTTCATTCCAAATTTTTATTTAATTATAACTTTCTTTCTTTGTGTGGGGAGATGATACGATTAATGTAAGGAGTAATATTTTGTGTCTCATTTCTGTTCAGATGAGAACACTGTTTTACACATTTAGTGTTCTCGTTAATCAAATTCAGTAAGACAATGGCAAACCTTCATTTATTAAAAGATAAAAAGCGTAAGGGCTTGTTAATCCGTGAAATAACTCATGACAAGGTTCAATGAGTACAGGAAACAGTCTTACCAAAAGAGATAAAAAATGAAAAACCTAATCACAGAACTTTTGGAAAGATAAAGCAGATGTAGAATTTACTTATTTGAGACATGGACATAGAATTCTAGAGAACCTCTGATTTACCATTACATGGAAATAAGTCTGACGTATTACTATAAATATAGCTTTCTTACGTATCTGATTGTCTCTGGCTAGCGTTTTAAATCCACAATATTGTTTCTTCATTTACTCATACATCAGATAATGTCCTAGTAACTATTTTGGTGTGAGGCTGCTCACTCACCAATTACAAATAGTGTATACATATTTCCAAAAATTCACGCAAATGAGCAAAATATTCCAATTTTCATGTGGTACTTGAAGTTTCGCATTCCCTATGAAATTTTGGTCAGAGGCATGTGCGGAACATATCAAGCGTCTTATTATTATTTACTAATTTACACTAACTGGTAAGTTTCTTATCCTTACTATATACAGGGTTAAGGGTTAGATTACTCGGCCAAGGTTTCTTTATATTTCTTTCATCAGACCATTGTGTGGCCATGATGTTCACTAGGATGTAATCATTTTAAATTCATGGTACATAGTTCGATAGGTTTTTCCTCATAATTTGAGCCCAGATCATTTTCAGCGACCGTGATGACTAAGATCTCTTTACCTTTTATTCACGCTACCATTACAAATAGCTTGTCGTGAAATTTCATAGTGATTGCTTTTACAGCTTCCATTCATCTACATGAAGTAGCTATTAAAGAAACAAATTCCCAGATGACGCATCAGGTTCGTAAGTTCACAATCATAAGTTAATTGGTTCCCATAGCACTTACTACCTTACTCTCACTATCATAAGGTAAAAATCTCACTTTAATCTACAGAATACCAATAGAATATTTTCACACAGTCATTGTGAATAAAACAATGCTTTAAAGTTTACGACTAAGGCATCTGGCTAGAGTCTACACACTCATTCTATTACTTAACACAGCTGAATTTCTATTTGCATAGGTGTTTGCACTGTGTTACTCAATCATTCATTCAGATCTCTGGAAACACTGTTATTTAATCTTTTGTTAATGTACATAATATTACATTCCTTTGCGCCTTATTTGGGATGGCACTTGCTGTCTCATGTTTCACAAAAATTCGTACACAATTGTCTACTTCCCCATCATTTAAATGCCATTGCTCATGGGAGGTCGATTCTGGACCCCTCCAAAATAATTCCATACTGCTGACCGATCTCCACCCAAATACTGATTTGGGCTATGCAATTTATCTCTCATTCCCTTTTACAAATTTATTCTAAAAGTCACAGTCGTTGCATGTGTATCCTTACTAACCACAATAAATGTGTATTTACTGAATGACAGTAACTAGCCACCATTGTATCTCATATGCTTATCAAATAGAAATATTACTAACATAATGTAATATAACTAGAGTATCTCAAAGATTAATAATAGATCATTCATTTTGTAACAGTTAGACAGTAACAATTCGCTTTTATTTTATCTTCATGGTCACTGTATGAGCTGCTGTCATAGTCTGAGTATATTCAGCGATGATTAACTGAGCATATAATGTGCAGTGCCTGAGCCTGTCGTTTGCTCTTCAACTTTTAGCTGTTTTATCTGCTTTTGGAAAGTATTTCTGAAAGTCCCAGCACGAATAAAGTTCTTTAATCTTTTTGGTAGTGGGATATGCCAACAAATAACTGTCATCATGTGGAATCTGTACTACGTGAAAAGGTCCTATAAACGTAAGCTACCATTTCTTGTTCTTCTTTAGTAATAGAGGAAGTTTTTACTGAGTTTTCAGTACAAACTTTTCTCTTGCAAATAAACTTTCAATTTTCCTAGTCTTTTGTCATATGACTTTTTCCTTAATTTCGCACTTTCCGTAATGGAGGTTAATACCAGTTTCACTTATCCCTGCTAGGTGGTGTCTGCTTGAGGTCAACGTGATATGGGATATAGACATTCATTTCTTTCTTTTCCTCTGGTTATCAAATTGGTAGGTATATGTGGTGTAGAATGCAAGGGAACATGGTTACTGTCTCTTCAAAGACTCCCAGAAATTCCACCCATTTGTTTTAATTGTTGGACGCATATGTCCTCATGAACAGATCAAACTCTCGAAAGGCCTTTCCAAGGGGTTGACTTGAGGGTTAATCTTAAATGGTAAATTCAGCTGATCCGTCAATTTTTTTCACTTCTTGCAGATAAAATGTGATGCAGTGTCATACGATATCACTATATAATTGTGTGTTATACACTTAATAATTAGTGTAGCAACTGTTGATTTTACTTGTAAAATGTATCACACAGTCAATCTATATATCTGACAACTGTACGAGTTAACGTGGTAGGTCCTGCAAGGTCAATGCAAACTATATTTAGTGGTTCATTAGATAATATTTCGTGCAGTTCTATATTACTGCATTGATTTGAGGATATGACCTTCTGACTAGATTACATTAGATTAGACAAGTTTTTAGTGCCTACTGAACATACTGTAATAAATTTGAAAAATAACACTACATATGCCGTTTACTGCAGCATTTATTGCACCATAGTGCCCCATGTATAGCGTGAGTGCAATATCAGTGTCTCCTAATAGGCATCACATTTCAACAAGAATATTTCTCCTGTAGAAAATTACATGCTCATGAAGCTTATAGTGGTGTCGTGTATTAGTATTGTCTCTCTGCACGAGGAGTAATTTTACCAGCCTTCATTTGGTGTCCCTGTCTTGTACATGTTTCATATTCTTGCCCATTTCTAGAAGGTACTGTGTCTAATTAGCGTCTGTCATTAGTTTGATTTTAAAGTCTGAAGTTTTCTGCACAAGATCTTCAAATTCTGGCAGTCCTTGAGGAAACCAGGAGATGGCATCGGCAACAATATTCATAGTACTGTAGACGTAGTCCATCGCACTGGACAATTATATAGCAGTATACATGATAATAGGAAACTCAGGGCTTGGTGATCACAGTAAACTTTCAAACATCTTCCAAACATATGATAACTGAACTTTTTGAATGCCCAAACGATGGCCAGCGTTTCTAACTCGGTGGCTGAATAAATACCCTGTTTCGCATTCAGACAGAGTGCTATTGGCAAAATTGATTATTCTTACTGCATTCTTATCTCCCTCACTGGAAAGTTGGAAAAGACACGCCACCAGGCCCAAAAATGAGGCATCCGAAGCGATACAAAAGTCTTTTGATATAAAGTCTTTTGATCTATCTGGACGGTGTAGTAGGTCGGAATGTACAAGAGCATACTTGATAGTCTCAACATACTCCTGACACTGTTTCGTCCAACATTAGTGTACGTTCTTTTTCAATAAATTTAATAGAGTATCACTGTTTAACAGACGAAACATCTAAAAAGTGAGCATACTCCCTAAAAGCTTTTAACTGCATTTACTTCATGTGACAGGGAAGTTTTCTATGGCACTCATGTTGTCAGGGTGAGGGATTATCCCTTTAGGAGAAATTATAAGTTCCAAAAAGTTAATTTCACTATGGACAAACACTGATTTTTCTAGGTTGGCAGTGAGGCCGGCAGAGAAAAATTTCTGCAATGTCCGCTTCTATGATTCAAGGTGTTCCTCCAAAAGTGGGCTTGGCAAAGGGACAAATCAGGTGGTAGTGTCAGCTGCCTCTCCATGATTGTTGTCGTACTGCCTGCGCGTCGGCGTTACCTGACTCATGCCATTTCCATTTCCATAATTTTTATGGTTACTGCTAAACCTAACATCTTCGTTTATTACATCACCTGAGTCTAACACAGGCAAGAAATTATGTTTGATTCAGGTTCTTGGACTAGTTCTTCTCTAATTGTTAGTCGTCAGTTTATCTTTCAAAACGTGCTACGCATCTTGGTGAGGTACTGGTTCTTCCCAGAAGCGAGTTTTATTTAGATTCATCTCAAAGAAGTTACTTAAACTTCCTTATTTGACATCATTTCGCTCTGGATTGAACCAATTTTTTGCACTCTCTTGAATACACTTAGACCAATATTTCGACAAAAAGGTACTTTCAAACTTCATATGTCTGACAATATTCTACACTTGCAGCGGCCCAATGGGCGGCTTCAATCCGGACAAAGAGTGCGATATATTGTATCTTTTGATGGTCAGATCATGACTTGGGCAACATACCTTTAGAAGATTTAATGAAAATAACAGGATGTACAGTCTTCTTTTCAGGTATGGCATCTGAAATTGCATGTGTTTAAGGAGACTCTCTTCCATCAAAACAAAAGAAAGAATGGGCACTATCCCCATACTCCTACTTGCATGGTTCTGTGATGACCGATTACTAAAACGCATTTCATCAACGTAAGTACTTTCATTAGGTGCTGGTTGATGATAAAACATCACAAACTTCACCTGCGTGGGCTGCCTGGGATGTGTCGTTCTTAACCTCTTCCTTTACTGCACTTAATTCTTTGTATGTGTTACGTACCTGATCATTAGAATGACATTTTCTTGCCATTTAGGCAAATCTTTTTTTTTCTATGAACCCTAATTCATCTTTAACTCCTTGTCCAGAAGTGTGCTGCTCGGAATGTATTATGGTAACAGTTTGCTGCTCTATTTTCTTTAATTCAGATCAGTATTTCTATAATTTTATGGTTCTTTTTCCTTTAAATATTGATCTACTCTCTTTTCACGATCAGTGGAGAGATCTTTCACTTGGGTGACTACCGGCTGAAGGATCGATTTCATTGTTCTAGTTGCAAAATACTAATGTTTTCAGTCAATTTCTGTACTGATTCAGGAATACCTTTAATAGAGGTTTCCAGGCCTGTAATCTTGGTGATTATGGTTTCTAGACTAGTTTGCAACACTACAGTCAGGTGATTAGCAACTTCTGCTTTTAACTGCTCAATCTGATTTTTTAGGTGTTCGCTAAATAGTGCAACCTGACCAGTCATATTACTTTGTTGTTGCTTCATAGTTGTAAAATCATCTGTCAAACATTCTTGCCTTTGAATCATAATAGTCACTTCATTTTCTGGTTCCAGGAGTAGCTGCATAACAGGATCTTTTGCTACAGTCACAAGTTCAGCCAGTGACAATATTTCATTCGTTGTAGCTATCGTTTCAATTAAATATTCAGTGACCTGTTCGCCTTCTGGTATATGATTACACTCAGTTTCTGTATGTGAAGAACCACCATTATAAATTGCTGGTGAGTTATCATTATAGAATCAATAATGTTCGACGAATCGATTGCTTACCATAACGCGGCTACGTTGTAAACATTTCACAGACGGTATCTGCGCGCAGCTTAACAACATAAAATACTTATGTGTGAAACAAATTTTAATCACCCCTTCAAATTGCATGTACCTAGCTGCAAAAACTCGTCATCTTGTGGCCTAATTTTACAAAGTACACTATAATTACTCAATAATTACAAGTTTTAATATTGACAAAATAAAAAATTTCACAACTACAGAAAGGAAAATTAGGCGGGATGAGTGGGCTATTGTCTTACTTTATGCTCCAGCCGTCAACAACCGTGTCTTCAAAAGAATATGTCAGTTATAATTGTTTCACGGCATTTCCTTATTTTATATATCTTTGTGTTAATTGGTTTGCTAGTTTCAGTAAATGTCATTCCTTTTATAATTTTTACGAGCTCTCCGATATTCATATATACGCCTCGTTTGGTCCATGAAAAAGAAACAAACAATATGAAATATATATAATTTGAAATGGTCTATTTACAGAGTCCTACAAAAAGTCGCCAGTTTAGACGCCTTAATAAGTAGATGGCGAGTTTAACTGACGAAAGGTCTATAGATTTAAATATACTGGGACAAAAACTATTATTTTCTCGGAATAACTGGCTTGAGTTCGTATGTTCGCGACCTTGAAAGGTTGAAATTTTTCAAGTGCGGTAATTTAATTCGTACTGGGGAAACGGACTTTTTAAATATATGAAGAGCGAACTCTAAACAGTTACTACAATTCCTAGTTATTTCTATGAGATGTCCTTCAATGACAGCTATGCAAACTTCGTCCAATCTGGTTATTGCAGTTCCAGTAGAGTAGCATGGAGAGCTGCATCAAATCAGTCTCTGGACTGAAGGCCACAACAACAATATAATAACAGTCACCCGTTTTTCCACTTCGTAATCTGTTAATAACATAAGAGAGAGATTAGAGTTAGGAAATAATAAAAGGAACGTCATTACTGGTATAAAATAAAGAATTATTCATAGCCATACATTTACAATGAGACATACACCTTAACGCACCGACAGGAGGAGGAAATATAACGAAGGAGGAGACATAAGAAGAAAGACAAGTAATAAACCTAGCAAAGATGTAGTTTATACCCTTACATCCAGATTTTGAAACGCTGTGGATTTAATGACTAAGTATCTAGTTATATTTGGTAAAAGCAATTTTAGTAGCACACGAAAGAAAAATCTCACATGTCGGATATCTCTGTGAATGCAGAGCTTTCACTGGTTTGATGAAATCGCTACAGTGTGCTGTAGACGGGTTTCAAGCCTTTTCTTATATATACTATATTCATGAATTCCTTCTGGTATTGTTTTATTTTTCTTAATTCATGTTTTCAAAGCGGATCATAGTGCATATCACAAACATGGTTATGTGTCTGGGAAGTGTGTGGTCCTGAGATGAATCAGTAGTTAAATTTGGAACCATCTGTACTCTCGATTAATGACATAGATTTCAGTTAGATTTTATGGACGGGCAACGTAATCTACAGATACGGTGTGTTCTGGGAAATGAAAGGTTTTTATGGCTTTTATCCAACACATTTGCGGAATTTGAATCAAAAACTAAGAGAAACATTTTATACTGAGAAACAACAAGGTGCTTTACTGCCTACAAAAACTGATTTCCATTACATTCTATTGATTAACATTTAAATATGTCGACTCTCATGAAATCACACGTCTGCATAGTTACTCTCAAGTATACTAAATTTTCTAAACACTGCAAAATATCACTTCTTTACAGCGACTGGGGAATAAATATCAAGTGAGTGTAGGCCACTCATTCAAAGCAAATATACTGTTGATAATTTTTTTATAATTTTCTCCCAAATTGATTCAGGGACATTGCTCTTGCTGTCTTTTTGGCTACACTCATACCTTCTAAATAACGAAATGAGATGTCTGTTCAGTTCATTTCTTTCATTTTATTTATTTTTTGTGAATAATTATATTATGCAACTGACATTGAAGAGAAAAAATTGTCTAAGTACTGTTATTACTAACATCTGTGTAACATAAATGGGAGTGGGAGTCGGGGGGGGGGGGAGGGGGGGGGGAGTTGATACAAAACCAGTTACATAAGCTCTCGAACAATCACCACATTTAACCAATGCTTAGAGATATTTTCTAAATTTGATGGTTAAAAGTTATCGTAACACAGATCACAATAACTACAGTAAAAGTTGTTGGCTACTTTTTCCCCTTTTCTTACGTCTCACTCCCTGATGCAAATAGGAATGTACAGAAATGTTTGTTCTAATATTTGATTTCGAGTTTAGGTTTAACAGCATAGTTCTACATCAAGGGAAGTAAAGTGAGCATTTTAATCTCAAACTGGAATGCTTTCATTTCTGTGTAATCCATCTCGACTTCTGTAAGATGTCGTTCAAACCAGAAATTGTGAATGAGAAAATGAGTAAAATTCAACTCACACTGATGATCAATTAGTTTAAGGCACATGTTTCTTTAATAAGCTTCCACAATTAAGCTTAATTTTAAGTGTTGTGACATTTCTGCTATTGTTACTATTACGAAAGTTTACACTACATTTAGCGTTAATAATATTTGTCACATTTTACAAAAAAAGCATATTTTTTGTACATACAGAAAGAAATATCTTTCAATGTAAAGAAGTAGCGCGCATGTGCTATGAACTAGAGTGCAGGGCATGTAGTGAAAGTGACATGTAGTGAAAGCGATTCTGTATTTATTTAACGCTATTGCATCATAACACAGAGAAGACATGCACCTCTCCATTACGAAAAGACTGTGGTTATTGATATTTAAGTATGGCTCATAATCTCATTCATGTGCTGCTGCAACATAGTAGTGTGAAAAAATAAAATATTTCTCATTTGTACTTTATTTCTGTAAATTATGCTGCCTAGTACAATATGAGTACAGTTCCATTACAATTATTATGACAGTAACCTGGTCCAGAATAGATCTGTAATACAACTGCATTCATTAGTGCCAGACACCTCAGAGGCTAAGGCTATACTTTTACCAAACGAGCCTATGCTATGCATTGAGTAACCCCTCTCAGTATGCAAATCGCCCCACTACTATTCAAATATATGGTAATGATATGTGCACAAGGAAATGAAACGATAGGTACGTCCTGACAGAAGAACTGTAGCTGTCTGGCTTGTATTAAATTAATAAACATGAAAGTAGTGTAGGGGACAGGTGGCCCAAGAACGAAATTTGAGTGTCATGTTACTGTCAATAAATATGCTTAATCAGAATGAAACGTGAGGCTGGCTACAGCCTAATGCGTTGCGCCTCGTCTACAACTACATTAGCATTTTTAGTACCGGTAATTATTCACGTTGCTATCTTCAGCACACATTTAAACAAATACCCTAAATGTCAAGAGAAAGACGAAATATGGCTATATATTACAATAAACAATTATGCATAACGCCGTAAATCAATATGGAGCCACTCTGCTACAATATGCTGAGCATTGCAGTGGGGGAAGATCTGTACTGCACTGAATACTGCCATAAGAATGTGTGTGTGAATATCATCCTAACTGAAGGATCTGCATTGTGTAACTTTTAAACAGAGGATAAGGTGGTACTCACTTGTTGCATGATAATATATCCTTGATGAATATAACAGTAAACACGTTCAAAGACTTTGTAACTAGAAACACAATCATGTACAGTCTACAACACTGCTCGTGAGAGGGAGGAAAAAACGATGGCGCCGGCGCGGTAGCTCAGTGTGTTTGGTCAGAGGGTTAGCAGCCCTCTGTAATAAAAAAAACTGAGGTAATGGATAAACGACGAACTGAAACGGGTGTCTTGTGACGTCCTCCCCGAGCAGATCCCACGACCTAAAACGAACAAAATAAGATTAAAAAAAAAAAAAGTGGTCAGCGTGGCGGACTGTCCATCCTAAGGGCCCGGGATCGATTCCCGGCTGGGTCGGAGATTTTCTCCGCTCAGGGACTGGGTGTTGTGTTGTCCTAATCATCATAATTTCATCCCCATCAACGCGCAAGTCGCCGGAGTGGCGTCAAATCGAAAGACTTGCACCAGGCGAATGGTCTACCCGACGGGAGGCCGTCGTCACATGACGTTATTAGTTCCTATAGCGGACATTTGATGTTAATGTCAAAGGTTTATTTCAATAAATTTTTGTATTATCCCATTGAGGTTCTTTGATGTTTCAAACATAACTGTAAACTATAGGGATAATTAATGCCTCACACTTAACGTTGTACATAACGTTGTACATAATATTAAGAATAGGAACGTATCGATGTTCGTACTATTAATATGGTTAAAGGTAGCATTTATCTCGCCACCTATACTTGACATATGCCACGCACTTGTTCCGATTGGCCAGCAATGTTTTGCATATTAAGGTATAACAACTATTTCATTCTCTGATCGGTTGTAGTAACACTTATATCTTGGAGATGGTACCTAGATTACTGGAGAGCCAAAGATTGTAAGCCAATGCTGATGTATTTTTGATGAGCAGACCTAATACACCGATCTTGAGAACGTTACTGGTGACCTCCCTGACAAACGTCTTTGCCTCACGGCTGTTACACACAGGGCCGTATGGAGGGCACCATGCGTATTCTTATACGTTAACAGCTTATTTTCTTTCTTTTTGTTCAATTATAAGTTTTATTGTTATGGTTTGATAAAGTTTATTTATATTTTCGACATACCTGTGGCCTGGACGTAAATATTGTACGCAAATAATCGTATTTAGGCTTTGTTTAACGTGTTTTACGGCCATTGGCTTACAGTGATGTAATGCCGAACACGGTGGGTGGAGCTTCCGCTATTTAAGCGATGAAAATTACATGTCATGGAGCGATGGCTGTATCCGTCCTAGAGCGGTGCCTGCTCCTCGCCAGCTTCCGCAGACTCGCATGGGTACAGCTTTCTTTATTTTACGTGTTTGTTGGTTTACTATGTTTCTTTTTGTGTCTGTAGTTTACATTTCTCTAAGTACATATATGTTACATCTTTCACATATAGGTGTTCTGACACTGACAAGGCTAGTGGTCGGAAGCGGTCACCAGTAAATAAATAAACTTCTTTATATGGCTGGGACTGTTTTATTATAAAAAATTTTTAACTACAGTATTTTAATTCGCAAATGCATCAGCAGTTACACGTGTATGTTGTTAGCAAGTCTTACAAGTAAATTTGAGCATGAACACATGCACTAGAATCGTTTTTTCACGCCAACGGAAATTTAGAGACTAATAATACAGCATTTTATTTTTAGAATTTTATTTTAGCATTGTAGCTACTAGTGAATTCTTCATAAGTAGATTGTACTAAATACTATAGCATTCCGTACAATGGAAGAACTTTCAGACTGTACCATATATGCCCATATAGCTATAAATATGCAGTCTGATGCAGGATATTTCTGCTGTGTAACAGTACCTGGCAGATAACGACTTGTTGAGTTACAAAGAGTACAAAGCATACTCGGTGTCAAGATGCAACACCATTCATGACAGAATTACATACTTATTTCATGACAACACGTAATCCAAATCAATATCGATTCCGATAAAAGCTACTAACATGGAGGTCTCCTATAAATGAAATTTCGAAAAATGGATGTGAACAGAAGTGGAATATGAGCAATATACTTACAAGGCAGTGACACCGATGAGCCAAGACGTTATGACCACTGCTCACCGTGAGGTTGAATTTCTCCTGGTGGTGTTGCGAGCACGTGACGCAGTAGGGAAGGATTTCTCCTGGTGGTGTTGCGGGCACGTGACGCAGTAGGGAAGGAATGTAAGCGGAGCAGAGAGACGAATGGGTAGTAATTATAGCGACAATACGGGCCAGAAGTGCGGAAATCCACTAGTATAAGCGGTTTTAACAAAGGCCACTTTGTTGTGGTGCTGCGGCTGGAAACGAGAATCTCGGCGAAGCTGGTCGCCTGTTGGCATACTACCGTTGTGAGGAAAGTGATTGCGGGATGGCGATATAACGAGTAGGCCGTATGGTATTGGACGACCACGGCTCATCACAAAACGCAGAGGTCGTAGAACCTCTCACTGTGTAAACCAGGGTAGGCAGTGGTCTGTGGCAGATTTGACGAAAGAGTACAAGGCTGGTGCAGGCACAACTGTTTCTGAGCACACCGTTCAGAGGCAATTGTTGAACATGGAGCGCCACATCACACGACCCCTACGTGTTCCTGTGTTGACTCAACGATATCATCACTTATGATTGCAATGGGCACAGCACCACTGAGTTTTCACTGTGGATCAGTAGAAACGTGTCGCCTGTCGAAAGAGTCGCATTTCTTGTTACACCAGGTTGCGTCATCCAGGCGAATGAGTGTACGAAACATGCACCACGCCACAGATCCAGGCCGGTGGGGGCAGAATTATGTTATGGGGTGCACTGAGTTGGGCTCTCTAGGGGTCTGTGGTGGTATCGAAGGCGTCATGACAGTAGTAAAATACGTGAACACTGTATCACCTCATGCTTGGAGTCTCCCCGTGTGGCATCTTCCAGCAGGATAACTCTCCGTGTTGCAAGGTCAGGATCGTGCTACACTGATTACAGGGGGATTATAGTAACTTACATTGACGTTTTGGTCGGCAAATGTGCCTGATATGTATTCACTGCAACACATATCGGGCGCGAATTGCATGCTCGTAAATCACCACCCTGTAAAATGAAAGTATGGTACCTTTGGCCGAAGGCTCCATCCGGGGAAGGTGGTGGTGGTGGTGGTGGTGGTGGTGGTTAGTGTTTAACGTCCCGTCGACAATGAGGTCATTAGAGACGGAGCGCGAGCTCGGGTTAGGGAAGGATTGGGATGGAAATCGGCCGTGCCCTTTGAAAGGAACCATCCCGGCATTTGCCTGAAACGATTTAGGGAAACCACGGAAAACCTAAATCAGGATGGCTGGAGACGGGATTGAACCGTCGTCCTCCCGAATGCGAGTCCAGTGTGCTAACCACTGCGCCAGCTCGCTCGGTCATCCGGGAAGTTCGGCCGCCAAGTGCGAGTCATATTTCATTCGACGCCACAATGGGCGACTTGCGCGCCGGTGATGAGGATGAAATTACGATGAGGACAACACAACACTCAGTCCACGAGTGGAGAAAATCTCCAACTCGGACGAAAATCGAACCCGGGCACGCTGCACGGGAGGCAAGCACGTTACCACCCAGCTAAGCAGGCGGACACCATCCTGTAATTTACGGTAATTGCTTGAATTGTACGTAGACATCTGGTGTCATATAGTTTTGGAATCTCTGTTGTGCTGTTTTTGAAAAGTGGAATATACGATATTAAACGTGCGATCATAATGTTTTGGCTCATCAGTGTAAATCGTGCAGTACCCATACGAATTCGTAATCACGGAGAAATACGAGTGAGTCCACAGAGCACTATCTGACGAAACCATCCTCAGTTTTATACGAGACAAAAAGGAACATATATTGGAATAATTTAGATCACTCAGTATATCGATCAAAAATGAAGGAAAATACGGCCAACATTCTTACAACGCAATTTGAACAGAGCAATACACACACCGAAAAGTAAACTGGAAGAAATTTGCGTAAGTCTGCAGAACACCAGCTTCAGTTATACAGGATGGTCCATTGATAGTGACCGAGCCAAGTATCTCACGAAATAAGCGTCAAACGAAAAAACTACAACTACTAGTCTAGCTTGAAGGGGGAAACCAGATGACGCTCTGGTTGGCCCGCTAGATGGCGCTGCCATAGGTCAAACGGATATCAACTGCGTTCTTTTAAATAGGAACCCCCATTTTTATTACATATTCGTGTAGTACGTAAAGAAATATGAATGTTTTAGTTGGACGACTTTTTTCGCTTTGTGATAGATGGCGCTGTAATAATTCCAAACGTGGTATCACGTAACATTCCGCCAGTGCGGACCGTATTTGCTTCGTGATGCATTACCCGAGTTAAAATTGTCCGTTTACCAATTTTGGAAAAGGTCGATAACGTGTTGATGTATGGCTATTGTGATCAAAACGCCCAACGGGCGTGTGCTATGTATGCTGCTCGGTATCCTGGACGACATCATCCAAGTGATCGGACCGTTCGCCGGATAGTTACGTTATTTAAGGAAACAGGAAGTGTTCAGTCACTTGTGAAACGTCAACCACGACCTGCAACAAATGATGATGCCCAAGTAGGTGTTTTCGCTCCTGTCGCGTCTAATACGCACATCAGTAGCAGACAAATTGCGCGAGAATCGGGAATCCCAAAAACGTCGGTGTTGAGAATGCTACATCAACATCAGTTGCACCCGTATCACATTTCTATGCACCAGGAATTGCTTGGCGATGACTTTGAACGTCGTGCACTGTTCTTCCACTGGGCACAAGAGAAATTACGGGACGATGACAGATTTATTGCACGCGTTCTTCTTAGCGACGAAGCGTCATTCACCAACAGCGGTAACGTAAATCTGCATAATATGCACTATTAGGCCACGGAAAATCCACGATGGCGCGACAAGTGGAACATTAGCGACCTTGGCGGGTTAATCTATGATGCGGCATTAAGGGAGGAAGGATAATTGACCTCATTTTATCGATGGAAATCTAAATGGTGCAATGTATGCTGATTTCCTACGTAATGTTCTACCGATGTTACTACAAGATGTCTCACTGCATGACAGAATGGCGATGTACTTCCAACGTGATGGATGTCCGGCATATAGCTCGCGTGCTGTTGAAGCGGTACTGAATAGCATATTTCATGACAGGTGGATTGGTGGCCCGCACGTTCACCGGAACTGAAGTCTCCGGATTTCTTTCTGTGGGGAAAGTTGAAGGATATTTGCTATCGTGATCCACCGACAACACCTGACAACATGCGTCAGCGCATTGTCAACGCTTGTGCGAACATTACGGAAGGCGAACTAGTCGCTGTTGAGAGGAATGTCGTTACACGTTCTGCCAAATGCATTGAGGTTGACGAACATCATTTTGAGCATTTATTTCATTAATGTGGTATTTACAGGTAATCACGCTGTAATTGCATGCGTTCTCAGAAATGATAAGTTCACGAAGGTACATGTATCACATTGTAACAACCGAAATAAAATGTTCGAACGTACCTACGTTGTATTTCAATTTAAAAAACCTACCTGTTACCAACTGTTTGTCTAAAATTGTGAGCCATATGTTTGTGACTATTACAGCACCATCTATCACGAAGCGAAAAAAGTGGTCCATCTAAAACATTCATATTTCTTTACGTACTACACGAATATGTAATAAAAATGGGGGTTCCTATAAAAAAAAAAAAACGCAGTTGATATCCGTTTGACCTATGGCAGCGCCATCTAGCAGGCAAACCATAACGCCATATGGTTTCCCCCTTCAAGCTAGACAAGTTTCGTACTTTGTAGTTTTTCGTTTGACGCTTATTTCGTGAGATATCTGGCCCGGTCACGATCAATGGACCACCGTGTATAGAAAACAAAAACAAACGCAGAATAATTGACATCAGCCAGTAATAAAACGATGTGATAAAACTTGCAGCGCTCCAAGTGGCATGGCAGCGAACCAAGGTTGTGTTACCAGAAGTCGCTATGCAAGTTCCACCCCTCTGGGCGCGCCGACAGGTGAGTGGCAACAGGTGGCTGCGGCTAACTTGCTTGCGCCAGCACAGTACACAGGCCGGCGACGCATCTGCCGGCATCCGCCTCTGGGCGTACCCGCGCAGTTTAGCGGCTTACGTGGGATGAGTAATTGACTTGCAACTTCACCCCTCTCCCTGCTGTGCCCAGCTCCTGCCAACAGCGGGGAAAGTTAAGCGACTGCGGTCCTAATTTCAGCGCCGCCCGGAATTCCTGCTTCCAGGGAAAGTGCAAAACTGTGCGCCAGCGGAGCAGTGGTCTGCGGTAACTAACTCTCCGTAAACCCGAATACACAGAGGAAACGAGCCTTCTGCACACAAAAGTCTTAAGAGGATGCTACAGTAGTGAGGCACATTGGTGTTTCGCAGTTCGTCTACGACGGCATCATTAGTGTCGCTGCAAGAGTGTATTGGACAATATCGGGAAAGGACAAGAGAAACCATACAATGGAGGCTTTCACGACAAGATATCTTAGTTGAGTCTTGTGGGCTGCATGACTGTGGGCGAAGAAATTTTTCAGTTCCTGAAGATTCGTACAGAGCTGTGTTGGACATCTTCGGAGATGCTCCTGGCGACGATGAACCTTGCAGACTGACGAGTCGGATGTCGGTTAGCGACATAAGTACGGTGTTAAGTGGGAGTCGTCGAGTCTACACGTTATAAGCAGAGATAACCTCCGTCAAAGAGAAACTGTAAGTAGGCTGTTTAGGTTTTTATGTTGGTAACGCCACGTAGCGCTCTGTATGAAAATCACTGACTGTGCTGTGTGCAGTCTGTGGCTGATTTGCATTGTCGGAACATTTGCTATTGTAGTGTTAGGCAGTTGGATGTGAATAGCGCCTAGCGTTGCGCAGTTGGATGTGAGCCGCCAGCAGTGGCGGTTGTGGGGACAGAGATGGCGGAGTTTTGAGAGCGGATGATCTGGACGTGTGTCCATCAGAAAGAGTAAATTTGTAAGACTGGATGTCATGAACTGATATATATATTATGACTTTTTAACACTATTAAGGTAAATACATTGTTTGTTCTCTATCAAAATCTTTCATTTGCTAAGTATGCCTGTCAGTAATTAGTGCCTTCAGTAGTTAGAATCTTTTATTTAGCTGGCAGTATTGGCTCTCGCTGTGTTGCAGTAGTTAGAGTAACGAAAATTTTTGTGAGGTAAGTGATTCATGAAAAGTATAGGTTATTGTTAGTCAGCGCCATTCTTCTGTAGGGATTATTGAAAGTCAGACTGCGTTGCGCTAGAAATATTGTGTGTCAGTTTAGTGATGATCAGAATAAGTGCAGAGAGAAATGTCTGAGTACGTTCAGTTTTGCTCATCTATTTGGAAATCAAATAACGTGAGAGGTTTATCAGCACAGTCATTTATAATTTTTCTAAGGGGACGTTTCATAAAACTTAAATGTCAATTGTCGCCTACCAATGATGAAACTTACCTATCGATCCTACAGAAGCACTGTCCATATATGTCGTTGAATTTAATGGCTTGTTCTTTTGTGTTAAAGTTGTTATTATGCTTATACAGGATGATTCAAACAAACGTTTACAAACTGACATGGAACATTGGGTATACAGCCAGGATCAGTAATCAAACACTAACCGGCGTCACGAACACCATCCGGGGACTACTAAATGGCGTTGCAGTTATTCAGTCACATGCAATAAATGGAAGCCCACTACAGGAGATCCTCAGAGTTTGGACCAGATGCATCCAGACCTCCCTGACATCGACGCTACATTGATCGGAAATTTGTGGTAAGGTCTTATGGGCCAAACTGTTGAGATCATCGGCCCCTAAGCCTACGCACTTCTTAATCCAATTTAAACTAACTTACGCTAGGGACAAACCACACACCCATGCCCGAGGGAGAACTCGAACCTGCGACGGGGCGAGCCGCGCGGACCGTGACATGGCTGGCGCCTTTGACCGCGCGACTACCCCGGGCGGCCACATTGATCGGCGACACCTCTCATAGATAACTGGTGTATCTCGAACACATCCTGCTACCGCAACAATGCAGCCAATTAGGCTAGGTGTAACAGGTGATTCATACACAAGGCCCTTCAGATACACATACAGGAAAATATTGATGGTGACCGTGTGACTGGCGCACCACAACCAATCTAGTGGCTAGTAAAAGTTGCCTGCAAATGTACTCTCACTTGTCTACCGAAATGCGCGGGTGGTCCGTCGTCCTGAAATTGAATTCGGTGACGAAAAGGCATGGAAACATCATTCAGCATTTTCGACAGAAACTATAGCAGGAATACGAGATACGTGCGACCATCAAGTTGGTCCGGAAGAAAATACGAACCAATTAAGCAGACTGCGACGATGCCAGCCCACACGTTAAGGGTAAAGTTGCGTTATGAGGCTTGCGTTCGTGTAGCATGTAGGTTCGCATCTGGCCACGTATGCCGACTGTGAAAGTTCATCACACCATCGAGTGAGAACACAGCTTCATCGGTGAAGATGACAGTCGCTGTGAAGCTTCTGTCTCGTGACCGTAGCGCCTTATGGTGGTGTTGCGACCTTCGATTCTTAAGTGAATACTGCGATATGTTGCATGCTCGATGAGCCTGGCAGTTTGTAAACGTTGTTTGAAATCACACAGTATATTTCGATGACTTTTCTACATAGCCATGGATAATAGTTTGTCATAGTAGATAATATTTTTTTTTTTTTTTGCTTTGGAAAACTTCATGATTTCCTGACTGAAGAGCGTGCTCTGTAACAGCTGATTTTTCGGTTTTCCCTTGTCACCAAAGAGTGTTCTTTCAGTCTTATGTCCGCAGCTCGTGGTCGTGCGGTAGCGTTCTCGCTTCCCGCCCCCGGGTTCCCGGGTTCGATTCCCGGCGGGGTCAGGGATTTTCTCTGCCTCGTGATGACTGGTTGTTGTGTGATGTCCTTAGGTTAGTTAGGTTTAAGTAGTTCTAAGTTCTAGGGGACTGATGATCATAGATGTTAAGTCTCATAGTGCTCAGAGCCATTTGAACCATTTCTTTTCAGTCTTATATTCATGCTGAAATGTTCAGCTAAGCCCGCAGGACAGGACAGGTAGTTGGAATTGTGGAACGGGGCCAAAATGAGCGTCTGTCAGTTACATTCGAACACACATAACTTTTTTCATGACCAAACATTACAGTACAAATTCTTGAACTTAGTTATCGGCTGAATACGCCACACTATCTTATGCCGTAAGGGCACAACCACTGAAATTAAAAAAATAAAATAAAATAAAATAAAATAAAATAAAAAAAGGCTAAAAGCCATTAACTCGAAATTCACACGCCAAAAAGGATATTTAGAAGGCAGAAGGCCTCAAGTTAAGCAAGTTCTATACTTTGGCTGAAGGCCCAAAAACCTAACACTTAATTTAAAGACGGCTGAAGGCCGATGATTTAAGGCTCAAAGTAAAATTACATAAAAAAAAACACATGGCAGAAGGCCTTCAATTAGGCTGAAGGCCCCAAACAGTCTGACGCTCGAAAGACAAGATCCTTCATTTAAAAACGGCTGAAGGCCCATGACTTAAAACTCAAGGTAAAATAAATTTAAACAACAAAGCCCTGTCTAAAATTAGGCTGAAGGCCCGAAACAATCTAACAATTGACAAGCAAGAAACATTAATTTTAAAACAGCTGAAGGCCCATGACTTAAAACACAAGTAAAATAATTTTTATTAGGTAGAAGGCCAAAGGCTTTATCTTTAAACAATACGTTAACCAGGCTGAGGGCCGAAACAATCTAACACTTGAAAATCAAGGAACTTTAATTTTAAAGCGGCTGAAAGCCCATTACTTAAAACACCACTAAAAACAATTCAACTTTAATTCAAAACCATCGTCTAAGAGCCATAAAAATACACACAACAGAAAATAAGAAAAGCAGTGCAGCTAACGGAGCTCAGAAGTTTCGGGGGACGGCCAGCACTTGAAATACTAACGTTCACTTAGGTGAGACAGGCAGTCGGCCCAATCATTCTCGACCCGACGACAACCAAACCAACAGACAGTCAACGGACCCACCAAGGTAACTTGCGCTCCACTCGACCAGCAGACAACCGGGAGTTCAATGCAAACCTAAAAGGCACGGACGCCCACAACCAAACATATATTAAGCTATCGATCTACACACCGTGCTGGACAGGACAACACGGTGAGGAAACGACACTGCCTAAATCTACGTCAACGGCCAGGGCAGGTAACCGGAACGTTAATGGCCACAAGGCAGAAAATCCAGCTGGTGCTCTTCAATTGCAAATAACCAAATACGGTTAGGATCCACCAGACGATGGCTAAACCTTCGCCAACTCGAACACACACGTTGTTGATTACGGGAATGTCCCAACAGCCGACAACGGGAACCAAACGGCACAATGTGAACAGTCTTGACTTGCTGGTAATCTAAATCCAAACTCAAGTTTATTGTCCAGGGTCGGTGAGCCACGGACCTCGTAGCAATGGGAACAGCACCACACACTCCGACGCTGCGTACAGACCGCCAGCGGGCCCGGCCAAATACGCCCCGCGGGGACTTCCTCGCAGCTCCACGCCAACCAACCGACTGCCACACATCAGCACGGAGACAGCACTAAAATAACTGAGCAGTCGACATCACAAGCTACACGCAGTTTCACGAACACTTGCACGAAAGACTAGACAATACCAACGGCAGCGACTGTGCAATAACAAGGACGAATCACGAGTCAGCACATGCAGGCACACCATAAGCGATCGCCGGGCCACGTCCACGTCATCCGACAAGGCGGCCGACCGACGACCAACCAAGGTGGTCCGCACTCGAGTCTTATGTATCAGCAACCGTCGGGCGAGTCATGGCTGTCCGGACCTCACTGCAGCCGCGCCCCGACTGAACTTCTGCCGTGCCCTAAGTCAACACTGCCAGGTCCGAACTGCACTGCCAGCGCCTCCCAACTCACTGGCAGATCCGAACTAACCCGAACACACGACAACCAGGATGTAATGGCAGTCAGCAAAGATAATACGCCAGGGCTTATATCGATAAGCGCTGCTGCTGCCGCACACGGGCAGGCAATGCGGCAACTCAGTGTCAGCACTTCTCAGCCGTTGTCGAGAAAATCGACAGTTAAAAGAAACTGTTGCGGTGAAATACTTTCTACGATTAATCATTATCTGCAGCGTCGTGGCGCAGCGGTAAGAGCTCTGGTTCGTAATCTGAAGATCACCGGATCGAATCTCGCGCTATGCAACCTTTTTTTTTTAGTATTTGTTTTTTATAATTCAATATATATATATATATATATATATATATATATATATATATATATATATATATATAACTCCCGGCAATCAGTTGCAACAATTATGCATATAATAACTTGTTGAAAGTCGTTTGTCGTGGAAAAACTGGCGACTTCGAACATCATTATGTTTTCCGCAAACAAAGTTGTATTTCACAAATGTTATTAATTGTCTTCATGATGTTAACCACACATAGTTAACGGAAGACGTAGAAACGATATTCCGAAACGAATACATATAGCGTAAGTCAAACGTTCGAATTAGAATAGAGACCCCACGAACACAAATTTGCTGTGGCAGGTATGAAATATAAACTCCGTTACTCGCTCGTTACACTTGAATGACAGATGTTGAATGGGCCGAAACGAGCCGCCGCATAACAGCGTAGTTGCCTGCTAACTTCGAAAGAGGGTAGATGCGGTCCCTAGCGCATCTTATAACATTGTCGAAAATCAGTGCGGACGGTAGAGCTTTGGTACACCCTGTTAAAAAAAAAAAAAAACGGAAAAATGGAGGCGGTACAATTGGAGAGCGATCCGCCTTCACCAACATGCATAAGCAATTCATTAATACTTCATATACAAAAAACTAATAATAAAAAAATTACATGGCGCGAGATTCGATTCGGATTACGAACCCGAGCGCTTACCGCTGCGCCACGACGCTGTAGAAAATTACTAATCGTCGAGAGTATTTCACCGCAACGGTTTCTTTTAACTGTCGATTTTCTCGACAGCGGCTGAGATGTGCATCTTGGTGCTTTGTCACATTACACTTCTGGCCATGAGCTTTTATTATGCGCAGTATGAATCGAATCTGAATTTCACAATTGGCGGCCTCCCCTTGTTAGATACAGAGCCAGAGTTGGTTTTGTGAGACGGCTTCAATAAAGCGTAGCTTGCACCGTAGTGGAGTTAAAAGTCTGTTTTTCATCTGTTGCATTTATGAATCTTCTCTGATATGTTTGCTAAATGAAATTTTCACGCGGAATGTGCGCTGTTAAGAAACTTCCTGGCAAATTAATTTGCTAGGAGGTTTCTCTGCTATGATGTATTGCTACTGATTATTTTTTGAAAGTAAATGATTGTGCAAATTATAAATATGGTTTTACTTCTGAATAGTAGAACTTTCCACTATTCCAAGTCTTGTTTAATGTTATTCATTGTAAACTCACTGCTTATGTTATCTGATGTTTAATGCTGTGTAAAGTTGCGCCATGTGTGTCAACACTGGAGTTCTTACTGAGCTGGCTTGTGTGCTTTCATACGGTCTTTGTCTCAAAACCATGGGAACTGTATTACATATTCGTGCTAATGGTGTGTGCGCACAGCGGCTTCTAAACATTTTGGAGAAGATGTTGTGAAAGCGTCTTTCTTTCATATGTTGGTATGTATGCAGCGTTCCACTCGCCTTTTTCCAGTCGGATTGCGTGTTTGAAACTTGTGGGAAATGGATTCTTACGTAGAATTGATACTCTGTCTAAGCAAGCGTAGGATTGCTTCACAATACTAAATTGATTTTCTTCCCTTTGAACATCTGTGGATGAATGAGTCCTTACATCCTTCCACGTGTCTTGGTACCGTTGTGATGTTGTTGTCAACGTTTGTCTGCACTGTTCGCATTTGTTTGCAATTAATGAAAGCCAGTTTTATGAACTCGTATTGTCTAAAAGTTATGGCTGAACTATTGAATATATTGACATCACGAAAAACCAGTCAGTGCCGGCTACATCAGTTCTCCTCGACAATCCTGTTCATCATTCAACCACACAATTTATCCCTTTTGAATCATTTCAAGTGGCTGTATGCCCTGCGTCCCCGGTTAATTATTGACGTCTGAAACTACTTCATGTTGAGAGATCATGTGTGTCTTACTGGAGGATAGGCCTAAAAAGTTAATTGCATATCCTCGTACATACATGCAAGCATGCATACATGCCACTTCTCTATTTCAGCTGCATATCAGTGGTATTAGAGTTGCAGTTACAGTGATTGCAAGTAAGACGCCTAGCGAACGGAGGTTAAAATATGCACTGAACGTGACTGAGTAGTCAGAATTCGTTTTCGTATGGGGCTGCATTCATAAAAAGATGTATTACCTTTTGTGGCACTTAGTAACTTGTTCGTATCATATGCAGACGAGTCTTTTTTTTCATTTTCACACCGTTAAATAATGTCAGATGTTTTCTTCATTAGTCATTTCGATTTTTTTGATAGCGGTTACGTTAAATTACTTTTGGGTTTAACCATTTTAAGTGTGTGATTCTCAATATTCAATGTGTCAGAAAATACATCTTAATTCAGATTTCTGATATTCAGTTGTGTAGCATTCTTGCTGAGAACAGTGTTACTTCAAACTCATTTCAATTTCAAGTATGGGCTAAAAGTGATTGTAAACAACGAACTACGAATTGGTACCTTCCAATACCTCAAAAACTGACTGTCAGGAGGGCTGCAGGGTAAAGTAAAGTTTAATCAAAAGTGTCTCGGGATGACATCCTAAACATGTAATTACGGCATCAGATACGTTCTTGTAACGAAGATTTGTATTTATGAACCGAGTCCAAAACATTTTAAAAACTAATTAAAATTGGCTAAGTGCGAGTAGTCCCGCTCTCTTAGTGTTCCGTACAAACATAATTACGTATTCGTGGCGGTATGTACCGTCTGTGCAACTAAATGAAGGAAGTTTGTTAATTGCCATACGCGTTTCGCTTGTTCAGTTTATTTGGAAGCATCATCAGTTGCCTGAAATACATGTTTCCCTTTATACATACAATAAATGTAGTATGTGGTAGATATAATATGCTGCTATATTACATTTTGTTGTGTTTTTCTCTTCCTTTTTAGGTTTAATGCAACTTTTGTAGCACAAGTTCCGTATTGTGAACGTATCCTTCGGTGTTACTTACGATTTCCAACGCTGTTAACACATGCGTGTGGTTCTGGAAATGTATTTGTTAACAGCGCTGGAAATCTTAACACCGAACCATACGTTCACAATACGGAACTTGTGCAACAAAATTTGGTACTAACCTAAACAGCAAGAGAAAAACACGACAAAATGTATAACAGCAGCATATTATATCTACCATATAATACATTTATTGTATGTATAAAAGGAAACATTTATTTCAGGCCACTGATGATGCTTCCCAAATAAAAAAAGCGAAACGCATATGGCAATAAACCAACTGCCTTCATTTAGTTGGTCAGACGGTACATACCTCCACGAATTTAGAGCAACTAAGGGGAAGACGGAAAACAAATAAAAATGACGATAATTTTGTATATACATAGTTCATTCCCAGGAATCGAAAAGTTTCGACGATTTTGAAGCTATTATCGTTATCTATACAGGCAAGATATCGATTCCGGGAATTCCAAAACTTCCGAGAATGTCCTAAGTCGGCTTAAAATGGCAAAAAGTATTTTTTCGTAAGATATAATTACAAATTAACAATTTTCATATTCTTTCCCTAAACTTCTACTGCGAAACCTCGCTTCTTGCCAAAATTTCCTATTTCCAGGTCAACGGCAAGTACACTACAGGTTATGATCGGTGAGTTTGCAAGTATCAAAATATTTGACATAAATGGCTGTATCCTTTGATTGCATTGTCTTTCTAGCTTAAATTTCTTTACACTCCAAAGGAACGTAGGCCTTAGCATGTGCCATAAATCTGAACTTGATACGACAGCTTGTTCCTGACAAAAAGGAAGCAGACGGACAGACACAACCGGATAACAAATGACCAAAAATAATTTTTTTGTGTGATGTAATTTCAAATTAGCAATATTCGGATTTTTTCCCTTCTACTTATACTGTGAAACCTTGCTACCCGCCAAATTTCTTGATTCTAGGTCAACGGGAAGTACACTGTATGTTTTGATGAGAGTGTAGGCGAGTATCAAAATTTTTGGCGCAAAAGGCCATATCTTTTGGCTGCATTCACTTAAAATCTTAGATTTTTTTTCATCGCGAGGGGACCGTATCGATTAGTGTGATATAAATTTGAACGTGATACATCTACCCGTTCATGAGAAAAAGGGTTGTTATAGCCGCACATTTAGGCAAACAGACAGAGCGGTCGACAACAAAGTGATCTTATAGAGGTAGATGTGGTATAAAGGACTTACTGCCTCAATTTTTTACTATCTACTTAAGAGTTGCTGTACACGTACTATGACATGTCTTTGACTTACTTATCACGTTATTTTTCAAGAATGATGCATGGAGCAAAAATACAGTTCGTTTTGTGGAACCTTACACAATCAATGAAAAAAAAAATGTGCCTTTAATTTGAGTTCCATGGGATAAATTCGAAAGATTAAACAAAAACTTACAAGAAAGGAAATATTATTAAATAAAACATAATTATAAGGGTGTGCAATGTAAAATTCTGCATGGAGGTCGTCCCCATACTTAAATTTGTTTTTAAAAAATAATGTTTAATAGATTCATATAGCTACAATATTTTGAAAAACGCTATCTATTTATAAAAGTAACACAATTAAATGTCATTCTCATAAACAGCACACTGAATCTGGGCCCACATTTCAAAGAGCATAAACTGTACCCAGTCTTTCCCATTACTGTCCTCTGTATACATCACGTCACAATAGAAGCAATCAGTGTCGTTATGTTTGGGAGTCAGAAGTAATTTTACCTTGCGAGATTTCATGGAAATCTCCTTCAATTTTTTTTTCGGTTGTTGTTGTGCACCTGTTACGGGTCACGTTCTTTCTCTTACGCTCTCCTTTCTAGATTCTTTAAGCTGACTGTTTCCTTTCTTGTCCTTATTCTCCGAATTTCTTCTTACATTCTTTCTCTTCTCTCTTCTTTTCTGCATTAACTAGCCAGTTTACATGGGGGTGATGTCATTACGGCAGGTTTTACCGTCTTAGGGCCTTTCTTTGTCATTTTTTTGTTAGGGCTTTGGAATGGGCCAAATGTCTCCTGGTGAAACAGCTACTTTAGGTTTCACTGATGCAGAAAGTCCGGAGGGACCAGTTTCTTCTATATCCCTAGCATGGGGCAAAAAATTCTGGCTGGAGTTATTTGAGGTGACGACAGTAGACTTCGTGGTATAACCATCATAAGCCCTTCCATTCTAATTAAATATTTAACAAGTTCGTTTTTCATATCAGCAGACAAAATTGGATTGCTTTCGAGTTTTCGACTAACTGCTCCTTCGAAAGGCAAGTCCAAACGATAGAGCCTTAATAGCGTTGCTCTAGGCACAGAAAACTATCTTGAAGCTTTTTTTAGGTCCATTATTTTCTCTGATAGTGCTTGTAAAGCTCTTGCCATGACTTGTGTACTACAAATTTTCTTTTTGTTTTCCCCTACGCGTTAACTCGTTATGGGGCATCTGCAACGCAAAATGGAACAGCAACACTGTAGTAATTGTAATTTGGGTCCCTTTTGTTTTGGAGTCTAATATTACTAGATAGGACTCGTATTTCAAACGCTTATCATCGTCTAACCTTAGGCATAAATTTTAGTATTAGTACTGGAACATAATCTTTGATACCTTGGTAATACACGGAAAACATCATAATGAGCACTTTCATAGGCATAACTATAGAACACTGTTAGAAATGTCTGTCTCACAGTGTTGTTGTCGGCTATGAAAAGAAGATAACCTCGCGGTCCGCTCGTATTCATAGCCACTGCGTCAGAGCGCTCTACAGGCTAAGCTACAAAACAGTACTAATAGATGATGCATTCACCAACAGAATGCGCCGTGTTATTTATTAGATATTTAGGGAGCCCAAATAACCTGCAGGGGCCTACGATACCGTCCTTTCCTCTTAGGTTTCCGTTTTTCGCAACTGAGATACGGAACCATATAAATGGTGAACGTTAAAAAGGCCAGCTAAATTTAGAAACCATGGGTGGATGCAACATATTATTTTTACTGTTCCTTACTGTATAATTAATACTTAATTGTTTGATGTATGTATTCAGTTCTGTGTTCAATTCTGTGTCTTCCCCTACAGCTTTTACCCTCTACAGTTCCCACTATTGCCGATGAAGTTATTCCCTGATATCTTAACACGTGTGTTGACATTCTGTCCGTTATTCTTGGCAGTGTTTTCCATATACTCCTGTCCTCTCCGATTCTGCAGAGAACCTCCTCGTTCATTACATTATCAGTCTACCAAATTTTCAACATTCATCTGTAGCACCATATTTCAAGGGCTTCGATTCTCTTTTGCACCGGTTTTCCCCCAGTCCACATTTCATTACTATACAATGCTGTGCTCCAAATGTACACTATCAGAAATTTCTTGTTCATGTTAAACCTATGTTTGACACTAGTAGACTCCTCTTGGCCAGGAATGCCATTTTTGACAGTGGTTGTCGGCTTCTGATGTCCTCATTTCTCCATCCGTCGTTGCTTGTTTTGCTACCTTTGGTTCCACAAATCCTTTTGATAAGTTTCTCGCTGTTCTCATTGCTGCTAGTCCTCATTACCTTCGGTATCTTCAGTTTACTCTCAATTCATATTCTATATTCATTAGACTGTTCATTCCATTCAGAAGATCCTGTAATTCTTTTTCAGTTTCAGTCAGAATAGCAATGTCATCGGCGAATCTTATTAGTAATATACTTTCAACTTGAATTTTCATTCCGCTCATGAACTTTATTTTTTTATTTCCGTCATTGCTTCCTCGGTGTATAGATTGAACAGTTGGCCATAATTAGACCCCTGCCTTATTCCGTTTTTAATCCGAGTACTTCGTTCTTGATCTTCCAATCTTATTGTTCCCTTTTGGTTCTTGTACATATTTTTTGTGTTACTCGTCTTTTCCTATAGCTTCTCACTGTTTTTCTCAGAATTTCGAACACATTGCACTGTGGCAAAATGGCAGGTTGCAAATACAAAATTAAATAAGGGTTATTCTGGAATAGGCCTAATAAGGAATAAGAAAATAAGAATGCTGGTAATCTGCTATAAGAAACACAATGAAAGCATTATCATCGCCGATATAGATACGAAACCAGCATCCACTATAGTACTATAAGTTTATGTGTCTATTAGTTCCACAGACTAGAGATTGAAAGAATGTGTTATAAAAGAAATTTTCAGATACGGGAAATGAAAATTTAATAGAATGCAGTCGAATTAAATTAGGCTACGCTGAGGGAGTCAGATTAGAAGATGAGATACTACAAGTAGTAGCTGAGTTCTGTTATTTGGGGGGGGGGGGGGGGGGCGGGAAGCAAAATAAATTGTGATTTTCAAACTAGAGAAGAGACAAAATGCAGACTGAAAATAGCACGAAAAGCATTTCTGGAAAAAGATAAATTTGTTAACATCGAATATAAATTTAGTGTTTTAAGTTCAGCCTGAAGATATTTGTCTGGAACTTTACCACGTACTGTAGTTAAATGTGGACAATAAACAGCTCAGATAAAAAGAGAATTGAAGGATTTGGAGTATTGTGCAATAGACGAACGCTGAAGAATAAATGGGTAGGCCGAGTAACTAATGATGTGGTACTGATTCGAACTGAGGAAAAAACAAATTTATGACAACAAATTTACTAAAAGGAGGGATCAGCCGATAGGGCACACACCCGAGGCTTCAATAAAGTGATGGAAGTGTGGGGCCCAAAAGCTGTACACGGAGACCAGAGCTTGAATGCAGTAAGCAGGCTCGAATGGATGTAGGTTGCAATAGTTCTGTAGAAATGAAGAGGTTTTTATAGGATAGAGATGCGTACAGAGTTGTGTCACACGTATTTACGGACTGATGCAAACAAAAACAGTATAATGTTCAAATTTCAGTCCTTCTCCATAATCTTTTTTGCGGGAACCGGTGTTACCACTGCAATAAGGGCGTTGACCTCCCTGGTACAAATCGGTGTTTTCCACGCATTACTTCCTTCGTTTTTGTGGAAGACTTTATTATTTACTTTATCAGCCCAGCTTTATTCTGTAATACATTCAAAATGTATCGATGCTCTCTTTTCCTGCTTTCTAAAAGTCTATGATTTATTTTCATAGAATGCGAGACTCCAGACCGAGAAATTTCGTTCTCAAATTAATTCCTATGTTTAATACTGTCATCTTTTAGCGAGCAAAGAATGCAATCCCTGTGCAAACTTGCTTCTTCTATCACCTCTTCTTCGCCCGTCATGTTTTATTTTTCTTCTCAGGTATCAGAATTTCTTCACATCGTGTACTATGTTAGTCCCAATTTTTATGTTATGTTTATCGTTAATCTCATTTCTGCTACTCCTTATTACTTTCTTTTTTTTATATTCTGTATCCTGTGTTTCTTAGAGTGATCGTTACATTCAACGGGTACTTTAGTTCTTCCTCCCATTCACTGAGGATACCAATGTAACTTCAACTACGTCGTTTCACCGTAAAAGAAAAAAAAAGTTTCTGAAACTTTCTTTTACCTCCATCGTTGCTTACTCGATGCGTATGTTGAACGGTAGGGGCGAAGGATTACATCGTTTAATTACACTCTTTGAATCCGAGCATCTGTTTTATTCGTGTTGTTCCACATTGTTCTTACATATATTGTGTATTACTTGTCTTTCCCTGCAGCGCATACGTTTTTAGTAGTTTTTCTCTTTCATGTATTATTTTTGGAGACAACTTGGATGCATAAGCTTCTAAACGGATTGTGCAGTAGTTGTCGTATTTATGTACCCTTGCTATCTTCGGGATTGTGTCAACGATGTTAGTCACGCACGGTAATAATTTAGCGGTTTCTAGGAAGGGCAATGGGCGTTCATCATAGCGAAATACCACTCTGAAGGGGCAGTCCGGCGCTATTGTGGAATAACAGTTTGATTCACTATTTCCTGAAAACCCACTATTAATGATAGGAAATGTGATACAAAATTAGTTGTGATAATACCTCACAAACACTGGGAACTGTTATAACTGGCAGCGCTAGAGGATTAGCTTCAATTCCGTCCACATATTAATTACAACAGAAAGCACTGACAGTATTAGTACAATAAGAGAACGTGCCTACAGCCTGCCTCCTTACCCTTTCTCTTGAAACACACACACACACACACACACACACACACACACACATTGTTCTCGCCATCGTTATGTCGATACTCGGGAACAGCGGTACGTAATTGAGCAGCGGTGCTCCATTAAAGTTCCATTCTCCCCAAATTTCTCGTTACCGTTCAGAGAGAGACCCAAGTTAGCCGATAATGAATTGAGTTGTGGAATTAAGTTTGGCAGCTGGTAGCGGGTTTCGCACCGTATGGTAGCCGAACACTTGAAAGCTCTCAGAGCGTCTTCAGTTCTCTGGTTACTTTAGAATGACTTCCGGGAACTCAGTTCAGATTATTGCTTCATTCACTACCGTTTTATACCGTGATTAACAATTAACTATTCTGCTACATAGTCTTCTAAAGTCCGTGAAAGCTTTCCACTTCAGTTTGTTTACGGAGCAAAGTGGTGCAGTGATTAACTTACCAGACGCGTACCTGTGACGACTGGAGTTCAAATTCAGCTTCCACCACTAAGATTTACATTTTTTGTGATGTTTCAAAATCAAATAATACGAAGGCTGGGACTGTTCGTTTGCAGCCGAGATGACTTATCTCATTTCCCATCATCGTCAGAATCCGATCGTTTTCTCCACCGCTAATGAACTCTTCACTGACGGGACGTTAAATTAAAATCTTCCCACTTGTTTCAGAATGGCAGATAAGCTAGGTGCAGAATAAAAAGAACAATGTTTCTCATACAGAAGGCGTAGCTGTTAGTTTCAAGCTCTTTATTTCATCAAGGAATTTCATAATTTTTATCGATGCCCATCACTACATTGCCAATGGGAACAAAAGTTTTTCATTATTGCTGTTATATTCTTAAAATACTTTTGGAGTCCAGCATAAACGTGGAAGGAAGAGAACTCCCTACCAAATGGTTCAAATGGCTCTGAGCACTATGCGACTTAACTTCTTAGGTCATCAGTCGCCTAGAACTTAGAACTAATTAAACCTAATTAATCTAAGGACATCAGACACATCCATGCCCGAGGCACGATTCGAAGCCGCGACCGTAGTGGTTCCAGACTGTAGCGCCTAGAACCGCACGGCCACTCCGACCGGCGAACTCCCTACCACCGAGAGTAGTTGCTGTTATTGAGTTAGTTTGCTAGTCACTCTGCAAATTCCTGCGTAATAGTGGCAACACCGATTAGAAACAGTGTCGATTCTGTTGAACTAACTCGGCGGATACAGTGTCTGAATGGAGCCATGCATCCACTTATATCCGAGATTGGTGGAGCTTCTGTGATTCAACTCGCAGCTTTGTCGTTGAAACACAATCGGCTTGTATAGTTCACTTTTGTGTCAACAGTAATGATTTGCGGTGTTGTAATGCCTTGCGCGGATACAACACCGTTTTAAAGTTTTTTAATTTCCCACTAGCACACCTCTGTTAGTTCCACCATTATGGATTTTGAACTTACACCAGAACCATATTCTGTTCAGCATGGAGTGCAACGGCTGAAGCGCCAACTAGTGGCGGCTGCTTGAGCTGTGGTCTAGACAATTGATATCTACGCCAACTGACTGCTTCCAGTTGCTGTTCGGCAACCGTGTAATTTAATGATACTGATACTTTCCCATATTTAAGCACGATGCTTGACGCTTGCCAAAGTGTACGGAGCTATCCCTGTCAGTGTTCAGTCTGTGGTCAAGGATGGGATGGTACAAGGTGCAGAGGTGATGGAAGCAGCTGTGCACGCAACCGCAATTGAGAGGCTCCCACCGGACCAACTCCGTACCGACCCCATCGCACCAGCCGGCCTGGAAACAGCGGCAATGGGAACCCAAAAGGTCATGGGCACAACTGACAGGAATGTAGGGTAAGCTGCTCCTGATCGACGTCACCCAGAAGCGAATGTCGACCTTCGTGGCCTACCTCTACACCTGGCAGCCACCCGTGTGCAGGTCGAAAGACTGTGCACAAATGACAGCCCCTCGACGATTCAGGTCATATGACTCAGGATGCAACAAATTCCAAAGATTCCACAACTGGCGTTCATGGAAATATTCCGCTGGACTCCAATCATTAACCTGCATCGTCTGGTATGTGGCAAGAAAACTAGATAGAGCTTCGTAGTGGCACGAGGCAAACACTGATGCTGGATACCATTTTGATGCAAAAATCTGCAAAACTCTGCCGACCGTTTTCGAAAAAAAGTGTCCAGGGAGAATCCTCAATTGCAAATGGTTCAAATGGCTCTGAGCACTATGGGACTTAACATCTGTGGTCATAAGTCCCCTAGAACTTAGAACTACTTAAACCTAACTAACCTAAGGACATCACACACATCCATGCCCGAGGCAGGATTCGAACCTGCGACCGTAGCAATCGCGCGGTTCCGGACTGCGCGCCTAGAACCGCTAGACCACCGCGGCCGGCAATAGCAAAAAAGACCGAAACGCGAGAACAGAGACTGTCAACGTCGTGTAGGACAGTTTGGAAACAAATGGAAAGTCTGTCATTGCATCGATCACAAACAACAATATGATACCCAGAAAGGAACTCGAAAAATTGACTTGTACTCTGTCCCAAAGGTACTCTAGAACTGTCCTAAGGTAGAACTTATGAGGAAGCGCAGCCAGATTCTGTGCACTGGTAGCTCAAGCCTGAACACTGTGTTCAATGTTGCGGCTCATCGCTGACCAGCAGACGTGATGTCATGCCAAATGCTTCATGCGACATGTACTGCAGTATGATGCATGCAGCAACTGGAGTACGCGAGGATGCGACGCCGGAGGACAGTCACTCGACAGCTTTGCCCCTCTGTTTCAAGTGTGAGAACCTCCACAGCAGTGAAAAATGGTTCAAATGGCTCTGAGCACTATGGGACTAAACATCTATGGTCATCAGTCCCCTAGAACTTAGAACTACTTAAACCTAACTAACCTAAGGACATCACACAACACCCAGCCATCACGAGGCAGAGAAAATCCCTGACCCCGCCGGGAATCGAACCCGGGAACCCGGGCGTGGGAAGCGAGAACGCTACCGCACGACCACGAGATGCGGGCAGCAGTGAAAAACGTACGTCACACCAAAGCTGCTCTTGAAGGAACATCCTGTCTGGACTCCTGGAAAAATAAGTCGGCGGCTATGGCGGCTGCGACCTCCCTCGATTTCAGGGAAAGATCCAACAATATTTACAGCAGGGTAACGTCTAGCACCGACAACGGTAGTTCAGGTATACATGCCGACGTCGTAATCTGAAGGTGAAGAGACAGAGAAAGTATATGAGGGTATTGACAGGGTAGTATAGTATGCAAAGGGCGATGGAAATCTAGTAGACTTGTGGGACTGGAATCCAGTTGTAGGAGAAGGAGTAGAAGAAAAGGTTACAGGAGAATATGGGCTTGGGACAAGGAATGAGAGGGGGGAAAGAGTAATTGACTTTTGTAATAAATTTCAGTGAGCAATAGCGAATATCCTATTCGAAAATCACTAGAGGAGGAGGTAAACTTGGAAAAGGGCGGGTGATACGGGATGATTTCACTTAGATTACATCAAGGTCAGAGAGAGATTCCGAAATCAGATACTTGATTGTAAGGCGTACCCAGGAGCAGAAATACACTCAGATCACAATGTAGTTGCAATGAAGAGGAGGGTGAAGTTCAAGAGACTAGTCAGGAAAAATCGATACCGTGCGCAAAGAAGTGGGATGCAGAAGTACTAAAGAAAGACGAGATATCCTTGAAGTTCTCAGAAGCTATAGATACAGCAATAAAAATAGTCAGTAGGAAGTACTTTTGAAGAGGAATGGACATCTCTAAGAACGACAATCATAGACGCTGGAAAGAAGAACAAATGTACACAGAAGGTAACTGCGAAAAACCATGGTTAACAGAAGTACTTCTCCTGATCGATGAAAGAAGGAAGTACATAAATGATCAGGGAAATTCAGGTTTACAGAAATACAAGAGACTCAGGAATTAAATAAATAGGAAGTGCGGGGAATCTAAGACGAAATGGCTACATGAAAAATGTGAAGAAATCGAAAAAAGAAATCATTATATGAAGGACTGAGTCAGTATATAGGAAAGTAAAAGCAAGAGTGGTAACATGAAGACTACTACGGGAATACCACTCATAAATACAGAGGAGACAGCGGATAGGTGGAAAGAATACATTGAAGGCCTTTATGAGGGGGAAGATTTGTCTGGTATGATAGAAGAAGGAAAAGGAGTCGATTTAGAAGAGATAGGGGACCCAGTTTTGGAATCAGAATTTAAAAGAACTTAGGACGACTTAAGATTAAGTAAGGCAGGAGGGATAGATAACATTCCATCATAATTTTTAAAATCATTGAGAGAAGTGGCAACAGAACGACTAATAACTTTGGTGTGTAGAATGTATGAGTCTCGAAATACCATTTGACTTAGGAAAATATCAGTCACACACTTTCGAAGATTGTTAAGAGCTGACAATTGCTAGAATTACCGCACAATCAGCTTAACAGCTCATGCATGCAAGTTGCTGACAAGAATAATACTCAGAAGAATGGAAAATCAGTTTGGCTTTAGGAAGAATAAAGGAACCGGAGAGGCAATTATGATAAAGCGGTTGATAATTTAAGTAAGACTAAAGAAAAATCAAGACATCTTAATAGGATTTATTGATCTGAGAAAAGCGTTCGACTATCTAAAATGCTGCAACATATTCAAATTCTGAGAAAAATGGGTGTAAGCTATAGGAAGAGTCGGGTAATATACATAATGTACAAGAGCCAAGAAGGAATAATAAAAGTGGACGACCAAGAAAAAAGCGCCCATATTAAAAAGGGCGCAAGACAAGGATGTAGCCTTTCGCCCCTACTGTTCAATGTGTACATCAAGGAATCAATGATGGAAATAAAAGAAAGGTTCAGGAGTGGAATTAAAATTCAAGGTGAAAGGATATCAATGATACGATTCGCTGATGACGTTGCTATCATGAGTAAAAGTGAAGAAGAATTACATGATCTGCGAATGTGGAATGTACAATTTAATGAGAACATAATCTGGATTGAGAGTAAACCGAAGAAAGACAAAACTACCGAGAAGTAGCAGAAATGAGAACAGCGAGGAACTTCACATCAGGATTGATGGTAACGAACTTGATAAAGTTAAGGAATTCTGCTACTTAGGCAGCAAAATAACCTTTGGTGGACGGAACAAGGAGGACATCAAAGCAGACTAGCTCTGGCAGAAAGGCCTTTCCTGGCCAGGAGAAGTCTACTAGCATCATACATAGGCCTTAGTTTGAGGAAGAAATCTCTGAGAATGTACGTCTGGAGTGCAGCATTGTATGGTAGTGATACATGGACTGAGGGAAAGCCGGAACAGAAGAGAATCGAAGCATTTGAGATGTTGTGCTACAGAAGAATGTTGAAAATTAGATGGACTGATAATATAAGGAACGAGGAGGTTCTTCAGAGAACCGGAGAGAAAAGGAAATTGTGGAAAACATTGAAAAGGAGAAGGGACAGGATGATAGGACATCTGGCAAGACATTAGGGAATGACTTCCATGGTACTAGAGGGAGAAGTAGAGGGCAAAAACTGTAAAACAAAATTGTTAAGGCTTTCGTGGCCACTTGTTGACAAACTGCCTATTGGCTTCTGTTTCGGGTCCTTCGGCCGACGTTCAGCTAACACTTCCTCTTCGGTCAATTGTCGTTCAGTGAGGTTGACCACTGTGTGTGACATATCGGGAATCGCCTTGTCGGTCTGCTTCCGGCGTCTTTCAAACTTTTTCTTCTGTCGCTCGGTGCAGCGCTCGAGTTCGTTCTGCATGCTCCTGTGAGTGATGCTGTCGATCTTGTCCCAGTCGTCTCGATGCATTCTGCTACTTGTTGATAGAGAATGTCCAGACGTTCCTGATCAGTTCTTGCCATGTCTCTCCGTGTTGTATGAATTCGCTCAAGAAGAAAAGCTCGTTCCATTCTGTCGTAGATACGATGCGCTTGGGCGGTGGTGAATAGGCGCTTACATCTCAAGAACGTCGGTGTAGCACATTTATCTCGGCACCGTGACAGAAAGGCGAGAGAGGACATCAGTCGCGCTTTCTTCTTCCGTCGTTGGTCAAGGCGTCGGTACAATCTGCAAATCTCCTCCCCGTAGAGGCGTAATACAAAATTGTTAAGGCTTTCGTGGCCACTTGTTGACAAACTGCCTATTTTCTTCTGTCTCGGGTTCTTCGGCCGACGTTCATCTAATGATTTTTCCGACGATTCGCCAGCACGAGTGGCTGGCATTGTCAAAGCTTCACCCTCCATTGCCGGTGGTGAACTGGAGCCGAGCTCGTGGCCGCAGATTATATGTACCTGGCGCACCAACGTCCGAGGGCTTCTCCGCGGTCATTTCCGCTGAAGCTTTGACAATGCCAGCCACTCGTGCTGGCGAAACGTCAGAAAAATCATTAGATGAACGTCGGCCGAAGAACCCGAGACAGAAGCCAATAGGCAGTTTGAGAAAAACTGTAAAGTAAGACAGAGATTAGAATAGATCCAGCAAAAAATTGAGGACTGAGGTTGCAAGTGCTTCTCTGAGATGAAGAGGTTGGCACAGGAGAGAATTCGTGGCGGGCCGCATAAAACCATTCAGAAGACTGATGACTGAAAAGCAAAAAACGTCTAAAGCAAAAGCTAGAGGCTCCTACCCCTTGAACTACGAATCAGAACCTGCCAGCATTAGCATGCTGGGCGGCGGATCAGTAACGAATGTCATAACGATAATTACTGAGATGTAGGCTTCATCTCTGCAGCCGGTGGGTGGCAATGTTCTGTAGCTTAGAGCGAGGACCGTATAAGAGAAAGAGAAGAAAAATTGCAAGATCTGCTGAGTGGAATGAACAATGTAATGAGTACAGGAAATGAATTGAGAGTAGATCGAAGAAAGTCGAAAGCAACGAGAAGTAGCAGAAATGTGAACAGCGAGAAACTAAACATGAGGACTGGTGATTACGAAGTAGACGATGTTAAGGTATTCTGCTACCTAAGCTGCAAAATAACCATGATGGACGGAGTAAGGATATAAAAACCAGACGAGCACAGACAGAGAGGGCGATCCTGGGCAAGAGAAGTAAGAAATGTAAGTCTTAATTTGAGAAAGAAATTTGTGACACTGTACCTTTGGAACCCAGAATTGTATGATAGTGAGACATGGACTGTGGGAAAACCGGAACAGAAGAGAATCAAAGGATTTGCGATGTGGTGCTACAGAAGAATGTTGAAATTAGGTGGACTGATAAGGTAAGTAATTAAGACGTTCTCTGCAGAATAGAAGAGGAAGGAAATATATGGAAAACACTGACGAGAATACGGGCAGGATGAAAGGAGATGTGTTAAGACACAAGGGAATAACGTCCTTTGTCCTAGAGTGAACTATAGAGGATAAAAGCTATAGACACAGATGGAGATTGGAACGCAAACAGCAATAATTTAGAGCGTAGGTTGCAAATGCTACTCTGAGATGAAAAAGTTGGCACAGGAGAAGAATTCGCGGCAGGCTGCATCAAACCATCCAGAAAAAAAACTGCTTATCTTCGAAACAAACGAATCAACTGCCTGATGTACATTATCGTTTTTCTCTCGGTAATGCCATATGGTAAAAT
Source organism: Schistocerca americana (assembly GCF_021461395.2). Taxonomy (NCBI): domain Eukaryota; kingdom Metazoa; phylum Arthropoda; class Insecta; order Orthoptera; family Acrididae; genus Schistocerca; species Schistocerca americana. The sequence goes on along the minus strand of NC_060121.1, from coordinate 205,502,412 downwards.
GTTCCAGGGTAACTTATCAGCTAGAAAAAATATTAATTGTATAGAAAGGAACTGTAAAAATAATACGTGCTGTCCACTCGCGGTCGTCAGGCAGGTATCTCTTCAAGGAGTCAGGCACTTTAACTTCACTGTCATATATATTTGTACCATGCGGGCTTGTTTTCGCACTGTATCGATTGGTGCCTTAGGTTGGCAACACCGCTGGTTGTGGCAGTGGAACGAGCGGTTGGTCAGCCACCAGAGGGCAGGTTGCACGTTCTAACGGCGATTAAAACCAGTTGCATTGGTCAGTGGTCTCCATTAGTAACCTCCGGAGAGACAGTGGGCTGGAGTAGGACCATTGTGGTTGGTACCGATGCGGTAAGGGTCTTGGGTAGCAGTTACGCGTCAAAAAGCGAGTTCGAGCTCTTCTGATATGGCGATTGTGTCTCTTTGGGCGGTGAATATCGTCCGCTGGGAAACTAGTTCTGACGTGTCGGTTGAACCGTTACTGGTGCTTCGAATTTGGATCTCGGAGGAAAACCTTTTGTCAGCAATGGCGGCAGGGTGTGATAGCTGCCACTCAAGTTCCGGTCATTAGTCTTATGGGCAGGCTACGGATTACGGCCTGTCGGTTACCGAATGACATACACTACTGGCCATTAAAATTGCTGCACCACAAGATGACGTGCTACAGACGAGAAATTTAACCGATAGGAAGAAGATGCTGTGATATGCAAATGATTAGCTTTTCAGACCATTCACACAAGGTTGGCGCCATTGACGACACCTACAACGTGCTGACATGAGGAAAGTTTCCAACCGATTTCTCATACACAAACAGCAGTTGACCAGCGTTGCCTGCTGAAACGTTGATGTGATGCCTCGTGTAAGGAGGAGAAATGCGTACCATCTCGTTTCCGACTTTGATAAAGGTCGGATTGTAGCCTATCGCGATTGCGGTTTGTCGTATGACGACATTGCTGCTCGCGTTGGTCGAGATCCAATGACCGTTAGCAGAATGGAATCGGTGGGTTCAGGAGGGTATTATGAAACGCCGTGCTGGATCCCAACGGCCTCGTATCACTAGCAGTCGAGATGACAGGCTTCTTATCCGCATGGCTGTAACGGATCGTGCAGCCACGTCTCGATTCCTGAGTCAACAGATGGGGACGTTTGCAAGACAACAACTATCTGCACGAAAATCAGGTCGCAGAGCGTGGCTGCGGTTACCCTTGACGCTGCATCACAGACCGGAGCTCCTGCGATGGTGTACTCAACGACGAAACTGGGTGCACAAATGGCTAAACGTCATTTTTTCGGATGAATCCAGGTTCTGTTTACAGCATCATGATGGTCGCATCCGTGTTTGGCGACATCGCTGTGAACGCACATTAGAAGCGTGTATTCGCCATCGCCATACTGGCGTATCATCCGGCGTGATGGTATGGGGTGCCGTTCTGGATACAGAATATGTTCGACTGCTGCCCTGGCCAGCACATTCTCCAGATCTCTCACCAACTGAAAACGTCTGGTCAATGGTGGCCGACCAACTGGCTCGTCACAATACGCCAGTCACTACTGTTGATGAACTGTGGTATCGTGTTGAAGCTGCATGGGCAGCTGTACCTGTACACGCCGTCCAAGCTCTGTTTGACTCAATTCCCAGGCCTATCAAGGCCGTTATTACGGCCAGAGGTGGTTGTTCTCGGTACTGATTTCTCAGGATCTATGCACCCAACATGCGTGAAAATGTAATCACATGTCAGTTCTAGTATAATATATTTGTCCAATGAATACCCGTTTATCATCTGCGTTTCTTCCTGGTGTAGCAATTTTAATGGCCAGTAGTGTATATTTGTGCCATTCGGGCTTTTTTTTCGCATTGTATCGATTGGTGCCTTAGGTTGGCAACACCGATGGTTGTGACAGTGGAACGAGCAGTTGGTCCGCCACCAGAGGGCACGTCGCACGTTGTAACGGCGATTTAAGGGCAGTCGCATTGGTCAGGGGCCTCCGTTAATAAGATCCGGACACACATTGGGCGGGAGTAGGACCACTGTGGTTGGGACCGCTGCGGCAAAAGTCTTGGCTAGCAGTTACGCCTCAAAACGTGAGTTCGAGGTCTCCTGATATGGTGGTTGTGTCTCATTGGGCGGTGAATATCGTCCGCTGGGAAACTAGTTCTAACGTGGCGGTTGAACCGTTACTTGTGCTTCAAATTTGGATCTCGGAGGGAACCTCTTTTCAGCAATGGCGGCAGGATGCGATAGCTGTCACTCAAGTTCCGATCATTAGATTTAAGGATAGGCTGCGGATTACGGCCTGTTGGTTCCCGAATGACGTAAGTATCCGCTTGCTAGCAGTCTGTGGCTGCTGTTTATTCCCACGAAGATCCTCAGAAATTATGGCGAGCGATTTGTTTTATGACTTTTATGTCGTTTTGTGCTCTTCTCTTCTGCGTTTCCCCGTCCTGCCTACTCAAAAACTTGTCAGAAGCACAGTGGAATCAGTGAAATAATGACGTCAGGGCGTCAGCATATTAAGTAGTCCTAACCAATTGGTTCTTATTGTTCTTGAGGTTTCAGTGGTTCGATCGTGTTAAATGTGGGTCCTTAAAAACAGCAAAGCCGTATAAGATTAAAACCACCTCTGTGATGTGGTCGGTATAGCTTTATTATTGTTCTTTATTGTGGCATATGTGGAATAGTGGTCCCGTAACCTCAAGACAGTCTGTTCTGTGGAAATTTATTTCGTTTGTTTTATGAAATAAATTTATTTTGATTGTTCACCTGTGCCTCGTGTGTTGGAGGAAGAGGCCCCTATAATTCTGTCCTTGCATTTTGTGTATACATGGACCCCCGATTCGGGGCCAGCATACATTTTGTTACGCTTCTACTGAAGCAAATGGATAGCTTGCTACTAAAATCTTCGTTGTCCATAAGCAAGGAAATAGGGTGGCCAGCTGTTCAGTCTGGCGCTCCTAGGTCAAATGACTGTTTTCCTTGTGTTTCTGTTACCACCTGACTGTCCTAAGCTTGTAGACGGAATTTGTTATTATCTGGTTGAAGGTGTTTACTGATTGCTTTTCATTACGTAAAGAAAGGCCTTGTAGAGCGAATAATAGTAAATGTGTATGCTCCGATTCTCCGACTTTTTTTTCGGACTACTCGCTCTGAATAAAACTTAACATTCAGATTGGTGCTCCATGCTGTACTAAATGATATTTGTAACAATGTTTTTTTTTTTTTTTTTTTTTTTTTTTAAGTGGTTCTCTGGCTGGCGGTTGTGTTTGTATTACTTCATTGGAACTTTTCTTACAAAAATCTGCCACCAGTTGCGTATTATTCTTTTAAATTCTGTTGTCAGCGTCTTTCTGTACTTCTGTTGGGCAGTTGCTATTAGCATTTAATAAGTTTTTGAAATTCTGCCATCAGCTGCTTATTTTTCTTTTAAATTCTGCTGCCAGCAGCTTCTCACAAATGTGCCGGTAATACTGGTGAGCAGTTACTGCTTTTCTACTGCATTAAATAAATTCTGCCACCATTTGCTTATTCGTTTAAATTGTTACCCAGTGGCTTCCTGTATTTATGGTGGTCTGTGGATCTGTTTATTACTAATTAGTCTTTTAAAATATCCCACTAGTTATTTTAATAACTTGTAATAGTAACCTGCTCGGCAGTTGCTGCTTTGTTTATTGTTGTAATTAGTTCTCAAATTCTGCCACCTGTGGCTTGTCGTTCTTTTAAACACTGCTGGCAATTGCCCTCAATGAATAGAACTGTTGTCTGGGTAAACAACTGCAGACGTTTTTCGCTCTGATCGCAATTGCGAAAAATTTTGCTTGTTTAAATGAAACGGTTTATTTGAATTTAAATAATCAGTTTTCTTCAACAGCTTACCACTAAACACCACCATTCCACCGCCTTCAATATTAGCTAATGGAATTGGTCATAAATAACCTGTCACAATTTGAGAAGAGCAGTGATCTTCACAGCTACAACGCTAAAGGAAAAAGTGAATTTTATTAGAAATTGTTAAAGCTGTCAGCGACTCAAAAAGCAGTCCAATATGTAGCAACAAAATTTTCAATTATTTGGCCAATATGACTAAAGTGTTACAGCTTGCAAAGCTAGTTTTAAATACAGAGTAAAGTAATTTCATCTGGATAAATCATAACCCATAGACGAATTTATATTTAAAAACTAGTAGTCTGTAAAAAAAGCTAGTTTTTAAATTTAGTTTGCATGAGTAGGACTAAAACAATTATGTGTACATTAGTGTTAACACTAAACATGCATGCATGAGAGAGAGGAAAAGTTACTCTCTCACCTATTTTTCGCATACAGAAAACTATTGAAGATTTTATTACAACCTGACACACCCTGAGTGAGACTCCAGAAAGTTAATGGCCTGAGCAGATGCTGACAGAGCCTGGTAGGGCACTAAAGGCATGAGGTATTTTTATGATTCTTAGCTCATAGAAGCAGCTTGTTGGGAGTTGAAAGCAATTGGTGGCGAGCCCATCCCTTAGTAAATCTTGCTGGACAGGCCCACAGCCATACAGGGCAGCCCCTTATTGAGACAGGGCTCCAGCAGGACAATGCCGCGATACCTGCCGTGGCGCCAGCAGAAGCCTGGGCAGGGGCGACAGTCTAAAGGAATGCATCTACCCAGTGGAGTCGTAAACTGGGTATCGTGTGCAGAGCCACGCATATCAAAAATTCACACGTTTTCGTGTTCACAGATAGTGCAAGTAGGCCAATGAACCACTTTCGTTGGCCACCTCTGTTGTATAAGAAAACTCCGCCATCTGAGAAACGTTTAGAGATAGAATCTTTATTGCGCCTCATAGCCAGGACTAACAAGCTCAAAGGCACAGGCGATTTAGATAAAGGTCTTTGAGACTGTATCTGTTCATTTGTTACCATGGGAAGTGACACGACTCTGGAAGAAATCATCTCTTCCCCCTCTGTGAAAACTTAAAAAAGCCAGTAACTGGCGATCTCTTTACTTTTCTTTTCCTTTTTTTTGTTTTAGAGACGCAGGTTTCTTAACTTTTGCCCTGGTTCGACATGAGTTTGTGCTGTCATGTGGGAGGGGAGATTTAGCGTCTGTAGAGCCCTGTGATTTGCTCAAGATAGAGTTAAGGCGGTGTCGTTTGTGCAGTTTCCAGGAAAATGAAATTTTTTCTGGAGAGGTGCAAAGCACTGGGATGTGGGACTTTGGTCTGGTAAGGGACTTCTAGCTGAAGCTCTGGCGTGTGTAGCTGGTACTTGGGACCTGTCCTGAGACTGTCTTCACTTGCGATTAGTTTGGACTAGGGAGCCTGTGGTGAAGTTCTTACTGTACCAACAATGTGACTTCAAACGTCTCGGACTACTTGTTTGCTGAGGGCTCACTAATTCGTTTTTAGTTTACCAGTCTTGACGTTTCGTATCGTTATGCGCTCTGTCGTTTAAATGAGTCAAATTGGTCCTTGGTACGACCAGTGAACGGGTGTATCACACACTGAAATCTACCGTGATTTCAGGGCTGTGGTAGAGAGTAAATTGCGATCCGTCTGCCTGATTGCTAGACCGTGAGATTTTTGCATATCTTTCGTAGACGCGATCGATTCACAGGTGCCGCCTACACGTCTCACCTCCTCGGCTGCACACAACTCGCCAGCTGCAAGTCATGTCGCCGCACGAAGTGAACAGGGTAACGTACTGCCGCTCCGGTATTGTCAGGGCGTACAGATCTCAGCCGCCACTTGCTCTCAGCTGCACCTGTGTAGAGAAACTTCAGTAGATTTGATCAGTCAAAGTCTGCTCAGCGTCAGATCAATTCAGCTTGCGTTATCCACATTTTTAGGGCCAGAGTACTTGACTCACTGATCACCTAGTTAAACTGTCTTTGCCACCCAGGATACACCCAGTGGAGTATTAAATCATCAGTTAGTTGTTTAGGGAATTCAATCCGTAAATTGTTTAGCATAATTTATGCCTTATTTGGTAAAGTAAATGTTGTTAGTACACTATATTTTGCCAACATTCTTGTCCAATTAAATAATCCAAACAAGTTACCTTTGATTGTCGCGTCCGATACCAGGAATCGGATTTATGCCACCTTCTGTGATCGTCAGATCGCTTTGTCTAGCTTACCGAAATTTTTCCAACATTCTCAATCAATTAAATAGTCCGCCGGCCGAAGTGGACGTGCGGTTAAAGGCGCTGCAGTCTGGAACCGCAAGACCGCTACGGTCGCAGGTTCGAATCCTGCCTCGGGCATGGATGTTTGTGATGTCCTTAGGTTAGTTAGGTTTAACTAGTTCTAAGTTCTAGGGGACTAATGACCTCAGCAGTTGAGTCCCATAGTGCTCAGAGCCATTAAATAGTCCAAACAAGTTACCTTTCATATATATAATGCAAACCTTCTCGTTCTACACATTTCGATGAAAAGTCGTCCAAACAATCTGTGGAACATTTTTCTACCTATCTATTTAAAAATGCAGTTAAGTACAAAAACACATCTGACCCGTTCGGAATTAATTTTTTCGAATGCAACTGACGACAGTTGTATTAGTGTTATGGTTAATTATAGCGTAAGCTATCACCATACGCCGTCACTGACGTTCCTGGTGACGCTTATACGGCTCTTAAGTCGCATCCGCGTCTGCTGTTGTGCAGTCATGTTGACACATCGCTGTACAGGAGCGTGCAGTAGTACAGGGCGAAGTGAAAAACGACACACTTGTCGCTCAGCATACGATTCCCTGTTCCAACTCAAGACAAAAGCGTATGTAACAAAACGTAGTCCCACCAATAGGTTTAATAGAATTGCGACTTAAAAGACGATTCTGAAATCATAGTTGTTGCCGAACACCAAGTGTAACGTTTGTAATGTGAAGGCAAGGTATTGCAAAAACTAAGAATACGTGGGCGCATTCAATTTGTCTGTCAAATCGGTAAGGGCCCAGAAGCACTGTTCCCACGATTATAGCACACAGTTTTACACCAATGTGTGCCTGAAAGCCACGTTCACGGTTGACATGTGTGGGTTGTGTTCCGACTAATGATGGCTGATGTGGAGGTTGAAAATAACTTCACGAGTGAAGCTAGATTCGCCAGTACGTATCACGTTAATTAGAAAATGTTCAGTATCTTTCACTGCTTGCAAAAGTCATTCACACAGCTGTACTCGTCAAATGCGGTCTTCTGGCCGTTGGCGTTAACGTGTAACGATATGTATACAGTTCTTCGTCGTGCAACACTTTAACAGCTAGTGTTTGAAAGTTCTGGCACTGCCATGGAATATCACAGGTGATTAGTGAACTGCTTCAAGAATCACGTCCTCTGTTTGCGGAGTACTTCCTGGCCTTAGACGACATCTGTCCGTGACTTGTAGACGAACATCATTGGTTTCTCAAAAGCATTACTCCAGGCGAGGATAAGAATTCTTGTCAGGATGGTGCCTTTGAGGCTGCCGTGGAGCACACACACGAGCAGCAGTAACAGCTTGGTTATCAGGTGGACCCACCACCAAAAACATATGGACGCATCCATCACTTGTGTTCTCCACTGGGAGGCTGCCCTGTACGAACATGACATGGTTGTTCACTGCGTGGCTTGTACACATACGCACGCAGTTTAATGCTGCCCGCTATAATGTGGTAGGTTTCCGTCACGTGACAAAAATGACGACGAGAACTAGGGAACAGTCGTGTAAAAAAAATAAAAAAAATAAAGAAAGGGACCTGAGGAAGACTCGAACCATAGCTCCTTGGTGGACGTTGGTTTGATGTTCCGGCAGTCTACTCAAATTTTTTTTGATGTTTTAGAAAACAATAGCTGAAGAAATGTGGGTGCGAACTTCCTATGTTTTGCTTCACAGCTCATGGTGCTAACTTTTTTTTTTTTAAATTCAAACTATAGCTCCTTTGATTGGGGATCGTACCCGAGATTTCTTGATGTGTACTCTGTTACTTTACCACTTGTTTTTTACTTTATTTTTTGCTTATAGTGACAGGAAAGAAAGGCCGCAGGTTCATGCTGAGTAGAGACAAGGTGGACAGGGGTCAAATACCGAAGCTCGGCCATGATGGCCACTCTGCCTGTCACTGCGCTGGTCCCTTACATCGTACTAACCTCTTTTTTTATTTTTATTAATTAATTTATTTGAAAACTTACAACTTGCTATTAAAAATGGAGAGAGAGAGAGAGAGAGAGAGAGAGAGAGAGAGAGAGAGAGAGAGAGAGAGAGACAGAGAGTGACGAGTGACGAAATCGGAATTAATCCCACATGGCCTCCATGGAAAATAATTTCCAGTCGTTGCGTGCGATAATTTTTTGTTTATTTTTTATTAATAAAAAAAGACAAACAGGGTCACAGCAAAGAAATGAACCGTAACAGCAGACTTGAAAAGGGACAATGGCAAAAATACCATTAGGACCCGTTAACTCACCACTTATTTTTGTCAATTTTACGAAAAGCAAGTAACAGGAGTGAAACATTCTAGATAAGAAGGGATTCTACACATCATCCAACTCCTTGATGATTAAATACTAGATACAGCGCATTCCCAAAAAGCGCATCCTTTGCCTTGTCCTATAGACCGCGACAATATACTGGTAAAAGGCACATGGGTCTGGATGATATCCACTCCCCATGCAATGACTGACAAACCACATAATTGTATTGTTCTTCGTTCTGGGAAAGAAAACTGAATCGGGACACAGGAGAATCTCAACGGAGGATGTTGCTTCCATCGTCCTGGCAAGAAAGGGCAACTGTCGGCGGAGCTAACTATAACGTCTGTGTTTGCAGGGGACAAACCGATGACTTAATGTATCTGTTTCACGACAACGACTGCGTCGGTCTGTCTGACTAAGGCCAAGTCGATCGTTGGTGGGGACAAGTTGAAGAACTGCTTGGTACCATGAGAGCGCCACTACCATTGGAAAAGTAGGTAGCTGGAACAAATACTCTTCCAGTCTGTCTTTGGCGACAGGGACTCCACAGAAGAAACGCGATTTGAAAACGTCTAGCGGCATAACAGCATTTTTACGGAAACATGCGACTGGGAAGGTATTCAATCCCCAACTAAATGAAATCAATAGTAAAAAATTCCTGAATATGCCTTAATTTATTATTCGTCCTACCAAAATGTGCAGGAGGGGTTAGGATCGCAGGTCTGAGACACGCAAAAGGGCGAGCTGTAAGTGCCTGGGGGACGCGAAGACATGTAAAAATAGTGCGTCGAAGAATTAAAGCAGAAGCCTTGGCCCCAACATCAGAGAGATCCAAACCTCCCATCAGCTGCGTTCTCACCACAATCTCGTAGCGCACCCGAAAAATACATTTTCGCCAGATAAACATTCCCGATAACCGTTGTAACGTTTGGGACATCATTGCTGGAAGGGTAATAATTTGTGCAATGAAGTAGGTTAAACTCAGCACCTAAGTTTCCAAGGTCTGAAACTTACGAACTAATGAGACGAACATACGCTCATGTTCAAGGATCGCTCTTTGAATCCTATCCGTGACGGACTACCAGTTTAACGCAGCCATCTTCATCAGACAACAATCGATAACAACAACCAACGACCTGTGGCGGGCGGCTGCCACGGCCCATGGAATGTCAACAGCGTCAAATCTTTGCAAACTGAGAAACCGACGTTTCCGGTCGTTAATCTATGCTCCAGTAAGACGACAAAATACATCCAAAACGTCGTTTAGTATGAAGTACCATAACGTCATCGGCATCAGCGCGGACGACAAACCTTTCTCCCAAGACCAGCCATCCAATCGAGCAGCTATGTTCCATAATAAGGGTTCCAGAAATAGCGCGAATAACGACATAGATAGGGGATTCCCCTGCAGGACAGCTCGTGTGCCGTCTCCTGGAAAGCCTTATAAAAACCGTAGTAAAATGTTACATTACCCGAAGTGAACTGTGTCAATAACGAATAAAACTATGCATGTTTATTTATGTAAATGTGCTATCACTGATGAAATATTGTTTTGGATCGAGAAAACCTTTACGTGTTTTGTACATAAAAACATTTATAGTAAATATATTCCTTTCTAACAAATACTAACGAGGGTAAGTCCCCGTAACACCCTTCTCAGATTTAGTGGTAAGAGGGCCAGAATATAGATGAAGGATGAAAGCAGGAAGAAGGTGTACTGAGTTGTGAAAAAAAGAAGTAAAATAGACAAGAATATGAACTACAATACAGAGTAGGCTGAAAGAGCAATGGCGCCGAGGTTAAGTGGACACGGTGCTGGACTGACATGCGGGCCAGCCGTGTTCAAACTTCCAAATCTCCCCCCGCCATCCTTTTTCTTTGTTCTTTTTAGCGAGTTGTAAGGTAATGACCTATAATTCAAGACTACTCTATTAGTAGCCGAAAGGAAGAAATGATTTTCGAATGGGAACCGCAAACGTTTGATGACAAGACGACAAGTCAACCGAATCCTCCACCGCAAGACACATCTGCTGTGAGATATGCCTCCTTTCCCGATTTAGGTGTCCGTATGAATGAGAATGCGGTCACTTCCAACGGAAATGATGAAAATGTAATAGTCTGTCATATAACCTGAAACAAATGAACGCAATAATTTCGCGATCACAAAGTTTCTCTATGCCCCGTCAAGACATACGTTTTTAACGTTTTTGAAGTTGTATTCCGTTTTGGAAGTTTTGAATTCCGTTGTTGTAACATAGTTCACGCAGGTTTGTTTGTTATTTTCATTTCTATGTGACGTCTATGTGGTGTCTCACCTGCCGTCAGTATTCATCACATTTACTTGCGACGGTAACGTATTCTTATCACATGACTCATATTCTATAACCAATGTATGTATGACAACTGCGAACAGTACAGAAAGGGAACAAAGATTTCAATGACCGGACGGACAACTCACAATGTTGTGAAAAAAAAAAAAGACCGCGTGTCCCTGACGCCGTTGCTGTTCTAGTCTGCTCTATTTTGTACTTCTTGTTCTTGGACCATTCACTGTTCGTATTTTGCTTTCATTTTCGCAGTTCAGTACACTTTCTTCCTGTTTTCATGCTTGATCCGTGTTCAGTTTTTGACTGGCCATTTACCGGGCCATCTTACCACTAAATCTGAGCGGGGTGCGATGGGGAGTTTCTCTTGTAAGGATAACAAAAATTATGAGTCACCTTGAAGAACATGACTTATTGATACATAACCAACAAGGATTCAGAAAATATCGTTCATGTGCAACACAGCTAGCTCTTTATTCTCATGAAGTAATGAATGCTGTCGACAAGGGATATCATATCGATTCCATATTCGTAGGTTTCCAGAAGGGTTTTCATACCGTTCCTCACAAGCGACTGTTAATCGAATTACGTGATTTCCTCTCGGAGAGGTCACAGTTCGTAGTGATGGACCATAAATCATTGAGTAGAACAGAAGTGATATCTGGCGTTCAGCAAGGTAGTGTCATAGGCCCTCTGCTGTTCCTGATTTACATAAATGATATAGGTGATAATCTGAGCACCCCCCCCCCCCCCCTCTTAGATTGTTTGCAGAAGACGCTGTAATTTACCGTCCAGTAAAATTATCAGACGATCAATTCGAGTTACTAAATGATCTAGAGAGGATTTCCGTATGGTGCAAAAAGTGGCATTGGCACTAAACAAAGAGAAGTGCGAGGTCATCCACATGGGTACTAAAAAAAATCCGATAAATTTTGGGTATACGGTTAAATCCCTCAAATCTAAGGGCTGTCAGTTCGACTAGGAGTTACAATTACGAGCAACTTAAATTGGAGAGGCCATGTAGATAATACTGTAAGGAAGACTGCGCTTTGTTGGCAGAACACTTAGAAGATGCGACAAACCCACTAAAGAGACAGCCTACATTACACTTGTTCGTCCTCTGCTGGAATACTTCTACGCGGTGCGGGGTGCTTACCAGGTAGGATTGATGGAGGACATCGAAAAAGTGCAAAGAAGGGCGGCTCGTCTCGTGTTATCGCGCAATAGGGGTGAGAGCGTCACTGATTTGATACGCGAGTTGAGACGGCAGTCACTGAAACAGCGGTTTCTTTTGCGGCGAGATCTATTTACGAAATTTCAGTTACCAACTTTTTCTTCCGAATGCGAAAGTATTTTGTTGACACCCACCTACTGAGGGAGAAATGATCGTCATAATAAAATAAGAGAAATCAGAGCTCGAACGGAAAGATTTAGGTGTTTCTTCTTCCCACGCGTCATTCGAGTGTGGGATGGTAGAGAAGTAGTATGAAAATGGTTCGATGAACCCTCTGCCAGTGTGAATTGCAGAGTAACCATGTAGATGTAGATCAGGTCATGGTATTTCTGTATAATTGGGAGGTAAAGACGTGGATTAATAAAATGATCACTCTGGCGTCATATCTCTGACCGATTAGACTCTTTTGTACGAGGCTGCTTCTCAACACACGATTTTGTAAGTTTTTCAGAATGTGTGTGTAAAAAGTATGTGTCCTTTTGATATTATTTGATGCCTCTCCCTTCATGTGAATATAATTAAGTGGAAATAATAAGTTATCGATAGAATTCAAGTTCTGTCAATGGCATCTGCCACTCTTCTGTCGCAATGGCGCAGTGGTAGGCATTACTTGAAATATAATTAATGCTGTGGCCTTCTCCACCAGACATCACGGCGCCTAGAGTATCAGCAACCAAGCTGACAGCCTGCAGCCACGGTTGCCCGCCTCGTAGGCTCACCGAAGCACTACACAACCGACAGGCAATATTGATGAACGGCCACAACAACAACCACAACAACAACACCACAGCAAAGACACCAGCGGCCATCAGGGGCCACTACTACATAAACATAAGGAAGAGGTCGCTGCAGATTCTGGAACTATTTTCACACGTCAAAGCACGTGCCGAAAAATAGTTCCGCGGTATTCATCCGCCGAAGCGCTATAAAGGCCGGCGCTCGGCCACACATCGGTAGGTCATCGACCGTCAGCAGACATGGATAGCTGCCGGCCCGGCAGCCCGTCTTGGATCTGCTCTCTGATCTCCGGATTAGGCTTGGTATATCAGAGTAGTCTCTGGCGGAGACTAGTAGGATATTATTTCAGTTGTTTTCTACACTCCTGGAAATTGAAATAAGAACACCGTGAATTCATTGTCCCAGGAAGGGGAAACTTTATTGACACATTCCTGGGGTCAGATACATCACATGATCACACTGACAGAACCACAGGCACATGACACAGGCAACAGAGCATGCACAATGTCGGCACTAGTACAGTGTATATCCACCTTTCGCAGCAATTCAGGCTGCTATTCTCCCATGGAGACGATCGTAGAGATGCTGGATGTAGTCCTGTGGAACGGCTTGCCATGCCATTTCCACCTGGCGCCTCAGTTGGACCAGCGTTCGTGCTGGACGTGCAGTCCGCATGAGACGACGCTCCATCCAGTCCCAAACATGCTCAATGGGGGACAGATCCGGAGATCTTGCTGGCCAGGGTAGTTGACTTACACCTTCTAGAGCACGTTGGGTGGCACGGGATACATGCGGACGTGCATTGTCCTGTTGGATCAGCAAGTTCCCTTGCCGGTCTAGGAATGGTAGAACGATGGGTTCGATGACGGTTTGGATGTACCGTGCACTATTCAGTGTCCCCTCGACGATCACCAGTGGTGTACGGCCAGTGTAGGAGATCGCTCCCCACACCATGATGCCGGGTGTTGGCCCTGTGTGCCTCGGTCGTATGCAGTCCTGATTGTGGCGCTCACCTGCACGGCGCCAAACACGCATACGACCATCATTGGCACCAAGGCAGAAGCGACTCTCATCGCTGAAGACGACACGTCTCCATTCGTCCCTCCATTCACGCCTGTCGCGACACCACTGGAGGCGGGCTGCACGATGTTGGGGTGTGAGCGGAAGACGGCCTAACGGTGTGCGGGACCGTAGCCCAGCTTCATGGAGACGGTTGCGAATGGTCCTCGCCGATACCCCAGGAGCAACAGTGTCCCTAATTTGCTGGGAAGTGGCGGTGCGGTCCCCTACGGCACTGCGTAGGATCCTACGGTCTTGGCGTGCATCCGTGCGTCGCTGCGGCCCGGTCCCAGGTCGACGGGCACGTGCACCTTCCGCCGACCACTGGCGACAACATCGATGTACTGTGGAGACCTCACGCCCCACGTGTTGAGCAATTCGGCGGTACGTCCACCCGGCCTCCCGCATGCCCACTATACGCCCTCGCTCAAAGTCCGTCAACTGCACATACGGTTCACGCCCACGCCGTCGCGGCATGCTACCAGTGTTGTAGACTGCGATGGAGCTCCGTATGCCACAGCAAACTGGCTGACACTGACGGCGGCGGTGCACAAATGCTGCGCAGCTAGCGCCATTCGACGGCCAACACCGCGGTTCCTGGTGTGTCCGCTGTGCCGTGCGTGTGATCATTGCTTGTACAGCCCTCTCGCAGTGTCCGGAGCAAGTATGGTGGGTCTGACACACCGGTGTCAATGTGTTCTTTTTTCCATTTCCAGGAGTGTATATTATTCTTGTATGTAGTTGTGATGCGAAGACGGTTCACTGTTTTCTGTTGGTGTTATACTTGGAGATTTTGATTGGGTAATTGAACAGTCCAATAAACTGTTTTCGGACTTTGATCGTTAGTTTCTTCTGCTTACGCAGACATATCAATTAATCACATAATTTTCGGGCTTCACCCGGAAGATAATAGGAAAAATGCTTTAAATATTTTGCTATCAGTAAAAGAAAATAGTTTTCGCAGTTAAGTTTTCATTAAATATACTCGACGAACGCTAAGATAATAATAATACAGCTCTCAGGCTTGCTTATCAATAAATCGCTGACTGGTAAAAATCTTGTTTTCACTGCCGTAAATATTATTCAAATAAAAATTAACAGTATAAAAAGTTAGTGTTTAAGAAAGAATTCAAGTAAAATTGGGAATAACAGTGCAGCTACGTAGGTGTTTATATCGTTACACTCTCTGCAACGATATTTATTTATCGGACTTTAACTACTACAGTTTTAAACAAACCGCGCGTATTTTTTAGCTAGTCTCTTGTGTTGACAAGATAAATAAATTTTTACAATATAACCTAGTACATTTACTCAGAATTATTTGCCTGCGCGGCAACACTGATATATTTTAGCCGCTACTACGAGTGTGTGAAGTATACGCCATGTCACGACTTATAAACATTTTCATCCACGAATCCAAACGTAAGAAACCGATACCTGAAAAAAGAAAACACGCGCGCGTGTGTGTGTGTGTGTGTGTGTGTGTGTGTGTGTGTGTGTGCGTGTTTACACACTCGACACACTTATTTCATGTCAATAAACGCCTGAATAACACTAATTAGTAAAATGAACATTCTTCGCGCAGCATCATTAAGATCAAAAGCTGTCAACACTCGCAACGGAAAATCATGACCAACTCCATCAAACACATGATTAAAATCAGTAAAACGTGAAGCTCTCGACACAGGAACAGTGGAACCAATACAGATGAGATCACAACATTTAACAACGGGAGCCAGAAGAGTACAGCCAGGAGACAACTATGATAACGCGTGGCAGTGTCATCAAGCAAACCCGACAAACGGCTATTTATCGCCCGCGCTATGGTTTTATAATCATAACCGAGTAGCGTTATCGGTCGGACTTTATCCACGGACAGGCGTCCCGTCTGAAAACCACCACTTGCACCACTTCATTCGTCATAGATGTTATGTTACCTTTGGGAAGACCATCCAAACCCAGCGGTTTGCGGGGAGGAGAGCGAACTACAATGTTAGATATTTCATGACAGTGGAAAACAGCCAAAAAGTCCTGGTGGGTGGAGAGCTGGCCTAACAACACTATCAAAGAGGAAGTAACATCAGCAGACGATATACCGTCTGATTCTACTCCATTGTAAAGACTGGAAACATACTGGGGAAGTTCAGACGTTATATATACCCACGTCCATCTATAGCGAGACACGTCCTTTGAGGACGCGTTCGAAGCCGAATTAGATGATACAGAGACGTTAACTTATTCTGGAGAATAGAACGTGGCTGGGAACGCAAACGAAGACCAACTAATGACAGTCATTGGAGTTGGAGGAGTTCACCTTCACGCGGTGAACATCCATAAGTATCAGAGGGACGTCTCGAGTACTATCATAAAGACCACGAAGGACAGGATAGTAAAATTTCTGAGTCCTCCTTATGTCAACCGCTTTACCAGCGCTAAAGCGCATGAGTGCAATCCAAAGCCGAGGTTTGGCAATGGTCACCCATCATTCCATAATTGAGGGATACCGCACTAAACAACGGCTTGCCGTCCCCAAAAGACAGCGATGATATCATCCAGAGAGAGGTCCACCAGATGTAAAATATTTAACTTCCGAATAGGGCGAGAAAGATGTACCCGGTGTGAGACGTGCTTAAGAGTTATTGAAACACCACAGTGGTCAGTGAAGCTGGCAAGAATAACATCAATTTACAAGAGCTGACTACAAAGGGAGGCAGACAAATAAAAATGGTCCAGTTGACTACCGGAAGTTGATGTAATATACGCATACCGCACTAACGTCGGATTTCTGCAAATTCAAGCATCTTGTACACTCAGCGACTCTGCCATGTCATTACGTTCACGACATTAGTTATAATTGGAAGTCTGATCCACGGAACGTATGATGCAGTTGAAACCTCCCCACCCCCTCCAAAATTTTTCACTGGTTTTGACGAAGTAAATAAATGGCACATTTCTTATAAAAGCGCCAGCGGTCTTATCTACGACCAGCTCAAGATGGAGCATTAAGAAAAAGTAAGATGGGATCATAAAAACGACGCCTCATGCCCCGAACATGGTCCTGCGTTTTAAAGTCCATCAACGGAATACCTTCCCCATGAAGCACCATCATGCCAATAGAACTTTCCAGCACAATATTACAAAAAATAAAAAACAAAATAAATTACCCATGGAGATAAAACACGCCACCTAACACCTCTTGAAAGCACATGGCATCAGTCAGCTTGCGAATCATAAATAAACTGTCGTAACGCAGCAAACCGTAACGGAGAGCTTGTCGTGTTAACTTTTGGGGTAAGAACCGTGTACGCCTGCATTTGTTAACACATGTATGGGACGAAAGAAGAACTAGAAAAGAATTTGCGCGTCACGTCCCGCTCTCCACAACACACCGATAAATGGTGAAGAAGGTACGGGATTTGAATCGTCCCCATCGGAAGTTGCAGATTCCATGCTTTGTTTTCTTCGACGCGACGCTGCACGCTCAGGGTGCAAACATTGTTTCACACGTCTTCGTGACAATATAGCCTCTTGACGCGAAAGGGTAGGGGGCTCATCAAGTTCCCCTTCTGGGCTGCGTGGGGGAGGGGGGGGGGGAGGGGGAGGCATCCGCACTCCACCTAACAGAATGAGAGAAAAACAAAACGGGAACGATGAACATCATCATCAGGCAAAGAAGAGACAAGCAATGTAGCGTCTGAAGCTATCTGCTTCCCCTGACCACTTGGAAGAGAATGCATAGAAACCTGTTGCTCCACCATATCAGAATCAAGAAGGGAAGATATTGCACTAAAACACTGTAAAGGCAGAAAATCAGATGATATCTCCGTCAAATCATCGGAACCAACCGGAACAGAGTTTTCTACCGGTGTTTGAGACGAAGTAGGTGCAACACCCATTTCAACATCAACAGAACCAGCCACGCCATGCCTCTCGAAGGAAGAACCGCAATTAACGTCAGTATACAAGACATCACCACTGGAAGGAGTTCCCTCAACATCACCTTCTCGAAGAGTTGGGACTGGGGAGGCGTGACTTATCCTGAGTTCACCGGCGTTTAAATTGTACTACCGGTGTTGGCCGCAGGGGCCGGTAATGGCGGAAAGCCGCGTGGACTGAGGGGTAATGTCTACCCAAAGTTCTCTAAAGCTGGAAAAGGACTGACAGCAGATTGCAAAGACACCAAGCCAACGTTAACGGACGTCGTTCCTCACAGGACGACTCTAAAACTGTAACACGACGCGTATAATTGGATCTGTGATGATCACTTTCATTACAAAGGAAGGAGGCTCCTTCTAATCCTGTGCATACCTAACATGAATACAATAACCACGAACATTCAGGTTTGAAGCAATATTCTACTGACTGTAAATTTTTATGGTGCCCCTCAACACTGCAGACCAGCGTTCCCGCCGGATATGCCGAACGACTCCAGAAGGAAGAAACGCTGCGTTAAGGGATTTATCGTCCATTTCTGGTCGAATCCTGTAAACTGACCAGAATATACTCGGTCGCCGCATTTTCCGCAGAGCAGCGGAACCATAACAGTGTGTAGACATCATCTGAGGACCGGCACGAGAAAGGAGCAGATCTACTGGCAAGGGATCTTGAAACTTCACAAAAAAATGCATACAACTCAGAATCCAAATAAGCAGCTTCTACCTGAGCAGATGTAACTCGAATCGTATCGACAAACCAATCGTGAATTTCTAAGGAGCGTGGCTGAAAATGGTGCTTACTCTTGTCAAAACGACAGAAATCATGGTGCGGGCAGAAAACAAACCAACAACAAACTCCGCTAGGCAAGAACTATTCGACACCGGCCATACACACACAAGACTTAGCACACACAAGTTTGACACACACAGCTCTGTGTTACAGGCGGAAGTAAGGACAACCTGCTAGCTCCACGCGCAAGGCAGAAAAGGCACAAATAATCACAAGGGAAACACCGTAACACGCCCGCCCCCCCCCCCCCCCCCCCACCTCAGAGTTCGTGATAAGATGGCTAGTGGACAGCCCGTCAAAAACTGAACAAACATCAAGCATGGAAATAGGAAGGTGTACAGAACTGTGAAGAAAGAAGCAAAATAGAAACAGTGAACAATCCACACTTAAGACGTGCAACATCGAGCGAACTTCAATAGGCACGGCGTCGTTGTTATGTGGTCACGGTGTTGCACTGCGAAGTGGGAGACCCGTGCTCTAATCTCCCTCGAGTTCCTTCCCCCCCCCCTTTTTTTTTGTTACAAAATTATGAACTGGCCGTTCAGTCGTAGATGAGTCTATTTGCTGCATTCAAATTTATGCCTGTGTCGTGATGTAAGGTGTCGTGTGTCGTGATGTAAGGTCCATTTGCAAAAGCGAGGAGTAAGAAAGGGACCTCCATGTATACGTACCTTCTATTTGTTCTACACAAGTACTACATGTTATGACCCTCGCCTTCCGTTTTGGAAGTTTTGACTCTTGTGTTCCTTTGTTGTAACATAGTTCATACCTGAATGAGATTTTCACTCTGCAGCGGAGTGTGGCTGATATGAAACTTCCTGGCAGATTAAAACTGTGTGCCGGACCGAGACTCGAACTCGGGACCTTTGCCTCTCGCGGGCAAGTGCTTTCAGCAGTGCTTGTTCTGCAAGGTTCGCAGAGAGATTCTGTAAAGTTTGGAAGGTAGGAGACAAGATACTGGCAGAACTAAAGCTGTGAGGATGGGGCGTGAATCGTGCTTGGGTAGCTCAGTTGGTAGACCACTTGCCCACGAAAGGCAAAGGTCCCGAGTTTCGGTCCGGCACACAGTTTTAATCTGCCAGGAAGTTTCGTAGTTCATACCTGTTTATTTGTTGTTTACATCTCGCTTGCTCTCACTACTCATACCATTTACTTGTGACGGTAATATAATCTCATGACATGACCTATGGTCTATAAACAATGTGTACCATGACAGTTGCCAAGACTGCAGAAGGAGAACAGACGCGATAGTGAACGGACGGGACGTTCATAATTCTGTGAAAGAAAGGAAACTTTGGGGCGGCAGGAACGTTTCAACACGGTTCGCCTCCTCTGAAGTCCAACACCATGACCACACAGCCACGATACCATGGTGTATGTGAATGTGTCTACTGAATCGGGGACCTAGAAACGACAGAGAGGCTTCGTCCCACCGTAGCCCTCAGTGGTTCACAAGCCCACAACAGGCCACAGCAGTCCACCCCGCAACTGCCACCCCACAGCGGTTCGGCCCCTGTGGACCCCCCCCCCCCCCCCCCTGCAAACGTCTCATACCAGATGAATGTATAGCCCCAAATGTTTGCGTGCTAGAGGAATTATGGTGTACGCTTACGTGGAGACCGTGTTTGCGCAGTAATCACTACATAGTGTAACGGAGGCAGAATAAGGGGAACCAGCCCGCATTCGACGAAGCAGATGGAAAACCACCTAAAAACCATCCACAGGCCGGCTGGCACACCGGACCTCGACCCTAATCCGCCGGGCGGATTCGTGCCGGGGACCGGCACGTCTTCCCGCTCGGGAAGCAGCGCGCTAGATCGCGCGGCTAGCCGTGTGGGTACGATACCATGGTACTTTCGATTTGCTCGATGTTGCACATCTTGATCTTTGACTGATCAGAGTTTCTTGCTTTTTTCTGTTTTCACAGTTCGGTACTCCTTATTTTCGTGGTTGATGTGTGTTGAATTTTAAAATGGAGTATCAACCGGGCGATTCATCCCTAAATCTGAGGGGTGTGAATCGGAATTTCCCTTGTCAGTGAACTACGACCTCTGGTTCGTTGGTGCAGGGTCGTACACGTTCTTCTGTATATAGCGATCGCCTGCATTATGTGACAGTGTTGCCAGTTCCTCGTTTCCATACATGTGCTTCAGAAATGCACCCAATCCGATTTTGCTCGATAAACTTTTGTCTCGAATCTGGATGAGAATTCCCTTGCCGATCTCAAAGTGTGACACTATCGGCACATTGAAAGCTTACATGGAGAGCCATTGTGGCCCTACTCCAGTGATTGATTTTTTGGGTCCATCTTGATGACTGCAATCCACATTTCATATGTTGCCAATTGTGTTGTGGACATCCGTCGGAGGTTTTGAGACCACTGCGTAAAAAATTTCTGGCAACTAAGCTTGTCACAAGTTCGTACAACGCTACCCGTGATGTCTAAGGGAAACTGACTGATGATTCTGCAATCTCGAACCAATGAATTTCTCTTATGGTGTCTTTAATCATTTGAAACCAGTTCATTTGTCACAATAGGTGGTCGTCCGCTACATTCTGCATCGTGGACGTTCGTCCGACTATCCCGAAACAAACAGAACACTTTCTTCCAGCCCTAGCAGTCATAATGTTTACTTCTTACACTACATAAGGTTAATAAATGACTGCAGTTTTCATATTTCTCGAAAACAGAAACGTAAATATGGTATGTAATGTACAGGTGGAGAGATTTTCCATGATAGCAGTAATATTGATTTAGAGTTGCTGCGCAAAGGGCAATTCCATAACAATACAACGTAAACTTCCATGCCTCGTGTCATGTTGATTAAAATTCTTCTGGGTGTTGTGCCGCATCACAGATAAGATACTTTAAATACATACATCAAAAAACGTTTTCCGTCACCTCGGTTCCGTGTGTTCCGGAACCTGTACAGAAAATTGGAATAGAGATCAACATAAACATCATTTCCGCCATTTGTATTGGTCATGAAAACCACAATTACGTATTGTACCACAATCAGCGAGACCTTCAGAGGTGGTCGTTCAGATTGCTGTACACATTGGTACCTCTAATACCCAGTAGCACGTCCTCTTGCATTGATGCATGCCTGTATTCGTTGTGGCATACTATCCACAATTTCATCAAGAAACTGTTGGTCAATCCTCAACGAGGATTCGGCGTAGATCAATCAGAGTGGTTGGTGGGTCACGTCGTCCATAAACAGCCCTTTTAAATCTCTCCGAGGCATGTTGATGGGCTTCATGTCTGGAGAACATGCCGGCCACTAGTCGAGCGATGTCGTTGTCCTGAAGGAAGTCATTCACAAGATGTACACTATGGAGGCGCGAATTGTCGTCCATGAAGACGAATGCCTAACCAATATGCTGCCGATATGGTTGCACCATCGGTCGGAGGATGGTATTCACGTATCATACAGCCGTTACGGCGGCTTCCATGACCAGCAGCGGCGTACGTCGGCCCCACATAATGCCATCCCAAAACATTAGGGAACGTCCGTCTTTCTGCACTCGCTGAACAGTGTGTATAAGGCGTTAAGCTGAACGGGGTGCCTCCAAATACGTCTCCGACGATTGTCTGGACGAAGGCATACGCGACACTCATCGGTGAAGAGAACGTGATACCAATCCTGAGCGGTCCATTCGCCACGTTGTTGGGCCCGTCTGTACCGCGCTGCATGATGTCGTGGTTGCAAAGATGGACCTCGCCATAGGCATCGGGAGTGAAATTGCGCATCATGTAGCCTATTGCGCACAGTTTGAGTCGTAACACTACGTCCTGTGGCTGCACGAAAAGCATTATTCAGCATGGTGGAGCCGCTGTCAGGGTTCCCTCGAACCATAACCCGTAGGTAGCGGTCATCCACTGCAGTAGTAGCCCTTTGGCGGCCTGAGCGAAGTATGTCATCGACAGTTCCTGTCTCTCTATCTCCTCCATGTCTGAACAACATCGCTTTGGTTCACTCCGAGACGCCTGGACACTTCCCTTGTTGAGAGCCCTTCCTGGCACAAAGTAACAATGCGGACGCGACCGAACCGCGGTATTGACCGTCTAGGCATGGTTGAACTACAGACAACACGAGCCATATACCTCCGTACTGGTGGAATGACTGGAGCTGGTCAGCTGTCGGACCCCCTCTGTCTAATAGGCGCCGCTCAGGAAGGGTTGTTTACATCTCTGGGCAGCTTTAGTGACGTCTCTGAACAGTCAAACGGACTGTGTCAGTGATATAATATCCAGAGTCAACGTCTATCTACAGGAGTTCTGGGATGTGTGTATAAACTATAGAAACGAAATATTGGCCTTAGTACAACAGAGTTTCTCAGGGAAGATTGGTTTTGGAGAAGAAGAAGTTCCCAATTTATTGCAGGCTATCGGCGTCAATACGTCATATTTGTGAATCTTTATTCGTCCTAGGATATAATAGTCTAGTCATGACGAAAAGGGTAGGTAGGAAAGACACTTGTTGTGGACTATCCGGCTATGGCGATAGTTTACGAATCAGCACTTGGCTTCTAGTGGGCATGTTCTCTTCCTGGTGTGCGCGGAGATGCATAGACTATCCCCCTATAGCTGTTTGTTTAGGCTGTTATGTCCGCGGTTGAGGCTCCTGCCCAGCGACGGGCCACGGCCTGTTCGGCTGGGATAGCTGGCCGCCAGACCGCCGGAAGTTGGTAGCGATTCTGTCTACTAATGTTGACAGGTTACTTAAAAATTTCCGTCGCCTCTGCGTTGGTGCGTCCGCCGACTCTCGCCAGCACACGGGCTTCACGGTAAATGATAGGTTCCCACTGTCACGGTGCTATTCCGCTCTCGCCGATTTATTGAGCTGTGCTAACTGCACATTGGTTCAAATGGCTCTGAGCACTATGGGACTTAACATCTATGGTCATCAGTCCCCTAGAAGTTAGAACTACTTAAACCCAACTAACCTAAGGAAATCACATAACACCCAGTCATCACGAGGCACAGAAAATCCCTGACCCCGCCGGGAATCGAACCCGGGAACCCGGGCGTGGGAAGCGAGAACGCTACCGCACGACCACGAGCTAACTGCACATTGCGTTCATGTTGTGCTACTCGTGTGCTGACTAGCCTCCGTGTCACGCTTATGTAGCAATCTCCGCACTCGCAATGTATTTAGTGTACTCCTGCAGTATTGAGTTTGCATACTGCATCCTCGGTGGAATATGTCATTTCGTGGTTCCCGTGGCTGCTGGCATACGAAGGGTGACAGTGAACGCCTAGACAAGTTCCTCTGCCACCGAGGTTCCAAGCCGATTTTCCGCAGCACCCACAGAATTCGCGACATTATAGGTTCCACCGAGGATGCGGTGAACAAATATAATACTCCAGGATTATACGAGGTGTGTGAGGAAAGTAATGAGCCTAATTTTCTATCTACTTAAGTTTTATTTTTTTCAAACAACAACAACATAATCCCTATCGTAATAGTTCCCTTTGGCAGCTATTCCTCAGTCGAGTACTTGTTCCTAGTCTTGACTGTACAGCTGAAAATTTTCAACTGGTAAGGCCAGTAACATGTCGGTCACATTCTTTGGAATGTTCTCCAGATTCGAAAACTGACGTCGTTTTAAGACATTTTTTCAATTTCAGGCAAAGAAAAATGTCACAAGGCCTCGGGTCAGGTGAATAGGGGGTTGTGGAACGTTATGACGCAGCAGCCACTTCTTTGCAATATCCGGTCTCTCTCTGTTCACTCTGCTACTGAACCTTTCAAGGATTGGTTGACAATTTGTCCTGAAGGGCGTCATCTCACCCTCCCACACATCACTACTTAATTTTCCTTAGTGTCTTCATTAGTTTCAAAAGCTTCTAGAAACGCGAGATATAAAAAAGGAAAACTTTTTACTTATCTTCATTTTCTCTTGTTGTTGGCTCCAGTTCTTTCGTCTAGTGGAACAAAGCTCATTTTCAATTTGTTCTCAACCTTCGAAAAATTACTGTGGCAGGAAAAATCTTGTGCTCTTGTTAAAGAATGTTCCCAATACACCTGTTTCAACTTTTCAAAGATCACACTCGCGGATTCATCAAGTTCGGCCCAAAAACCAGACGGCATAACGTTGCTCTAAATTCTGTTGTTCCACTTTCGTACTCGGGAGGACGACGGTTCAATCCCGCGACCGGCCATCCCGATTTAGGTTTTCCGTGTTTTTCCTAAATCGCTTTAGGCAAATGCCGGGATGGTTCATTTGACAGGGCACAGCCGACTTCCTTTCCCATCCTTCCCTACTCCAGTGATTCCGATGAGCTCGCTGTTTGGTCTCTTCCCCCAAATCAGTCCAGTCCATTTTTGTAACACACAACAAAAACAGACCTTCACTGAAGGCACTCTCAAAAATTACGTATGGCTGCCGAGTGGTTCTAGGCACTTTAGTTCGGAACCGCGCTGCCGCTACGGTCGCAGGTTCGAATCATGCCCCGGGCATGGATGTGTGTGATGTCCTTAGGTTAGTTAGGTTTAAGTCGTTCTAAGTCTAGGGGACTGATGATGTTAAGTCCCATAGTGCGTGGAGCAATTTGTACCGTTTGATCGTGATGGCTATAGGGAGCTGACACAGACTGAAGGGATGAACACACCGGTCTACACAAGCTACATAACACAGCGTTGCCAGATCGCTCGCAGTGCCATCAGCCTCGTTTCTTTTCTCACACACCTCGTATGAGCTACGTTGTCAGCTTCCTTCGTAGGGGGGGACAAGGAGGCCAGTTATTACACGAGTATCAGAACATAAAGGCGATGTGCGAGTAACACAGCATAATAAAATTGGCGACAGCAGAACCTCATCGTGACTGTTGTTAACCTGTCATGTTTCAGCAGCCTGACAACATCAGTACGGAGGACGGTTACAAACTTCCAGCTCTCCAACGGGCCATGAACGACCGCGGGGCAGAAATCGCAATGGACACAGACGCAACAGTCTAGAAAAACGGGTGTGGAGGAACTGTCAGCGCATTTCCACGATCCCCAGGAAAAAAAATTCCCACCTTAAGCCAAGCGCTGATTTGCAGACTGTCGTCATTCACTGACAAGAGACGCTTAGTCCTAACCTCTACCTTTCGTCATGAGTAGATTATTATAATATTTAAAAGCTTCACAAATATGACGTATTGTTGCCGACGGCGTGCAGTAAGTATGGGCCTCCAGCAACACTAGTCCTGCCCTGAAGAAGATTTTTGTAATATGATCGAAATGTCGGATTTATGTGTTAAGTATGAGTTGTATTTGTGTACATTGTGACGAAAGGACCACGAAATTAGCTGTTGAAGTCAAAATTTTGTTCTCCAAAAATGGCTCTGAGCACTATGGGACTTAACTGCTGAGGTCATCAGTCCCCTAGAACTTAGAACTGCTTAAACCTAACTAACCTAAGGACATCACACACATCCATGCCCGAGGCAAGATTCGAACCTGCGACCGTAGCGGTTGCGCGGTTCCAGACTGTAGCGCCTAGAACCGCTCGGCCACCCCGGCCAGCAAATTTCTTCTGAATTATCCGCTTAGATGAAAGAACTGGTGTTTGTGCTTACTTTTCTGAGCCTTTTATACAGTATTTTATACAATTATGTGTTACAACACCGAGCAGAACTTTAATCAATAACAGTTCAATAAATTTTCTGTGCCACTGTTAGAGTCGTTCAGATGCCAATGGCACTCCACTCCCCCATTTCCCTGCTAACTGGCGCAATCGGAACTTAGTTTACGAAAAACTTTCCTATAATACATGTAGAGATTGGACAATTTTGAATTTCTATAGCTCAATGAATTGACACGTAAAAGTAGTGTAGGCAAAGTAGCGAACAAAAGTGTAATTGAGAAATGACGGGAGACGTTACAATGTCATATCAAACGGAGTTTGTGACGCAGATCCTGGCGTCTGTTGACAGGATTTTAGAGCTGATAGATCGTGCCTGTCCGACAGGGCGAGCGTTGTGATGAACGCTCACAATTAGCGCCAGCAGGAAGGCTTAATTGTTCGCCTCCATCTCACTGTTAGGAGGCTCTGCCGCTGCCACTGCAGCAATTAGTCTCCCCTACCGTAACGAACCATTAGCGGCTCATGAGAGGCGTAGGAAGACGTTCAGTTACCTTGAAAGGCGCAATTTCCGAATGCATCAATTTCCGCCGCAGAAGGAAATATTTTCGTGTATTCATCAGCATTACTCTTTGAAGGAAGGAATGGTGATTAACATTTTTACCCGCCGTCGACGACGTGATGTGACGCCTCGCTAAATAATGGGATGAAATAAGGTTCATTCGAAGCACTGGAAATTTTATTGTTCCACTTGCCTAGGAAGCGTTCGCTTTCAGGTCTTCCAGAGGCGGTAATTGGAAATGTCAATGACATGGGAGATGATAAGACCAAGCATAACGTTGCGGCTGATTAAATGGGTAATGATGAGGGACACAGTGCTGTTCTTAAATACTGAACTCGGAAATCACTGCAAGTTTGTTAATTTAGTAGTCGAAATCCTAATAATTAACGGATAGCGTAGGAAGATAGTTTGATGGGGGAAATGGAGCCTCTCCATTAGCCAGTTTGTCTTCAGAGACAGAGATCTGTGTGGTGAAGAATGTGTTTCAGATTGAGGACAAAGGTTAAATCATAATCTCTGTCTGTCATTTTCCCAAAGAAAGCTGTCGTTTTTATACGTTAACTATTTTTCCACTTGAATGGTTGAGCTATAGTCGATGATGTCACCGGCAGAGTATGAAGAGATTTGGGGTCGTTGTGGGACAGATTTCCCCAAACTACTCCATGACCTTATTAATAAACCATTATTCAGATGAGGGTATCCAGTCCACTTAAAATATCAGCACTGCTTGAAAGTATCCACGCAATTGAATCTTATACTAGTGACTGCAGATGTAAGTAGTAATCTTTTCTTTAACTGTGTACGGCTGCTTGTCCTTCAGTGTTTTCCTGTAAACCTGGGATGGCCAGCCAGTTATGAATATGGCTCCAAAGAGGATGAGAGTGAGGCTGAAGACGATGGAAGTGTTTTCGCCGAAAGTGAGGAACCACCCAAGCATGACTAAGTGGCTGGGAATAGACTATTTTTTTTTAGTTGACGTGAAAGGACCAGGGGGTTGCCGATTGGGTGGCAGGGCGAGAGAGAGTGTCAAGCAGGAAGTAAATTTTCGGAAAGCAGAAGCTTAAAGTATGGTCACAGAAAAGGTAAGATCTACTACAACAGGAGAAAAACAAGACACATATTGGTACAGAGCTATTAGGGGCCGAAAGAGGTCACAGATGTTCACGATTAAATTTTGTAAAGAAACCCACAATTGACTCAAAGAAATTTTTTGGTAGTGGGAATGAGACTTGCTATTGCAATATGAGCAAGCATTTCCATCGGGCGAGATGTGGAAACATAGTGGGAGAGAGTTTCTATCTACTGCCTCACTCCGTGAGAGAACCGAGAAGTGTTGGTTAACAATGACAGCTGCGTCTGGAGCATTTGTTGTAAAGGTTTCATTGATCAGAAATAAGGAATTATACTGCTATTAGCTACCAAGATTCCGACACTGACAGAACCAGTTAGATTTTGTGGAGGAGAAAACGCTGGCATAGCAGATTTCGTCGCAGGGTATCAGGGAGAGAACAGATATATCTTCACTTTAGAGCTGATCACAGATATTAGGGCTGAACGTAGGATTATCAGCCACCACTGTAAGCATCTTCTGCACCTGAGTGTCAGAGAGTGGTAAGCATGAGTTGTATTTGTGTATATTGTGACGAAGGAACCACGAAATTAGCTGTTTACGTCTAAATTTAATTCTTCTGAATTAACTCAGTATGCGCTTAGGTGAAAGAACTGGTGCTTGCGCTTACTTTTCTGAGCCTTTTATATAGGTTATCAACTCATTCAGCAAATCAACGGGGATATTCATGGACACAGTTTTGACATCGTTCTGTCTCCAACTTAAGCACCTATGACGAAGTCTTCCGTACACGATTTTGCATTCTAATGCCCTTTTGTAATTATTTGTATTGCTCATTCAGTGATTAGAATCATGCAAAAGCGTCTAGCAATAAATCGGATTGTTACACTGAGTTTTAGTTTCATTTAGTAACTTGATAGAAACTCATATCAGCATTTGTATATGCGTAGTGGTACGCATATTTCATGGTCGACTGAGACACGCCCGTTCAGATAGGCGATTAAACATCTCAAGTGCAAATCAATCAAAAATGCTAGGAGAGTATTTCTGCTAGAAGAAGCAGATAAGCAGTTTTTAGCATCACATTTAGACAATGAATTGACATCATTTAGTTCCAGTACGATGGATGTTGAGGAATTATTGGCAAAGATTAAATGGATTGTGTCTCATGCTCTGGAGAAACGTATGCTGAGCAAGTGGATTAAGGATGGAAATGACCATCGTGGTTTAACAACGAAATTCGGAATACAATGAGAAAGTAAAGTCTGTTGCACCCTCGGTTCAAAAGAAAAGGCACAAATGACGACAGTCGAAAGTTAATAGCAATTAGTGCATCCATAAAATGATCGATGCACAAAGCTTACAAACTGCCACCGTCTTACACTAGCAAAAGATCTTGTCGTGACCCTGAGAAAATTCTGATCCTACATAAAATCGCTACGCGGATCTAAGGCTCCTTTCCTGTCACCCACCGATCAGTTTGGTATGGCAGTAGAACATATCAAAAGTAAAGCCGAAATTTTAAATTTCTCATTTAAGAAATCGTTCACGCAGTAGAATCGTACAAACATACCTTCGTTAGACTATCACATTGATTCACGCATGGAGGACATAGAAATAAGCATCACCGGTGTAGAGAAACAACTGAAAGAGATAAGAGAAAATAAGTCACCACGTCCTGATGGAATCTCAATTAAGTTTTACAAAGAGTTCTCTACAGCCATGACCCTTTACGTAGTTTGCATTTATCACTAATCGCTCACCCAGCGCAATTTCCCAAGCAACTGGAAGAATGCACATGTATATAAGAAGGATAGCAGATTGGACTTTCAAAATTACAGGCCGATTTACTTAACATAGGTTTGCTGAAGAATCCTTGAACATACTATCAGTTCTAATATAAACAATCTCCTCGAGAGAGAAAGAGTTTCTGTCCACAGAACAGCACGTTTTTAGAAAGCATCGCTCGTGCGAAACTCACCTTACACTCTTCCCACATGATATCCTGCGAAATATGAATGACGGGCGACAGGCGGGTTCCATATTCCTAGATTTCCGTAAAGCACTTAAAACGGTGCCGCGTCGTGGAATTTTAACCAACGTACAAGCATTCTACACAGGTTCCCAGGTGTGTGAGTGACTCGAATACTTCTTAAGTAACAGATTATAGTATGCAGAATGAAATTTTTACTCTGCAGCGGGGTGCGCGCTGATCTGAAACTTCCTGGTAGATTAAAACTGTGTGCCAGACCGAGACTCGAACTCGGGACGTTTGCCTTTCGCGGGCAAGTGCTCTACCATCAGAGCTACGCAAGCACGACTCACGCCTCGTCCTCACAGCTTTAATACCGCCAGTACCTCGTCTCCTACCTTCCAAACTTCACTCTTTTTTCCAGGAGTGCTCGTTCTGCTAGGTTCGCAGGAGAGTTTCTGTGAAGTTTGGAAGGTAGGAGACGAGGTACTGGCGGTATTAAAGCTGTGAGGATGGGACGTGAGTCGTGCTTGGGTAGCTCTGTTGGTAGAGCATTTGCCCGCGAACGGCAAACGTCCCGAGTTCGAGTCTCGGTCTAGCACACCGTTTTAATCTGCCAGGAAGTTTCAGATCGTAGTATGTTGTCCTGGACGGCGAGTGTTCATCACAGACAAGGGGGTAGTCAGGAGTGCTCCAGGGAAGTGTGATAGGACTGCTCTCATTTTTATATACGTAAATGATCTGACGGTCAGGGTAAACAGCAGACTGCAACATTTTGCTGATGATATTGTGGTGTATTGGAAGAAGTCGTCGTTAAAAGATTGTAGGAGTATACAAGATGACTTAGACAAAATTTCTAATTGTTTGATGAATGGCAGCTAGCTCTAAATGTACAAAAATGTAGGTTAATGCAGATGAGTAAGGAAAACAAACCCATACATCTGAGTGCAGTATTAGTAGTGTGCTGTCTGACACAGCCACACTGATTAAATGCCTAGGCGTAACGCTGCATAGTGATGTGACATGGAACGAGCACGTAACGATTGTAGTAGGGAAGGCGAATGGTCACCTTCGGTTTATTGTGGAAGATGTGGTTCATCTGTAAAGAAGACCTTATATAGTACACTAGTGCGACACATTGTCGAGTGCTGTTCGAGTGTCTGTTATCCACACTAGGTCAAATTAAAGGAAGACGTCGAATCAACCGAGATGCAGGCTGCTAGATTTGTTACTGGTAGGTTCGAACAACACGCAAGTTGTAACACCCCACCCGTCACTTATCTGGTTTTGGCGCGTGTTCACCCCAGCTAATTGACTAACAGATCAACAGAGAGTGCAAAACTGCCGCAATATCGGATAACGCAAAGAAAGTAATAAGGCCCTGTGACTCCTGATTGAACTGCGGTGGCAGTGTTGACATTAATTGATTCAGCATTGATCACTTTTAATTAAAAATGGGTGCACATTCATGTTATATGCAGCTATTGAGCACCAGATACAAATGTTGAACATAAATTAAGAAAGTGACTTGGGATTTCAACTACATGATTGAAAACAGATGCAGTCGATTATCACAAATTTATTTTAACTCACGACCTTCAATCATCACATTACATGACTCTCCTACCAGGCAGTGGTAATAAATTGCGTTTGAGTGGTGTAAAGCTCGATAACTCAAAAGTAATTCCTATCGACTGACCCAGGCATAATGCGAAGTGCGAGAAGAATTCTACGGTACATGGCCCATGAAACCCTCATGGAAACTTTGCCGACGTGATCCAACAAATTAATCAGTGGCCGGAGCAGGCGCAATATCACCGAATACAGCGTGGTAGAGCAGTGTCGTTGTGTGGACATCAGCCGACCTTGTGGTGCTGCAAGGCTGCGCTCATCTATTCACTCCTAGCTATCTTGCTCAGTACATAGCTGAACCAAAACTTTCTATCTCCAAGCTCAATCATTCCATTTGCTAGGTCCTAAACTGCAGAGATGCTCACTCTTTCTCAGGCAAGCTGAGTAAAGAACGCCACGTCCGCACTCTAGGCAAGCTGGGAACGGAAGACCTTTACTGAGACTTCTGCCAGTCTGCTCTTCGACTTGGTTTCTCCTCCAGCAAAATCACTTACGCCAATTGCAGCACAAGTCGCGTTAATTATGTGTCACTTCCCAGCACTGACCAATGCCTGCTCTGGGAAGTGAACAAATGCCCACAAAATTCCCTTCCTCTCAACTTCTTCTATTTAGCTCCCCCCAGGCCGCCCATCAAGGTTAGCATTTGCAGAAACACCAATTTTCCCGGAATTCTGACTCCCAGGAGAGTACTTCAAATTCCTTGGTCCTATGTTCCCATCGGAGGCTGGCGTATTTCATGCTGATGCTCTTCACCTGATTTACTTCAGGCTCTGTGGACCATGAATTCAGCGTGAAGTTGCTATAGTCACGAACACGCATATTTTGACCTCTGTTGACCACTCCACTGTAGCTTTGCACGGCTTTGTCGCATGTTTCACAGAAAACGGGATGACGGACATTTATCAACAGGCATAAAAGTTCTCTGTCTGTTTCCCGGTACACCAGCATGGAGTCAGGGTCAACCACCCACTCACTGTTACTCATCTTAAGGCGGCTGGAGGCCATGTGGCGTTACCGCTTTCTCAGAGCTTGAGCCGCCCTAAGCTGCCTATTGTCGCTTCCCTTCGCTGTTCCCCAGCTGGCCCACGGTCAACTCTAAATGTTTTCCTGGGGTAAACTAGCGTCCAGCAAATCGACTCGTTTCCACAAAGTTTTCATGTCATGTGAATTACTTTAAAACCATCATCTGACATTAATTATTCCAATATGTCCATACTATACCCTCTACAAGATGCATTGTGCCTTGTCAGTCATTTTTTGTTCAGCTCTACTGTTCGCTCAACATGAGTTAGGTGATCTTTAATGACTTCATGTAAGGGGCATAGTTCTTGCCAT
Source organism: Schistocerca americana (assembly GCF_021461395.2). Lineage (NCBI taxonomy): Eukaryota > Metazoa > Arthropoda > Insecta > Orthoptera > Acrididae > Schistocerca > Schistocerca americana. The sequence continues at coordinate 205,469,755 of NC_060121.1, read as the reverse complement.
CTTACAAAGTATAATGGAGATGCTTCGGGAACTCAAATGGAAATCACTGGAGGGAAGGCGAATTTCTTTTCGAGGTTCACTATTGAGAAAATTTAGGGCACTGGCATTTGAGGCTGTCTGCAGGACGATTCTGCTGCCGCCAATGTACGTTTCACATAAGGACCACGAGGATAGAATTAGAGAATTACGGCTGATGTGAAGGCATATAGACAGTAATTTTCCCCTCGCTTTATTTGCGATTCGAACAGGAAAGAAAGTGACTAGTAGTGGTGCAGGGTACCCTCTGCCACACACTGTACGGTGGCTTGCGGAGTACGTATGAAGATGTAGAAGTATGCTATGTGGTCAGCAGAAACTCACACAGAGTGTACACTGATGAATGAAAAGATAATGACCATCTATTAGGGAGCTTGTTGCTTCACATTTGGAACGCAGTACAGCAGCGATTCTGCATGGCCTAGGTACAATGAATCCTAGGAAGGTTTCTGAAGGTATATGGCACTAGATGTCTTCGCACAGGTCAGGCAATTTCCATAAATTACGTGCTGGTGGATTATGGGTGTGGAACCGTCGCAGCGTTTCAGATGCATTCCATTGGGTTCACATGGCGGCCAAAACAGCAACTTGAGTTCACTGTCACCGAGCCGTGCTAATCCCAGCTTATGCATTGCTTTTCGTTTGGTTTTTCATGGTTATTGCGGTTATGCCATGGTTCTTCCTCTTTCAATGTGTAGCGGCAGCGGTGTGTATCGATATTTGCACCGTATACCATCTTTGGTCTGGTGTTTATAGTTCCGGCTTGGTGGTGTGCAGCCAGTCGGTCGGTTGGAGCGGATCAGCAAGCAATTCCCGCTGCGGAGTCGGCAGGGCCCGCTGGCTGTGTCTACACAGTGTCGGAGCGCGTGGGGGCTGTTCTGAGTGCTACGAGGTTCGTCGCTCACCGACAGAGGACATGAAAGTTGAGTGGTGATTTTATTTCCGAAGCCACGTGTGTTCACGTTGTCCCCTTGGTTGGTGGTTCGCTGCTGGCGGTATTCCTGGGAGCAACAGCGAGTGTTCGAGTTGGTGAAGATTTAGCCGCCATGTGGTGGAATTGACTATATTTGTCGGTTTGAAATTCAAGTGCACCAGCGGAATTTTCTGCCTTGTGGCCGTTAGTGTTCCGGTTACCTGCCGTGATCGCTGACTTAAATTCAGGCAATGCCCTTTCCTCACCTATTGTCGCTGTCCAACACGGTGTGTAGTTTATAACAGGTTAATGTATTTTTGGTTGTGGGCGGCTATGTCTGTAACGTTTTTGATTTGGAATTATTGTTTACTGGTCGGTGGTTAGCAAGTCGTCTTGGCTGTGGGTCCCTGACTGTCTCTTGGTTGTGCTGCCAGCGGATCGAGTATAGTTGGGCCGACTTCTTGTCTCACCTAAGTGGACGTTAACATTTCAAGGGCAGATTGAGCCCCCTGGAAACTTCTGAGCGCCGTTGCCTACACTGCCTTCTTATTAGCGTTTAATTGTGTATCTTTAATGGCTCATAGCCGATGGTTGGATGTAATTGTGTTTTTAAAACCAAAGGCCTTCAACCATTTTAAAAGTAAGTTTTTCTAAATTGGGCAAGTCTTACGCTGTCTGAAGATAAAGCTTGGGCCTTCTGCCTATTGAAAATTTATTGTATTGTTTTTAAAAGCATCGGCCTTCAACGGCTTTAAGTTTTGAGGATCTTACTTATCAAGTATTATGTTTTGGAAGAGAAAGCTGTGGGCTTTCTGCCTGTTGAAAATGTATTGTAGACTGTTTATTGTAGTTGTGTTGTTCTTAAAATGATGGGCCTTCAGCTGCTTTAAAATTTTGGATTCTTGCTTATCAGGTCTTACATCACTTGGGCTTAAATACTATTTAATGTTAAAAGCTTTGGGGCTTCTACCTTAATGTTAAAAGCTTTGGGGCTTCTACCTTAGAAAATTGGTTGCAGTTTTTTTCAAAACTAAGGTTCAAAATGGTTCAAATGGCTCTGAGCACTATGGGACTTAACTTCTGAGGTCATCAGTCCCCTAGAACTTAGAACTACTTAAACTTAACAAATCTAGGGACAGCACACACATCCATGCCCGAGGCAGGATTCGAACCTGCGACTTTAAACTAAGGCCTTCAGCCATTCGAAGTAAGGTTTCTTACTGGTCATAAAACTTGGGGCCTTCTAGCTAATATTGTAGTTATGTTGTTTTAAATTTATGGGCCTTCAGCCGCTTTTAAAAACTTAATCTATCTGACTAGTCAAGTCTTACATTGCGTGGCCTTAAATACTATTTAAGGTTAAAGCCTAGAGTCTTCTGCCTGAAAAAAAAATTATAACAGTTGTATTTAATTCATCCCCCCCATGAACCATGGACCTTGCCGTTGGTGGGGAGGCTTGCGTGCCTCAGCGATACAGATAGCCGTACCGTAGGTGCAACCACAACGGAGGGGTATCTGTTGAGAGGCCAGACAAACGTGTGGTTCCTGAAGAGGGGCAGCAGCCATTTCAGTAGTTGCAAGGGCAACAGTCTGGATGATTGACTGATCTGGCCTTGTAACAATAACCAAAACGGCCTTGCTGTGCTGGTACTGCGAACGGCTGAAAGCAAGGGGAAACTACAGCCGTAATTTTTCCTGAGGGCATGCAGCTTTACTGTATGATTACATGATGATGGCGTCCTCTTGGGTAAAATATTCCAGAGGTAAAATAGTCCCCCATTCGGATCTCCGGGCGGGGACTACTCAAGAGGATGTCGTTATCAGGAGGAAGAAAACTGGCGTTCTATGGATCGGAGCGTGGAATGTCAGATCCCTTAATCGGGCAGGTAGGTTAGAAAATTTAAAAAGGGAAATGGATAGGTTGAAGTTAGATATAGTGGGAATTAGTGAAGTTCGGTGGCAGGAGGAACAAGACTTCTGGTCAGGTGACTACAGGGTTATAAACACAAAATCAAATAGGGGTAATGCAGGAGTAGGTTTAATAATGAATAGGAAAATAGGAATGCGGGTAAGCTACTACAAACAGCATAGTGAACGCATTATTGTGGCCAAGATAGATACGAAGCCCACACCTACTACAGTAGTACAAGTTTATATGCCAACTAGCTCTGCAGATGACGAAGAAATTGAAGAAATGTATGATGAAATAAAAGAAATTATTCAGATTGTGAAGGGAGACGAAAATTTAATAGTCATAGGTGACTGGAATTCGAGTGTAGGAAAAGGAAGAGAAGGAAACATAGTAGGTGAATATGGATTGGGGGACAGAAATGAAAGAGGAAGCCGCCTGGTAGAATTTTCCACAGATCATAACTAACACTTAGTTTAAGAATCATGAAAGAAGGTTGTATACATGGAAGAACCCTGGAGATACTAAAAGGTATCAGATAGATTATATAATAGTAAGACAGAGATTTAGGAACCAGGTTTTAAATTGTAAGACATTTCCAGGGGCAGATGTGGACTCTGACCACAATCTATTGGTTATGACCTGTAGATTAAAACTGAAGAAACTGCAAAAAGGTGGGAATTTAAGGAGCTGGGACCTGGATAAACTAAAAGAACCAGAGGTTGTACACAGATTCAGGGAGAGCATAAGGGAGCAATTGACTGGAATGGGGGAAATAAATACAGTAGAAGAAGAATGGGTAGCTTTGAGGGATGAAGTAGTGAAGGCAGCAGAGGATCAAGTAGGTAAAAAGACGAGGGCTAGTAGAAATCCTTGGGTAACAGAAGAAATATTGAATTTAATTGATGAAAGGAGAAAATATAAAAATGCAGTAAGTGAAACAGGCAAAAAGGAATACAAGCGTCTCAAAAATGAGATCGACAGGAAGTGCAAAATGGCTAAGCAGGGATGGCTAGAGGTCAAATGTAAGGATGTAGAGGCCTATCTCACTAGGGGTAAGATAGATACCGCCTACAGGAAAATTAAAGAGACCTTTGGAGATAAGAGAACGACTTGTATGAATATCAAGAGCTCAGATGGAAACCCAGTTCTAAGCAAAGAAAGGAAAGCAGAAAGGTGGAAGGAGTATATAGAGGGTCTATACAAGGGCGATGTACTTGAGGACAATATTATGGAAATGGAAGAGGATGTAGATGAAGATGAAATGGGAGATACGATACTGCGTGAAGAGTTTGACAGAGCACTGAAAGACCTGAGTCGAAACAAGGCCCCTGGAGTAGACAATATTCCATTGGAACTACTGACGGCCGTGGGAGAGCCAGTCCTGACAAAACTCTACCATATGGTGAGCAAGATGTATGAAACAGGCGAAATACCCTCAGACTTCAAGAAGAATATAATAATTCCAATCCCAAAGAAAGCAGGTGTTGACAGATGTGAAAATTACCGAACTATCAGCTTAATAAGTCACAGCTGCAAAATACTAACACGAATTCTTTACAGACGAATGGAAAAACTAGTAGAAGCCAACCTTGGGGAAGATCAGTTTGGATTCCGTAGAAACACTGGAACACGTGAGGCAATACTGACCTTACGACTTATCTTAGAAGAAAGATTAAGAAAAGGCAAACCTACGTTTCTAGCATTTGTAGACTTAGAGAAAGCTTTTGACAATGTTGACTGGAATACTCTCTTTCAAATTCTAAAGGTGGCAGGGGTAAAATACAGGGAGCGAAAGGCTATTTACAATTTGTACAGAAACCAGATAGCAGTTATAAGAGTCGAGGGACATGAAAGGGAAGCAGTGGTTGGGAAGGGAGTAAGACAGGGTTGTAGCCTCTCCCCGATGTTGTTCAATCTGTATATTGAGCAAGCAGTAAAGGAAACAAAAGAAAAATTCGGAGTAGGTATTAAAATTCATGGAGAAGAAATAAAAACTTTGAGGTTCGCCGATGACATTGTAATTCGGTCAGAGACAGCCAAGGACTTGGAAGAGCAGTTGAATGGAATGGACAGTGTCTTGAAAGGAGGATATAAGATGAACATCAACAAAAGCAAAACAAGGATAATGGAATGTAGTCTAATTAAGTCGGGTGATGCTGAGGGAATTAGATTAGGAAATGAGGCACTTAAAGTAGTAAAGGAGTTTTGCTATTTGGGGAGCAAAATAACTGATGATGGTCGAAGTAGAGAGGATATAAAATGTAGGCTGGCAATGGCAAGGAAAGCGTTTCTGAAGAAGAGAAATTTGTTAACATCCAGTATTGATTTAAGTGTCAGGAAGTCATTTCTGAAAGTATTCGTATGGAGTGTAGCCATGTATGGAAGTGAAACATGGACGATAAATAGTTTGGACAAGAAGAGAATAGAAGCTTTCGAAATGTGGTGCTACAGAAGAATGCAGAAGATTAGATGGGTAGATCACATAACCAATGAGGAAATATTGAATAGGATTGGGGAGAAGTTTGTGGCACAACTTGACCTGAAGAAGGGATCGGTTGGTAGGACATGTTCTGAGGCATCAAGGGATCACCAATTTAGTATTGGAGGGCAGCGTGGAGGGTAAAAATCGTAGAGGGAGACCAAGAGATGAATACACTAAGCAGATTCAGAAGGATGTAGGTTGCATTAGGTACTGGGAGATGAAAAAGCTTGCACAGGATAGAGTAGCATGGAGAGCTGCATCAAACCAGTCTCAGGACTGAAGACCACAACAACAACAACATTTAATTCATGGGCCTTCAGCCGATTTAGAATTAAAGACGTTTTCTGCCGATAGTCAAGCTTAGAAGTTGCGCTGTAATATTTGGACAACGAGATAAAGTGTTTTGTTTTGGGTGTAACTGACAGCCGCTGATTCTGGCCCTCTTCCACAGTTCCTACTACTTGTCCTGTCCTGCAGGTTTAGCAGGGCATCTCAGCCACGCCCCTCAAACCACTGTAGCGTGCTGGAAAATGCCACCAACGTCGGGGAAGGCATCAGACACGAAGGGATGCAAATGGTCCGCAATAATGTTCATGCAGTCTACAGTTCTCGTGGTGCCTTCGATTACTGCAACGAAGATCCCTGTAAACGTCATCCGTAGCACGATCTGCCCTCACCGGTCTGCATCCGTGCTGTCGTACATGTTTCGAGCAGCTGTCCGCCTGGGTTACCGCTTATCCGTGCATAATCGACCTGGTGTATCATGAAATGTAAGTCATCTGTAAAATGCAGCGCGTTTAAATTGATTTACTGTCGAATACACACTGAGGAGAGGAAAGTCATGGGACAACTACTAATATCGTGTCGGACCTCCTTTTGCCCAGCGCAGGGCAGTAGTTGGACGTGGCATCAACTCAAAAAGTCTTTGGAAGAACCTGCAGAAATAGTAAGCCATGCTGCCTGTATGGCCGTCCATTAATGAGAAAGTGTTGCCGCTGCAGGATTTTTTACACGAAATCGCCTCTCGATTAAGTCCCATTCTAACATTCTGCGTGGTATCTGTCTGTTCTAAGTCGTGTCTCCATATCACTTTCGCGCAACGACGCTCTGAGCGTGTTTTTTAGGGAATTGACTAGTTTGAACGTGGGAGCTGTTGCTGGTAAGGAGACTCCACACCACACATGACATGTAGAGCTCAGCAGAGTTCAGTGAGACTAGCGATGATATAATCAAATACTTAATGATTTCAGCGTCAGCTCCACTGCACTCCCTGTAAAAGAATCTTGATACTAACTAAATTTAGTGGAAGGGGTTCAAGGCTTTCCTATTTTTAGTTAGCTAGTAAAATAACGTCGAAAAAGCAGTTAAGTTTATCATTGGAAATTTTATTCTACTCACAAAATATTGTTTATAAATTGCACTATTGATAAAAGGAAACATTTTAATACAGGATGATAAAAACCAACTGCGTTCAACAAAAATGTGAACGAATATTCCCTGAGTGGGTTTCCGAGTTCGACAATGGATCGAAGGATGACCTATGCCATATCACATCTATAATCTAGATTTAAGTTAAGTTTCATAAAAGAGAAAACTATCAAAATGGTCTACAGTGACCCTCAATTATCTTTAATTACTTATCTAACTTGTCATAAATTACAGTGGCTGATGTGGCTTCTCAATAATTATATAACAGAAAAATCATCGTGTTTCAGATTTTAACTTACGTAGCAAATGTGAATACCATGAGCTTTAATTGACGATCGACTCTATTACTACGCAAAAAGGGGATGTAACAGATGAGACTTCTGCAATTCTGAGTGAAGCCTTATGCGCTCAAAAATGCGGCATCACATGCGTTTATTACCTTGTGGGTGTTTAGGCAGCGTCAGGGGGCGGCGAGCGGCACAGCTCCACGCACCTCGCAGTCTCAGAAGCAACTCTCACCTAACTTCTCCTTACTACAATTTACCGAAGTTGGTTTAAAGAAAGCTATCTGGCTGTGTTTTCAACTGACCATTCAGGGTCTCAATGTTAACCATAAGCTCAGCCTACAAAAATTCTGTCTATCCGATGAGAAACGTTACACTTTTCGTGGTGGGGCAATGTTTTTAACGTTTGCAACGTAACAGAGACGCGAAAAAGTCTCACGCTAAAACTTGCAGCTGGTGTGGCCCTTTTAGTGTTATCGTAAGATCTGTGCTGTTCTTCTGGAGGGCTCTAACATGGGCTGGGGGGTGGTTTTGGCGGTCGGCTGACGACATGGGTGTCCATCCCTTATCGTAGGGTCTCCTAGTCTACACGATTCTGCTCTCGGCTTCTGTTCTCGTTTCTCGCCTCGGAACTGTGTCTGTTTCACGGTGGGAAGGTATGGCATGCATTTAGGCGTTCTTGTGTTAGTCTGTGGTATTCCATTTGCTCACTCGTTGATTGTATTACTTTGGTTAATTTAATGTCAGGATTTATTCGGAGCTATGTGACATACTGTCAGATTTGCTATCATGTCAGGGTTTTCATGGAAGGTGTTGGATTTGCCTGACACCTTACACCATAAACGTTCTATGGGATTAATGTCGGGCAATCTGGGTAGCCAAAGCTAATTATCCAGAATCTTTTTCAAACCAATCACGAACCGCTGTGGCCCGGTGACATGGCACATTGTTATCTACAAAAATACCGTCGTTGTTTGAGAACATGAAGTCCATGAATGGCTGAAAAGGGTCTCCAAGTAGCCAAATACAAGATTTTGATGTCAATGATCGATTCAAAAGGACCAGAGGACCCAGTCCATTCCACGTAAATACAGCCTACACCATTATGGAACCACCTGGTACAACGCTTTTTCACAACCTGGGTTCATGGCTTCGTGGGGTTCGCGCCTCACTCGAACCTTACTATCAGCCATTATCAATTGAAACCGGGACTTATCTGAGCAGACCACGGTTCCATCTAGGGTCCAATCCATATGGTCACGAGCTCAGGAGGGGCGCTGCAGGCGATTTTGTGCTGTTAGCAAAGGCACTCGCATTGGTCTTCTGCTACCATAGCCCGTTAGCGCTACGTTTGGCTGCATTTCGTCGTACGACCCCTACCCCCCACCCACTGACTTCTGCGGTTAATTTACACAGTGTCATTGTTCTCTTACTAATGGCCCTACGTTGCTCACGGTCGTAAAGTGAAGGTCGTCTGCAACTGCCTAGTCCGTGATGAGGGGTAAAACCTGAAATTTGCTATTCTCGGCACACTCTTGACAATGTGGATCTCGAAATATTGAATTCTCTATTGATTTCCGAAAGAAAATGACCCATGCATCTAGCTCCAGCTACCAATCCACATTGCAATTCTGTTAACGCCCGTCAGCAAAAATTTCACATGAAGTGACGACGCCGCCAATGAATTGCCCTTTTGTGTCTAGTGAACGCGATACTACCGCCAAATCTGAATGTGCATATCACTGTCCTATGACTTTAGTCATCTCTGTGTAAGTAGTAAAGAAATATCTTCATTGAAACAACACTACTACTCCGTACGTCATATTCTAATAACGCGCAGTAATTATGAATTAACTGGAAGAGAATGGTCTGTTGACACAAAGTCAACATGGACTGAAAAAACATCGTTCTTGTGGAACACAACTAGCTCTTTCCTCACATGAAGCGTTGAGTGCTATTGACAAGGGATTTCAAATTGATTCATGTATTTCTAGATTTCCAGAAGGCTTTTGACACTGTACTACAGAAGCGGCTTGTAGCAAAATTGTGTGCTTGTGGGATATCGTCTCGGGTATGTGACTGGTTTCGTGATTTCGTGTTAGAGAGGTTACAGTTCGTAGTAACTGACGGAAAGTCATCGAGTAAAACAAATGTGATTTCAGGCGTTCCCCAAGGTAGTTTTATAGGCCCTTTTATGTTCCTCATCTATATAAACGATTTAGAAGACAATCTGAACAGCAGTCTTAGGTTGTTTGCAGATGATACCGCTGTTTATCGACAAAGTCATCAGAAAATCAAAACAAATTGCAAAACGATTTAGAAAAGATATCTGTATGGTGCAAAAATTGGCAACTGATCCTAAATAACGAAAAGTGTGAGGTCATCCACATCAGTGCTAAAAGTAATCCATTAAACATTGGTTACATGATAAATCAGTCAAATCTAAAGGCCGTAAGTTCAACTAAATACCTAGCTATTACAATTGCTAACAACTTAAATTGGAAGGAACACATAGGAAACTAGAAAACGTTGTGGGGAAGGCTAACCAAAGACTGCGTTTTATTGGTAGGACAAAATGTAACACATCTACTAAAGAGACTGCCTACACTACGCTTGTCCTTCTTCTTCTGGAATACTGCTGCGCGGTGTGGGATTCTTACCACATAGGACTGACGGAGTTCAAAGAAGAGCAGCACGTTTTGTATTATCACGAAATAGGGGAAAGAGTGTCACTGAAATTATACAGAATTTGGAGCGGATATCGTTAAAACAAAGGCGTCTTTCATCGCTGCAGAATCTTCTCACGAAATTTCAATCACCAACTTGCCCCTCCGAATACGAAAATATTTTGTTGACACCGACCTACATAGGGAGAAACGATTATCATAATAAAATATAGGAGATCAGAGCCAGCACGGAAAGATATAAGTGTTCGTTTTTTCGCGTCCCGTGCAAGATTGGAACAATAGAGAATAATTGTGAAGGTGATTCAATGAATCCTCTGCCAGACACTTGAAAGTGATTTGCAGAGTATCCATGTAGATGTAGACGCTAATACTCATTCGCGTTCCACCTTCAAAACGCATTTAATTCCATTAAAAATGCTGCCTTCTGGATGGTTTGTTGGATCATAACTCATGTGGCAGGAAACCATTCGATGCCTGTAGTCAAATTACATTGATTAGATGTTTCTCTATTTTTGTGTGTAAATAGCATAAATGTAGCTAAACGTTTAAGGCGTTGCCTCGTTACTCATTTAATGATTTGATGTAGAGCCCAGGTGTCTCTTGAATATTTAATAAGCATGTTAGTCAGATTATAGAAGCGTCCTATGGCGAAAAAGCTTCAAATTCCAACTATGAAAGCCTGTAGCGAAATAAATGTTGGTGTGTCTCGTGTTAACTGTAAAGAGCAAATTACACTTGGTAAGAGTCTTTGATTGCGCTTCAGACAACTGAAAGGATTTGACATTTAATTTCTCTACACGAGCAAAGCAAGAGTACTTTCTCGTCTTCGATGCTCTGAAACACCTCTCTTGTGCTGCTAACTCCTTGTTTCCGTGTCCCGTAACCATGAGCTCTAAAATGTATATTAGGAGTTGCGAGCACTTGCTCATCTTCCCTACTGTGAAGCACACCTATTCTGTTGTTCTGTTGAACAAGTGCTCACAGTTCTGAAGGGTAGCGTATATATTTCAGAGCCGATGTTTACTGGACATTTTTTGTTTTGTTTTGGTCCATGCTACCTCCTCCCGAGATACTGACAGCATAGAGCTTTGTGTAGAAGAGAACTGTTTCACATTATCGAAGATGAACAAGTGTTTCGAGTTGTTAAGGTATGTATTTTGGAGTCCATATTTACTAGAAATTTTTTTCTTGTTTTCGTGTAAGGATCCTGCTCTCAAAGTGTGTAAAGGGAACTTGGCTGTAGTTCATAATATACCGGTCGTCCTTCCAAAGAGCGGTCAGGCGCACTTTCTCTCTTTTTCGGCAGATACTTGTAATTTGGTTTTTGCAGTGTGATTGAGTGGCGGTGCTGCATGGCGATGGAAATCAGCGCGGCCCAGGGCGGTTGTCTCGCTGGTGGAGTACTGCTCATTCTTCGGTTATACTGTCCCTGCTAATGTACATCGTCAAAACAAATATCGCACTGTACTAATTTGTGACAGCTGTACCGAATGGGCATGTAAAATTCCACTTTAAAAACAATATTTTTTTTTTGTAACGGAAAACAAAGCGACACTTTTCATTGACAATGAGCTTCACTTGAGATACGTATTTAGCAGTATTTATTTACGCTGACATGCAAAAACGAAATTGCAAATATCTGCTGAATAACCAGAGAAAATATGCCTAACGACTATTAGGAGTGCAGGCCCTGAGTCGTGTGTCTCTTCTAAGAGGAGACGTATTTTCTCTGATGTTTTCTACATCTACATCTACATGGATACTCTGCAAATCACACTTAAGTGCCGGCAGAGGGTTCATCGAACCACCTTCACAATTCTCTATTATTCCAATCTCGTATAGCGTGCGGAAAGAATGAACATCTGTGTCTTTCCGTACGAGCTCTGATTTCTCTTATTTTACTTTGGTGATCGTTCCTCCCTGTGTAGGTCGGTGTCAACAAAATATTTTCGCACTCGGAGGAGACAGTTGATGATTGGAATTTTGTGTGAAGATTCCGTCGCAACGAAAAACGCCTTTCTTTTAATTATGTCCAGCCCAAATCCTGTTTCAGTTCTGTGACACTCTCTCCCATATTTCGTGCTAATACAAAACGTGCTGCCTTTCTTTGAACTTCTTCTATGTACTCCGTCAGACCTATCTGGTAAGGATCCCACATTGCGCAGCAGTATTCTAAAAGAGGACGGACAAGCGTAGTGTAGGCGGTCTCCTAAGTAGACCTGTTACATTTTCTAAGTGTCCTGCCAATAAAACGCAGTCTTTGGTTAGCCTTCTCCACAACATTTTCTATGTGTTCCATCCAGTTTAAATTGTTAGTAATTGTAATAGCTAGGTATTTAGTTGAATTTACGGCTTTTAGATAAGACTGATTTATCGTGTAACATTTATCGTGTAACCGAAGTTTAGTGAGTTTCTTTTAGCACTCATTTGGATGACCTCACATTTTTCGTTATTCACGGTCAACTGCCACTTTTCGCACCATTCAGATATTTTTTCTCAATCGTTTTGCAGTTTGTTTTGAGCTTCTGATGACTTTATTAGTCTATAAACGACTGCGTCATCTGCAAAACAACCGAAGACGGCTTCTCAGATTGTCTCCCAAATGTTTATGTAGATAAGGAACAGCAAAGGGCCTATAACACTACCTTGGGGAACGCCAGAAATCACTTCTGTTTTACTCGATGACTTTCCATCAGTTACTAAGAACTGTGTCCTCTCTGACATTAAATCACAAATCTAGTCACATAACTGAGAAGATCTTCCATAAGCACGCAATTTCAATACAAGCCGCTTGTGTGCTACAGTGTCAAAATTCTTCTGGAAATCCAGAAATACGGAATCGATCCGAAATCTGTTGTCAATAGCACTCAACACTTCATGCGAATAAAGAGGTAGTTGTGTTTCGCAGGGACGATGTTTTCTAAGCCCATGTTGACTGTGTGTCAATAGACCGTTTCCTTCGAGGTAATTCATAATTTTCGAACACTACATAAGTTCTAAAATGCTGCTGCATATCGACGTTAACGATATGGGCTGTAACTTAGTGGATTACTCCTACTACCTTTCTTGAATATTGGTGTGACCTGTGCAACTTTCCAGTCGTTGGGTACGGATCTATCGTCGAGCGAACGGTTGTATATGATTGTTAAGTAAGGCAGATACGTATTTGCAATTCCGTTTTTGCTTCGTGTAGCCGGAGTCAACAGAAACAATTGCTGCTCGTTACAACGTCCAGCATCAGCAGAAAGTGTCACTTTGTTTCCCATTCCGAACAAAATTATTTTCAAATCGGAATTTTATGTGCCTATTCAGTAGAGCGCCCAAATATTAGTCTAGTCTGATATTGGTTTTATCCATATGTATTAACATGGAGAGAAAACGAAGAAGAACAAATAGAAATCTAGCAGCAACTCAGTCACGCTGTATCCTTGGCGGTAGCGGTCAGCGTTGGCCAGGCCTGTGCTGTTGCTGCTGGAGTCCCGATTATTTTTCGAGTTTCTACTCTTCCTGTTAATACATACTGATAAAACACACTAATCTGTGACCATTCTAGCATCTAAAAAAAAGAATTGTTTGGAACAGGAAAAATACTGATGCTTTCCGTCGAAATTTGTCACCTCATGACAGGCGTATGAGCACTATCTGTTTGGGCTGACTCTACCTACACAACGCGAAAACGAAATTGCGAATATCTGCTGAAACCCTAGAGAAGATGCACCTAACAGCACTTAGAAGAGACACCCTGTATCTAGCGTTTACCTTGAGCACCCCAAATAACTTTCTTGTCCAGAAGCAAAAAGTGAAAAAAAGTGTAACAATCAAATGTTGTTAATAACATATTGTTTAGTTACCAGGGGTACTTTAACCAGCGTTTATGGCTTTTCTGTAACTGTGTTCGTTTCGAAGATACGAACAGCTGTACGTCTTTTTTAAAATGCATCCTATATTTTTTACTCGTATTCCAGTTCCCCTTCGTAACACCTCTTCAAAAACGTACCATTAATGCAAGCATGACATTATTAAGAATACAACACAAGACTGACCGTCTCTTCCATACTACCACACAGTGCAAGTAGATGGGGTAAGATAGCCCGTCCGCTTGCTGCAGTTGACAGGAGACAAATGGAAGCATGTGCAAAATGCTCACTGATCACTGCCGTTCTGCTAACTTGCGTAGATGAGTAACAAGTCCACCACTCCGCGTTCGTCTGTATTGTACTCAAACAGATATTCAGTTGAAGGTGAGTAACTGCAATACTGTGTTTAAACTTTGAAACAAACTGCTTGATTTGCTTTCAGAATGGTCACTGCATAAGTTTTGGTCTGCTGTCTTTATATGAGTGTCTCAGTTTCTCCATAAGGTTCCATTTGATGGCCTTTATTTAAAAGTGTGCAACATCCAGAGATTGTCATTTATGTTCTCAAAGCTAAGACCTGTGTCTTTGGTAACTGTTGATACTGCTGATATTCGGAAAGTGTTTGTACACCGAGGTGACAGAAGACTTGGGATAGCGATATGTACATATACAGATGGCGATTGTATCGCGTACACGAGGTATAAAAGGGGAGTGCAAATGGCCGAGAGCAGAGCCGTTTGCGTAGAGTTGTCAGAGTGTAATCGCTGCAGAAGTCAATGTGGAACGTACGACGGACGTATCCGTTAGAAGAACGCCGCGAATTGTAGAATTAATGGGCTATGGCACCAAATGACCGACACGAGTACCTACAGCACAACATTGCTTGCAGCAACTCCCCTGAGCTCGTGACCATAACTATTGGATCGTATACGACGGGAAAATTGTGGCCTGATCAAATGAGTCGAGATTTCAGTTGGTAACAGCTGATGGTTGGGTTCCAGTGTGGCGCAGACCCCATGAAGCCACGGACACAAGATGTCAACACGGCACTCTGCAAGTTAGTGGTGGTTCCCTAACGGAGTGGTGTATTTACATGGAATGGACTGGAGGTCCTCTGGTACTGCTGAACCGGTCATTGGCTGGAAATGCTTGTGTTCGACTGCTTGGAGACCATTATCAGCCATTCATGGACTTCATGTTTCCAGGCAACGGATTTTTTATGAATGTTAATGTGTCATGTCTCTGGGCAATTGTTGTTTGCGTATGATTGGAAGAACATTCTGGACAATGAGTGAATAATTTGGCCATCCATATAGCCCGAAATTAATGCCATTGAGCATTTACGACTGGTTTGAAGAACATTCTGGACAATTCGATTGAATTCTTTGCCAACCCCGATCGCCCGACATGAATCCCGTCGAATAGTTATGGGATATAATGGAGAGGTCAGGTCGTGTACAATATCCTGCCACGGCAACACTTACGCCATTATGGACGGCTACTGAGGCAGCATGGCACAATATTTCTTCAGGACACTTTCAACGAGGTATTGAGTCCCTGCCAGGTGGACAGATGGAGCTGCTGCTCTACGTAGGGCAAAAGTAGGTCCCAAACGATACTAGGTGGTATCTCGTGACTTTTCGCACTTCAGTGTGTGTTCCTTGAACCTAGTGTGAAAGTTAGCTGGCCGGGGTGCCCGAGCGGTTCTAGGCCCTAGAGTCTGGTACCGCGCGGCCGCTACGGTCGCAGGTTCGAATCCCGCCTCGGAAAAGGACGTATGTGATGTTCTTAGGTTTGTTAGGTTTAAGTAGTTCTAAGTTCTAGAGGACTGATGACCTCATTAGTTATGTCCCATTGTGCTCAGGGCCATTTTGTGAAAGTTAATGGGAGGTGATAAACAATATACCACTCTTTTCGTACCGAATAACATCCTTTCAAGATTCTTCCATTCAGCGGTGTATAAGATAATGATTTGGAGAGAAGGACGAACGTGCTCCTTGATGTTTGTCATAAGAGGATAAGAAGTCTGAATTTTTACTCGCTTAATGTGCATGGCACAGTACATCTTTCTATACCTAGTTTCCTGCGGCCATCCCACATTAGGCAGCTCAGGAGGAGTATATTCTAGGGTTTATACGGTTTTTGCTGTTTCCAGTGACATTTAATCAAATGAGTAATCGAACAACGATGTTTTTTCTCCTATTTACACGCAATTCCTTGCATTTATTGACGTTGTGATAAACTGCCTGTTCTTACCAATCACAAATACTCCACAGGTATTTCGGATGGCACAGAAGGATTCCTTCTGTGATGAGGGTACTGGAAAATTGGTACAATACTACGGGACTTATGTAAGTCGGAGCTGCGACTATGTAGAGAAATAGCTGGAAGGTGCAGGTAGACGTTGCAAGTAAAACAGTTCTGATATTCACTCTGGTTTCCATTTCGCCACCGATCGTTCCTACCTTACTGAACAGCCCTCGTACCTAACATCTGTCGATTGCGTCCAGTTAAGAATAAGGCGTTTTATATCTACAGGGAAGTCCTGAATCAACTTGCAAATACTCGGTAAGGTCGTACGTTTTTCACTAACCGACAGTGCGAAACTGTATCGAGTGTCTTCCTGAATTCAGAGGACACCATATCAATTTGGCACTCTGGATTTCATGGACGAGTAGAGCGAGCTGTATTTCGCAAGATCGCTGGTTAGAGAATCCATGTTGATTTTTATAAGGCAGATTTTCTTTTTGCATAAACCTAATAAGGGATAAACATAAATTATATTTTGTAAGTGTACAACAGGTAGATATGTGCGATAGAGGCCTAGAATTATGTGTATCTTTCCGACGACGTTTGTTGAAAGCAAGAATGACCTGCGCTGGTTTCAAATAGCCAGGTATCTGTTATTTCAGCGACGGATGATAAACTGGTCTGCAAAATGAATGAAATGTGATCAAAAAACATAAAAAGTGATTGTTTAATTTGTTATTGTAAATTACATCTTTTTCTGAAAAATAACTAAAAGATTCACAGTCCCAAGATTGACAAAAGTCTTGCTTATTTATTAAAATTCTCTCTTTGCAATAGTTTAATGTTAATTTGACGTTTTCCGGCCGTAGTGGCCGAGCGGTTCTCGGCACTACGATCGCAGGTTCGAATCCTGCTTCGGGCATGGATGTGTGTGATGTCCTTAGGTTAGTTAGGTTTAAGTAGTTCTAAGTTCTAGAGGACTGATGACCTCAGAAGTTAAGTCCCATAGTGCTCAGAGCCATTTGAACCATCTTCTAATAATTTCCGGGTATGCAGCCGGATCCCGTCGACATTCTGCCACGATATTTCGGCCCAGAGACGTCCGGCCATCATCAGGTGAGTCTCTTGGACGTCTCTGGGCCGAAATATCGTGGCAGAATGTCGACGGGATCCGGCTGCATACCCGGAAATTATTAGAAGAAGAAATACGCCGGGAAAATTTCAGAAGTCACACCATTTGAACCAATTTGACGTTTAGGAAGTTGCAGGGCTTACGAAAAACTGCTAAGTTAACAACCGTTCTCATACGTTATGCCTAATTATGTAATGTTTGCTACAAGAAATAGAAGATCAAAGCTGTGCCTGCTTGTTTCATTTCTTCATAAGGGCAAGAAGTCAAAATTCAACAAAAATCCTAGTAATGATTTTGAATGAATTCAAAAAAACAATTCTCAGTTTTTGTCCCTTCGGCACGTGTAACCGTATCGTTTAGCAATGAGTTTGTTTTTTTTTCTCAATAAAGCAGTTATTTTAACAAAGCTATTTTTTTCCAATAAAGCATTTTTTTCCAAGGCAGGTACTCGTGTTTTAAGGGTAGTGACTTGGACTAGTATTCAAAACGTTCTGAGTCTCAGTTTTTGAGTGAAAATCATCAGCAATGGTGGCCGAAGACTTCCGGCATAACAAGTCATACTCATTCTGCCAACGACCTTGTCGAAGAGGCTGGAGAGGGCGGACATATTTTCAGAGCGCTCTCTTGCACTTTGAGTAGGAAACTGCATCTAAAAGACACATTAATAAACAATCATTAACGGCATGAGGATGCAGAAAGCAATGGAAACCACTGCGTTGTAGGCACGTAAGGTGTATTCCGTGGACATGTTACCTTGATAGAAGCAGGGAAGCTAGAAACTCTGACAAGGGAAATGCTAAGGCTGAATTTAAATGTCAGTGATGTGAAATAGAAAGACTGCAAGGAGTTCACGTCCGACGAATATCAATCAACAGTATTAGAGAATATATAACTGCAGTAGTATCTTTTACGTATAGGAAGGTAGGACAGAGAGTGAGTTACTATGAATAGTTCTGTGATAGCGTTCTCCCACCAGAATCGACAGTAAACCGACGCCGACAACATGTCAACAGTACACGCAGACGTCGCAAGCAGAAGCTGAAGAGATAGAGACAGTACAGGGTTATTACAAATGATTGAAGCGATTTCACAGCTCTACAATAACTTTATTATTTGAGATATTTTCAAAATGCTTTGCACACACATACAAAAACTCAAAAAGTTTTTTTAGGCATTCACAAATGTTCGATATGTGCCCCTTTAGTGATTCGGCAGACATCTAGCCGATAATCAAGTTCCTCCCACACTCGGCGCAGCATGTCCCCATCAATGAGTTCGAAAGCATCGTTGATGCGAGCTCGCATTTCTGGCATGTTTCTTGGTAGAGGAGGTTTAAACACTGAATCTTTCACATAACCCCACAGAAAGAAATCGCATGGGGTTAAGTCGGGAGAGCGTGGAGGCCATGACATGAATTGCTGATCATGATCTCCACCACGACCGATCCATCGGTTTTCCAATCTCCTGTTTAAGAAATGCCGAACATCATGATGGAAGTGCGGTGGAGCACCATCCTGTTGAAAGATGAAGTCGATGCTGTCGGTCTCCAGTTGTGGCATGAGCCAATTTTCCGCGGGCTACGCGTGAAACTTTCCCGCACGCGTTCAACCGTTTCTTCGCTCACTGCAGGCCGACCTGTTGATTTCCCCTTACAGAGGCATCCAGAAGCTTTAAACTGCGCATACCATCGCCGAATGGAGTTAGCAGTTGGTTGATCTTTGTTGAACTTCGTCCTGAAGTGTCGTTGCACTGTTATGACTGACTGATGTGAGTGCATTTCAAGCACGACATACACTTTCTCGGCTCCTGTCGCCATTTTGTCTTACTGCGCTCTCGAGCGCTCTGACGGCGGAAACCTGAAGTGCGGCTTCAGCCGAACAAAACTTTATGAGTTTTTCTACGTATCTGTAGTGTGTCGTGACCATATGTCAATGAATGGAGCTACAGTGAATTTATGAAATCGCTTCAATCATTTGTAATAGCCCTGTATATGAGAATACTGGACTGGTAATTCAGTTTATAAAGGGATATGAAAATTTAGTAGTTCTGGGCGACTGAAACAGTGGTTATAGGGGAAGGACTATAAGGAAGGAGTAGGACGGAATACGGACCTGGTAGTATTTATTCATTTCCTATTCAGAACACAATAAAGTTCCACATTTGATATTGCGATACTGCAACTAACGTCTGTCAGTCAGTTTCTAGCCTTCCAAGATGTCACCACTTTTATGCATAAGCTGGAAAATACCGAACATTTCAAGAATTTCTGTCGGTCGCACAAAGTTCATTATTTCAACTTCAAGGATTTAGCGTTTGTGAATAGTAACGAAAAGTATTACAATTTGTTAACATACAATCAAAATGTTAAAAGTCGTAAAAAATTGTGACAGGATAAGTAATATGCAGCGTGAACCAAAATTCCGCCGACAAACTTCGGCGGCTCGACTCACAATTATTGCAGTTCATTCGGTTTGTTGCCCAAATTAGCTCTACAAGGTGCGACAATAAAGTAATTAAACAGATGTAAAAAAAAGTGTTGATTACCCATTTAGTCAAGTTTAGTGTTGTCTCCTTCAAAGTAGTTCCCTTCCGATTGTACACACTTTTTTCAGCGCTTCTGCCATTGATGGTAACATTTCTGGAACTCATCTTCTGTAATATCCTCCAAGACCCTCGTCACAACTTTTTGGGCATCTTGTGTTGTTTGAAAATGGTGTCACTTGACCGCTGTTTTGACTCTTGGAAATAGAAAAAAATCGCACGGAGCGATATATGGTGAATAAGGTGGCTGTGGTAGTAATGAAATATGTTTGGTGGATAAAAATTGCTGTATGGGACGGCGCATTATCGTGATGCAGAATCCAATATTTCTCATACCAAGATCTTCAATTATTATTAGACGAACCGTTTCTCGATTGATGTCCAATTCTTCTGCCATCATTTTCACGCATAATCTTCGACCAGTTCGTATGAGTTCACGCACCCTGGCGAAGCTGACACCCATCCATGAGGTTAATGGTCGTCCATTGTGGTCTTCATCTTCAACATTCGTTCTGCCTTCATTAAACATTTTATGTCAACGATTAACTTGAGCACTTAACATAACCTCGTCTCCAAAAGCCTTCTGAAGTTTATCGTAAGTTATCATAGCGTTTTCACCCAATGTAACGCAAAAAGAAATGGCATACCATTGCGCAATATTATGCGGTTCCATTTCTGTGACGAGAGACACAAACATGTGTTAACTTACTACAGCACAACTTACTACAGCGCAACTCACGACTCAGCAGTTGCATCGATGTGCTGCTTGGACCAGAAGCTGCTTATAGACCAAGGCCAAAGATATTGTGCCTACGCAAGCCTGCAGGGTTGCCACATCTTGCAAAGGAAATCAGTCTCATTACTTTGTTGTCGAACCTCGTATATCTATATTGGATTGAAAATAGTGCAGAAGAGTGCAAATGTCGACGGTATGCGCTGTTTCCATTCGCTCACAGTGCCTATGGGTGGCCACAGTAGTATCCACTTTAGTCTTAGCCTTCAAGCTTGTCTTCAGCACTGCTCAGTTCAAAATGGCTCTGAGCACTATGGGACTTAACATCTGTGGTCATCAGTCCCCCAGAACTTAGAACTACTTAAACCTAACTAACCTAAGGACATCACACACATCCATTCCCGAGGCAGGATTCGAACCTGCGACCGTAGCAGTCTCGCGGTTCCGGACTGAGCGCCTTAACCGCGAGACCACCGCGGCCGGCCACTGCTCAGTTCTGTCTTGGGTTTGTTTATCCGGCGATGTTACTGGTACGGTAACTGTTAAAAACCGTTGTAATGACAGGTATAATGATGACGAAGAGTTGACCGACATGCACTTTGTGTATGGGTTCAGTGAAAACAGTGGTAGAGTGGCCCAATGGGGCTATGCAGTTCTATTCGCGAAGCGACAGTGACCGCAGCGCAGTACAGTATCTCGTCTCGGGGTTGTTGCGTTACTCTGTGTCGTATGATGTGTAGTGTTCGATTTTGTTACTGAACATTGCTTCTTCAATGTTCTGTAGGTATCTTCACGCAAACAAGGGTGATCGCGGTAACGAACCGAATAAATCACAATTACATCATTACTCTGTAATGAGCCGCTGTGTATCGTTGTATTAGATTTAAGACGCTAAGTGTCATGCGTCAAATTGTACCAAAGTTAAGTATGATTTCGTAACATGCTCTTAATAAAGGTTACTTGTTATTTTCTGTCGTGTTGCCACATCTTTGCTATAGCGCCGCCATATCAAACAAGTGTAAATGAGCCACAATTAAGGAACTTTACTTGTGAAACAGGTTTTCTGCCATCTAGGATGTTTAGGCTGAATAATAGTAGCATTCAGTTACTACATTCGGAGCACTAATGAAAAATAAGAATTTTTTTTGAATATTATGATGGATATGGCTCTTGGTTATCCTGCCTTACAGTGGTCGATTAACCAATCAATTTAATTAATACATATAGGAAAGAATGGTCGCAGAGATCATAATGAAATAAAGTTGTTACTGAATAATTAAAATAAAATAAGGATAACTGAACATAGACAGTATGGACAAGGATATTATAGTGATATAGTGGGACAATTTTTTCAGATGCCTATTGATGAATTCATTGGCTTTGGTATAAAAGAACCGACATTTAAATTTGTTGATGTGAACACTCAGGGTTGGAAGTACGTCTACCGGTAACAATGCTAGGTAATCTGCTCGTCACTAAAAGTCCTGCGTGTCATCGTGAGTGTAAAGTGGACGCTTTTTGGGATTGCTGGTGTCGCGTTGTGTCGATGGCAAAGTAACGTCACGTCGCCACAGGCCACAGCTTTTCAATCGACCGGATGAGCTTCAGAAGTGTCACTGGCGAAGCTATTGACCACACATGACGCTGTTTACATCTGAATCGCGTGCGGGCCGTCAAATCCCTTCCCGCAGCGTATACCGCACCTCTTTGCGATGGCTGTTCTCCTGCATTATTCATTCCAAACGGAACAGCCGAAAGCATATGACCTGAATTTCAAATGGCTGCAGGGTCGGCCTTATACGGCAGCAGAAATTTCGCTAGGCGGTAGGATTTGCTTTCGGATCAAAGCCGAAAATCTTACCACAATGTCGCTACTCACTATGAAGGCTGAATCATGCTTTCCTGTTAGTTTCGTTGTCTCCATAGATTTTGTGCTTACAAAAGGCACGTTGGGTCGAATACGTGCAGCATTTTGGCCGTATCTCTTGCGTAACACCAAATCATTCTCCATCTCGTTCTGCATTACAGCCATATGGCTCTAGAGAAAACTACTAAACAACATGTGTTTATCCGAAACCACACTGCATTCAAGAGCGGATTAAATCTTTAGTTGTTATCAGTGATATAGAGGGACAGTGCAGTGATATGCCTATAGATGAATTCATTGGCCTTGGTATAAAGCAAACAACATTTCTGTCACATCTCATGGCTCACACTCGACTAGAACCTAATGAGAAAACTGCGTAACACATTGTTATTAAAATTAGCATTCCACATATTCATTACTATCCATTATTATTCCTATCACTATTATTATCATTGTATTATCCTACACATAATATTCTCTTCCTAACGATGTCTAGTCAGATATAATAGAAGCCATAAGACCCTTATCTCACGGGGTGAAACAAAAGTTTAAATCAATGTAGAAGTGTTATTTGTAAATTACTTGGCAGTTGTTAGGAAACGATAAGCTTTTCACACATGTTACTTCGTTCGTGCGACATGTTCCATGTAGTGAAAAGCTTTCAGCCGAGTACCATACAGGCTGTAAAAGAAAGCGGAGGAATACAAAAGCCCAGTGCAATGCCTCTCCACGTCTGCGGCTAGGTCTAAAATCTCTTGTCAGACGGGACGCAGAACACTATGCTGAATGAAGACTAATTACGGGCGCTGACACATGTACGTCCGTAGTCAGAAAAGTAGAAACGTTTTTGAACATTTTAAACATTAGTGACATAGGAAACAGAGTTAGATGCGATTGCAGATTTTTTTGCTAATGAAATGCACTTCAACAAAGATTTGAGCACCATTAAATTCATTTAAGTAGTTGTATCAGTTTGGCACCTAGACTGATAACTAGCTTATACCGTAGCCGACTACATCACGATATATAAAACAGTGGTTTGATTAGGGAACGAAGCAGTTACAACTAGACTCAGTGTCACGACGCAAATGTTTGTTACACAATGTGTAAGGACATGAAGTGCGTGAACCACATAAGGTGATTGTAGATAAAGGAAAAGACAGGCTAACATTCATTGTCCTAATATGGGAAAACTAAAGTTTATATATAAGAGAAGCCGAAGAAATCGTTTATAAGGCAACTCTCTGAATATTGCACAAGTGTAAGGGATCTTTTTTACTCGGAATAAGAAGGGAGAATAAGCATATACCTACTAAGAACAAAGGTGGGAACAGTCACACGTTTAGTTGACTTGCGACAGAGAGTAAAAAATAAAAAATCTGATAAATGTTGACCGGTAGACGTTCGTAGAAAGGTATTGTACATCTCTCGCTAACATGCTTAGAAAATTCTTGAGGTTTTTGTCACATTGGACTTTAGCTCAGTTACCGTGTTTGCAGAAAATAGTAATCAATTAATGATGAGACCGTCGTTTTGCTAGTACACAAAATATTGTTTTGCTTTAACACCCAAACATGTTTCACCATAGTCGTGGGATCCTCAGTGGCTTTTTCCTTTTATTTTTCTGAAATACATACATACTAATTGTGTTTGGATTAGGGAATATGTTACACAGGATTCTGTTGTTATTTAAATTGTGCAATACACTTTACATTTTATTTTCCATTGTGTGTGTCCTGTGGCTGTCACCCAATCTAGCCGCAGGTGTAAATTCGTACACCATGTCATCTGCAAGCTTGAGGGATGTCAGGAAATCGTCTGCATTGAACTTTTTTTTGTAATCAAAACTTTAAAATGTATCTTCAGGTGAAAATCTTGGCATATAACAATTTTTGGCCAAACCATTGTGGTATTTCTCTAGTTATCGACTGTGGCAGGGTTATTTTTCAGTGACAAACGTGTTTTTATGTAGTTGGGCTGACCTGTAGACATCAGTAAAATTTTGTGAATGTTAGGTATGGAGAACTAAATGGTGTGGTCTGTTATTCAAGGATTATGTTTCTCATTTTGACAGTATTTACGCACGTTTTCTCTTGCTCATTTGTGACTTTTGCGTCTTGCTGTGTAGCTGTGGGTTGAACAAAAGTGCAGAGGCGGAAAATCAGTAATTCTGTTCACGCTGGGTTCATGAATGTAATAATAAAATATACCATTTTTAAGCATGCCACACCACAGTATTGACGCACACATGATTACTGTCTGAAACCAACAAGCGACCTGTCGAATTTGTACAAGCAGCTGCGCTATTTGGAGCTTATACTACTAAAAAAAAAAAAAAGCTCAAAGGTGTGTGAAATCTTATGGGACTTAACTGCTAAGGTCATCAGTCCCTAAGCTTACACACTATTTAACCTAAATTATCCTAAGGACAAACACACACACCCATGCCCGAGGGAGCACTCGAACCTTCGCCGGGACCAGCCGCACAGTCTATGACTGCAGCGCCTAAGACCGCTCGGCTAATCCCGCGCGGCTCATTCTCCTATCTTCTGGTGTTTCCCACATCGTTCATGACGTCAGAAGGGTATTTTTTCAAAGGCGGAGACGAACACTCTGAAATGTATTGTAACAAATAAGCCCTCGGTCACAAATATTAAGTCAAAATTGACCTGGTTTCGACGCTACTACGAGCGTCGTCTTCAGAATTAGACTAACTGTACTAAAACATTAGGTATATAGTACATTAATAAAATTAAAGTTTGTACTGACTCGAAAAGATGCAGTACTTACAATTCACATATTAAAAAAGTAACAGTTACTGCCTGATGGTGAGTTTTTGAAATCCTACTATGAACGCTGCGTGTGGAACGCGAGAGATGTTTTTGCATACGGTATCCTGAGAAATCAGCAGTTGCGGAACTTGCTTTAGAAAATGGACACCGTATTGCATTTTCCGAGACATCTGTTGTTATACGGACTACTAGGTTTTGGGACAGTGTTATAAAAGATGTGATCGAATTAAAAATTTCTGAGAACACTCTCAATAAAGGCGGCGGCCTGCAGTTAAGCACAGCTTGGGACCTGGCTGCGGAAAGTTGAAGCGGGACGGCAAGCGCGCAATGAAAACATTACCATATATGGCGCTGGAGCAAGCATCTGTGACGTCACTGAAGACAGTGAGGCCATACAAAGACGGCAGCAACTATCATTCGACAGTCACCACTTGACACTGGCCGAGGAGAATTCGGCTGAGAGCTCGTGGATTTTAAACCACTGGACGCGGCTGGAAGCTCAAGAAAATTTATCTGTATTCTGAGTATTAATTTATCTTCTTAATTCGTGCTTCTGGCAGTTGTACTTCCCACTCCTGTTGCTGGCATTCTCACAGCTTTGCCTATGACAATCTTTGATACTAGAATGAGATTTTCACTCTGCAGCGGAGTGTGTGCTGATATGAAACTTCCTGGCAGATTAAAACTGTGTGCCGGACCGAGACTCGAACTCGGGACCTTTGTCTTTGCCCACGAAAGACAAAGGTCCCGAGTTCGAGTCTAGGTCCGGCACACAGTTTTAATCTGCGAGGAAGTCTCAATCTCTGATACAGTCATTTCCTTTTTAAAAAATCTAGTAAGCTTTTGGTGAGCTTTTCAGAGTATGGCCTTCCATGTCCAAGAACCTTACAAATTATTTTATGAGTTCAGATGGCGAGACATAGAGCACTATCAGAGACAGTTGGTCTACACGCGATATATCTTGAGTGGAATCCAATGAATCAAAATAATATTTGCAACTCTTAATTTTGCAAATAATGTGACCCTGGCTGGCTCTGAGCACTATGGGACTCAACTGCTGTGGTCATAAGTTCCCTAGAACTTAGAACTACTTAAACCTAACTAACCTAAGGACAGCACACAACACCCAGCCTTCACGAGGCAGAGAAAATCCCTGACCCCGCCGGGAATCGAACCCGGGCGTGGGAAATGTGACCCTGTATTCTTGGTAGAATTATATGGATAAATTTCTCTCATGTTGTCTTTAACAAATATGTCGTATGCCCCTTCCATTTCTTTGCGTGAATATGTATATGATAGGCAAAAAAAATTTCGAATTTGGCCGTTGCTAAACCTAAATTATTTCTATGGTTAGGCGATCCGTCAGTTTCGTCACTACCCCCAAAACCTTTGACCTCATTCTTCTCCAAAAGTTGTAACAGCTATAATTCGTTCTAAGCGTGTCCGCAAATATTTTTATTCGGTCTCAGTTTCAGTCACAAGTTGAAAGTCGGCATGCACATCCTTGTTTTTCCGATCTAACATCGAAATCACATCCTGGCGTTCGAACCCGTAACGTGCAAGGCCCGTAGGATTTGCTAACTCTTGCGACGTGGGTAATTTGGCACTTTTAACTACTGAAATGAAATGATCATATGGCACTGTTGGCCGGGAGGTCCCATTTTGGGTTCGGCCACCAAGTGCACGTCTTATTCCAGTCGGCGCCACTTTGGGCTACTTGCGGCCAATAATGAAGATGAAATGATGATGCGAGTAACACAACACCCAGACCTCGAGCGGAGAAAATTTCCAACCCGGCCGGGAATCGAACCCGGGCCCAGTGCATGGGAGGCAAGCATGTTACCACTCAGCTAAGCAGTCGTGTACCAGGCGCACTGTGCAGTGACGAACGAAAATATTGCTGCATTGGCGTAACCTGTTCAGAAAAACAGGCGTATTGCGACTCAGGGTTTCAGATAGAATAGTTTTATTTCATTCCATATTTTGCTTTATGTTTTGTATTTCCGGATGAATAGTGTCGGCCCCAATCTCTAGTCCTGCTAGTCATTTTGGCTATCTCGATCTGCATTACAAACTAGAATGGAATTCTGCTATTTGATCGCGTGGCATTACGCGTCGGTATTATAATTTACGTCCATTTTGTAGTGAAACCGTTGTTAGCTGGCTGCGTCAGGTGAAAGAGCGACTTAGTTGTCAGAGGGGAGGTCCGAAGGGGTGATATCAGCTTTCTGAAACCACCTATAGAGTGGTGCAAGGTTGGATTCAAGGTTTCACAGCCTTTATCCGTTCACCCTGGTGGGCTCTCGTTAGCGAAAAATTATGAAAAATAATTTATTGTTGTCCAATAGACCATAGAAAATATCATTAATTGCTTAGGTACTGCCGTACTCTCGCTGCACACAGATAGTAACGTTACAGAACGACTTGACTGCACCACCACCACCACCAGGAGAGGATAAAGATCAGACCAAGTCACGTGGACGCAGTGACACTTGCGCGGACATCTCCACGCATTCATTCGAAAACGGCAACGTAATCCGCCGAAACGACCTGAAGATTTCGTTCGTTCATGAACGTTCTTGCTAAGAAGCAGATATGGTAGTTCACTAACAGACAGACACATCAACGAAATTCTCGACAGAAGAACGAAGCGCTTGAAGTTATCAGAAGACGTGTCAATAATTTTTTAAGAAATCCAAAAGAAAATCTTCCAAAAATTAATTGGTTTTCTTTTACATGTGAAAATAGAAGCAACACACTTTTGGAATGTTCTAGTAGAACGACGTCTGTGTCGACATGTACTCAAAACTATGTACCGTACATATAATAGCAGGATAACATATGTTTATATTTACATACTGTTTTACACACAGTCATTGTTTTCGTCGTTTGAAGTTGCTGCGTGCAGCGATTACAGAACACTAAACCGGTTGTTATGGGTGAACGTAAAAGATGAATGTGTATTATCACAGCGTCTCATGTACATATTTTAAGAGCTATATTTTAGTATCACGTCATTTCGATGTAAGTTAGGGTTTAGCCACCATATTCTAAAATAGTGTACAGGCGGCAAATTTTCTCGTAATTTATTCATTTACATCGACAAAGCTTATTCGTAGTGTTCCCTAAGGTACTAAATTATGTACTAAATTGTAAATTTCAAAAAGATATACATAACAGTCCGTGACAACACATACACTGACAGAAAAAAATCGCAACACTAAAAAAAATAATTAATGTAAAGTAATGAAATTTCGGGAATACATTTGCTTACGTGTTTATCGTTGCAAGATCACATGCCAATGTAAGCGAGAGATAAGCCATTCCAAATGTGATATGCATGTACAATAATAACCGGTGTAACCACCAGAATGTTGAATGCAAATATGCCAAACGTGCACGAATTGTGTGTTTTACAGGTGCCAAATGTCACTTTGTCCGGTGGAATTCCATGTGTGTTGCACATGATCAGTCAATTCAGGGATGTTTAATGCTATTAGTGGATGACGCCCGCCTTGTCATCCGCCGATGGCTCATATGTACTCGATTGAAGACAGATCTGATAATTGAGCAAGCCAAAGCAACATGTCGACACTGTGGAGCATGTTGGGTTACAGCAGCGATGTGTGGGCTACCGTTATCCGGTTGGAAAACATCCCCTGGAATGGCAGGCCCTCAACTGTTCTTTTAACCAACACACGGCCACTATTGGCACAGAGCCAAAACCAGTTGTCATCAGAAAACACAACAGACCTTCACCCTGCTCTAGAATGAGCTCTCGCTCGACACCACTATGTCGCAAATGGCGGTGGTTTCGGGTCAGTGGACTGCACACTACAGGGCGTCTGCTCGAAGCTGTCCTTGAAATAATTGGTTTGTAACCCTTCATTGTGCCAATTGCTGCTCAAATTGCTGCTGCAAATACAGCACGATACGTTAGAGCCATTCGCCGAACACATTGATCTTTCCTCCCGGTAGCGCAACGTGGTTATCTGGAGGCAACCTAACATTCTCGTGATCACTGCTGCCACCAATCATGAACTATGACGGGCTACATTCCTGTTACATCCTTCTGGAATATCGCAGAAAGAACATCATCCAGGTTTTCGTATCCCTATTACATGACCTCATTGGAACCCATTGAGATGTTGGTGTCTTTGTGGCCTTAAAGGCGTTCTCCAGTAACATCAACCCACCATGTCCAATCTCAAAGGTAACTAACGCTCACGACATTTACAGGGTGTATTTTAAGCAACCCTGATTTGGATCCTCATAGTGGTACGTAAACTGCTAGTGGTACGTAAACTGAAGGAACATCAACTTTCAGATGTAGAAACACGCCTACCAACTGTGGTTTATGTCATACAACCTCTTCTTGGTGCTACGATTTTTGTCCGTCAGTGAGTTTATCTTCTACAGTTCCGGCACAATCACCATTTTTCTATTTGGTAGTTTTGTGACCTAACTCGTGTGTATCGTGTGTGCCGCAAAACATCACGACCGTGAAATTTTACACTTGCCCAAAGATATCCTACATTTGTGGGTTCAGTACCAGAGCTGTGCAAATTTTTTAATCATCTACATGGAAAGGACCGTGATCTTAATTTTTATATGTATAATTTGTTTTTAAATATAGTTATTTTTTATTTTGTTACTAATCATTTGCCACGTCATTTTAATCATCATATGAAATTTTTTTTGCTCAAATTTTTTTATTCCGTTTATACATCTTCCGTTTGAAGACGTTGCCTAAGCCATAGTAACTGCTATATTTTTAATTATCTATCGTAATATTTAACTAAAAAAAACTGTATACATTTACCATGATTTGGTACCCAAACGAAATGTACATTTCGTTGGGTAGTTAGCATCATACAAACATTTAAAACAGATATTCTTTTCGCAGTGAGAACAAATATAAACTTTACATACTGCAGTCACACTTTTCATACAAATTCACTTCACGAAATTTATGCGAAAGAATAAAGTTATACAATGACTGAAATGAGGTATCCAAGCATCTGAAGTTAATTTTAAGGAAAGAATTTTTTTAAACCAAATTAAATAAAAAAATAGCGGCAAAAATCATTTCAATAATAATTTAAAAAAGTAACAGTTCTGTAAGTATTTAACACGCGACCTTTAGCTCATGAACCTAGAAACTTAGCCATTACGCTAGGGAGATACTGGTTGAACTCATGTTATATTCGGTGATTAAGCGTCTCACGGGAAATAAATTTTTGTCACATTTTCTCAAGCGAGGGTCCACCAGGGTGGACTGCTGCATGGTGTGAAACCTGGTACATAACCCTACACCCGATCATTGGTTGTTTCAAGAAGTCATTCCGACACCTGGTGTCTCAGTGACAAGTACGCTGAGGTGACCTCCTATTGCTGTGTCAGACCTCCTGTTCGTCGGCTTAGTGCAGCAACCCGACGTGGCATGAACTCAGCAAGTCGTTAGATGTCCCCTGCAGAAACATTGAGCCATGCTGCCTCTACAGCCGTTTATAACTGCGAGGTATTGCCAGTGCAGGAGTTTTGGTCGATTTTATTCATTTCGAGCGATCTGGGTGGCCAAATCATTCGCTCGAATTGGCTAGAACGTACTAAAAACCATTCGCATCGCCTGGTGACATGACGCATTGTCATCCTTAAAAGTGAAGTCCATAAATTGGTGCAAACAGTCTCCAAGTAGCCGGACACAACCGTTTCCGAATAATGATCGGTTTAGTTTTACCGGTGTGTAAACACAACACACACCATTATAGAACCACCGCCAGCTTGCACAGAGACTTGTTGACAATTTGCGTCAAAGGCTTCTTGGGGTCTGTGCCACACTAGAAACCTACTATCAGCTCTTACCAACCAAAAGACTCATCTGACCAGGACTCGGTTTTCCAGTCGTGTAGGGTCCAGCCGATGTGGTCAGGAGACCGGGAGAAACGCTGTCGTGCTATTAGCAAAGGGACTCATGTCGGTCGTCTGTTGCCATAGCCCATTAACGCCAAATGTCGCCGCACTGTCCTAACAGTTCGTCGTACATCACACATTAGTTACTGCAGTTATTTCACGCAGCGTTGCTTGTCTCTTAGCATTGATTACGAAAACACCGCTGCTCTCGGTCGTTAAGTGAAGGCCCTCGGCCATTGCTTTGTCCGTGATGAGTGGTAATTGTTTTGGTTGGCAGGAGAGCCAACACCGTGTTACTAGAGGAGGCCGAAAGGCACGCGTTTTAGCTCACGCAGGCTGGCGTGAGGTCTGGAACAGGACAAGGAAATTAGAATTTAGAAAAATGGACGTAGCTGGTGGAATACTTAACTTTAATCCGTTAATGGTGAACGTCAGTCTTGATGGTACATGAATCAATATCAATAGTAACTGATAATGGCGCCTTGCTAGGTCGTAGCAAATGACGTAGCTGAAGGCTATGCTAACTATCGTCTCGGCAAATGAGAGCGTATTTGTCAGTGAACCTTTCCTACCAAAGTCGGCTGTACAACTGGGGCGAGTGCTAGGAAGTCTCTCTAGACCTGCCGTGTGGCGGCGCTCGGTCTGTAATCACTGATAGTGGCGACACACGGGTCCGACGTATACTAACGGACCGCGGCCGATTTAAAGGCTACCACCTAGCAAGTGTGGTGTCTGGCGGTGACACCACAGTAATGCCTGAAATGTGGTATTCTCGGCACACACTTGGTATTAGGGATCTCGGAATAATGAATTCCCTAACGATTTCCGAAATAGAATGTCCCATGCGTCTAGCTCCAGCTATCAATCCGTGTTCAAAGCCTGTTAATTCTTGTCGTGGGGCCATAATCATGTCAGAGACCTTTTCACATGAATCACCTGAGTACAAAAGACAGCTCCAACGATGTGCTGCCCTCTTATACCTTGTGTGGTGATACTGCCGCCGTCTGTGTAGGTGCGTATCAGTTGAAATACAAATGACTGGGCCGTGGCCGAGCGGTTCTAGCCGCTTCAGTCTGGAACCGCGTGACCGCTGCGGTCGCAGGTTCGAATCCTGCCTCGGGCATGGATGTGTGTGATGCCCTTCTGCTAGTTTGGTTTAAGTAGTTCTAAGTGCCAGGGGAATGTTGATCTCAGATGTTAAGTCCCATAGTGCTCCGAGCCATTTGAACCATTTGAACAAATGACTGGAACCTACACTATGTTATCAAATGTATCCGGACACCCCCAAAAAATAAGTTTATTCATATTAGGTGCATTGTTATGCCACCTACTGCCAGGTACTCCATATCAGCGACCTTGGTAGCCATTATACATCGTGAGAGAGCAGAATGGGGCGCTCCGCGGTACTCACGGTCATCGAACGTGGTCAGGTGACTGGGCGTCACTTCTGTCATCCATCTATACACGAGATTTCCACACTCCTAAATATCCCTAGGTCCACTATTTCCGAAGTGATAGTCAAGTGGAAACGTGAAGGGACACGTACAGCACGAAAGCCTACAGGCCGACCTCGTCTACTGACTCACAGAGACCGCCGACAATTGAAGAGCGTCGTAATAGGCAGACATCTACCCAGACCATCATACAGGAGTTACAGACTGCATCAGGATCCACTGCAAGCACTATAACAGTTAGGCGGAAGGTGAGGAAACTCGGATTTCATGGTTGAGCGGCTGCTCATAAGGCACATATCGCGGCGGTAAATGCCAAACGATGCCTCGCTTGGTGTAAGGAGCGTAATCATTGAGCGATTGAACAGTGAAAAACGTTGTGTGGAGTAACGAATCACACTATACAATGTGGCGATCTGATGGGAGGGTGTGGGTATGGCGAATGCCCTGTGAACGAAATCTGCCAGCATGTGTAGTGCCAACAGTAAATTGCGGAGGCGGTGGTGTCGTGTTCTTCATTGATGTGGCTTGCATCCCATGTTGTTTTGCGTGGCACTATCACAGCACAGGCCTACATTGATGCACCTTCTTGCTTCCCACTGTTGAAGAGTAATTCGGGGATTGGGATTGCATCTTTCAATACAATCGAGCTCCTGTAATAGTGCACAGCCTGTGGCGGGGTGGTTACACGACAATAACATCGCTGTAATGGAACTGGCACAGAGTCCTGACCTGAATCCTATAGAACACCTTTGGGATGTTATGGAACGCCGACATCGTGCCAGGCCACACCAACCGACATCGATACCTTTTCGCATTGCAGCACTCCGTGAAGAATGGGCTGCCATTCCCCACGAAACCTTTCAGCACCTTATTGAACGTATGCCTGTGAGGGTGGAAGCTGTCATCAAGGCTCAGGGTGGGCCAACATCATAATGAATTCCAGCATTACCGATGGAGGGTGCCACGAATTTGTAAGTCATTTTCAGCCAGGTGTCCGGATTGCTTCTCAGTCTCCTGTAGGCCAATTTTCCAATCACTAGATACAATTATTCTTCAGTCTCTTAATATCTTCTACGGTTGTTAAAAAGTGGCATTAAAAGCAACTTGAATGAAACAACGGCACAAAACACACGAGGGGAACCGTGCAACTACAACATGTTATACACCAATAGTCCACCAATTTCACTCTCGACGGCTTGTATGAAAAGTTCTATAAGAAAAGTAGGTACACTGTAGAGGGATTGAAAGGCTATAATATTAGACTTACAAAAGTAAATTAAATATGCATTAATTACTTTCTTGTTGGTAATCATCAGAACGCTGTTCTAATTAATCGGTTAAATACGACTAGCTCGGGCAACATTAGGGAAACAGCCTATAAGTTTTGCGGTGGTGTCATCTAACGGCACGTAGTATATGGCGTGAACGGTGCTCACTTTTAGAAATGAGTCATAACTGATACTATTGTAGATGTGGAAACCGCCGTCTTTCCATTGGACAGTCGATAGACTGCAACTCATATCTAACTTGACAGATTTTTTGCACACTGGTGTGGAGTCCCCCTAAGGTGCGGGGCACGTAGCACACCATGTTGGACAGCGACAAAAGGTGAGGAAAGGACGATGCCTGAAATTATGTTAGTGGCCAGGGCAGGTAACCAGAACACTAATGGCCACTAGGCAGAAAACTCCGCTGGTACACTTGAATTTGAAGCACGGTAGTAGCGGTAGTTAACTTCACTCAAAAGAACACTGCCTGAACTTACGTCAGTGACCGGGGCAGGTAACCAGAACACTAATGGCCACAAGACAGAAAATTCCACTGGCGCACTCAAATTTTAGTCAACCAAAATAGTCAATTGCACCACATGGAGGGTAAACTTCAGCAGTAGAAACACTCGGTGCTGCCCACAGGAAAGCCTCCCCAACAGCAAACCACCGACACAAACCACGACAGCAAGAATGGACGTGGCTTGGGTAGTTGAAACAACTACTCAACTTTGACGTCCTGGGTCGGTGAACCACGAAGCTCGTAGCGATCGGACAGCTCCACACACACTCCGACACTGCGCAGGGGCTGCCAACGGCCCCAGCCGACTGCATCGCGCGGAGATAACTTCACTCGTCCGCAACAACCGACCGACTGCCTCCAGACGCGCTAGCCATAAACCATATGCACCAAACCAAAGATGGTACACGACGCAAATATCGATACGCTTCACTGCTGCCACATGTAGAAGGAAGAAGAACCACGACGTAACCGCAACAATGGTTCAAATGGCTCTGAGCACTATGGGACTTAACTTCTCAGGTCATCAGTCCTCTAGAACTTAGAACTACGTTAACCTAACTAACTTAAGGACATCACACACATCCATGCCCGAGGCTGGATTCGAACCTGCGACCGTAGCGGTCACGCGGTTTCAGACTGTAGCGCCTAGAACAGCTCGGCCAGCCCGGCCGGCGAAACCAAACACAGATAGACAGCGAAGTTCACGAAAACGCATAGTTGGGAGTGAACATGGCTCACCAGACTCAACAATAAATACAAAAATACCACACGTTATTAATGAAGGAATAAACAACAGTGTAAATAATAGTGTTTTAGTGTGTTACAATTTAGCAAATCACCAGTAAATACAGATAAAACAAACAAAGTTTTAAAAACAAGTCACTGTGATTTGGGCAGAAGGCCTTACACGCCAGGAATGGCAACAAATTAAGAATTGTTTAAAACTCGCAGCAACTTACAAATTACAGGTATTTAAATATTAAAGTCAAGTCTCCACAAACACAGCAGAAGTCATCAGCCGCCAGGAATGGCACTAGATAAGGTTTTAAAGGCTTACTGCGTAAATACAAATACCAAATTAGAATTTTAATGCACGCGCTCACAGTCACGGCTGAAGGCCTTACACGCCAAGAATGGCATTAAATTAAGAATTGTTTAAGAACTCGCTGCAATTTAATCTTCTGCAATGTCTTATAGGTTCCTAAATGCCCGGTAATCAACGAGCTGTGAAAATAATATAAAATAATGAGTACTAGGGTGCCTGATAGACAGATCTCAATCTTCTTGGTACGTCCCATCCTTTTACACAAAATGCCTTTCCTGATAATGTATTCACCCAACTGCTCCCCCGCCGAAAGCCGTTTCTTAACGGGTCCCCAAGTGGGGTCCTGACCCTGCTGGTCGGCACTGTCACTAAACAAATGAGAAATACCGCCTAACACGACACAACTAAGATTGCGCTCCGCAGCTTCTTGGGCGCCCTCACTAGATGGTAGTTCAGTAAACATACGGCTGAGGACGTCCGCGAGCGAATTCTCAGTGCCTCTAATGTGCTTAACCTCGAACTGAAACGCCGAAATGTGTACCGCCCACCTGGCGATACGGCCTGGTTTACGCGGCCTGGCTAGCACCCAGCTTAAGGCTTGATTGTCTGTCTCTGGCTGAAATACTCTATGTTCGAGATAAACACGGTACTTATCCAGCGCGAACAAGGCGGCCAATGCCTCACATTGGTAAACAGAATATTTAAGCTTGGCGCTGATTAACCGACGAGACGCGTAATCTAATGGTTGTCTTTGACCCTGGAACTCCTGGAGGAGGACTGCCTAAATTCCCGCATTAGATGCGTCGGCTTGGACAGTAAATTTCTTCTTAAAATCAGCACTCCGAGAACCGAAGGACTGGCTATAGCCGCCTTGATGTGCTCAAACGTGGCCTCTTGAGCAGGTCCCCACTCAAAACGCACCACTTTTCGGCGCAGTTCATTTAAAGGAGCCGCCAACTGAGAAAAATTAGGGACAAAATGCCTAAAATAATTCGCCACCCCTACGAACTCGGCAATCCCTCACTTATCAGTGGGTGGCAGAAGGGCTCTCAAGGCCTTAGTCCGCTCCTGTCAATGCGAATACTCTCTCCTCATACTAGGTGACCTGCTCAGTTGAAACCTGGTAGTCAATGGAAGGCAGGATTCGGTTACGATTGTGGATGGGGCCGTACTCAGTTACTATTGGTTGCCTTTTACAGTTATACACAATTTAAAACCAGTAATTCCAGATTCAACAATATATAAAAAATACCATACATTATTAATGAAGGAATAAAGAACAGTGTAAATAATAGTGTTTTCAGTGAGTTACAATTTAGGAAACTACCATTAAATACAGATAAAAAGGATAATGCTTTAAAAGCAAGCCACAGTGATCTGGGCATGCCTGGAATGGTAATCAATTAAGAATTGTTTAAAACTCGCTGCAACTTACAAATTACAGGTATTTAAATATTAAAAGCATATCTCCATAGCCGGCCGTTGTGGCGGAGCGGTTCTAGGCGCTTCAGTCTGGAACCGCGCGACCGCTACGGTCGCAGGTTCGAATCCTGCCTCGGGCATGGATGTGTGTGATGTCCTTAGGTTAGTTAGGTTTCAGTAGTTCTAAGTTCTAGGGGACTGATGACCTCAGATGTTAAGTCCCATAGTGCTCAGAGCCATGTGAACCAGCCAAGTCTCCGTAACACAGCAGACGTCGTCATACGCCAGGAATGGCAATAAATAAGGTTTTAAACGCTTACTGCGTAACTACAAATACCAAATTAGAATTTTAATGCAAGCGATCACAATCATAGCTGAAGGTCTTACACGCCAAGAATGGCAATAAATTAAGAATTGTTTAAAAACTCCCTGCAATTTACAACTTACAGGTATTGAAATATTAAGGTAAGTCGCCACAAACACTGCAGAAGGCATCATAAGCCAGGAATGGCAGCAAATAAGGTTTTAAGGCTTACTGCTACAATACAAATACCAAATTAGAATTTTACAGCAAATGATCACAATCATGGCTGAACGCCTTAAACTCCAGGAACGACAGCAATAAAAAAAAAATTTGAGACCTGCTGTAAAATAGCAAATACAGTAGCAAAAGTTAATTAAAAAAAAAAAAAAAAGCAGCTGATCCAGACGGTGCTCCAGTAATCGACTTCTGAGAACGTCCGGCAACAAACACTTTCGCAAGCGGGAGGTAGGCAGCCAAGAGTTGCATTCACTTAACAAGATGGTAATTCAGACTAGTGGTAGTCTAACGAATGACTAATGGTAATCTTGCTGATGCTACCTGAGGTCCGATAAACCAAATGCAAGAATGGAACAACTCGCCAAAGCCGGAACCGGCGGTCTGCACTACGTCCAGAATACCGTGTTTAGAGCGCCCGGAACGAGAAAGGAATCATTAACACCAGAGTAGAAAAATCACCAACTGGCCTACTATCAAGAAAGCTGTCAAAACTACACGCCTTACTGGACAGCATCGGTAAGTCGAGGAAATGTACACTGCCGTTGCATACATTAATCCCCAGGGCTGGTAACTGGGGTGTTAGCAGCCACCAGGCAAGAAAAATTGCCGCTGGTTGAACTTAACAATAAGCTGGACGTAGTAAATAGTAATAAGAAGTCGAGGAAAGCTAAGCAGATCCGCCTTCCCCAAGCACTCCACTCGCTGCTCTTCGCTTCAGCGGCACTACGAGTAGCAACACGAACCCAAGCCACTGGAAAATCGCGAGATATCACAGTAGTGTAGGTTTCTCTACTTGGATTGAAATATACTCATCTTAAAGCTTGCTGGATCAGGTTTACGACGAAGTCGTGCACCGTCGTAACCACAGCCCTTCCATCCGGCAGTTCATGCGTGTCGCCAGCAGTCCCGGCGTGTTTTCGTATTACACGGACTAGGCTTCTCCTGGGTCCCCAACTGAATTCGCACACTCACACGACCCAGCGAACAACGACGTCGTCTCAAAGATAGGGTAACAGTTACTACATATCGATAACCGCCGCTGCTGCCACTAGTGGACAGGCAACGCTTGCGAAACCGAGTGTCTCCAGTCAACACGAGAAGAAGACAAACAACCGCAACCATGCCAAATAAAAACACAACCTTCTGGCCTCCTACAGAGGGCGGAAACCTACAAACAGCATCAACGCAAGCCGCACCACGGCTCATAATTATTGTTAAAACGTGCCATGCAACCAGCTTCGCCCTGTGCAATCAACGGTAAACAAATAATATTTCTCACTGCAAATGTCAGCTATATATCCATCTTACCAACATCGTCTTGAGTGACTTTCGTATTATCGGACAGCGCAAAGAAGTGACTGCAGTCAAACATGAAGACACAAACAGTTCATCAGTAATAAGGGTGTCTCCAGCAATTCCCCTGGAAGTGTGACAGAAACACTGTTATCTTCTACATACTTAAGTGATCTGGCGAACAGGGTGGGCTGCAGTCAGCAGGTGTTTGCTGATGTTGCTGCACAGTACGGGAAGGTATCGAAAATGGTTGACTGTAGGGAAGTACAAAATGACGTAGACAAAATTCTAACCGGTGTAATTAGTGGCAGCTAGCTCTAAATGTAGAAAAATGTAAGTCAGTGTTTGTGAGAAGGGAAAACAAATATTTAATGTTCGGACGCAGTGTTCGTAGTGTTCTGCTTGGCATAGCCACATCGTTTAAATATCTTGGTGTGAAGCTGCAAATCTATATGAAATGGAAGGAGCATCTCAGTACTGTGGCAGGGAAGGCGAATGGTCGACCTAGGTTTATTGGGAAAATTTTGGGAAAGTACGCTTCATCTGTAAATAAGACCGCTTATGGAAAGTTTTGTGATGTATTCTTAAGTACTGCCCGAGTGTGTGGGATCCGCACAACTTCGGATTATAGGAAAACATCGAAGAAATAAAGAGGCGGTCTGCTAGATTTGTTACCGAAAGGTTCGAACAACACGCTAGTATTACGGAGCGACTTTGGGAAGTATGGGAATCCCCAGAGGTAAGGCAGTGTTTCTTAGAGGAGCACTAGTGAGAAAATTTAGTGTACCAGCATTTGAAGCAGACTTCAGAACGATTCCACTGCCACCAACATGAAGTTCGCGAAAGGACGACGAACATAACATACGAGAAATTAGTGCTAATATGGAGCCGTACTGACAGTCGCTTTTCCATCGCTCTGTTTCCCAGTGGAACAGGAAACGAAAAGAATAGTTGTGGCACAGTCACCCTCCGCCACGCACCGTACGGTACTTGCGGAGTATGTATGAAGATGTAGATGTAGAAGCTATGGAGAGGTGAAAACCGCTGTTCACGACTGGCTGCATTCAAAACTAAAAAGGCTATTTCCCACGAGGTATCCACGTGCTTTCGAAGCGGTGGAATGATTGGATTACTCGTCATGGGGGGTACGTCGAAAAATAATTCATCTTTAATTTTACTGAATTACCTCATTTCCATAATAATAAATTATTAAAGAGGAATCATCCTCGTATTCACAGGGTACGATATAGAAGGAAGCTAAGCTCATAACCATTTCCTCCTACTTGTGAAATTGATGTCACGAGAGAAACAGGACCCAGAAAGATACAAATGTGGCACGGTTTGTCTCATGGATGGAAGAATGCGTTTGACACGTAATCAGGGAGGCGCAGTGGTCGTTCCAGCAGCGGCCTCCCGCCAAGTTGATCAATGGCAGCATCGCTCATGTCTCCGAGATCAGATCTAACTCTCCCGCAGTATAAAAGGAAGGCATCGTCCGTCCCTTTCAACAGTTCTTGTGACATCAGGCGACCCAGTAGATACTTTCGCATTCGGTAAGCCGTCCACCACGTTCTCTCGAAGTTCGCGTAGTTTGTATTGCATTAATGGTACCACGGTATTACTATATCTTTGTTACA
Source organism: Schistocerca americana (assembly GCF_021461395.2). Lineage (NCBI taxonomy): Eukaryota > Metazoa > Arthropoda > Insecta > Orthoptera > Acrididae > Schistocerca > Schistocerca americana. The sequence goes on along the minus strand of NC_060121.1, from coordinate 205,429,745 downwards.
GTACACAACTCTCACTCATTAGAATATAATGCATTTTATTTCAACTCCATTACAGGCAATTTCTTCAAAATTTTCGCAGTCACGTCTATCTTCGATGCCAGCTAACCAATACTGTCAGTTTACGTACTACCTCGCATCCGTATACCATGGCGTAGGGTCTTTCTTTCCAGGAAAAAAATGGAAATGATCGTATGGCATTGTTGGCTGGGAGTTCGGCCGCCGTATTGCGAGTCCTTTTTAGGTGACGCCACATCGGCGACTTGCGATGATGAAAGACGCACAACACCCAGTCCCCTGCCGGGAATCGAGCCCGGTCACCCTGCGTGGTAGACAGTAAGGCTACCGCTACGCTAGGGGGGGGGGGGGGGGACTCTTTCCTGGAACACAAGCAAGAATAGTAAATAATGTGGTTGTATAGGCCAATTCGAATGAAACATTTGATACAGCATGTGTTCAGTTTTTATTAAAAACAGGAATACAACTTGTTACAGAGGTTACTTTTCACTTCATGTGTTGATACTCCAATTGCTATGGGTATAATGATCAACGGACATTTTTGTTTCTTGAAGTTCAAGTTGTGAATTTGTGCTTGAGTTTACAAGCTTGCGTTTTACAACTGTGGTTCTGAATGTGATTTGTTCTTCAGTTCTACTGTATTAGTATTCCACTTCTATTTACTGATGCTGAGCAGACCGATATAATAGTTTTGTTCAGGTTTTGTAATGCTAACGCTTCTCATCTGAAAGTGCAAATAAACAGTATGTGGATGTAGTAGAAGACATACTCAGGTGGTAGAATATAGTCCTTGAAAGAGCACGCAGAGTTTTTACACAAATAGGTGTTCCACAACAAGTGTATAGCGGAAATCATGTATGCCAGTCTCTGGTTCAAATGGCTCTGAGCACTATGCGACTTAACTCCGGAGGTCATCAGTCGCCTAGAACTAATTAAACCTAACTAACCTAAGGACATCACACGCATCCATGCCCGAGGCAGGATTCGAACCTGCGACCGTAGCGGTCACGCGGTTCCAGACTGAAGCGCCTAGAACCGGACGACCACACCGGCCGGCCCCAGTCTCTGTCTTTACCATTTACAGAAAAGTCAATTCCTTCGAGAAGGAGATGAAGGTAGACGATTGGGATATTGTTGTTGGTTAACTGCAAATCGCAGAGAAATCTCATTAATACTGTTTACTGATCAAGCAGCTTTCACCCGTGATGGTTTCGATAAACTCGTAATTCAGATCGTACTCCAGAAACATCAAGAGGGAGATCTTCATGGATTCATACCTTCCTTTTCTTTATTTTTTTAAGGGGAGGGGGTGGAGGGTCACAAGGCATCTATCTTCTGACTGCTTTAATGCAGACCATCCTCTTCATCTCAGAGTAGCACTTGAACTCAACATTCTAAATTATTTGTTGGATGTATCCCATTATTTGGTTTCCCCTACAACATTTTTCTCTCACCAGCTCCCTCAGATACGGTGGAAGTTGTTCCTTGACGTCTTAACTCATGTCGCATTGTCTGTAATTATATTTTGTAACGGCCCTAACATGTACAAATGAGTCGTGTGTATCTCACGTATATGTGATCAGTCCAAGCCGCTTTATTGTACATATTATGTCATCCTTGTTGTGTACCGCTTCGTACACAATGGTAAGGAAAGATGGGCTGCAGAGTGGTGTGGCATCTGTCGTCGCCGGAAAACTGGACAGTGGCAGAAATGATTAGCGAGCAAGTTAACGTGACATCCAGAAGATTTACTTAACTTGTACTGAACCAAGAGAATGAAGTCTCATTACAAATAATGCACCAAGAATTAAAGTCCATTTCATACAACAGAAACTACGATGAGACTCGCTGTATTTAGGATGAACGAGGATGTCGTACTGATAAGGCTCCAAGTGACTGAATGCAATCTACTGCCGTCCTATATTACGGCGCAGAGGGCGCTCGTAGTCCAGAGGCATGGCTCAATGGGCATGCTCCACTGGGTCCGCTGGAACCCACACAACTGCTATCGCCATCTGCTGGAAACTTCCTATTCTGTTGCCACCTGTAGGATGCCGGCCGGTAGGGCGCTAACGATATGTGATACTACAATCTTTTTAGAAAAACTGGAGTTTTATTGAGCTGATTGCTTTACGAACAACTGGTTTGAATCATACTTAACAGAGTGAAGTTGTGCTGAACAATTCAAGTAATGTTAGAAAAATGAAAATTTTAGGCTGGGGAGAAATTACGAAGGGATTCTCACTGGATTCAATCCTCAATCTTCTCCTATTCCTTATATATAGGGTGTCCCAGGAGAAATGGTCAGTATTCAGGGACATGAAACGAACGATAATTCAGAGCAAGAAAGACTGGTAAACATAAGCTCTAAAATGCGTAACTTAAGAGCAATGAGCACTTCTTCATCTTGGATACTATGAAACAAATATCTGGCGTTGAATACCTTCGCATTCCGTATTCTGAGAGATGGTAGTATGGATCAAAACAAGAAAAGATTTAGTTTCACGTCAGGATGAGCAACCGTCGTTGACGACAAAGAGCCGTCTGGATAGCCTAACGGTTAAGGCGACCGCTCATGATGAGTAGGAAATTTGGGTTCGAGTCCTGGTCCGCCACAAATTTTCATATATCATCAATACCTAACACTGGTAGTAACTAACACAGCTGAACTCAAGTTATTTGCTTTCAAGTAGTTTATTTCGAAGCAAGAAAAAATTGTCTAATAAACGTGAGATCTAAAGTTGTGTATCGTAAGAGCCTTGAGGAATTTCTACACTGTGAAACATAGCTCTTCTACTGACAGCACTTTGCTTTCCATATTTTGAGAGGCGATAGTTTGAAGAAAAACGAGAAAAAAGTCCAGTAAATATTGACCCTGAAATGTGTTCTTTAAGAGCTATGGTCACTTGTTTAATAGAAAAGTGTGCGTCACATCACATTAGGTTTCAAGGCATGCATTTTAAAGCCCGTGTTTACTAGGCATTTTTTTTTTACTTTTTTTGGTCCATGCTACTATCTCTGAAAGTTGCCTACCGTACAATCTTTGAAACAGCACCGGTGCATGTACTTCACTGTAAGAAGAATCAGAACTGTATGAAGAATCAGAATTTTCGACTCGGTCGTTTCCGCACCAGTACAACTTACCTCAAACTGATACGTTTACCATTCTCCATCGTACGTGAAAGTCTGTAACAAAATCACGGAACCCTTCTGTGCATTCGTTAACGAAATTCGTCAAAAAAAAAAAAAAAATCTGCCACAATTTGAGAGCAACAGTGATGTCCACACCTCTATAACACCAGAAGAAAAGCTGTTATTTGTTAAAGCTGTTGGTGACTCAGAGAAAAAATTGTGGCTCAATAATAATTTTGATCATTTGCCAAATAACAAAATATCAGAGTTAGAAAAGCTGGAACAGGCATATTTCTAAACCCTTACGTAAGACGAGGTAGTAAGGCAAGTTTTAAATTTAACATATAATTACGTCTTATGGACTACTCTTTCTTTTCCATAAGCGATTTTTAAATGGCAGCCTGTTGAAGGAAGTCTGCAGCTCGTGGTCTAGCGGTACGTAGCGTTCTCGCTTCCCGCGCACGGACTCCTGGGTTCGATTCCCCACGGGGTCAGGGATTTTCACCAGCCTCGAGATGACTGGGTGTTGTTTCGTCGTCTTCATCATCACCTTTCATCCCAATTACGGTCGGAGGAAGGCAATGGCAAACCATCTCCACTAGGGCCTTGGCTAGTCGGCGGTGCGGATCTCCTACGCTCTGTTACGGAGTATGGGACTTCTTCATCATCATCGTGTTGAAGGAAACTATACTGCCGGAAATAAATTAGTACACCCCTTTAAAGATTTCCAAAATCACTTAAGATTTATTGGAACAACAGTGCATGTGGAGTACGTGAAATGTTTACACTTACAGATCAACAGTATAAGCGGTTCAGAGATACCAGATATCGACCCATGCTGAATCACCCATGTTAGTACGTGGTGTAACCTCCACAGGCGTCAATGCAGATACTGACTCGGGCAGCCAGTCGATTGTACAGATGGCGAATATTATCCTGGGATACGCTGCGCCACACCTGCTCGATCTGTCCATGAAGTTCTGTAGCTGTTGTTCGTTGACGAGTCACTTTTCGTTCCGTCATATCGCACACGTACTCGATTGAATACAAGTCCGGAGATCGTGGTGGCCAGGGAAGCTGCTGCACATCTTGCAGAGCACGTTGAATTTCACGGGAAGCCTGTGGGCGAACACTACCGTGCTGCAACAACACCTCACCTTCCTCATGCAAGAAAAGCAAAAGATCGGATCTAACAACGATCTGCACGTACTGAGCGCTGGTTAGCGTTCCCTCCAGAAACACCCATGACAGTTGTAGCTCATCACACGCCACGTAAGGCCTGTTGTGGGGCAGAGCATCTTGGACAAATGCACTCTACGAGACAGGGCTCACCAGGCGTTCACCTGGTCTACGCGCAAACAACCATCTCTTGCGTGCAGACCGAATCTGCTTGCATCACTGAAGATGACGGCACGCCAGTCCATCTTCCAAGAGGGCAAAAATCTAGCCGCACACTTCGATGCAATGGTGTGAGTGGAAGGCGGCCTAGAGAAGTGTGTGCCCGTAGTACCAGTGCTAATAATTGGGTCGCAGCAGTTCGTGTTGACACGTCTGGGCTCAGAAGCACTGTTACCTGTGCTGTGGCACTGCTGTGGCCACTGCTGCCCTTGCAATATGACGATCCTGCCGGGCGTCTGTGCTGCGTGAACGTCCAGAAACTCGTTTGCAGGTTTGAGAATATTCATGTGACCTCTGATACCAGCATAGTTGCACATATGACGACCAACTTGTGTTTCAATTCCCCGTAAGGATCATCGCACCACAAGGAAGGCCACAATCTGACACCTTTCGAATTGGCTGTAGGAAGCACCACTGCATGGTTGCCTGCTTGCTTCACACGTTTGCACCAGACTGAGCCTCCTGGCTGTGAGCAGTCCCTGTTAATGGGTAGACATAGACAGCACACTGGTCGCTGTGCCACTACACTATCTATCGGCGGAAGACATTGAAACCACTATCGGTGCAGCTTCTATCTCTCAGGGATCACATGTCGTCATCGGATCAAAATCGACGTCGTCTTCCCATGTGTACTGCTTTTACCAGCAGTGTATTTATAAAGTAGTTGTATAAGTAGGACTTTAAAATAGTATCTACAAAGTGAGCCATAAATGAGGAAAAGTATGTCATGAAAATTGTCACACACTGAGTTACAAACATAAATTCGTTTTCCGCATGTTCCTATGTCGTCATCTGGAAATATGAAGTGAAATTTTGCGTCTTACTGTGCGCCGACATTGGCCAAGGGGACAGATCGGTAACACGGCACAACATGCGAGTGTTGTAGGTAGTCTAGCCGCTCACGAGAAGGCGAGGCATGCGTCATCAACAGACGGTCTGCCAAGTCATTGCGAGCAATGACAGCGCCCGCATCTATCTCGTAACGGTTACGCTGGTCAGTATTATGTATCGTGGCTAGTTGGCATAGGGGAATGAACGTGAGGAGGGGCTGCACTACTGTACATGGATGTTTTATAATTTGGTTTTTGTATCCCAGAATTCGCTTTCAGAAACGAGTACACAGATGCAGAATACAAAATACAACTAAACAGGTATGTGACAGTTAGTACAAACGAATACAATATAGCTGTACAAATTGGAACTAATATAGAAACATATGACCAAAAGCTGCAGTGGCGGTTTATAAGTACTGTTCGAAATGACGGCTACGATGTGTGTGGCAAAGTTTAACTCTTCGCAGGAAGGATTGCTGAACACGATCCAATATGTCTGTATCTCTGAGCGTAACATCACAGGCATGTTGCGTTCTGCATTGAAGGGTGTTGACATCAACAGCCTCTCCTTCATAAATCACAGTTTTCAGATGGCCCCACAAAAAGAAATCCAGTGGATTTAGGTCTGGCGATATTGCTGGCCATGCTGCAGGGCCTCCACGGCCGATCCATTTCGAAGGGAAGGCATTGTCCAGGTGGCGTCGCACTTTGGCGCTGAAGTGAGCGGGGGCACGTTCATGCATGTACCACAGGTTCATACGAGACGCCAAACTAACGTCTTCCAACAATTCCGGTAACGTAGCATCCGGGAAACGCAGATACCGCTCTCCCGTATGCCTTTGTGGTAGCACATGTGGCTCTATGAGATGGTGATCAATAATACCACGCCTGATATTGACACCGTATCGTTGCTGTGGGGGTTTTCTTCCGCCAATTCGTGCCAATTATGCGATTTCACTATACTTTCCTTCGTGAAATAGGCTTCGTCGGTGAACAGAATTGTTCGTGAAAAACGCTGGTCGTTGGTCTGACGCCGTAGGATAAAGTTGCAGAAGTCCAGCCTCCTCTGGTAGTCTTCCGGCAATAATGCCTGTACCCTCTGCATGCGAAAGGGATGGTAATGATTTCTATGGAGTACTCGCATAACAATGGATTGTGACATTCCGACCTCAGTGGCGAGAGACCTGGCCCTTATTGATCGGTCCTCCGCAACAGTTTGTAACGCTTTTTCTTCGCCATCCGCTCTGTGTGTCGACGGTCGGCCACGACCATTAAATCCTGGAGGTGCTACACATGCAACATACTCCCTCAAGCGCCTGTCCACAGAGTAAAACGTTTTTGCGGATGGAAGGCGCCGGCTAGCTCTCGTGATACAGTTGCCTTGCAACGTCAGCTCTTCCATCTGCTAGCCCGTAGGTGAGGCGGATGTCGGCGTATTCCTCGTTTGTGAAACTTGCTATGGTGCTGTAGTAACACTGCGACGCGGCCGTTAGCAGCTGTCGACACGGCGAGTATCGGGCAGAGTGAGCAGCGCAGAGGTGTTGTAAACACGTCATGCACGCCGCGGTGTTACTTCCGCCGTTGACCACTCTTTCCGCTTACAGGACACACATTGCCTAACATGGGACTGTACACTCCGTTACCGCCGGCAACGTGTGATTCACAAGCTCTGACACAATTTCACATACATTACGATGGGATTTCTTCTTTCTCGTATCTTTGAAACGCTGGCGGATACACATCAGCTCATTGGCGTGTCATGTGTTGTATCTATGGGTGAATGACATGTCGTGATCGTGAGGCTCGTCGGTATGTCGTTCAATGATTAACCTTTTTTTGTTTTGTTTTACGTGCACAGTACACCGAGCAGAACGAAATTAACAACGGTGCGTTACGTGTTACGCACAGTAGCTTGCAGTCCTCGACATATTTTTCCTTTCTCTGCCTCGTGATGACTGGGTGTTGTGTGATGTCCTTAGGTTAGTTAGGTTTAAGTAGTTCTAAGTTCTAGGGGACTGATGACCATAGCTGTTAAGTCCCATAGTGCTCAGAGCCATTTTTTGAACATATTTTTCCTCACTTATGACTCACCCTGTATATTAATGTTAAATTTAGGCCAGTGTGTTACTTAAGAAACATCCACAATAACTAATGACATATACATATCCTGAAAAGTGACTCGTTACAAATCATTTCGAAAAGAAATAGCTCAAATTAGCTATGAAACATGCAATTCCCGAACTAAGTAATTTATTGGAAGCTCGGGACTCTTGCAACAATTCACTCATACTTCGTTTCAGGACATGAAGCGCTGCTCTTTCGCCTGTATGCTGGTGTGGGCCATCGTGCTGCAGATCTGTCTGACGGAGGGAATCGGCTTCAAGAAGCTTCCTTTCAACGGTGCCATGTACGGAAAGAGGACCAGCTCCGTGGGTATGTAGTCAACTCCTGTTCGGACACTGCAGCTGCTAATGCTGAGTGCTGATCCACATTGCTTGGATATGGAACAAGAAGAGCACTTCTTCGCCACTGTCAAGTAATGTACTAGTATGATGCTACCGACGTGGGACATTAGCATGTGAGCTTTAAGGGCGGATCAGCCATCAGCAATTTGCTCCCAGGACATAGTGTGGCCTTACTCTGCGCTGATGTAACTGATGGCCCACATTGCACGAGGTACCCTGATGATGCCCTTTCTTTTTTGAGTCATCAGTCTTCTGACTGGTTTGATGCGGCCCGCCACGAATCCTCTCCCATGCCAAACTATCTCAGAGTAGTCCTCGCAACCTTCGTCCTCAATTATCTGCTGGATGTATTCCAACCTCTGTCTTCCTCTACAGTTTTTGAGCTCTATAGCTCCCTCTAGTACCACTCTATGTCTTAACAGATGTCCTATCATCCTCTCCCTTCTTCTCGTCAGCCTTCTCCACTATTCCTTTCCTCTCCGAATCTGCGCAGGACCTCCTCATTCCTTTATCAGTCCACCAAATTTTCAACATTTGTCTGTTTCACCACATTTCAAATGATTCTGTTCTCTTCTGTTCCTGTTTTCCCACAGTCCATGTTTCACTACCCTACAGTGTTGTGCTCTAAATGTGCATTCTCAGAAATTTCTTCCTCAAATTAAGGCCTATGTTAGATACTAGTAGACTTCCCTTAACTAGGGATGCCCTTTCTTCCAGTGCTTGTCTGCTTCTGACGCCCGCTTTGCTCTGTCCGTCATTGGTTATTTTGCTGCCTTGGTAGCAGAGTTCCTTAACTTTATCTACTCCGTAACCATCAATCCTGATGTTAAGTTTCTCGCTGTTCTCATTCTGCTACTTGTCATTACTTTCGTCTTTCTTCGATTTACTCTCAATCAGTATTCTGTACTCATTAGATTCTTTAGCAGATCATGTATTCTTCTTCACTTTCACTCAAGATAGCAGTGTCATCAGCGAATTGTATCATTGATGTGAGTTCTACCCGGGTAAAACGCGTCGTTTTTGAACCAATAAAGAGTTTTCTGCAACATAGGGCTGTCTTTTAATATTAATCATAATAAAAAGTTTCCGTAGCACCACACCACACCACATTAGATTGGAATAAATTTTGTAAATGTTAGTCAGCCCCTGAAAAAAACACACTGGTCGCTTTGGAGCGCTGGAGTTGATACAGTGCTGGTACCAGGTGGTCATGTGACTTTCCACCGCCGATGTAGGTCATGCTTGTGTTGCAGACGGTTATGTGGGGTCAGCACAGTAAGATGGATCGACGCTGGGATATGACAGAACGACAGAAAGTACTAGCAATTCGCGCTACAGTTTTTCATAGCCTTTCTCGCCCCATGCGATACGTCTCTCGCGACACACGCGAACAGCAAGATGGTGTAATATTCTGGATCAGAAACAAAGTGCAAAAGTTTTGTTTCTCTGTGTATAAAAGCAGCCACACACCATCCAACGAACGTGAGTACACGAATAGCTAAGCAACAGCTCAGTACACACCAAATAACTGGTTTCCACAACATTACCACAACCCCAAGTATATACTGCTGACATACGAAGTTTACCGTTTAGTATTTGTTTACTAACAGCCGCTCACATGGTTGCAGATGACATGATGTTCGCTAAGTAAAAAGACGGCAACAAAAGAAAGAGCACAGAAAATATGTCGCAAACAGCGCCAATAATTGCTTAAAACATGCTGTAACATACAATAAATAAGGTAGTATGAAAGTACCAATAGAAAACTATATTTCAAAAGACGAATTGTAAAAATATAATAATGTTTTACTGTGTGTGTTCAACCATACCATTTTCTGCATGTTTTAGATTTAAAAAAACCCTACTGATGATGGTGATGTTTTTCACCGAAACTAGTTTGGGATAATAAAGAAATAAACGAATAACAAGGTGTTTTGCAACAAGGCAGATTCAATTTGTGATATTACTGTTTTTCTTTGCAAACACAGACCAAATGGAAGTGTTCCAAGATAATATTATTGTTGACAGAAAGGAGCTATCGTGTTGAGACGTCCATGACCATTGCATGAATGAAGTTGCCTAATAGGCTGGTATGTCAACTTGGTATGTCCAACTTATATGTAAGGAATCGCGTACCTCCGGCAGACATGTAATAGGATGAACAAAAGTGGTCGTAGTAATACCTCCTCAATGGCAGTCGGTTTCAAAACAGACAGGAATCGTTGCTGTCAGTGAATGCGGGTCCTTCTTAGACAGTTTTTGAGAGAAAATTGTGAAGGGAACCGCATTCAAGGGACTCTCATAGTTGGGTATCTTGCAAAAGGCCGTTGTACACGACGGTACATCGAGCTTCACGGCTTCAGTGAGCCAAACGACAGACGTACCTACAGCAGCTCAGCGCAAGGGCCTAGTATGATCGGACGAGTCCACAATTCAATCTTTTCAAATACTAGGTCTGTTCAGAAAATTCTGGAACTTTGTCGACAAAATTTTTCTAAGCTTCGGTTTTACTTATTGTGAATGGTCTCTTTCGAAATACTCTCCTCCACAACTGATACAATGCTCCCACCACCGTTTCCAGTTCCGGAAGCGTTCTTGGTACCCAACTTGCTAGATCACGCAAAGCAGTATCTGAGAATTTTCTTTTATCTCGTAGATCTTTTCAAATCTTCGTTCTTTCGACGAGATTTTCAACTTTGGAAATAAAAAATTGGCTCCAGGGACCATTACTGAAGAGTATGGAGGGCGAGGCAGCACATTGATTTCGTTTTTTGTGCAATAGTCATGCACCAACAGATATGAATGTGCGGGTGCGTTATTGATACGAGAGCCCTGAATTATCTAGCCACATCTCACATCACAACACGTTCCGATAGTACCATTGATTAACAGTTTGTCCCTGTGGCACGAATTCATGATCCACTAATCCTTCAAAGTCAAAGGAAACTGTCAGCAGGGCTTTGACATTCGACCCGACCTGACAAGCTTTTTTAGGTCTTAGACAACCTTTCCCTACTCATTGTGAAGACTGGACCTTGGTCTCAACGTCATCAAGCGTAGATCCACGTCTCATCACCAATTATGATTGTCTTGAGCAATATGTCGCTCTCATTTGTGAGCTCCAATAGCTCTTCACATACTAATCTTGACTCACGAGCCGTGGGACGAACTTGGCGGCGGTACGATGCATTCCAAGATGCTGTTACGGGATTTCATGACATGGTCCAACTTAAATGTTATATTCTTCTGCAATCTCTCGGACAGTCAGTCTTCGATTGGCATACACAATTCAGTTGACGTTCCTGACATGAGCGTCGCCGGTACACGTCGAAGTGCGTCCTGAGCGAGGGTCATCTTTAACCTCCGTCTGACCATGTTTAAACCGTGTGAACCATTTGCAACACCCAGTACGGTTTAAGTACTCATCACCGCAGGCTTCCTGGATCGTTTGGTGTATCTGTGTAAAGGTTTTCTTGAGTTTCATTTGAAATTTAATGCAGACGCGTCGCTCCTCTAACTCTGCCACTTCGAAATTCGTAAATTGTGTGCCACAACGTTGTACTTAATACAGCACTCAACAATAACTAACATACATACAACAATGATCTTCCGGCAGTTACACATTAAACACATTATGTGCAAGGACGCCAACCGCATTTAGCTCCCACACACCACTGTCGCGAAATTACGAATGTTCCGGAACTTTTGAACAGACCTCGTAGTTAACTGCTGCGAGTGCACCGACTGTTCAAGAAGTTATGTAAGGTGTAGTGTGTATAGGTTATATGTCATGCCGACGGTCGTTCAGAAATTTTTTGGAGTATTTATCGTACCATAGCTTGGCCCAGTCATTCAGGTTACCATGAACGTGAACTGTGTTGCTTACTTCAACATTCTCGGTAGCCAAGTGTTACCTCTTTCTGTACATCTTTACATCTTCATGCTGAGTATGCTGTGGACACTTTTATCTTGCAATGTGGCAAGGGCCGTGCCCTTAGACTCGCACAAATGCATCCTTGGTTGGATCGTCACTCGGGCATCATACTGCACCTCGAGTGGACCATTAAACCACCCAGTTTGCAATAGTAGATGAAACGTAGCAACCAACATCCCCCAGTTTGGTAGATCGTTGGTAGAGTACCTTGATATGACGTAACTGAGGACTCGCTTCCTCGTCACCAACGCAACTGAAACTGCTTAATTTCTCCCTGGGATAATATCTTTGTCCGGTGTGTTTATCTAGGATGCAGTGTCCCATTTCTCACCACCAACGTCTCTCCAGACCAGTGACGAGCTGTTCAGTAGAAACGTGATCTGTTTGCTGTCTATAAGGCTCCTGAAGTTTCACACTAATTGTTCATCTCGTCACTATCAAGCACATGTGGGCTATCATATTCCATGCAGACTGCTTTGATAGTCTGGAGATGATCTTCGCATTTTATTACTGTTTTGCGTGTAATTTCGGACTCCGATGTCAGTGACTATGTTTACGACACAGTCCTAAAATATTTTGTTCTGCAATCCTTTCTTTAGGGAAAAGTACTGTCGTTTCTAAATTTCGACTAACTTTTGAATACTGGTGTGGGGTGTCGTGTGAGCTATTGATACTAAACTACCTACCTCTTGGTAAAAGCTTAATCAACAAGTGTTTAATCAATAAGTGTTCAATTTTGAGAAACTGAAAGCAGTGTTCTGCGTGTTCATGTAGCTTATCATTATGTTATTTCACATCTGCATTGCGTAAATGAAAAGGTTCTTCCCTGATATTTGAGGTATGCACTGAAACTGATGGCTTTTCTTCTGTTCCCAGATTACGACTCGTCGAATCGTGCAATATCGTCCCTGTGTGAGACGGCATCCGAAGTGTGCTCCTCTTGGTACAGCCAACCGGACAGCAATTGACATCGTATTAGCTCTCTTTCTGTTATTTATCTGATGTGAAACACACACTGAATTTCAATAAATATCAGTTATGTAATTTCTGGACGATTTTATATCCTGTCTCCTCCGCAACTTTTTCCTATCCTACGTTCCGGCAAAAGTTATATCGTTCGATGCTGCGTGAAGTATTCTTATGGTTGGTTGGTTGATTTGCGGGAAGGCACCAAACAGCGATGTCATCGGTCTCATCTGATTAAGGAAAGGTGGGGAACGAAGCCGGCTGTGCCCTGTCAAAGGAACCATACGCGCATTTGCCTGAAGCGATTGAGGAAAATCACGGCAAACCTAAATCAGGATGGTCGGTTCGGATTTGAACTGTCGTCCTCCCGAATGCGAGTTCAGTGTGATAACCACTGCTCCACCTCGCTCGGCAACTATTCTTATGCTCCAGTAAATTATTGACTGGTAGATGAGAATACATGCTGTTATATGACTGGGTTCGATAATAACGCAGTGTAAAGGATCTCTCCGATGCGCACTTGATTGAAGATTGATAACATGGCATGCTGTTTGGAGTTTGTGTCTTGGGGCAGTGTTTGAGCCCAAACAGCAGAGTTTTGCATAGATTCCCACCACCAGCTTCAAATAATAGTGTATAGGATGTGAAAACAAACACATATTCTAAGACAATAACTGCTCATGATCTACTGTTACCATTAAAGCTGATTTTTATTGATGAGCTAATTATTAGGTTGGTGCACAAGTTCGTACCGTTTGTGTGTTGGATGTAGATGTTTCAATATTGCTATTTGAATTTACATATTGTCATTTTGTCATTTGGTGATAGTGGGGCTGTGGACGGTAGAAAATGGAGTTCCAAGTAGAGAAATCTGAACATTTCCAACATATTCTTCTGTCTGAGTTTAGTAGAGGGGTGACAGCAGCGAAGCGAGCCGGAAACATTTGCGCCGCGTATAGGGATAATGTCACTGGACAGAACACAGCAAGAAAATGGTTTGCTCTCTCTAAGGAAAATGATTGGACATTACTGACTCTCCACGTTCAGGAAGACCTTCGGTGTTTGATGAAGATCGTTTAAAAAAAATTAATCCACAATGATCCACGTCAATGTACGCGAAAACAGGAAAATGTGATGAACTGTGACCATTTCACCACTGGGCGATAGTTCCACGCATTGGGCAATGTTCAAAAATCTGGTGTATGAGTACCGGATTCTCCAAGCCAAAATCAGAAAAATTTGCGCTAGACCATGTGCGAGGTGCTGTCCAAAATTTTCGAGACTGGTGCTCCTTCTGTTGAAAACCTTACCTTTGGACTAATGGTCACCATCACCTTCAAAGGAGTTCTCATCCGCATGTACACACTGGTACCAGCACTTTTGCTACTGGTCAAACGTTTTATGAAAGTCCTGTTCTTTGAGGATGTTTATCACCGCTAGCGATGCTTCTTGAATCCTCTCTAGAGTGTCGAGCCGACGGACTTTCAACCTGAGTTTCAGTTTTGTGAATAGCGGGAAGTCACAAGGTGCCAAATCTGGCGAGTACGGTGGGTGGGGTACAACCGCCATGTTGTTCTTTGCCAAAAAAGGTCCTGGTGAGCAAGGACGTGTTACAGGGCGCGTTGTCGTGATGCAGCAGCTAGTTCCCTTGGCGCCAAAGTTCGGGCCGTCGTCGCCACACGTTTTCACGGAGCCGTTGCAAAACGTCGCAGAAGTACGCGGAATTCACTGTTTTTTGGACGAATTCTTTGTGCACAATTCCCTTTGTATCAAAGAAAACGATAATCATGCTCTTCACTTTGCTCTTCTCCTGTCTCGCTTTTTTGGGTCTCGGAGATCCTGGGCTCTTCCACTGGGACGATTGTTGCTTTGTCTCTGGGTCATAATCGTAAATCCAGCTCTTGTCGCCGGTGATAACTCGTGACAAACAGGTTGGATCATCAGATGCTGTCTGATGAATGTCTGTACTCCCTTCAACACGCTGTGCCTTCTGATTGGCAGTCAAGATCCTTGGCACAAATTTTGCGGCGACACGATGCATGCCCAATTCATCAGTCAACATTCGTTAATATGTCCCGTAATCAATACCCACTTCATCCGCAAGGTCTTGAATGGTTCGACGTCTATCCGCACGAACCAATTATTGAAGTTCGGCAACAATGCTTGGCGTTGTGCGGTTAACGGGCCTTCTAGTGTGAGCATCGATGTCTGTATGGCCAGCCCTGAACCGAGCATGCCACTCAAACACAAAGCGTAAGCTCATGCTCTGTCCCCCAAACACTTGTTGAAACATTGCAAGGGTCTCCCTAGCACTTTTCCCGATATTCACATAGAATTTGATACACACGTGCTGTTCTGTTCGCGGATCCATCATAAAATCGCCACACACAAAACACAGAGTATTACGGAAATCACTGTGGACAAGCAACACGTCCTTCCAGCTGAATGGCACTCCGCACACCGACTCATCAGATATGCAAAGACCTACTACTCCTACTTTACAGATGGCAGCACCAGTTCCGAAAATTTTGGATTCCACCTAGTATACATCTCTGTTTGCTCGTCATCAGTTGGGTTGGCTCGCGAAGAATATTTGCTGTTCCTTCCCGGTATCGTTACGGTGACGAGAAATGGTGTCTTTATGCTAGCATGAGGGAATGAGTGGAATTGTTGAGCCCAAACAAAGCAGCAACTCCCTGTACAAGTACCTACGCGCAACCACAAAAAAGATGTATACGTCTGGTGGAAGAGCGACGGCGTGGTGTACTATGAATTGCTTCCTCGATGTGTAACCATCATTGCTGACATTTATTGTCAACAACTGAGACGTCTTGCAGATGTAATCCAAGAACAACGACCAGGAAGACCGCGTGAATTAATGCTGCCCTACGATAACCCCATCCGCATTCAGCTAAACTGACGAAAAACAGTATATAGGAGTGAGGGTGGGAAGTCATTCTGCACCTACCTAATTCAAATGGTTCAAATGGCTCTGAGTACTATGGGACTTAACATCTTAGGTCATCAGTCCCCTAGAACTTAGAACTACTTAAACCTAACTAACCTAAGGACATTACACACATCCATGCCCGAGGCAGGATTCGAACCTGCGACCGTAGCGGTAACGCGGTTCCAGTCTGAAGCGCCTAGAACCGCACGGCCACACCGGCCGGCCCTACCTAATTCATCTGATCTTGTGCCCTTAGATTTTTCACCTTTTCCCCTCTGTCGAACGACCATCAGGACTCTTACTTTCCGGATAAAAATGCGCTCCGAACATGGCTCAACGAGTTCTTCATCTCAGAACCATATGATTTTTACAGTCGTGGAATCGAGAAGTTACGTCAGCGTTGACAGACTGTCGTAAAAACTCAAGGAGAACATCTTGATGACTAAAATCTCTGTTATGCGTAACTGTTGTGTTTACTAAACTCGTGGAACAACGTTACGAACTTTTGCACCAACCTAATAATTTCATTTGGCATCTTCGACTTGATGAATGATTTCATTGGTTCTCAAGCTGTTGCAACACGGAAAATTTATTGCACGTCAAGCTTTCCTGTTTCAGCTCTTTCCGAGGTACTGCCTATAACTGAGTGGTTGTTAGTACTGGACATTATGGGAGTTACGTTAACGTATTTTATTTTAAACGAAATGTGCTGATGTTGCTTTTAGATATGGATGCTATAACGATTTTATTTCTCTCTCTAAGCACTGGATGAAATTGCATTTCTCAAGCAGGATACGGTTGAGTAAAGCGCGTGCAAATAAAGCGATGTAGTGCATATTGCTTTTACAAAGTAAATGGACAATGAAAGCACACCCGAGACATAATCAACTTCATGGTGAAAATAAAAAGAATCGGATAAGATTGTAACAAGTGTAGCCCCGGGATGATTCTGGAAATAGTTGATCGTAATGTACGATGTTTATGTGGAGAAATGGCTTCATGAAGTGCGAGGAACATCTGATTACTGTTACGTTCAGATGTACGTACAGTATCAGGATACCCGGGACCACCGATGTTTCTGAAAGCTGGGGTTATGGTTCGCTGGCCATATACCTTTTCTCACTGATCGAAGCCTACGCAACTGTCTTGTTAACAGGCACAGTTTCTTCACCTGTCCGTCGCTAGACAATGGAAACGATTTTGTAGCTGACATCAGTTTGCAGAACGAGGAGAAGCAGCACAGTAGACGAGAATGAGCGATTGTGTACTACTTTTCATCTAACTAGGGAATTTCCCACAGATTTAGTGGTAAAATGGTGCGTGGATAGCCCGTCTAAAACTGAACACGGATTAAGCATGAACACAAGAAGGTGTACCGAACTGTGAAAAAAGAAGCAAAATAGAAACAGTGAAGGATCCAAGCTTAACATGTGCAACATCCAGAAAGCGCTACTAACGACGGAATCCTGCTTGTGTGGTTGTGGTGTTGGAACTACAAAGCAGGAGATATGTGCTGAAATCTCCCACATGCCCATTTTTTTTTGTTTTTTGTTTTCACAAATTTATGAACCGTCCTTCACTGACGTGTCTGTTCTTCTTCTGTAGTCCTGGCAACTGTCATACTTTACATCTGTTGTAGAATATGAGTCGTGTGGTAAGACTATATTACCATCGCAAGTAAATGTGATGAATAATGAGAGCAGGTGAGCTGCCTCATGGCCCTCTCACAGAAATGTAAATAACAAATAAACGGCTATGAACAGTGGCACAATGAAGGAATTCAAGAGTGAAAACTTCCAAAATGGAACGCAAGAGGCATAACATGTGGTACTTGGGTAGAACGAATTGTAGTAACGTATTTCTGGAGGTCCCTTCGTTACACGTCGTTGTTGCCAACGGACGTTACACCATAATAAAGACACAATTTGAATACAGCCAACAGACACGTCAATGACCGGATAGACAGTTCATAATTCTGTGAAAGAAAAGTAGGTACAAGTGGGATTTGAATCTGGATCTCTTCCGTCGCAATCCGCACCATGACCACAGAACCACGACGCCACAGTTCTACAACCTACTATTCAATGTTGCACATTCGGATCTCGGATCTTAAACTGTTTCAGTGTCGCTTCTTTTTTTTCCAGTAACTTCTACAGTGATACCATTAAAACATTCGCTGAGCATGATAGTGGAAGCTTCTACAAAGCATTTGTTATAGAATAACAAACAGTGATTTAGCCTTTGCAGCAGTTCAATCTTTTAGAAGGGAGTGGGTAGGAGACCAAACTTGAAGAGATATTCAATGACCTCCCACATCGGAGGCTTGTTTGAAACGTAGAAGGATCAAATAATTACAAATGTTAAAGTATCCAAAGGGATTCTTGTGCTCCTTGAAATGATTTGTCTGGATCTGTTATACATTTTGTTGAACGATAGTGGTTTTTATTGAGTCAATATCTCACTGCCTTTGTGGAAACTGTTGGCTTCTACCTAATGGCAGTGAATAGCAAT
Source organism: Schistocerca americana (assembly GCF_021461395.2). Lineage (NCBI taxonomy): Eukaryota > Metazoa > Arthropoda > Insecta > Orthoptera > Acrididae > Schistocerca > Schistocerca americana. The sequence goes on along the minus strand of NC_060121.1, from coordinate 205,411,541 downwards.
GAAGCATTTCAGAACGAAAATAGGTGAAAGACATGAGCGTTACTGAATTTCTGTTAGTAGGTAGTTCTTCTATTCAAACATCTCTCACTCCATATGTCTAATCGGTGCAGCAACCGTGTAAAGATTAATTTTGAATAAAACTGTCTTGGTTGCATAAGTGTTGTTTAATGACACGTTTCGCCTTTGAAGGTCATCATCAGATTATCTACACAATGAATAAAGGGCAAATAATGGTTGAGATATGTTCCTATTATACATGACTGTAATAAAATGTGTAAGAAAATTTTAAGAACCATGGCTTGACAGACATGCATTGAACTATTATGCTGTGGTATAAGTATACATCTAAATCGAACTAACTGATGCATGTGCATAGACGGTAAACACGAGCTGAGAAGCAGGCATTAAAAAAATGACATAGTGGTAAGTCATATGAAGTGTCAAAATACTAAACGTTACTTCCAATACTGACGGCAGGTGTAGTGGTGCGGCGATAGGACCACACTTACAGAATTGCACACATCTTGCTTCACTAAGCACAGCTCCATGAAAACCAACTATCACAGTACAAGACTCATTTAGGTATACAGCTGAGCATTAGACTAAAGTGACGCGTACAGTTAAGTAGCGGAAACACATGGAGATGGCGCTCATAAAAGATAAAACTTTGCCACCCGATTGTTGTCTATTGCTATTCCACATTAAAAATCTGCATGCTAATGTTCTGTTAGAGAAAACTATTGTCATCAATGAAAAGATGATCATAGAATGACAGACGAAATTGTGGAACATTTCATCTTACTATGCGAAAAAATACTTTTTTTTGGGTGGTATGTCAATTATATCTTTACAGTTTTCAATGGATCCACTACAGACATTCCAAAGTTGACCGCTGAATTTAACAATTTGCATCCAAAAATACCTTTCAAGCAAGACATCATGAGTCACAAAGGACTTCTTAGTTACCTCGATTTGCAGTTACAGCTCGAGAGCAACATTATACTGTTCGACATTTTGCGATATCCCACAACTAGTGTAGCATTCATTGACACATCGTCGTGTCTCCTGTATCAACAAAAGATAAGCATATTTATATCTTTGTGATATTTGGCTCGGAACACTATCTGTTAACAGGGCAATGGAAAACTTATCGCAACCACTGATGGACATAGTTCACAGACTGTGTATTAACTGTATAAAAAGAAAATGTTAGGAGCCAACAGCAATCTATGAACAATGGTCATTTCTCTAAATAAGAAATAATCTTAAAATTCTGTTCTTGGTAGAATTATCATAAGAGTTGGTTAAAAATTTTGATGTCCAAATAGCTCTCTCAATCCAGAACAGTACTCAGCATAGTTACATTCATCACCAAAATAGATTTGCTACCTCTGATGTCTATACATAGAATGTGACGTGTGTGACAAATTTTACATACACCAACCACCCACGCTGGACGGTCTCTAGCGCTCAGAAAGGTAGGAAACTTGACCTTCTCAAAGAATTGGAAAATCTGAAGCATGTGTGTGCGGTTAGTGATCAACTGCTTCACAATTACCTGATAGGTAAAAAGCAGAAGTGCTTGGACTCAATGATGTAAATTTTTAAAATATTTACTTAGCAAATTTTTTTACTTTCGGTATTCTGCATTTTAATCGTTTTTTTTCTGTGCATCATTCTGTGTATTTTTAGATGATGCATTTTTCTTCCATGTTTTATACTGAAGCTCCCCAGGCTTATGTTAACCATTTTAATCTTGAGCACTTGTTTGTGAGTTAATCTGGTACTCCGCTTGGGTACCCTTTTCTTCTAATTGACGTCAATCCTTCCATGGTCGCTTTCCATTCTATACATATATGTATAACACATCTATAATTTTCTAAAAATGTTTAGGCTTTTACTTTTACTGAGTGCCACAGTGTTTCACTGGTCTAATTAAAGTTTATTGGCAGCACTCTCACATTTTACTCCGTATTCTGCTTCTTGTGGCCCGCATCGCTTCCTATTGTGTGCTGCTATACTGTTGTGTTGTATAAATTTGCTTGTTTTCAATATTTTTAAATTTTAAAGTGTATCACGTCACACTAATTATTCTGTTATTGTTCTTTACTTATTCTGCTTCTGCAAATGAATTTTGAAATTTTTATTGTTAAAGGTAGTTATGATGTGAAAACTGTTTTGTGAGTGCCATCTGCATGTGTTCCCGTTACTTAATTTTAGGCGGCACTCAGTCTAATGCTCAACTATATACATGCTCGCTGTGCTCTGTGGTGATAGGTGGTTTTCATTGCACTTTGTTTAGTGAAGCAATATGTGTGCAATTCCATAGGTAAGGACCTTTCTCTGAACCACTGTACCTGTCGTCTTAACCATATTGAAGGTACTGTTTTGCTTTATTTGACTAAAATTACATCATTTATTGTTTCTTTTAAAGGTTGACTTATTAATTAGTGTTTATTAGTAGATATAGCTATATATATATATATATATATATATATATATATATATATATATATATATATATATACAGCTAACACTTGGTTCAGGAATCATAAAAGAAGGTTGTATACATGGAAGAATCCTGGAGGAGATACTAAAAGGTATCAGATAGATTATATAATGGTAAGACAGGGATTTAGGAACCAGGTTTTAAATTGTAAGACATTTCCAGGGGCGGATGTGGACTCTGACCACAATCTATTGGTTATGAACTGCAGATTAAAATTGAAGAAACTGCGGAAAGGTGGGAATTTAAGGAGATGGGACCTGGATAAACTGACTAAACCAGAGGTTGTACAGAGTTTCAGGGAGAGCATAAGGCAACAATTGACAGCAGTGGGGGAGAGAAGTACAGTAGAAGAAGAATGGGTAGCTCTGAGGATGAAGTAGTGAAGGCAGCAGAGGATCAAGAAGGTAAAAAGGCGAGGATTAGTAGAAATACTTGGGTAACAGAAGAAATTTTGAATTTAATTGATGAAAGGAGAAAATATAAAAATGCAGAAAATGAAGCAGGCAAAAAGGAATACAAACGTCTCAAAAATGATATCGACAGGAAGTGCTAAATGGCTAAGCAGGCGTGGCTACAGGACAAATGTAAGGATGTAGAGGCTTATCTCACTAGGGGTGAGATAGATTCTGCCTACAGGAAAATTAAAGAGACCTTTGGAGAAAAGAGAACCATTTGTATTAGCATCAAGAGCTCAGATGGAAACCCATTTCTAAGCAAAGAAGGGAAAGCAGAAAGGTGGAAGGAGTATATAGAGGGCCTATACAAGGGCGATGTACTTGAGGACAATATTATGGAAATGGAAGAGGATATAGATGAAGATGAAATGGGAGATACGATACTGCGTGAAGAGTTTGACAGAGCACTGAAAGACCTGAGTCAAAACAAGGCCCCAGGGGTAGACAACATTCCATTGGAACTACTGACGGCCTTGAGAGAGCCAGTCCTGACAAAACTCTACCATCAGGTGAGCAAGATATATGAGACAGGAGAAATACCCACAGACATCAAGAAGAATATAATAATTCCAATCCCAAAGAAAGCAGGTGTTGACAGATGTGAAAATTACCGAACTATCAGTTTAATAAGTCACGGCTGCAAAATACTAACGAGAATTCTTTACAGATGAATGGAAAAACTGGTAGAAGCCGACCTCGGGGAAGATCAGTTTGGATTCCATAGAAATGTTGGAACACATGAGGCAATACTGACCCTACAAGTTATCTTAGAAAATAGATTAAGGAAAGTCAAACTTACATTTCTAGCATTTGTAGACTTAGAGAAAGCTTTTGACAATGTTGACTGGTATACTCTCTTTCAAATTCTAAAGGTGGCAGGGGTAAAATACAGGGAGCAAAAGGGTATTTACAATTTGTACAGAAACCAGATGGCAGTTATAAGGGTCGAGGGGCATGAAAGGGAAGCAGTGGTTGGGAAAGGAGTGATACAGGGTTGTAGCCTCTCCCCAATGTTATTCAATCTGTATATTGAGCAAGCAGTAAAGAAAAAAAAGAAAAATTCGGAGTAGGTATTAAAATCCATGTAGAAGAAATAAAAACATTGAGGTTCGCCGATGACATTGTAATTCTGTCAGAGACAACAAAGGACTTGGAAGAGCAGTTGAATGGAATGGACAGTGTCTTCAAAGGAGGATATAAGATGAACATCAACAAAAGCAAAACGAGGATAATGGACTGTAGTCGAATTAAGTCGGGTGATGCTGAGGGAATTAGACTAGGAAATGAAACACTTAAAGTAGTAAAGGAGTTTTGCTATTTGGGGAGTAAAATAACTGATGATGGCCGAAGTAGAGAGGATATAAAATGTAGACTGGCAATGGCATGGAACGCATTTCTGAAGAAGAGAAATTTGTTAACATCAAGTAGAGATTTAAGTGTCAGGAAGCCATTTCTGAAAGTATTTGTATGGAGTGTAGCCATGTATGGAAGTGAAACATGGACGATAAATAGTTGGACAGGAAGAGAATAGAAGCTTTCGAAATGTGGTGCTACAAAAGAATGCTGAAGATTAGACGGGTAGATCACATAACTAATGAGGAGGTATTGAATAGAATTGGGGAGAAGAGGAGTTTGAGGCACAACTTGACGAGAAGAAGGGACCGGTTGGTGCGACATGTTCTGAGGCATCAAGGGATCACAAATTTAGCATTGGAGGGCAGCGTGGAGGGTAAAAATCGTAGAGGGAGACCAAGAGATGAATACACTAAGCAGATTTAGAAGGATGTAGGTTGTAGTAGGTATTGGGATATGAAGAAACTTGCACAGGATAGGTAAATTTGGAGAGCTGCATCAAACCAGTCTCAGGACTGAGGACAACAACAACAACAACAACAACAGTAGATATATTTTTTATGTTCTGGTGTACTACTACAATTTTAAACTAAATACAGAATTATATAAGTAAAAAAACTGCTGTTTTAAAAATTCAGTATATTTAGTTAATTAAACAGATTTCATAATGTTAACTAAATACCTAACATTTACAATAATACAACTAATTACATTAACAAACTGATTTCTAACGTCATTATTTCATTTATAACATGTTTTTAACAAAATAACATGTATTAGTTTTCCCGGGTTTGATTCCCGGCGGGTTCAGGGATTTTCTCTGCCTCGTGATGGCTGGGTGTTGTGTGCTGTCCTTAGGTTAGTTAGGTTTAAGTAGTTCTAAGTTCTAGGGGAGTGATGACCATAGATGTTAAGACCCATAGTGCTCAGAGCCATTTTGAGCCATGTATTAGTTAACAAAAGTAAATTATTTTAAAAAATTTTAAACTGTGAATGTAACTAAATTAATTAAAACGAGTTAGTTAACAAAGTACATTATTTTAAAAAATCATATTGTGAATGTAAGTAAGTTAATCAAAATGTATTAGTTAAGAAAGTACAATATTTAAAAAATCACATTGTGAACATAAGTAAATAATTAAAACATTATAGTTAACGAAAGTTAATTATTTTAAAAAAAATTACACGGTGAACATAAGTAAATTAATTAAAATTGATTAGTTAACAAAGAACATTATAATAAACGTTTTATATTGTAAACTCTATATCATGAAATTCATTAATTCTGTTTTTAAGTTTCTTTATACCTTTATATTTAAAATTCACTTGCCCTTTTTTAATTATTTCAAAATCAAAATCATCAATTAATTTAGAAAATCTATTTGGTAAAGTAACTTTAAATTAATTATTGGGTTCTAGACAGAGTTGTTCTCTATATCTAGTATTTCCACACTCACAGTTCATAATATTATATAAAACATTTTCCTCCAGCTCATTTACTATTTTAATTTCTTTAGAAGTACTTATATTGTTGAGCTTCTTGATTTAAGTAGTTTCTTGTTATATCGAAAAGTTTTACATAATTAAAGTTGCTGTTTGTATTCAACGTTTTTTAAAAGTTTGTAATCTTGAATTTATAGCTAAATGATACATTGAAAATTGTTCTTTTTATTTTTTATAAATGTAATAAATATTATTTCTTATCAATAGCAAACCTATACAAAGTGCATGCTAAAGCTAAAGATACTTATGTACTAATTGAGCATTCTGAAGAAGGCATTGTCGTATTTGTTTAAGTAATAAAAATAACAATCAATTTATTAAAACAAGCTGCAATCATGTTTTTCGTAAAATGTATTGATCAATGGTTAAAGGAAAAAGAAAATTGTCCACTTTGTATCTCTATCATACAAACTACATACCAAAAACAGTTAAAATAATTTATATTTTTCATTTGTTTGATGCTCAAGTTAAAGCAGTAATTGAATGTGATTATGATGATTATGATTATTATTATTAATTTAAAATTATTATTTAAAAAATTTTACAAATTTACTTTTTGACAAATCTAATAAATAATTTATATAAGTTGAGCAAGTTCATCAAAAGTCTTTTGCAAAATCAAATTTTGTAAATATTTTAATATAGAGGAATCAATTGAAAATATTGCAATACAGAAATACACAAAAGATGGTTATAGAACTATACCATGTATAAATAAGAACTAATTAAAAATCACAATAAAAATCAAATCGCTTCTGTATAAGGAAATAGTGTTGCCAAGTATTATTTTAAGGAACATTTACGATAATATCAACATCCAAAAAATTATTAGCAGTGAATAATGAAAAAGTCTACATTTGCAATGAATAACGAAAAATTTGTAACTGAAGAAACATCTACATATACAGAGAAATGTAAAAGTTGTCAAGAGATTAAGGATTTAAATTGTTTTCATATAAATCCTTCATGTAAAAATAAACATAATAATAAAAGTAAGAAGTGTACTTTAGATTATATTAAGAATAAGAAAGCTTTAAATTTATGACTTATTATTTATTACTTAATAATCCTTTTTGATTAAATATATAAATCCTTAAAACCAATTGATTATCAAACAAAATAGTTTTTGATTATTTATCTATTAAATAATAATGCTTATCCATCTATTAAATAATTATCATTTGAATGGTTTTTTTGGGCATAAATAAAAAAGCAAAATGGAAACATTCATTGCTACTGAACTACAACTACAACAATTTACTGTTGCCACTCTTCATGAATATTAGAGAATCAAAAATTGAAGAGGATATTCAAATTTATATAAAGCTGAATTAATTAGTATTATTATTAGAAATCGTTCAATTATTGTTAGAAATAATACACGTGAAGTAAGTGAAAATTATACAAATATTGTTAGAATTTATACACCTGAAGTAACTGAACATCATACAAATGTTGTTTAAAATTGTACACCTTCAGTAAGTGATAATTTTTGGAATTAGTTACATCTGTATACATTCTACAGAAAGTCGACACTTGAAGTAAGTGAAGATCTTTGGAAAAAGTTACCATATTATAACATTCATGATGTTTTCCTAACTAAAGAAGATAAACCAAAAAATAATTCCATTTTCTACAAATAAATTTGTATACCACAAACCAAGAGATAGAAATGCAATTAAAGATTACTTAGTTGGAAAAGCATTCCAAAACAGATTACAAACTATAAATTATGAAAATAGTGTATGTATACTTGATTTTAATCATTTCTTAAGAGCAGTAAAAACAAAAATTATTAAATTGTTAAAGATTATTTGAAAGTATATCATGGTTTAAATTTAATTTATATTCTAAATATAAACTAGAAACAAATGAAATAAATGAGAAATTTCAAGAATTTGGACAAGAAACATGAAACTATGACAGAAAAAGCCTTTAGTAAAAATTGAAACAAGGTACAAGAGATATTTTAGAATTAAAATATCAAACTTTCAAACACAAGGATCAGGATGAGCATTAAATAGAATTCTTGGTTTGCAACTAGCAAATAGTAGATATATCCCACAAAACGATCATCTTATATTGATTTACCTAAAAAAAAAAGTTTGTATTGATGTAAAAAATAATGATGATAATTTGTTTGTTTCGTGAACATAAAGATGCTGAAAGAATAGCAAAATATAAAAATGAATCTCCTGTATTACTTGAGCACATTCTAAAAATAGAAAGTATAATTAATGTATCTATTAATGTTTATTCTTCTAAAATGTAAATATACTTTTTTGCAAGAAACATAATAATTTACACTATTGTTACATAAAAAATTTATCTAGACTTGTATGAAAACAAATCACCAAACATACAGAAGTAAAATTTATTTGTTACTTCTGTTTACCACATTTCAATTGTAAAGAAAAATTAGATAAGCATACACCATATTGTTTAACGAAAACACCATTAAAACATGAAATGCCAAATAAAGGAAATGTGTATATTTTATAAATGATCAATATACACGAGAATTTTCATTTGTTATTTATGGTGATTTCGAAAATTTACTTTTAAATATGGACACTTGTGAATCAAATCCAGAAAATCATATCAATGAAATATAAAAATCATGAATCAAGTGGATTTTGTTAAAACATGAAATATTTATATGTAAAGTATAAAGATCCCTTTGTTTATAGAGGACCAAATTGTAATAAAATGTTTATTGAATGTATGAAATATGAAGTTGAAGAAACTGGAAAAAATTATTCTGAAATTGAAGAAATGAAACCAATTACATTTGAAGAAAACAAAATTTATAGTAATTCTTAATTTTGTACATTGTGTAAATATCATTATACAAAAAGTAATAAAAAAGTTCGTCATACTGATCATTTATCTGGAAGATATATTGCTCCTTTGTGCAATAATGTAATTTAAAACTACAACAGCCTGATTTTGTACCTATTTACTTATATAATTTATCTGGTTATGATTCTCATCTTATTGTAAGATAACCTTGTTTTGATAATAAAGAAATAGAACTAATACCAAACAATGAAAATATATACAACAGTTTTGGTCAACATACAAAATATTTAAAAATGAGATTTGTTGATACATTCAGATTGATGGCATCTTCACTTAGTAAACTTTCAACAAATTTAAAGAAGAATCATTTAAAAATCATTGAAAAGTATTTTCCTCCAGAGTTATTTAATTTAGTTATTAGAAAAGGTGTTAATCCGTGTGATTATATGGATTCTTGGAAAACATTTGAAATAACAAAAATACCAACAAAAGATGAATTTTACAGTAAATTTTATGATTGTAAAATAACTGATGAAGATTATGAACATTCAAAATACGTTTGAGAAAAAATCAATATAAAAAGTGTAGACGAATAACATGATTTGTATCTTGAAATTGAGGCACTATTGTTAAGTGATGTTTTTGAAAATTTTATAAGACAATGTATACAAATATATAATCTAGATCATCGGTATTTTATGGCACCAGGTTTGTCTTGGGATGCAATGTTACAACTTACTTAATAAAAACTTCGTTTATATTATTTTTATGATATGCTTGTAATGGTTGAATAAAGGAATAAGAGGGGGTGTTTCACAATGTTGTAAAAGATATGTAAAACAAATAATAAATATTTACGAGACTTTATAATAAAGAAATATCAAATTATATAACATACATAGATGCAAAAAAATTACAGGTTTATGCAATGATCAAATATTTACCATTTGGTAGATTGCAATAGGATGAACCAAATAGTTTTAATGGAACAAAATTCAATGAAATTTCAAACTACTGTGAAAATGTTATATATCTGAAGTAGATTTAGAATATTCAAAAGAATTACATGATTTACATAAAGATTTACCATTAGCTCCTGAAACAAAACTTGTTCCAGGTACAAATGTAAGTAAAATAATATCTAATTTAGATAAAAAGCATTATTAAGTAGTACATTATAGAAATCTTAAACAATATTTATCTCTAGGAATACAACTTAAACAAAGTAATTGGTTAAAGAAGTATATAGATTTGGAGCTAATTCTACAGATCATTCTGAAAAAAATTTCTATAAATTAATGAATAATTCTGTATTTGGAGAATCAATGGAGAGTATAAGAAAAAGGCAAGAATAAAAGTAGTTTCAAATAATAATGCATGTGTTAAAATTCTAGCTAAACCGAACTATAAGTGTAAAACTATATTTAATGAAAATCTTGCTGATATTCATATGTATAAAAATAAAATCACATTTGATACATTTATTTATGTTGGATTAAATGTACTTGATTTATCTAAAGAGTTAATTTATGTTTTTCACTATAGAGTTATGAAACCTATATATGGAGAGAATATGGAATTATGTTTACAAGATACAGATTGTTATATTTACAATAACAAAACCGTAGATTTCTGTGAAGTTCTAAAATCAGTGATTGATTATTTTGATTCAAGTGATTACCAACTGATTATATGCATATATATATATATATATATATATATATATATATATATATATATCATTAGTATCAAAACAAAGTTTTTCTTACAACGATATATATATATATATATATATATATATATATATATATATATATTCATATATATATTTATATGTATATACCATTCCAGAATTAGACAAAAAATTTGTTGGTAAAATAACGAATGAATGTAGTTGAAAAGTAATTGAAAAATTTGTGGTTTAAGAGCAAAAATATAGTCTTATAAATTTGGTGACAATAATGAAGACAACCTAAAGGAATTGAGAACTGAGTTGTTAGAAACCAAATATGTTAGGCATATTACAAAGTTGTTTGTTTAACTATGTAGAACAATACAGAAAAATTAATATAATGAAAAGTGAAAAACATGAAATATATTCAATTAAAGCACAAAGTACTCATGAAAATGACAGATGTGTATTGGAAAATTAAATTAATATATTACCATATTGTCGTTATTAGTTAATAAATACGTAATGAAATTTATTATATATAAAATTAAAAAATTATTTACTTTATAAAATTTATAACATCGTTTTATGTATAAAATTTTTCTATGTAAATGGAATCTTTTAATGAAGATACAGAAAAACCAAATTTTTTGAATATAAAACTACAAACATTGAATAAAGTAAAAAGTCGAATAATTCAAGCAAGAGATGAAAGAATTAGTATAATAGATGAAAGAATTAAAGTAAAAGATGAAATAATTAAATCCAATTTATTTTAAATTCAAAATATGATGGAAATCGTTCATACTTATTCAAAAACTAATTCCTTGTAAACCTAAATAGTACATTCAGTTCTAAATTAATGCACTTAAATCCTAATAGTTTAAAACCTAATTGGTTGTTAAACGAAATAGAAAACTATTTCTTTATATAATTACTTGATCTTTATTTATGCTACTGGGGCTTGAATAACCAAAACCTAACCATATAACGTAAACTTATTACCATTCTTTCTTAAAACTTTTTCAACTAACTATACATCTGTTGTTCCTGATCATAAGAAATTTCGTTTTATGTATTTTAATTTCTATGTAATTGGATAAGAATAAATATCATCTTCAATTTCAAATAATTCTGTTGACCAATTAGCAGTATATCCTTTATCAAGAAGATTTTTTAAGATCACTAATTCTAACTTCATCACCTTTTCTAAATTTAGCATTTTCATTAGATATAACGTTACTTGTCTTTAAACTTTTTCTCTTACTTCTGTTGATTTCACTCTTATTATAGATTGCTTTATATTATTGAACTCATCAGATGTATTTTTGTCTAAGTATAGCCATCTGTAATTTACTTTTACCGCAAATATTTGCAAATTTTTTGTTTAGGTGTTCTGTTAAATCGTTCAACAACACATGCTTTTAATTCTGAAAAAGTTGAATTTTGATTAATGGTATACTTTTTCATTAATTCTTTAAATCCTTTGTTATATAATTCTGTACCATTACCTGTTTGTACATTATTTGGCTTTCCAACTAATAAAATTTTCAAAATGCATCAACTATATTTTTATTTGTTTTATCTTCAATAGAAACGGCGAATGCACATTTTGAAAAAAAATTTCCTTTTAAATTACCGGAATCCATTTCAACTAGATCAGGTTTCATAAATCAGCTGTACCAACAGAGAAAACACATCTTCTTTTAAAATTCTTTGTAATTGTTTTATGTAATTAATTAATTATATTTTAACGAATATTGTTTAAACATTCGCTATCTACAAATCTTTTTTAAATGAGTTGGGTTTTATTTTTAGATTTAAAAATTGTACAAATACCTTCAATTTTTTGTCTTCCATTTTTAGTTGTTATTGTGAATTATTTGTATCTGCAAATTTTTCACACTTTAAACAATAAATATGATGGTGTTTAAGAATTAAATGTGAACTTTTATTATCAATTTATATATAAAATTTTATATGGATTGCTAAATTTATATAGATAAAGAATTTACAGAGATAAAAGAATGTAATAAAATTAATAGAAATTAAAAATGATTAAAAGATTTATATAGATTAATAATTTTGATAAAATGTAATTATTCTAACAACTTCATTTCTTCTATATCTTCATCTTCTTTCTTATGTATGCATTTATTAAATTGTGATTGTAATGTTTAAAATTTACTTTCTAGTCAATTACTTATAGTTAATGTATTAAGGATATTTCTTTGCATTTCGATTATTCAATTATTTTCTTTTTCCAAGATACTATTGATAGTACCAATACTGCTTTAAATATGAAAAAATTGTGTTATGTTGTTGTTATTGTTGTTGTCTTCAGTATTGAGAATGGTTTGATGCAGCTCCCCATGCTACTGTATCCTGTGCAAGCTTCGTCATCTCCCCGTACTTAATGCAACTACATCTTTCTGAATCTGCTTTGTGTATTGATCTCTTGTTCTCCCTCTACGATTTTTACCCTCCACGCTGCCCTGCAATGCTAAATTTATGATCCCTTGATGCCTAAGAACATGTCCTACCAACCTGTCCCTTCTTCTTGTCAAGTTGTGCCACAAACTCCCCTTCTCCTCAGTTCTATCCAATACTTCATGATTAGTTATGTGACCCAGGCATCTAATCTTCAGCATTCTTCTGTAGCACCACATTTCGAAAGCTTCTATTCTCTTCTTGTCCAAACTGTTTATCGTCCATGTTTCACTTCCATACATGGCTACACTCCATACAAACACTTTCAGAAACGATTTTCTAACACTTAAATCTATACTCGATGTTAACAAATTTCTCTTCTTCAGAAACGCTTTCCTTGCCATTGCCAGTCTATGTTTTATATCCTCCCTACTTCGACCATCATCAGTTATTTTGCTCCCCAAATACCAAAGCTTCTTTACTACTTTAGGTGTCTCATTTCCTAATCTAATTCCTTCAGCATCACCCGACTTAATTCGACTACATTCCAATATACTAGTTTTCCTTTTGTTGATGTTCGTCTTATATTCTCCTTTCAAGACACTGTCCATTCCTTTCAACAGCTCTTCAAAGTCCATTGCTGTCTCTGACAGAATTACAATGTTACCAGCGAACCTCTACGTTTTTATTTCTTCTCTGTGGACTTTACTACCTACTCCGAATTTTGTTTTGTTTCCTTTACTGCTTGCTCAATACAGAGATTGAATAACATCGAGGACAGGCTAGAACCCTGTCTGACTTCCTTACCAAGTGCTGCTTCCCATTCATTCCCCTCCACAATTGTAACTGCCATCTGCTTCTGTACAAATTGTAAATAGCCTTTCACTCAATGTATTTTACCCCTGCCACCTTTATAATTTGAAAAGAGTATCCCAGTCAACATTGTCAAAAGCTTTCTCTAAGTCTACAAATACTGGAAATGTAGGTTTGCCTTTCCTTAATATATTTTCTAAGGTAAGACGTAGGGTCAGTATTGCCTCATGTGTTCCAACATTTCTGCGGACCCCGAGGTCGGCTTCTACCAATTTTTCCATTCGTCTGTAAAGAATTCGAGTTAGTATTTTGTAGGTGTGAATTATTAAACTGATAGTTCAGTAATTTTCACATCTGTCAACAACTGCTTTCTTTGAGATTGGAATTATTACATTCATCTTGAAGTCTTAGGGTATTTCGCCTGTTGTTTACATCTTGCTCACCAGATGGTAGAGTTTTGTCAGGACTGGCTCTCCCAAGGCCGTCAGTAGTTCCAATGGAATATTGTCTACTCCGGGGGCCTTGTTTCGACTAAGATCTTTCAGTGCTCTGTCAGACTCTTCACACAGTATCGTATCTCCCATTTCATCTTCACCTACATCCTCTTCCATTTCCATAATATTGTCCTCAAGTACATCGCCCTTGTATAGACTCTCTATATACTCCTTCCACCTTTCTGCTTTCCCTTCTTTGCTTAGAACTGGGTTTCCATCTGAGCTCTTGATATTGATACAAGTGGCACTCTTTTCTCCAAAGGTCTCTTTAATTTTCCTGTAGGAAGGATCTATCTTACCCCTATTGAGATAAGCCTCTACATCCTTACATTTGTCCTCTAGCCATGCCTGCTCAGCCTTTTTGCACTTTCTGTCGACCTCAGTTTTGAGACGTTTGTATTTCTTTTTGCCTGCTTCATTTACTGTGTTTTTATATTTTCTCCTTTCATCAATTAAATACAAATATTTCCTCTGTTACCCAAGGATCTCTACTAGCCCTCGTCTTTTTACTTACTAGATCACTACTTAATCCCTCAGAGCTGTTATAATTTTCTTTATTAACATAATTCTTTAATATATATATTAACATAATTCTTTAGTAACTTAATTATTGAACTGTGTGGAATTGAATGTGTATTCTGGTTTTGTACATATTCTGTTTCTAAGTATTGTTTGTTATCTACATCTTTTGTATCAATTGGATAATTTACATTAGCAAATCTTATATTTTTAAAACCAATATAAAGTTTAGTTATTTAAAAAAAAACATTATTTTCTTTTGAAGATGTTTAATTGCATTAGTTGATCTATTGATGATTAAAGTTGTTTAATAATAATTGCAGTATTTTCAATTTTTTCTAAATTGAATGTAGTTGTAGTAAGTACGTGGTCAGTTTGTGTAATTAGATGTATCTTATTTCAAAAAATGACCATTTATTAATTCTAAAATATCTTTAAAATTATAAGTCTAACAAATCAATTTTAAAACAAGTAAACATAAATGACCACATAAAATTTCATCAGAATGTTTTATCGTTTCTATGTTGTAGAATAGTGAATTTTTTCTTAATAGTTAACTATTTGTTTTGGTATATATTACCACAAAATGAATCAAATACAAATGTTTTATCATTATTTTTGGAATATCAAATCCAATGTGTACCTAGATTATCAAATGTATTTATAGATATTATACCAAATTCAATTTTTAATGGTTTGTTTTCTAATTCATTAATCATGTATACACCATGCAAGTGTTTGGTTTTTAATTGTTTAGTAAGTTTTTCTATATATCAAAATTACTTAATGCACTAGTATATTTATCAATTATTTTTTGAAATTTTTTGTTTGCTTTATTTCATTACCAACTTTTTTGTCCATTTCTAAATTACGTCTTTTTCCTTCTTCGAATTATTTATCATTTTAATTTTTGCTTAATACTGTATTTACAATTTCTATTGACCCTGGAAGCTAATGAACCAATTGTTGCGAAATATGGCAATATTGTTTATCAGAATGGAGGAAATCCACCTTCATGGATTGTTAAACCTTTACCATCTTTCTTTATTGTTAAATGTTTAATAATTTTTTTAACAACACAAATACCTAATGTTATAAGTCTTTTTCCAGCAGCTTTTTTCTCTTTCTATGAAAAGGTGTTACAAATGGATCAATTGCTACTAATTGCTCATTATTTAACTTTAATTTGCTTAAATTTAGATATATTTTACCACTATGTAGCAAATTATAATCAATTGTTAAGTTATTTATATATATAGGAAAAAATTTATAAAGATATAGTTTAAAATGTATAAAGATTTTTTATGTATTTTAAAAATGTATAAAAATGGATTTATACCTTTATCGTCTTTAGTTAATCTTTCTTGTAATTTTGTACCTTGACCATAAAATTTGTATCCTGGAAATTCATTTCAAATGGCATTTTATTAATTAAGTTATTTAATAATTATTTTCATGTTTATCACTATTCTGAAAGGTATGTGGAAGATAATTTAATAATCTTATAAAATATGGAATTTCTTTGGATTATCAATTATAAAATCACTAAATTTATGTGGTAACATTTGTGCAATACTAACTTATTCATTATGATAATTATTATTTTCAGCTACTTATTCACCATGAATTACTGCAAATTTATCTTTTAATTATCTAACATCATTCATCCAAACATATTCAAGTGATTTATCTGTATATTTTTTAACTAAACCATCACCTACTTTTTGTTTTTCAGGGGAATTCATATCTGAAGAATCTATAGTTCATTTTCTTATTTTTGGAAAACATTCTTCAACATTTGTTTTTATTAAATTTTTATATTTATTACCTCTACTTGATTTTATTTTTTTGGATTATTATCAGAATATAATGGTCCTGAATTTAAAAATATAACTTCATAAGTTGATAAATCTTCACCATTTTTAATCATCTATACTTATTTGGTTTTCAGTTGAAAGTCTTGTTAAAACATATGTACCTTCATATGTATTTTACCAATTGTTAATTTACCACCATAGATTTCTACAGGTAAATTACCAACAAATTGAAACACACCAGCAGGATTTAAACCAAAGACCTTATGTTCACTACGAATAATATACTTTAACACTCCTTCACTAACATTCATATTTTTAGTTTCATTTATCTTTTTACTTTCATTTTTTTCTAGGTTTTTATATAATAAATATTTAATTTCAGTTTCACTTAAAGTGTAATAATATTTTCCAGGAATATCATCAGACTAATCTTCTAATGTTTTAATGGGTTATAAATCTTCAAAATCTTCTATGTTCTTCTAGTTTTTTAAATTGCTTTATGTTTTGTTTAGCTTGTTTAACAACTTTTTCATCATACTTTGAAAATATTTATTAATGAAGAAAAAACTCTATTTATGTTTTTGTTTATGTATATATTCACATTAATATTTATGTTTATGTTTACATTTTTGTTTAGGTTTATATTTTTCTTTATTGTTAAATTCAATGTTAAATTTAATGATAATGTTAAAGTTTATGTTTAATCTTTAATGTTTAACTTATTTGTTTAATGTTTATGTTGTTAAGAAATGTTGTATTATATTTCTTAACTTGTTTTCATTTGGTTTTCTAGACATATGTATAGCGAACAAACCAAACACATCGTTCCAACATTTACTACAGAATTTTGTAAAATTACCTAACTTTAAATCTCCACCAATAAAACATCCTGTCTAAGAATATTTTAAAAATATAAATTTTTTTCTAACTAAGTGTTATGTCGTTTTTGAATGAGATTGAGTTAAGTAAAAGCAAACTATACCTTTGTTTCTACCTGTAGTGAAATATTCCCTTACAATATGTTGATTTCCCAATATAAAGTCGTCAAATACAACTGAATTTTCTTCACATTCATCTAAGGGAATAATTTCTTCATTTTTTCAGTAAAACTAACAATTTACATTGATTTATAAATTCTTGATATTCTAATTGTTGTAAACATTTTGAATAAACATACAAATGTTTAATTTTATTCCAATGCAATCATCCTGTAGCTAAAATATAATTATCAATCATTAATGTTTTTTTGCCACAACCGCTTGGTGCAATTATTGCACATCTTATAGAATTTGGTACAAGTTTATCATGTTTGTATTTGAACCTATTTTCTGGAATTCTTACTTTATGTCCCAACCTGTTTTGTTCATTTATTAATATTTTTTAAATATATTAATAATTTTTTCAATTATTAATAATATTCATTTATTAATACTTCTTTCTTTTTTAAATAATTTTTCCATTGATTAATATTTTTTCATTTATTAATAATTTGTTTTTTAATTTTAATAATTATTAATTGTTTATTAATACTTTTCAGTAGTAAATGAGTAGGTTATTTCAACTTAGTGTTAAATCATCTATACTTAGGAAACAAATAACTATTCCAATTCGTGATAATTATGGTAATAATTCACAAATTAGTTTTTATTCGATTTTTTTTGCCAAATATTACAAAAAAATAATTACGTTTATTGTGATGGAGAATTAATTGAAATTCCTGTAGGTCAATTCTGTTTTAAAAACTTAAGAAACTTATACTGTTGAAAAAACTAATAACACATTAATGCAGATGAAATTTTAAATAGAATTATCATTGAAAGTGATGTAAAATTGTATATGGATGTAGCAGATAGTATCAGAAGTTTACTTGGTTTTAATAATCAAGTTGTTCAAGGTAAGGAAATAGTGTAGCTAAAGATGTTCCTAAAATAATTCCTTTTGACTTAATCAATTTAAATTTAAATCTTGCAGATGGAATGTATATATAGTGTAATGATCATTTTCAGAAAGACATTAATATTATAGCTTCATTTAACATAATGTAGAGTTTGGTGGTCCAATAATTTATCAACCAAATTATCCCTTAAATGTACCTATTTTTAATAGAATTGAAGATCTAGAAGTACCTATAACTGATTAAAACGATGATTTAATAGACTTTAATGGTACTACTGTAACATTTATTTTAGAAATATCTTAATAAATTTTTTACTTAAAAAACAAGTTTTTCTAAATCAATCATGAATAAAACGATAGTTATTAGTTTGGTTCATTTCCTGTTAATGAAAAAACTAAAAATAATTTAAATATTCCTAACAAAGATACAGAAATTGAAATAAATATATTTAGATGTTTTGACTTCATCCAAATCATCCACAGTTATACATGAAATTTAGTATTATTGGAAATGATGGAACAGATTATCCAAATTATGATGGAAAATCAAAGAAAACATTAATTGATAATAATCTAACTTAATTGTTTAACTTTATATCAATAAATGATGAAAATAATATATTATCTAGAACTAAACATCCTTTATTTCATCAACAGTTTTAGTACATCTAATGTCATCTGTTACTGACAAAGTAAATTTAGAAGGTCATATTCTTAATAAAGGAAAAGTAAATAGTAAAAAAATGAAGTTCTTTATCCATTGTCACTTCTTGGTGGATTGTTTAAATATTATAAAGAAATTATATTTGATGGAAAATTGACTGTAGTTTTTACACATAGTTCTTTTTCTGGAGGTGCAATTCTACATTGGTTTGATAAAAATAATTCTGATGTTGAAATAGATACACTTCATAAAGAAGGTAAAATAGTTATAGAATCTATGGAAATTCGTTTACCTGTTGTTAAATATGAATCAAATTATGAACTTTAAAAATGCAAAAGTTTTTTAAAAAATCCTAAAATTCCTATTTATTTTCATGAACTTCAAACTGAAGAAGTTGCTGGATTATCTGGTATAAACAATTTTGAAGTAGATATAACAAATTACTATAACTCAACAGAATTTGATTTGACTGTTTTTGTTGTATATCAGACAAATCGTAAAAATAATGAATTAGTTAGTTCATCGTAATTTGAGCATGTTAAACTACAGAATATATATTTAAAAATAGTAAAAATTAAGTTTTTCTTCAAGTAATGTGGAATATTAATCCACCAAATATTTTTCTAAAAGCTTATCATGCATTCTTTGATTTTAAAAGAATTATTTTACTTAAATCAATATGACACATAGAAAGAATGTTATAACTACACAAAGAACAAATATGAAACTTTGTACAACTGTTAATGATAAAATTCCAAAAGTTACACTTGCTTATGTAATTATGTATAGTGAAAATAATCTTACATATGATGCACAATATAGATTACATACTGAAAATTTTTAATTATTAACATTTGCTTCTATATAAATGAATGAAATACTTTATGAAAGTGTTAACCTCATGCTTATATACATTTCTGAACCATTTTAAGAAAGATACAGAAAATAAAAACTGTAAATTTTAATATAATTTACTTTTGTTAACTATACATTTTAATTAATTTACTTACGTTCACAATATCAAATTTTTAAATAATGTACTTCCTTAACTAATACATTTAATTTATTTACTTACATTCACATTGTAAAAATTTTAAGAATAACTTACTTTTGTTAACTAATACATTTTAATTAATTTACTTTAATTCACAGTGCAAATTTTTAAAAATAATTTACTTTTGTTAACAAACTTATTTTAATTATTTACTTACATTCACAATGTGATTTATTAAAAATTATTTACTTTCTTAACTAACATATTTTAATTATTTTACTTACATTCACTATGGATTTGTTAAAATAATGTACTTTGTTAACCAATATATTTTAATTAATTCACTTTCATTCACTGTTTAAAATTTTTAAAAACATTTTACTTTTGTTACCTAATACATGTTATTTTATTATAATCATGTTGTAAATGAAATAATGAAGTTATAAATCAGTTTGCTATTTAATTAGTTGTGTTAGTGTAAAAATTAGGTCTTTATTTAACATTATGAAATCGGTTTAGTTAGTTAAATATTCTGAATTTTTTTAAAAAACAGTTGTTTTACTTATATAATACCACACTTACTTTAAAATTGCATTAGTGTGCCGGAATATACAAAATGTATCTACTTTTACCGTCTAGGAATGTGCCTCAGCGATCTGGACATAAGCTTGTTTCACAGCATAGTAGTTATACGAATGTCTCTCAATTTCCGTAGATGTTTTATTACCGCTGTTGATGATAGGATCATAACGTATAACGTTTATAGATAATCTGATGCTTCGCTACAAAGACAAAGTGCATCATCAAAACAATATTTTCGCAACAAAGGCTGTTTAACTTAAGAGAAGTTCTTCTCTATGAAAACTGGGAGACAACTATGAAGAAGGATCATATAGTGTCTTTTTTAACAGTTTTCAGAGATTCACAGGTGGAAAAAATATTCTGTTGTTAAGAGTATAAGTTGGTATTTGATACTGACCGAGGAACTTAGGAATCAGAGACATACAGGTCATGTACAACACGATTCATTGAATACATTTATCGAGTTTGTCACTAAAACGACACGAAATGCCACAGAATTGATTTTGTACTCGGAACTAAGGGCTAGGCTTAGACCGTTCATAGTGTTATTTTCTAGGTAGTGAGTTTTCCCCATACTCACCAAATAAGGCTGGCACACAAACTAAAGATAGGAGGAAGTCAACTTTCTGCTACAGAAATATGTTGCTCTATTGAGGTAATGTGTTTGCACGCTTCTGTTGTCAGGTCAGTGTTACTAGAACATAATTGATGTTGGAAACAAAACGAGTAACGAGCAACAATCATTCATTATAATAACATGCACATAGGGAAATACTCAACTTCACATCTGATGAGAAGGTGGGGAACTGAGGTAAAAGTTTTCTACACTGACCTAAATCTGTCCATGAGCATACATTAGATTAGGATCAGTTAACAGATAAACAGTTCGACACTTGGCGATGAGTGTGGCAACGTTATGGCACTTGTTGATGACTGCTGGTGCATCTAGAACTGTGACTGCTGCAATAACTGATTGGCGACTGGCGGAAGTTAAACAGGTATAAATTTACAAGTCCACAAGTCTACTACAATGACGAAGTCCCAGTGTCCTTCAGCGAGCTGCCCATGAGCACTCTACAGCCATGGCAGGCGGCTCCTGGGGTCCAGAAATCAGAGCTGAAAGGCAGCACATCATGGACGTGGCTCTTGAGAGAGAGAATCGTAATTGATCGAATCCTTGCAGAATCGGTACCTGGCGCAGAAAAACCCACTCAGAGGAAACTGCTCTTGTTTGGCGTGACCGCCGTCCTAAATACCACTCAGTGCTAGCATAAAACCAAGCCTGATTTTGACCACGTGCCTTGTAAAAGATAATAGGTCCATGCAGCATGTAGCCTGTAGCGGCACTTAGGTTGCCTCCTGATGGACAGTCGGAGCAAGACCGTCTGTCTTCCGAAAAACTTCCCTTTTTGTGTTAGATAACAATGAAGCACTGATGTGGTTTTGGCGCTACAACTTGATGCAGCTTTGTTGACTACCACACAGTGTTAGACTTTTTTTGATTTGGAGCGGCTCTGTACAGAGAAAAAATAACAAAGCAATATCCTTATTGTACTGTTGAGCGAATTTTGTCATAAACACACTTTGGCAGCTAGATAGCCAAGGAGGAGGGCTGTTAACTGTTGCATGAAGACTAGGAAGTAGGGATGCATGAGATGGTCCGTGAAGTTTCTTGACAGGAGACGAGCCATCCTATGGGGTTGAAATATAGTATGGAAAAAGTGGGTGAGATCCTCTTGCAGAGGACGGTTAACGTGAGATTTAGACATTTGTGTTTGAAAAGTGCAGACGAAACATTCCTCTAGTCCATTTGAGGGAGGGTGGACGAGTGCTGTGTCAAATAGGAAACTGCCATATTTGTCGAAGAAAGTGGAGAATTCCAAAGATGCTAATTGGGAACCATTAAATGTGGAGCTGCTTCATCATGTCATTGACAAATGCTGAACATTTTGATAGGTGCAGACACACCATGTTATTTTTAACTCAAAGCAGGCAGAAGCTCAGGTCTTATGAGACTGATGCAGCACACATCTCGGAAACATCTTGGAACCCACTACCTACATTTACTGCAATGAGACGCGTGGCCTAAGACAGGCCCTGTGAAATCCAAACGATGCATGGACCAAGGACTGGAAGACTCTGGCTAAGGGGAGGAACAGTGTGGAGGGGCGGTCTGCTTTCTTTGCAGGAGGTGGAAGATGAGTAATAACAGTGTCTATGCCACACCAATAGGTACTTTAGCGGGTCAGGCGATTAGTGAGCACCAAACTCAGTGCCCAACGTGGAGAATCGATGAAATGTGTTGCTGGAGAGCTGCAGGGATGACCACCTAGGTGTGAGTCATTCTCTCCTTGCAGCAGCAATACGCTGTTCAATGTTGAGAGCTCATTCCAATGACGCCAGAAGGCCTGGAGCTCCAATTATCAGATATGTTTGCAGACTGTCTGCCAAGTGTGGTGTTCCAGGTGGAATCTCGCTGAGGATTGGGTCTCCCACAGTGTGGTGTGTGATGAGATTGGTGTCCAGCAGGTGGTCAGTCATGGCTTCTCTGCAGTGATGGACACGTGGAGAAATGCTTCAGGATCCTTATCGATCACCAAATCTTGGCCCAGTTGAAGCTGTAAAAGGATATCAGCGTTTGCATGTTGGTAGTAGGGCAAAGAGAGAATGGAGGTACTTTTTTTTAAATTGACAGCCCTTAACCTATCAGATTGGTGCATGTGAGCACTGAACCTAACGTACTGTTAACCAATTTTCCATGTCACCTCCTCTCCATCACCTTAACCTATTGTTCTCCTAATTGATTTAGGCCCACTGGGGATAATTTGCCGTATTGAGATATTCCCCACCCCTCCCACCTTCCCACAAACTATTGTTATCCTAATTGATTTATGACTCCCAGGATCAGCCTCCTGAGAAACCCTCACCTCTCCCCCCTCCCCTTTCTCTTAACCTACCATTGTGCTAATTGATTTATGACTCCCTGGGGACAGTCCACCTTTCTGAGAAACACCCTCCTCCTCAACAACATCTCCAATAAATCACCAACCCCTCCCACCTCCACCTTGGTGATACAAGCACACTTTTGATATCAAATTGATTGAATAATTAACTAAACCGTTACAACAATTAGCCACTCCTCCTCTGGGAAGTCCCCCAACCTTCACCTCCTCCCCCTCCACTCCTCCCTTTCTCTCCTCCACCTGGAAATTGGCGGGAAAAAGACTCGCCTGTACTGGAGAGGAAGGATCTCTCAATATGAAATTGAAATCAATGTGTATTACAAAGCAGTGGATATACTGTTGCCAATAAAATTCAATATCAGGATTTGAACCTCTTTATTTGGTGGGAAAAGTTCGCATCCAGCAACTACTTGTCCTAATTACGCAATTACACTGCTACGAATTGTGTTACCTTGTTGGAAATTTGTTTTGAAATTGGCAGGACAAAGTTCTGTTCGTGCTCATGTTGACATGCAGGGATCAACTAACCTAGTGCACAATGCCACCACCAGAAAATGTCCTCCCTCACCCCTTGTACTCTCAACCCCCTCCTCATTGCCCATCCCAGAAAAAACTGGTGGGAAAAGTCGCTAAGTTGGTGGAGTGGAAGGATCCCATGACAGGAAATTCAATTACGTTGAATAGGACATTATAATAATAACATTAATGATAATAACATATTGCTTATTTATAAAATTCAATTTGCAAAACATTTTGCAGGGGTTGGATTTCTTTATTTGGCCGGAAAAGCTTATCATTCTTTGCCATTTAATTAATATTGGAAGCTGCAAGTCTTGTAAATTACATCGAGAAGAAGTACATATATAAATAAATAGATCGCTTTTTTCTGATCCCACAAGGAATATGTCATGAAATCGGCAAAAGCACTCAACATACATAATTACAGTGGCCACTTTCTCCCACAAAAATGTAATTTTGCTGCTTCTTTGGCATAAGACCAGAAGCGTCCTGCTTCCTCTGTAGTAGCTGCACTACCATTGCGGCTGTGTCACGTAATGCACATCCAAAGCGCACTTGAGACTGCATGTCAAAATTACTGCCACAGCCATGCACTGGGCTAGTGCCAATGGCCAAGGGCTAACCACCACAGTAGCTGCCTGGCTGCACAAATCCCTCAAACAACAGTTTCAGGTGTTCTTGTGTGTTGTATGCTAGACTCACTTCCTGTCTCTCTCTCTCTCCCTCTCTCTCTCTCTCTCTCTCACTCTCTCTCTCTCGCTCTGTCACTCACTCACTCTCTCTCTCTTTTTCTCTCTATCTTCCTCAAGTGGAAACTGCTTTTGTTTGAACTATCACGTGCAAACACACCCAGACCAAGATATTTCCCTCACCCTCTCCACCCCTCCACCTTTCCATACACCCTTCCGTCCTTTCCCCCCATGCAGGCCTGGCGCTGGTTGTCAGTATCCCTTTGTCATCATGCTTCCACTGCTATGGAAACCTGTAGCAGATGGAACAAAATCGTTCCAGAAGGACTAGATAGCATCTGAATTGTGACATCAGAAACCACTCTATCCGTACTTTTCTTCTGAACAAAGTAGTGGATACCTGGGAAACCCCCAGCACTTCGAAAATGCTGGACTGTGAATGTCTTGGAAATAGGCCCTCCACTCTATCAAATTAATTGATTAATAAATTAAATCGATACCATCTGTACAGGACAGTTTTTCCTTGCATCCTATTGGTGAATACCAGGACTGATATATGTGGTGGGATATCCGAGGATTCAATCGCACAATAAACCAATTTCCAAACCCTACTCTTCACTCTTCTGCATTTTTTCCCTACATCCTGTTGGTGGATGCTGACACAGATAGGTCATTTGCCAGGGAGTCCATTACATTGGAGGTAGCAGAGAATTTAAAATTTCAACTCAATTGCTCTGTGTCCTTAAACAATTTGTGCGAGGGTTTGTACAGATGTGTGTTAGGAATACCACTACTGGAAACAATACATTGATCAATAGGGAATTTTGAAAAGTAGCGACCAGCGACTAATCTGTCCATGAGTTCCTCTGGTTTTGGTAGTGGGTGAGCATCAATCACAGTCTGTGGGTTGACTGTAGACTTTAAGTCACCACAGAGCTGAATGTAACCAGAAGGCTTGGGGAACAAAACCAGTGGACCTTCCCACTGAATAGCTTGTATCAGTGCAATAACCCTGCTATCTTGCAAGTCCTTTAAGTTTAGCAGCGACTTTTGTCCCCTAATGCAATGGGAAGAGTTTTGTTGTGGTTGGCAGGAGAGCCAACACCGTGTTACTAGAGGAGGCCGAAATGCACGCGTTTTAGCTCACGCGGGCTGGTATGAGGTCTGGAACAGGACAAGGAAATTAGAATTTAGAAAAAAACGGACGTAGCTGGTGGAGTACTTAACTTCAATCCATTAATGATGAACGTCGGTCTTGACGGTACATGATTCACAATATCAATAGTAACTGATAATGGCGCCTTGCTAGGTCGTAGCAAATGACGTACCTGAAGGCTATGCTAAACTATCGTCTCGGCAAAATGAGAGCGTATTTTGTCAGTGAACCATCGCTAGCAAAGTCGGTTGTACAACTGGGGCGAGTGCTAGGAAGTCTCTCTAGATCTGCCGTGTGGCGGCACTCTGTCTGCAATCACTGATAGTGGCGACATGCGGGTCCGACGTATACTGCCGGACCGCGGCCGATTTAAAGGCTACCACCTAGCAGGTGTGGTGTCTGGTGACACCACAGTTTTGACCCGACAAAATTTCAGCCGAGCATTGTCTTTCAGATTAATATGTGCAAGAAAATTGTTAGCCTTTCCTAAACCATCAGAAAAGAGTTCCAGGAATTCTTTCAGAAAGCTAGCTACACTGTCTCTTTGCATGGAATGCAGATACTAAATGTTAAATAAAATGTAAAACCAAATGAATCAAGACCAAATATCTTCTCACAGTCACGTGATTGTAGCACGATGAAAGTCACTGTTCTCATATGCGAGTCATACATGGCAGGCAAAGTACACTTTCTGAGAACAGGAATTTCTTGCCCATTATAAGCTGTTATTTGCATGCTAGTTTTGGACAGGCGTGGGGAGCCTAACATTAGATATATGTGATGATTTCGCAATATAAGAGAGGCACCCACGTCCAACTGAAATTTCCCACGTTTTCCACAAAGAAGCAATTGCACAAAAAGTTGGACTGGTGTAGCACTGAAGAAACTGATTGCTTGCTAGTTTTGTTAATGCCTGTTGCAGACTTTCTACATACTAAATTAATGACATGGGCCTTGTGACTAGACTTTTGAGTGTGGGCCAAATTCTTATGTTTATTCTGTTGAAAACATACAGGTTGTACGTGTCCTTCCTAGCCACAAGTGTAGCACTGTGATTGTCAGGAAGGGCAGTCTTGGCGTTTCTGCAGGGAATAACACCGAGGGCATGACTTCTGTTGGCCTGTTGAGCAAGCTGCTTACGCAGCATGGAGAGTTGCTTATGCTGTGTGGTGGGCGAAAGCTGCCACTGACAAATGGGTCAGTCGCAATCAAGGGACTCGACCCAGCAAATTATTTACCTACAGGGCGCCTGAATCGTACTGATCTAGTATTTGGACTACTTACTGAATGATGGATAGGACTGTTTCGGAATCTGTTCTCTGAGTTTGACATTGATGGCTCTGAAATTGAAACATTTGCATTAGCTGCATTAAGTCTAACACTGGCAGCTATGGTGCCTGAGCAGGGGGTAGGATAGGTGGGGTGGGCATGTCGGAAGAGACAAATGCAATAAACAGACCAGGCAAGCAAGAGAAATAAGTATGAGAGCAAAGAAATTTTCTGCAACGCCCACCTGAAAACACCGATTAGCAAAAACGCGATAAGAGACTGTTAAAGCAAGTAAACATCCCCGAAAAGAAGAGACAAGAGATAATTAAGGCGCCAGCAGAACACAAAAGAAAATTCCGTTCCCGCGAGGCGCAGTTTTTTTTCTTTTTTTTTTTTAATCCCATCTTCGTCGTCATCGTATTAGCCGAATGTATTACAATACGTTAAATTGACAATACTTAACTTTGCTTATTCACAAAGTTGTGTCAGACGCAAATGGCGACATGCAAATAATCAAAGTCCTTTGGTATATACAATTTCTGTACAAGCAAAACAATACAGTTCATAAGTCACTGCTGCAGGATTTGTGTGACGGTTCGAATTCCACTCCGGCCGCGGCTAGGCGTCGTGACACTTATTTCTCTTCGTGTAGAGGCCGCTCCTGTCTCGGTGTCGTCCTAGAGAGGGGTTCGTTAGCGTACTATTGGCTGATGGCTTCTCACAAACTTCTCTCCTCTTCCGTTCTTGATCGTCTTGTCGGCGATTGTCGTTGCGCTGGAAGACCATGAAGATGGTTTATGCACTGATACCACTCTTCTCCAGCACCCGTCTCAACACAAAGAGAAAGTACCAACTCTGTAGGTCGACAGTCCAGCCAAAACGCCTCTACAGATGTGCAGCTTGGGGAGTCAAATGGTTCAAATGGCTCCAAGCACTATGGGACTTAACATCTGAGGTCATCAGTCCCCTTGACTTAGAACTACTTAAACCTAACTAACCTAAGGACATCACACACATCCATTCCCAAGGCAGGATTCGAACCTGCGACCGTAGCAGCCGTGTGGTCCCGGACTGAAGCGCCTAGAACCGCTCGGTCACAGCGACGGCGTGGGGAGTCACATGTGATACTAATATACAGTATGAGCACGCCAACCAATACAGAACTGATGCCTAAGGCGGACGCTGGGGGCTCGCCGAGGGACGAGAACTAGGGAGCTACATGGAGCTGTTGAGGAGAAATATCTGCACGGAAAAATATCCGACTATGCCACGAAGATCTTTACAATAATTATCACTTAAGAGACGAAAAACCCCAGCTCAGAGTAATAGGCACCATTAGACTCCAGCGCTGGCATAAGTACAAAGTGCCATAGGCCTTGATCAGCTGGCACCTGCTGTAAGTTTGTACACCCGTCATCGAAAAGCTGCGGTCACCACAGCTCGTGGAGCCACTTAAAGAAAGGTCCCTGCTGTACGAAATACACATATCGTAAGAAAGATGTTACGTAAAGAGGAACAAAGGACACAATGAGCGCTCAGTTGCCTCACAATGTGTATAGTAGATTGTTAAATAAACAGACACAAAACGTGTGTACCTTTCACCCACTGAAAATAAACTGCCAAGGGGAGTCAGTCTTGAGGTCCCATTAACCACAATTAAGGAAAAAAGAAAAAGAAATATAGAAAGAAAGAAAGAAACAAAGAAAGAAAGGAAGTCTCCGCTGCTCCTGCTTAACGTTCTGACAACAACTGGCCGCTCCAAAGCGACTTCTGCAACCTGTGCCCACCTCTCCCCTGCGTCGCTTCGCCAAGCTCCTCTCTGTGTCGCTCAAGAACGCCGCCAGTCAACAAGCTCCCTCTCCAGACTCACATCACAAGTCTGCGTTGGCTCCCACTTAAGACCCCGCAAAATCAGAGTCCACTAACAGATCCCGCAAGGTAAAAATCTCTGATCAGCGATACGGGCGCTACATTCCTGGAACACAGCTATCAATTTCCCTTGGTGTAAGACAAATGATATAACTTGAAATTCCATCGATATATTCCTAGTTGAGGCTCTCTCTATCCCATTACAAGCTCGCTGATACTTGTTCAGAGATTAAGAAATCCTCCAGAGAACCAAACAACTCTGAAGGAAGTGATTGGATAATTTCAAAGAGGTAATATTATTATAATGTTGTGACTTGTTACTCTGTACCAAGCTGTCATAAACTTTTCAAACTTCTGTGGCAAACTGGGGCAAATATTAAAGTCCCAGTCCTTTACTGCCTACACAGTTAATATCAAAACTCCAAGAAAAACATTAATGAGCGTTGTGGGAGCCTCTTCAACGCTGAAGACCTCTGAAAAGCTGCCCCTTCCAGAAAAATATGGGAACTATTTTACTGTTATGCACAACTCTAGTCGCTGTCGTGGAAATAGACTACAGGAACAAAAAGTTGCCATTTATGTCTTGGAAGCATACATCTGGAACTATATAAGTCGGAAGAGCAAGAGATCTAGTTGAAGGGAACACACACTCCTAGCGATGATACGTAGGACGAATGTTGAGCAAGCATAACACATCCACAAATACGTCGTCTACAAAAATCCTATCGGCCTGGAGGCTGAGTATTGTTTGTCAATACTATCATATTGTATTAACATAAGGAGAAGAGGCGGTTATTTGTTGGATTTATTCCAGTCTCCGTGTTTCCCTACAGTTTTTACCCTCTATAGACCGACGGCGTTCACTTAACGACCGATATCAGCGGCGCTTACGTAGAGTTTTCAGTACTAAAAGACAGCTACACCGCGAGAAATAACGACAGAGATCTACATCTACATCTACATCTACATGGTTACTCTGCTATTCACTATAAAGTGCCTGGCAGAGGTTCAATGAACCACCTTCAAGCTGTCTCTCTACCGTTCCACTCTCGAAGGGCACGCGGGAAAAACGAGCACTTAAATTTTTCTGGGCGAACCCTGAATTATCTTATTTTATCGTGATGATCATTTCTCCCTATGTAGGTGGATGGCAACAGAATGTTCTCGCAATCGGAGGAGAAAACTGGTGATTGAAATTTCATAAGAAGATCCCGTCGCAACGAAAAACACCTTGTTTTAATGATTGCCACTCGAATTCACGTATCATGTCTGTGACACTACCTCCCCTATTTCGCGATAATACAAAACGAGCTGCCCTTCTTTGTACTTTTTCGATGTCACCCTCCAGTCCCACCTGATACGGATCCCACACCGCACAGCTATACTCCAGAATAGGGCAGACAAGTGTGGTGTAAACAGTCTCTTTAGTAGACCTGTAGCACCTTCTAAGTGTTCTGCCAATGAATCGCAGTCTTTGGTTTGCTCTACCCACAATATTATCTACGTGCTCGTTTCAATTTAGGTTATTTGTAATTGTAATCCCTAAGTATTTAGTTGACTTTACAGCCTCCTAGGTAATGATGTCATACAAACTCACCATTTAGAGGAGACATTGTGTCGCTAACAGGCACTATGAAAAGACTGTATAAAATTTTAGCTTTTGGCCAATAGGCCTCCTTCTGAAGTACAACACACACACACACACCACTTTCGCACAAGCACAACTCTGCTGCAGCTGGACTGTGTTGTAACTGTGCCCCCGATGGTGGCAGCAATCCAGTGGTGGGGTAAGGAGGAGGCATGCGATGGAGAAGGGTAGGGGAATGTGTACTGGTTCTTGTGGGAGCATGCTACAACGTGATGGGGACAGGTCAGAGCTGCAAGGAGCAGTCAGGATGTAGGACGTACGACAATCGTAGCCTGCGGTGAAATATGGCGTTTTGGGCTATGGGGCTAGTCGACAGATGCGAGTGTCTTTCCTAACATCACGATGTCACCTGACGTGCGCTCGAGACGAGACTGGAGAACTGTAGCCGGATCCGATGAGACCCGGTTTCAGTTGGTAAGAGCTGATGGTAGGGCTCGAGTGTCGCACAGACCGCTCGAATCCATGGACACAACTTGTGATTCCATAGATTTTACCGAGTTTTACATATTTATGCTCTTCACGGGTATGCTGCCGTACAGGATCGTCTTCACTACACGATATTTCGGGGATCCATCTGGTCGCCACCTTCAGGTGCGACCGCTGAGTACACAATCACGCCTGATCTGAATGATGAACACCATTTATCCAACGGTTGAAGTCTTTAGGCCATAGAACATCTGACCTGTTAGTTAGTTTTGATGTGGTTTCTCTTTTCACCCAGGTGCCTTTGGAAGAGTCCCTGTTGTTAATTGGTCAACTTTTGGAAGATGAAATTACTGAGCTGTGTCGCTGTGTGTTGACATCGACATATTTTTTATCCCAATGGCGTATTTTTTGAACAAACTGAAGGGTGTGGCTATGGGGAATCCTGTTTACCCTACTGTCGCCAACCTTTTTATGGAAGATTTTAGAGATGTCGCATTCAGGACTTCTTCTCTTCAATCTACCTGTTTTTGGAGATTGGTGGATGATATTCTCATTGTTTTGCCATTTGTAATGGAATCTCTTAATCGGTTTTTAGATTATTTTAACTGTCTTAATCCACGCATCAATTTTGCAATGGAAATTGAAAAAAGATGGCAATTTACCTTTTCTGAATGTTCTAGTACACAAAAAAAGAAAATGGTGTACCATAAACCCACACCTACGGACCGCTATCTTCATTCTACGAGTTGTCATCCACCACATCAGCGCATGGGAGTTCTACGTACATTGGTCTAGAGAGCTTATGCCATTTCTGTTTCCGAAAATTTGACGCTGGAACTGGATCATCTTAAGGCTGTCTTCTAGCTCAACGAATATACCGATCATCAAATTAATCGTGCTTTTCAGTTTGGACCATCAAGTGAACCATTGCCGGACACTAGTAAATCAGTTGCCTTTCTACCCTTTGCTGGAAGTATCTCTTCAAAAATTTCTAGAATTCTCAGGAAATATGATATTAGAAGTGTTCTTCGCCTTTAGCCAAGATTAGAGACCTGTTCACATCTGTTACAGATGATTTGGGGTTGAGAAAACCTGGAATTTATAAAATTCCCTGGCATTATGGAAAGGCCTATATCGGACAGACTATTCGCACTGTTCGTGAGCGATGTGTGGAACATCAACGAGAAGTACTTTTGATCCAGCCTGAAAAATGTACCGTCGCCGAACATTGTCTCAATGAATAGCATAACATGTCGTTTAAAGAGACGCAAATTATTGCTCCCACGTCTCGTTACTGGGATTGTGTGCTCAAGTAACCTATCGAAATACTATTACTTAATGACATTATTAATAGAGATAAAGGTTTTCCTTTCTGCAAGAAATGGAACACTATTTTATCTGATATAAAACAAAACCGGTATGGTTTTCAACCCGCTACATCTTAATCTGCGGTTTTTCACTTTCGCCAGTTTGTACCGCCGGCGGCGCTGCAAATCTTCGCTCCGCAGATGACAGCTGCTCCGCTTCTCGCGCAGGCGCAATGGCCTGGACCCGGGGTATAAAGGAGCTGCCGTTTTCGTACACTTCCAAAGTGGTTGTGTACTTACCGATCGTACGTTAAAATGGGGGCCAGATGAATCTGCACAATATCGTGTAGTGAAGACGGTCATATATTCAGCAGATATACTAGAGAAGAGCATGGGCAATGTGCAAGCTGGTGGTAGTTCCATGCCGGTGTAGACTGTAATTGCCTCTGATGGACTGACGTTTGGACCAGCTGAATAGGTAACTGCCTGGAAATTATTATGTTCAACTACATAGAGACCTTTGACAGCCATTCGTGGATTAATTGTTTGCGACTCATTTGAAGAATATTTTGGGAAATTCCATTCGCATACCCTGTGTGTGTGTGTGTGTGTGTGTGTGTGTGTGTGTGAATTCCCAAGGGACCAAACTGCTGAGGTCATCGGTCCCTAGACTTATACACTAATTAAACTAACTTATGCTAAGAACAATACACACACCTATGCCCGAGGGAGGACTCGAACCTGCGACGGGAGGGGCCGCGCAGTCCGTGACATAGAGCCTCAAACCGCGCTGCTTTGTCTACCCAGCTCGCCCGACATGAATCCCGTCGAATATTTATGGGGAGAAGTCAGCTCGCGCACAAAATCCTGCATGGCAACATTTCCGCGGTTATGGACGGCTGTAGAGGAAGGTTGGGTCAGTATTTCTGCAGGGGACTTCCAATGACTTGTTGAGTCCGTGCCACGTCAAGTTGCTGCACTACACTGAGCAAAAGGAAGTCTTACACTCTATTAGGAAGTAACCCATGACTTTTGTCGCCCCAGTGTATAACACCAATTTATACTTGCTCAGCGTTGCTCAGCGGGACGTATCAGTGTTTACCACAATTTGTCGTAAACAGTTTAAACTGTGTACAGACTGAGGAACAAATGTGGGCCCTCTCCAGAAACAGTCGTGAAATATTTTAAAATGTTTTAATAAGAACGTATAAAGCAATACAAAACCGTAGACATCTCTACAAAGAGCATTTTAAATGAACATAATATCGAAAATTAGTTACAGGATTCCCATACGTAAATGGCTCTGTCAGTCCCACAGCATTTACTTCAAGCGACGGTCAACTAATCCTCGTATGACGTTCAAGCGATGAGGCTCGCACAAGCTCCTTTGTGTTTGCGAGTGGTTGTTCTCTTCTTAGTGTTGGGAATACGAGATATGTTGAACGGGAAAGTCACCAAGGAATATTGTGGCCATCAAATGAGCGTCCTTATTTACATCAACGATAACTTAGTAATATGGTCAGTCACATGTAATGTAAGAACTGGATCACTAAATGTAACTTACGATTCTGCGTTCTGGATATCACTGTGGATTTATTTTATGTTAAGCATAAGGACATGAAAAGAAAACGATTTCACATAGCTGCCCAACGTTTGCAGCCCAGAACAGACACCAGTTCCCATTATAACCGACACTTCAACCACACTACTTGAAAGAAAAGTTCCATCATCTCTTTGCTCTTCTTATACCAACAAGCACCAACATTTGCAGCCCTGGACCAGGTCTGCAGCACCTGCCGTACCCCCTCTGGAGGAGGTGCCCATTTATACCTCTGATCAATTTTTACAGTTTCCGCTCTAAATGAGATGGTGAATAATGGTTTTAGCCGTTGTGCGGGATTTGGCGCTATCAGGCCCATGTCAGTGGTTGGCTGCGCTTCGTGGTGCCTTGTGATCTGCTGTGTCTGGTTGTGGAGGTGCTTATTGCTCGCGGTGGGGCACGGAAATTGTCAGTCAGTCAGTGCACTGAGGAAAGGCGTTTACTCGCTCGATTTAGAGGAGCCTCGCAGCAAGTTGTGAATGTTTATGGGGCTTGCAGTACACACTGAGCGATCACGACCGTGTTGTATTGTGGAATATGGATGTGGTGCAGCTTGAACTTAAGGCAGTGACGCATGGAGAGAATTCTGGCCGTGACTAGGACTACTGAAAAAACATCGATACGTCGAAAAATTTTCAAGAAAATATCTATAAATGTCGGCGATTATAGTTTCCCAGATATATCGCTATATCGATATGGAGCGCAGATTTTTTATTTTATATTTTTTGACAATTTTCGGTAAATATTTGAAGCTGTTATTTTGCTATTGCAGTACAACATAATGTTACTTTCACTGTGTGAACAAAACTTACTACTTTTTGAGCGTTTATCACCCCCCCCCCCCCCCCGACCCAGTTTTACAGTTTTACTCTTTGACTGTGTGAAGCAAGTGTAAGTGGCACAAAAGAAAATTCCGATTTCACTGGGTGGTGGTGGTGTCGGGGGGGGGGGGGGGGGCGATGTGAATGGAATAGTAAATGTGCTGTTTCTTCAAATCGCCATTCAATGACAAGATCAGTTCTGTGGGAGGATGCGTTTGAAGGGAAATGCTGACGTAGTCGGCACTCGGTGCTATCCACAAAAACTGCAACGTTTAACGTCACCACACAATTTTGACACTACAACTGCTAGATCGCTGGCGTTTACACACATGAAGAAAACAAAAAGTCGACATGAAGCGTTCTTGAAAAAACCGATGTGTGACGAAACCGAACGACCGACCTAACGGACACCTTTTATTGTGACACATGCGTTGGCAAAGTGGTTATCGCCAAGTGTGAACGTGCATAATTTTCCTTTCAATCCTTGCTGTAAGGGGATAAGCAGGCTGCTAGCTTGTTGATATACGGAGTATCTAATTATAAATAAAAAATTAATTGATATTTTTCCGTCGTTATATCGAGAGATCGATACTTTACTTCGACATACCAAGGGCAGATAATGATATTTTTTTCAAATATCGGTATATCGGATTCCAGTTATTTTTAAAAATATCAACAGTTCTACTCGTGATGCGCGTATGCTTCAGATAAAAACAGACATTGCGGTTTGGTGTGGTTATATCTTCATTTTCTAGTTACCACTCACAGGTTGTGCGCTGATAGTGTCTATTTAAACTGTGGTAACGGATTTGGGGATAAATTGTTTTCGTTTGATTTTGTAAGGGGCTGAATTTGTACTAGTGTACATCGTTATGTCGTCTGATTGGTCATACTGTTTCCATCAGTCTGGTTGCTCAGTGCAATCTAATGTTGTCATGTGGCGGCAGGCTTCGTATGAGTGTACGTTGTTCG
Source organism: Schistocerca americana (assembly GCF_021461395.2). NCBI lineage: Eukaryota > Metazoa > Arthropoda > Insecta > Orthoptera > Acrididae > Schistocerca > Schistocerca americana. The sequence goes on along the minus strand of NC_060121.1, from coordinate 205,375,799 downwards.
TGCACAGCCAACTTGTTAAGAATTGAAGATAGTACTGCTATAGTGTCTGGTTGCGCTAAGAATATACGGTTCCTGTTTCTAGTACCGAGTTGTTTCAGGCTAGTCTGAGTCATTGAGTTATGTTTGTATGAACTGTAGTGTACTGATTTTATATACTGATTATATGTAATGCAGAGTGGGCGCTTGGTATTCAACAGACTATGCCAGGGAAGTTACTATAGCCTCCATGGTTCTATGTGGTGGTAAGTTCCTATGGGACAAAACTGCTGAGGTAATCGACCCCCTAGGCTTACACACTACTTAACACAACTTAAACTAACTTACGCTAAGAACAACACACACACCCATTACCGAGGGAGGACTCGAACCTCCGACGGGGGGAGCCGCGCGAACCGTGGCAAGGCGTCTAAGACGGTGCGAGTACCCCGAGCGTCATGGTTCGATGTAACTTCTAATTTGTTACCGATCTGTTTGAAAATTCTTGAAATGAGCATGAATCTTTCTAAAATAAGTTAAAATTAAATCATATTATACTTTAAAACAAAAGTGATTGTTATTTTACTTTTTGAGGAATTAGATAGGGAGTCTTTTTGTAACTATTTCATTTTCAAAACTGAGTTAAGTAAAAGTAATTTTCCCCCTTGTAGTTACGCTTATGCTTAATTTCTTGTGGTACAAATTGCTGTAGACTTTTATTCAGTAAGAGTGTTTACATCATATTGCTATCTTCATTTTGAACTCAGTTATTACGTCAGGATTACTGTTCAAGTTAAACTCCACTTTTGTATTGATCTTGACTCTAGTTATTAATAAATAAATAAGTGTTAAAATGTTAATCCGAGCGGCGCGGAGTGGCCACACGGTTAGAGGCGCCATGCCAGTGACTACGCGGCCCCTCCCACCGGACGTTCGAGTCCTTCCTCAGGCATGGGTGTGTGTGTTGTTCTTGGCATAGGTTAGTTTAAGTTAGCTTAAGTAGTGCGTAAGTCTAGCGACCGATGACCTCTGCAGTTTGGTCCCTTAAGATCTCACACACATTTGAACATTTTTGTTAATCTGAACTCAAGTCAATAGGTTAGACCCTTTTATCCTGTCCAGGGAAACCAGTACGGTACCCATGACAAGTATCTTCACAGACTAAAAGCTGCTAAGAAATTAATAAGAGATTTTCATATAAACTGCAGCTGGTGCAAATATTCACAGCTGACTATAAGTGTAAATAAATATCTAAAGTGGCTAAATAGAAGACAAGCTGCAACAACGTTTGACTACACGTATAGTATTCAGCCGCTGGAATCATTCACAGCCAACTGGATCGTCGGAATGGCTTCTTGGAGAAATTTGAGGTAAAACGACCATATTGATGCAGGACTTAATGAGGTCAGCATTCAGACTGGCCCTCACCGATTTTCTAGATTTTTACAGTATAGGGAGGCCAGTGGGCGGAGTACAACTGAAAGATGTCAAGTCCGTCGGGCTCTCCTTTCAGTGTAATTATTCAAATCATTCGGACTTGTGCAATTAGGGCACTTGTGTCTAATTAGGAATATGAATACCAGTATGATGCTTATTAAAGAGGATTTTAGATTAGATTAGATTAGATTAGTACTTGTTCCATAGATAATGAATACGACACTTCGTAATGATGTGGAACGTGTCAGGTTAATAAAAGGTGTCTATACAAGATATTACATTAGACAAAATATTACATGAGACTCAATATATTTAATTGATACCTTATTGCACAGAGTAATTTGAGCTGACCGGACTGAGTCTGTGTTTGGTAGAATGTTTCGCTGGACATTTTTAGCTGCAGGTGAAGGGAAGTTTACCGGCTTTAGATAGCGAAGAGGTCACTATAATGGTTTCAGTTTTGGGAACAAGGAAGAGGCGCTGGTCAGGCGTGCGAGGCTCGATCGGTGCTTTTACGCAGAGTGCGACAAACTGACGGATATGACCTAAACAGCAGGTGGTCCCAGAACCTCGTGCAGAGAAGAGAGAAGTGCTGTTAGCAGGCCATTGTCCGTTATCCTAAAGGTTTGCGGCAGTCTTTTACAGCTTCTTTAGACGAGTCTTGAAGCATCAGCACACTGATAATTGATCCTTATCAAGGAGCGTGCGTTTTTGAGATTCAGCAAGTATCCATGACTATGTTTTCCATGGACCTTCCTGGAAGATCCTATCTGTACGGATAGCAAAAACATTTCTCCTTGGCCGGCGTGGAAGAATTCTCAATATCGTGAAGCCGGCGAAGGCATCGATTTTTATTAGAAGTGGTTTTGTTTACAAGCAAAGGAACATTGCTGGTTTCACTGGGACTCCGATGGTGACGTCAGAACACGTACCGGAGGGCATCTGTTGTCTCTAGATGAAAGCCATGTTCTGGAGAGGGGCTGTACAGGGTGTTTCAAAAAGGACTTTAAGACTTTGAAAATGCATATAAATTAATTCATAGTAGCTACAGAGGTGATTGTAGTCTCAATTCCTAGGGAAATACGTCAATTATTCGCTAGTGCCGATTCGCACCGTAAGGAGCGCTAACGGCAGTTGCGTTATAGATGGCTGCTAGCTGTGTGTTTTGGATTGAAGAATCAAAGTCGGCGACAACAATTCAGGATAATTTCCGTACTAAGTATGCTAAAGATTCTCCTAGTAGGGCTACAATTTATGTGTGGCATAAATGTTTTGTAGAAACAGGGTGCCCGATAAGACACGGGAACTCATCAAGTCGTCCAAGCACATCTGACGACGACAAGGATCGAGTGAGACAACGTTTTGTCAACAGCCCTACGAAATCGGCCAGGTGTGCATCTCGCGAACTGCAAATCTCACATACGACTGTTTGGCGAGTGTTGGGAAACCGTTTTCATTTGGAACCGTACAGACTGAAGATCGTAAAAGCAATAAAAGACCCTGATAAAATTGCTCGCAAGAACTTCTGTGTGGGAATGTTAAATCGATTACATGAGGATGAACATTTCTTGGACAGAATCATCTTTTCTGACAAGTCCAATTTTCACGTAAGTGGCAAGGTTAAAACACATAGCTGTAGGATTTATGGCACTGAAAATCCACATCAAACACTGCAACATGTTCGTGATACCTCTAAACTGAAGGTTTTTTGTGCATTGAGCAAGACCAGCCTCTCTTTTTTGTGAGAGAACCATCAACGGGGTAGTGTACCTGGATATGTTACAACAAGTTTTGATACCACAGATCGGTGAGGAAGACCATGAACGAAACATTTACTTCATGCAAGATGGTGCACCACCCCACTATCTGGCTGACGTCTGGGATTTTCTCAGTGACCGCTTTCCAGGTCAATGGATAGGCCGTAATGCGCCAATTGTATGGCCCCCACGTTCCCCAGATCTGACACCACTCAATTTTTATGGGGATTCATCAAGGATATCGTGTTTGTACCTCCTGTGCCGGCTTCTATACCTTAACTTAGAGCAAGAATTTGCGGGACCACTGAGCAAGTTACACCTGCAGTGCTACAGTGAGTTTGGGAAGAAATTAACTTCCGATGTGTGACGTAACGTCACATAAATTGACATTTCCAGAAAAATTAAAAGGGTTTTTTGTGTGTTAAAAATACGAAACACTTCGTCCGTGTGCGCTGTGAATATCAAATATTAAATTTTTTGGGGGGTAGATTGTTTCTTTCGCCGACCGGTGCGGCCGAGCGGTTCTAGGCGCTTCAGCCTGGGACCGTGCGACCGCTACAGTCGTAGGTTCTAATCCTGCCTCGGGCATGGATGTATGTGATGTCCTTAGGTTAGTTTAAGTAGTTCTAAGTTCTAGGGGGCTGATGACCTCAGATGTTAAGTCCCATAGTGCTCAGAGCCATTTTTTTCTTTACTAGCTTGTTTCGTCTAGAGGAAGGCCGCCATTGTAGCACAGTCTGATATTTAATCTAATTCAGTCTGCGAATTATCAGAATATATGTCCAATTGTTATTAGAAAGCGTTATTTATTGAAGTAGTGAGCACCTCCCATAAGAAAAAATGGTTCAAATGGCTCAGAGCACTATGGGACTCAACTGCTGTGGTCATCAGTCCCCTAGAACTTAGAACTAATTAAACTTAACTAAGCTAAGGACATCACACACATCCATGCCCGAGGCAGGATTCGAACCTGCGACCGTAGCAGCAGCGCGACTCCGGACTGGAGCGCCTAGAACCGCACGACCACCGCGGCCGGCCCTTCCCATAAGAGCCACCATTAATTGTAATTGTAATCGTAATTAATAACTCTACTTCAGAACGTCATGTTGCGGGGAGCTCTCCTTCCCTAGCAACATTTGGTCGACCATTACGCTGACGATATTTTTTAGTTACATATTCAGTCTGTAATATTAAATGAAAATGCGGGAGACTTCTCTATTTTGATATTTTAATAGTTTCAAGGCTAGTAAAGTAAAGACAAATTCCATTCATTAATATTTTCGTACTGAATGAGTTCAGTATGTTCAATATTGGCCGCTTAACGGCAGATGAGATTCTCCTCAGTTTTTGCCTTGCAGATAACGAATAGTAAATACAGAAAAATATTCCGTTTAATAAGAATAAAAAATCTCAGTTTCTTTGTGAAGGTTGGTACATAAATGACCAGTAGCCCCTGACAACCAAATTAATCATTACAGTTTGCGTAAAAGCAAGTATATTCTCTCTCCATAATAGCAGCGCTCACGCGACCTATCTGTTAGAAGGTGGTGAGTCGCGCGCTGTATATAAAATATTATTTCGTGCGTACTTCGGAATAGCCGAGGCCCGTACGTATGTTATCGTGGTATTGGGTTATTTCAGAGTCTCATGCTAGCCCATAATGTTTAACAGAGCAAATAATACTGAAGCAAAAAAGTGTGTGAAATCTTATGGGACTTAACTGCTAAGGTCATCAGTCCCTAAGCTTACACACTGCTTAACCTAAATTATCCTAAGGACAAACACACACACCCATGCCCGAGGGAGGACTCGAACCTCCGCCGGGACCAGCCGCACAGTCCATGACTGCAGCGCCTTAGACCGCTCGACTAATTCGCGGCATATTGAAGCATTCAGTATTTTTCTTTTTTGTTTAAACACTGTAAATATAGAATTTAACAAAACTACCATTCCTGAGTACCGTGATAGATGTGATGTGTGCAGGATAACCAACGGAAGCCACATACAACATCTTCAATTTTAAAAAAAAGGAAGAAAAAAAAGTGATGTGTTTCCCTACAAAATACACTAAACCCAGCCCTGTATGTACTTTCAATGAATTTTTATGAATTTTTAAAGGTGTAAAGTTCTTTTAGAAACACTCTCTACTGAGAAAGGAGAAGGAGATTTATGCGATTGGCTTAAGGAAGTGTTAGCGCATTTCGATTGGTAATTTTAGTTTTTCGAACGAGAGAACGTCCAAAGCTCGTGTCGATACAGTGACGTGCTGGTCGCAGCGTCGAAGACTCCTGCAGGTACCTGGCAAGCATTCTGCAGCTCCGGCGCTCTGGAAAATATTAATGTGGAACTCTTAGCGACCGCGGCGTACTCTTTCAAACAGCAGCAACCGCAGTTCACTTTATGCATAACGTGTTAGCTTGCAGCTGGGTGGTTCGCAATCACTGTCAACCAAAGTAGATTCAGTCAGCTTGTGCTATTCATATTTAATGTGGGAGACATGATATAAATTATTCCACCCATTCTACAACTTTGCCAACTGTACATCAGTACGTGCTTTGCTTCAATTTCTTTTTTATTTCTTTTTATTTAATTCTTTTCTTTTTTTAAAATAAATCTATCCTCATGTTGAGTGTCACCATTTATTCCTGTAAATAGCATACCGACCGTTTATTAATTCTATTCATTCATGTGGCAAATAATGGAAGTTAATTTGGAGTGTAGTACAGAGTGTCAACTTCAGTTTCTCTGCTAGGGCCCCAAATCAGTCATCTGCGTTTGAATCATCCACTGTGCACGGCTTCACCGTGGTGTACCTTTAGGGTGGCTCTGTGCCACAGTGTATTCTGTGGCAGAAGTTAACTATAGGTAGCCCCACGATATCTTGCCACTTCTATGTCTGCGTAAGCAGAAGAAACTAACGATCAAAGTCCGAAAACAATTTATTGGACTGTTAAATTAACCAAAATAAATTCTTCGTGTGTAACACCAACGCAAAATAGAGATCCGTCTTCGAATCACAACTACATACAAGAATAATATAGAAAACAACAGAAATAATTTCCTACCAGTCTCCGCCAGAGACTTCTCCGATATACCAAACCTAATCCAGAGATCAGCGAGAAGATCCAAGCCAGGCTGCCGGGGCGGCAGCTATCCACGTCGGCTGGCGGTCGATGAACTGCCGATGTGCGGCCGAGCGCCGGCCTCTATAGCGTTTCGGCGGATGAGTACCTCGGAACTATTTTCCATCACGTGGTTTCACGTGTGAAAATAGTTCCGGGATCTGCAGCAACCTCTTCCTTATGTTTATGTGGGCCGGTAGTGGCCCCTGTTGACCGCTGGTGTCTTTTCTGTGTTGTTGTTGCTGTTGTGGCCGTTCATCAATATTGCCTGTCGGTTGTGTAGTGCTTCGGTGTGTCTCCGAGCGGGCAAGCCGAGGCTGCGGGCTGTCAGTTTTGTTGCTGATACTCTAGGTGCCGTGATTTCTGGTGGAGAAGGCCACAGCAGCCACCATGACACTTTATACACTTACCTAATGCATTGCGACGTATTTCTTAAAAAGACTAAAAATAGACTTTTATGATCGAAAATTTTTGGCTTATCAGCATATCTGCCTGTATGTGAATGCGTAGCGTATCTGGATTGTTGACGGACAGTCGCTAGTTCGAATATCGCTAGTAGCATGTTCTTTACTTTTATACAGTTTCCATACTTAACAAATATTCAATCGTAATTTTTGATAAAAGTAACATACTTTTATTTTTCGTCAGTATTTGGGTGAAATTAGTGGAGAGGACTTTACCTCGTTGCAGTTCCTCTAGGACGGGCTCAGATCCACTAGAACTGCTATCAATGAAACACCAGGGATCCTTCCTGAGGGGTAAAAAGCGGCCAGAGTCCCTTTCTCGATATGCCGCGGCGGATGGAAGGGCTCTACCCTACCTGCACTCAGACCAATACCTTTGTCACGAGCTCGTACCACAGGCCTCACCGCTACCTTTACCTTTTTCTTCGCGTAAAGATGCAAGCAAGCATTCACAGTAAACTGAAGTTCGGTATAAAGCTGCGAAACATGAAATTTTTTTTTTAGTGATTGAAGTGTTATTGATCGACAAAATGTTTTCATTCAATGAAATGGAAAATGTATCATATTTTTAATTTATTTTTCATGTGAGCAGTACTTAAAAACAAAAAAGTGCTATTGTTCGCTAAAAAATTATTTGTTGACTAACATTTTCATTTGTTAATGAATATGGGATTTAAATTAAAGCTGAAAAGCACGCTACTAGCAAGTTTCGAACTAGCAACATTATGATTTCAAATACTATTTTACTCAGATAACGACGAATACGTCGTTTTTTCAGTTTAGTTGTACTGTTGTAGGAAATTGATGTTCGGGCGTATGAGTGCGACCAAAATCGGAGTGTCAAACACCCTTGCCATATTTTTGGGAGGAATTCTGAGGAAGTGTGAACTGGGCATGAAGGAGGTCACTTGTAGAACACTCGTCCAGTCAATTGTTGACCGTCATCAATTGATACGACACTCCCGCCGTGTTGGATTAACGGAAGAGAGCTCACTGTTTGTTTAGTCAACATATCAGAATTCCACAGAAATTGTTTTCCTTCGGGCACGTAGCCGTACCATAAATATTGTCAACGGTGGAAAAAAAATCACAAAAATAGTCAGCATATCAGGGCCTTAATAACAAATATTCCGCGAACCTACATTCCAAAACGACTCAAGAAGCTTTCCTACAACACATTATCTTGTAAATGTACCACGACGCTAGGGTTAGAGAATTTCTGATATAAAGATGCGGACTAGATATCAGTCCTCGATATTTGGAGAGTAACAGAAATAAAACACTGTGAGCCGAAGGTCATGTATGCCTTGGACAGAAAGAGACTGCGATTATAAGAGCCTAAGCACATGCAAGAGGAGCCAGTAGTTGTCAAGGGAGCGAGGCACGTTTATAGTCTATCCCCGGTGTTATCTAATCTGTAGACTCAGCATTGAAGAAAACCAAGGAGAAATTAGGAATTAAAGTTTGTTCGTCTATGGGATTGTTTATCTATGGGATTGCATTTCTGTCAGAGATGGCAAATGAGTTAGAAGAGTTTAAAGCAATTGATAGAATCTTGAAGAGAGGCTACGATTTAAAAATCAGCACAACTACAACAAGGGTAATCGAAGGTAGCCGAGATATATCAGGCTATGCTGAGGGATTCTGATTAGCAAGGAGCAATAAAAACGTTTATGACAAAAAGAGAGATTTTTTAACCTCTATCATAAATATAAACGTTAGGATGTACTCTTTGTTGTTATTTACGTGGAGTGTAACTTTGTACGAAAGTGAAACGTCAACGGTAAACGTTTCAGAGAAAATAAGAATAGACGTTGTAACCTCCCCACAAAAATCAATGATAATACTCAAATGTAAAATTAGACAACAATTCTAAACAGTTAAATGAAAAATTAGACAACAATTCCAGGCATGACACTAAGGAACTGTTACGCGAGGAAATTGAGGCTTGTTCAAGAAAAAGTAGCGAAGAAATTAGGTCTGTTGCTCAAGAATTAAGGGATATGCAAACAGCTACAACAGAAACACTCAGAGACGAAATTAGCGGAGTCGCTAAACAATGCTCTTGAAAAGCTACACAATTACACGACGAGTTTAAAGCAATGACAGCAGGACTTTCGCGCACAATGGATGAAAAGATAGACGCGAAATTCGACCAACAGAACTCTCAAATTAACGAACGTCTTAGTCTTCACATACAAAACAGTGATACGCGTTTCCGTAAATTTATTCAGGATCAAAATAAAGTAAAACGTCAAGTAATGGAAACAATCACTGCACAGAGACAAGAAGACAAACGTAAAATGTTTGCGAAGGCAAAAACGTATGTAGACAACAATATTGCTACAGTGTCCGACGAAATTAATACCATCAAACAGTCGAACACAGAATTACGTGACGAAATTTCCGATCTTATATCGAAAACAGACACATACTCAGTAGATTTTCAAACAGTGACAGACAGATTAGAACAATTAGAACTAACACAGGATTCCGATGTCATCAAAGCTGATGTTAAAAAACTGAACGAAACTACACATAAGTTGCAAAAACAGATTAATGCGTCTGATTCTAAAACCGATGATCAGTTAAAATTCCGACTGAAAAATGTGATGAATTGGCCAGTCGTATTGACGTTATTGAAACTAATAATGACAGCAAATCAGACGATACTTCACCGGTTTCATTTAATCAAACACCTGAATTTCAAAATTTACACCAGACAATTAATGAGATCGATTCGTCTAATAACACGTTGCGTAGAAAGTTGTCAAGTTTACAACAAGAAGTAACAGAGATGAAAAGTATTTCAATTAATAACACATCACAGCAGACGCCACTTTGCGAACATTTGTCAGACTCGCGCAACGCGTATAATTTGGGTAATCTACAGAGAGTACGGGACTTAGATTCCGAACACCCACAGTTCAACAGATTCTCTTACAATCCTGAACCTGTTCCATCACACAGAGACGATAATTTCGATTACAAACATTTTCTGTCAGTAAGAAAATTTAAAGTGTTTAAGAATGACAGAACACAGATTCACCCACTGGATTGGATTCAACAATTTAGCTTTGCTTTTCCACCGACTTGGCCCGTAACACACAAACTTGAATTCATTTGTAGTTTTTTGGAAGGCGAACCGGCAGCTCGAATGAGACCGATCGCGAGACAATGTTATTCAGTAGAAGAATTTCAGAATGCCTTTCTATCAGCGTATTGGTCGAAAACGACACAGCGCGGAATTAAAGATCAGTTAAATAGTTAACCGAATTATGAGAACTCAAATTTTCCGAGTGTGACGCAATTTTTTGAGCACATGGTGCAACAAAACCAGTATTTAAGTGAACCCTATAGTGAATCTGCACTCATTCAATTATGTATCTCCAAATCACCACGATCATTAAGAGTGTCACTTTTAACAGGTCAGCAAAAAGAAAATATTTCGGCAATCAGGGATCTGCTGCTGCTTTTAGAAGTGCAGCAGTCAGATTATTCTTTCGTAAACAAAATTTTTTCATATAACAACCAAGGCCAACAGACGTACTGCAATTATGATCAGACACGTAATTTTAATAGGAAAGGTAACACACGCTTTAGGACTGACAACCACCAAAACTTTAAGAACATACAAAATTCTAATTATCAATATCGTCAAAATTTTGAGCAACAGGAATCACATTTTGGTAACAATTGACGTTATCCACCACAACAGCATGAAAGTCAGCCGGTTGGAATACATAACCAACAATGTAATGCACAAGGTCAACCTAACTTTAATGTTTCGCCGCATGCACGTATAGTCCCAGATCCAACAAATAGTAACGCACGGCAGCAAAGGAACCACTACGTACAGAAAACGGAGTATTTCAATTCCTATCGCAATGCACCGTATAGGAATGACTATCACGACAGACTTAAAAATGATGAGCACAATTATCAGCGTACATATAATAACAGTCGATCTTACCAACAGCAAAATCATCCGCAAGAACATATTCTCATGAATGAACCCGACAGCAGGTATCATCCAGAGCGTAACACGTCTGGAAGAAGTAATAGAACAGTTCAAATAGTAGAAATGCCACAACATCCTCCTGATAATAATAACACGTCAGATAGAATTTGACTAGATACTGTACAGGTCGCATCTTTCATTAACACAAGCACTACCTTTGACACGCAAAATGTTGTTCACGAAAATGTTATTACTTTTGACGACATCAGAGACACTCTCTTGTAGGAAAGACCAGTTGTTCAGAAAACTATTTCACATCCTGTCATCGAAGTTAAAATTGGTTCATCGAAATTTTCAGCAGTAATCGATTCCGGATCACCTATGTCAGTAATAAATGAAGAAACTTTTAACGAGTGTAACAAAGAGAATAGCTATCCTACATTACCATTAGGCAAAACGAAAGTGAAAGGAGCAGTATCGAGTAAAGGAGTAGACGTTAAATTACAGACGCATTTATCATTTTGTATTGCAGGTCATACTTTTCACTCAAATTTTTGGATTGTTCCTTCATTGATAACAGACGTTATTTTAGGTACGAATTTTCTGGTACAACATGACGCAGTTAGCGATTTTCAGAATTCCTATTTAATGTTGAAGGATGAAAATATACAATTTGCTGTAGAATTTCAGCACTCATTAACGGCAGAAGAGGAAACAATTAATTGTACACAGGTCATTTCCGTGTTACGTAACATAGACTGTAATTCCGCATTGTTCATAGACACGTACGTACATAATTATAACACTCCAGACGAAGCTGACTACGACGTAATGCAGATGATTTCCGATAAAGTTAAACAAAGCAGTGCAAATACAGACGACGAGCGCACGCAATTACACAAAATTCTTTTACAGCAAGCTCCAGTTTTTGACAACATTCCTGGTACTATGTCCGGATTTATGTATGAATTTCAAGTCAAACAGCACGACACATTTAAAGCTAAGCATTAGCCTATTCCGTATATTCATAGAGAACAAGCTAAAAAAGAATTGCAGGATATGCTCGACCAAGGAATTATTGAACCGGCAGTTAGTCCGTACATAAACCCGCTACATATTGTTAAGAAAAAAGATGGCTCACTTCGCCTCGTACTTGATTCACGTCACATCAATGACATAATTAATAATGAAACAGATCGACCACAGACTTTAGAGGAACTGCCACAGAAATTTCATGGTACGGCTATTTATTCTACATTAGATTTGAAATCGGGATTTTGGCAAATTCAACTTCATCCGAATTGTAGACAATATACAGCATTTCTCTGTTTTGGCGACTGTTATCAATTTTGTGAATTACCGTTCGGCTTAACTATTTCTTCTGCAGCTTTTATTCGCGGTTTGAACACAATACTTCCGACAGAACTTAAGGACAGAATTACGACGTACGTAGACGACATTCTTATTGCAGAAGCTAACTGGACTGAACACAATATGATTCTTGAACGTCTGTTACATACTTTCTATGCACAAGGACTCACAGTTAACCTCAGTAAATCGCATTTTGATAAAACTTCTATAAAATTTCTTGGACACGTAATTTCAGCAGAAGGCATTGCGCCTGATCCGGAAAAACTTCAAGCTCTACGTGACATTACTGTTCCTACAACAAAGAAACAACTACGCAGTTCTTTTTGGGCTTAATTAACTTTTTTCGTAAATTTATTCATCACTCTGCTTTAGACACACTTAGATTATGCCATTTAACAGGTGAAAACAGTATTTGGTCTTGGGATAAGCAAGCACATTCTGAATTTGTGAACCTGAAACATGCTTTGTTGAATGCTCCACTTTTATCGCACCCAGATCTTACCAGAAAATTTTCCATTGCCACCGACAGTTCCAACACCGCTTTAGGCGTACACATTTTTCAGGAAATTGAAGACGACGGCTCAACAGTAATTAAAAACATCGCATTGGCAAGTCGCATTCTGTCGCCTGCTGAACGAAATTACTCCGTTACAGAATTGGAAACATTATGTGTTGTATGGGCATTTACGAGATTTCTTCACTTTCTTTATGGCAGACATACCACCGTTTACACAGACCACAGAGCGATACAATTTTTACTTTCGGCTAAATTCACTCACGACAGATTAAGCAGATGGAAACTTTATTTACAGGAATTTAATTTTACGATTGTTCACATTCCCGCCACACAAAATGTTATAGCAGACGCACTATCGCGTTCTCTCAGCAACAATCAGCAAGACATAGCAACCAACTTCTGCAAAGCAAATTTCAGCGTAATGTACATCCAACAAGTTGCATTTGAAAATTTTATTTCGTCGTCATTACAGGACATAGCAAAAGAGCAAAGTAAAGACAACGTGTGGAAAGAAATTAAACAGCTTTGGCAAGATAAGAATAATGTTACGATTAGAAACCACTACACTGTACGCAATGACATTCTGTTTCGTTGCTCTCATCCAGACAGCAACAATTGGTTATTATGCATTCCTGACGAACTTCTTAACAAATTAATCTGGTACACTCATTTAAGCTGCGCACATTACGGAGCCAGAAAATGTTTTCTTATACTGAGACAGAACTGTTATTTTGCCAACATGGAGAAACGTGTACGACAAGTTTTAGCGTCATGTAAAATTTGCCAGAAAGGTAAGTCAGACACCACTTCACATATTCCTCCATTATATCCCATTATACCTGTTAACTTAAGACATATGGCCGCAGTAGACATTTTTGGTCCAATTCCGAGAACTAACAGAGGTTTTTGCTACATCTTTGTCGCTGTTTAACTCACTTCAAAATTTGTTACTTTCACTCCGTTACGCAAAGCTACTGCTAAAACTGTTTCGAGAGCATTTGTAAAAATTTTCTATTTCATGTAGGGCATGTGATGAGAGTAATCTCTGACAATGGATTACAATTTCGTTCTGCTATATGGACACGTATGTTACGAGCTAGAAACATTTCTCCGATCTATATATCCAAGTACCATGCTTCTTCGAAACCTTGTGAACGATTAATGAAAGAAATTGGTAAACTGTGTAGAATATACTGCCACAAAAGACATATTGATTGGGACACACACATATTCTCATTCCAAGATGTAATTAATTCCATTCCAAATGAATCCACTATGCTATCTCCGTCTGTTATACTGAAAAATGTTGAACCACCAAACAAAATTAAAGAATTAGTAACATTTCCTACATCTCGTCGATTACGACACCACGAAATAATTGACATTGCGCTGAACAACATCAAACGTGCCGCAGAGCGCCGGAGAAGACAACAAAAACAGGTTTGTACGCGCTGAGACTTTTACATTGGACAGAAGATATTAGTACGAACACACTATTTATCCAGCAAAATAAAAGGTAAGTGCAGTAAATTTGAACTCCTATACGCAGGTCCATATCGAATTCGCAGCATTCCTCACCCCAATGTTGTACACGTCGAAACTCTGAGAACCAGAAAATCGAAAGGGAACCACCACTTATCCAATATAAAACCCTTTATTGAGTGAACATACTTTACGATATATCACACTGTAATGCTATTTACCAATTTTTATGATCATTTCTGCAATTATATTTACGTGACTATCGTATTTTTTCTTGGCAAGTGCCTGGCAAGGTAAGGTTAGCAGGTCGCTCTTCTTGTCGTTACACATCAGACCGTGCATATTTTCCAGATGAACTTACGAATTTTATGAATAATTATGCAATTCTATGTAGTGACATATTAATTTTATCAAATTCTCTCTCCATTAAAGTCTTTAATTCTCGCCTCTATTAACTACACTACATACAAGCTGAACACAACGAACGTCACATTTGTCTTTCTTATGTATGTACGATTGTTTTCATGTTTTGTTTATATGCACTGTGAAATAGTTAAAGTATAACACACCAGTTGATTTTGACATTTTTTGCCCTATGATATCTCAACATCGTGACTGTTTTACATTTTTTTTTGCTGCTGCATTGTGATAATCTGTGTACATTTTTGCCTTTGAACACTGTCTATGCTTTTGACATATTACGTTTTCTGTCGTGATATGCTGTATGCTTAATTGTGTCTCCATTAACCAGTCATTATTTAGTGGGTATATGATTTAAATGCAAGGCATTAATCTTTGTTCTTCAATTTCAGAAAGAAATGATACGTAAAGGAAATAAATTAAACAGAGATGGGAATTTCACATACGGAATAAACGAAAGAAGATGCAAAAAACCTTATGAGGAAGAGTAAATGGATCAGAATTAACAAGCATTAACAAGAATATACTATGCACATCGTAGAATAGCAGTCTTAACTAATTTTTTCTTTCAGAATACAAGGCGATTGATGCAGGCTGTCAGACAGAACTACACATCTTAGTTTTAGTGATGAAATATGCTAGAGATAAGGAATAGTTATGTAATGAATAATGAAGTGATTTCTTTTGCAGATGATAATGAATGCTGATGGAGAGTAATGATGTAGAATATGCTACTATGAATAATGAAGTTTTTCTTTACAGGTGATGATAATAATGAAGTTATGATAATATGAATAATGAAGTTTTTCTTTACAGATGAGGATGATGTTGAAGTTTATGTATTTATGCTATGTAGTTATTTAAGTATTTGTTGCAGCTTGTTTTGACAGTATGTTTTATATCGTGTGGTATGATGACTGAAGGTTTTGGAAAGGACAGCTATGGAACACATTTTTTTATACACATTTCACTACCTGTTAATTCGAAGTTTACTACTTTTCAGCATAGTATGCGTTTCTTCTTTCAGCTCAATAATCCATTTTGTATTTTTTTCAGGAGAAGCCTTTCATGATACTTACTAAACTAGTTACTTATTAAAGCTATACTAGTACGTGCATTTTTTTTGTTTACCCAGTTGTTTCACAACCTTGCTACAGCTGACTCATGACGAATGACGTTACACATTTTTCATTTACAGGAACAACCCAGAAGCAATTTTTTTTTCTTTTTCTCTTCTTGCTTTCCCTTATAATTGCCCAAAGCAATGCATTGCTAACAAACAATCACCAGTTCCAAATAATGCTACCCATTTAAGAGAGTTCTGAATAATACTGAATAATGAACAATGTTTTATACTATTCAATACTTGTTGGCCATTAAGCGCCAATAATTAATATAACTAATTAATTATGTTATTAATTATGCCATTAATTAGCTCCTGTTTTCAATGATGACTTTTCATGCTTTGGTAACTGGCCACTGAGTGCCAATAATTAATGTAACTAAATGAGTTATGTTAATAACTATGCCATTAATTAGCTCCTGTTTTCAATGATGACTTTTCATGTTTTGGTAACTGGCCACTGAGTGCCAATCATTAATGTAACTAAATGAATTATGGTAAAAATTATGCCATTAACTAGCTCCTGTTTTCAATGATGACTTTTGATGTTTTGGTAACTGGCCAATGAGTGCCAATAATTTGTATAACTCAATGAATTATGTTACAGCTATTCCAATAATTGACTCTCCTTTTCAATGATGACTTTGGATGAACATTATTCTGTCATACTAAATATGCTTAGTGACTGGCCAAGGACTGCCACCGTTTATTGTAATACGATTACCCATGATGCCAATAATTTAATTTTATGAACATTATTCTGTAATACTAAATACATGGTACAGAAATGTTCAATAACTAGGCTGTGAATGCCGCAAACTACTAATGCAATTCGTAATCAAGACTAGTCTGTGACTTAATGTCCTTCACCTTCTGACCTAACTACCTGGAATTACTGTAATATCCATTTGTCCTATCCATCCTCATGATCATGGGGCACTATATTTGGTTTTTGCACTCATTCTACGTTGGTGTGCCTTGTAAGAGCGTGGTGTTGACACGACATGCTGTCCACCACCGTGAGCGATGAAGACGTTATTATGGTCCCACTGTTTGGTGTACCTGATGTACTGCCAAAATGATAACAGGGAATATTACTACGACATTTCAGTGTCTTGGATACGCTGATAAATACTTCTGGGAAAAGAACTGCAAATTGTCTCACTTGGTGTTGTACTTCTGTGGAAAGATATGGACTTTCAGTGCAGCTGCGTGCAACCTAAGTGCTACAACCATGATGCAATCCTTCCTATTCCTTCCCTAATTCTCGTAAAATGAAAAAGTCATATACAGTGCGTGTGCACTTCCTTTCTTTTGTTAATAAGATAAGTTATCCTGAAATTACTAAAGATTTCTATAGTGTATGTGCACTTTATTACACTCCTTGATTTGTTTGTTTGTTGTAGAAAAATACTAGAGAGTGCTACAGCCTGTGTGCACTTTTGTCATTTGTCAATATGATTTGTACTCATTAGGTTTATTTGTCGTAAAATTATTAGAGAGTTTTTCAGTTCGTGTGCACTTTGTGCCATTTGTACTCATTACGTATATATTTTGTGGTTTTCTGATATGTTCTGTACTACAGTGCGTGTGTATTTTTGCCGTTTATTTTCTGATTTGCTGATATATTCTCAACTGCACTGCATGTACACTTATGTCACTTGTCAAAATGATTTTTTACCTTTGCGATTATTTGTTATGAAAATGCTAAAGAGTCTTTCAGTGCGTGTGCACTTATGTTATGTGTTAATATGTTTTCTACTGAACTTCAGTGCCTAGGAATGACTATCACGACAGACGTAAAAATGATGAGCACAATTATCAGCGTACATATAATAACAGTCGATCTTACCAACAGCAAAATCATCCGCAAGAACATATTCTCATGAATGAACCCGACAGCAGGTATCATCCAGAGCGTAACACGTCTGGAAGAAGTAATAGAACAGTTCAAATAGTAGAAATGCCACAACATCCTCCTGATAATAATAACACGTCAGATAGAATTTGACTAGATACTGTACAGGTCGCATCTTTCATTAACACAAGCACTACCTTTGACACGCAAAATGTTGTTCACGAAAATGTTATTACTTTTGACGACATCAGAGACACTCTCTTGTAGGAAAGACCAGTTGTTCAGAAAACTATTTCACATCCTGTCATCGAAGTTAAAATTGGTTCATCGAAATTTTCAGCAGTAATCGATTCCGGATCACCTATGTCAGTAATAAATGAAGAAACTTTTAACGAGTGTAACAAAGAGAATAGCTATCCTACATTACCATTAGGCAAAACGAAAGTGAAAGGAGCAGTATCGAGTAAAGGAGTAGACGTTAAATTACAGACGCATTTATCATTTTGTATTGCAGGTCATACTTTTCACTCAAATTTTTGGATTGTTCCTTCATTGATAACAGACGTTATTTTAGGTACGAATTTTCTGGTACAACATGACGCAGTTAGCGATTTTCAGAATTCCTATTTAATGTTGAAGGATGAAAATATACAATTTGCTGTAGAATTTCAGCACTCATTAACGGCAGAAGAGGAAACAATTAATTGTACACAGGTCATTTCCGTGTTACGTAACATAGACTGTAATTCCGCATTGTTCATAGACACGTACGTACATAATTATAACACTCCAGACGAAGCTGACTACGACGTAATGCAGATGATTTCCGATAAAGTTAAACAAAGCAGTGCAAATACAGACGACGAGCGCACGCAATTACACAAAATTCTTTTACAGCAAGCTCCAGTTTTTGACAACATTCCTGGTACTATGTCCGGATTTATGTATGAATTTCAAGTCAAACAGCACGACACATTTAAAGCTAAGCATTATCCTATTCCGTATATTCATAGAGAACAAGTTAAAAAAGAATTGCAGGATATGCTCGACCAAGGAATTATTGATCCGGCAGTTAGTCCGTACATAAACCCGGTACATATTGTTAAGAAAAAAGATGGCTCACTTCGCCTCGTACTTGATTCACGTCACATCAATGACATAATTAATAATGAAACAGATCGACCACAGACTTTAGAGGAACTGCTACAGAAATTTCATGGTACGTCTATTTATTCTACATTAGATTTGAAAGCGGGATTTTGGCAAATTCAACTTCATCCGAATTGTAGAAAATATACGGCATTTCTCTGTTTTGGCGACTGTTATCAATTTTGTAAATTACCGATCGGCTTAACTATTTCTTCTGCAGCTTTTATTCGCGGTTTGAACACAATACTTCCGACAGAACTTAAGGACAGAATTACGACGTACGTAGACGACATTCTTATCGCAGAAGCTAACTGGACTGAACACAATACAATTCTTGAACGACAGTTACAAACTTTTCATACAAAAGGGCCCACAGTTAATCTCAGTAAATCGCATTTTGGTAAAACTTCTATAAAATGTCTTGGGCGCGTAATTTCAGCAGAAGGCATTGCACCTGTTCCGGGAAAACTTCAAGCTCTACGTGATATTACTGTTCCTACGACAAAAAAGCAACTACGCAGTTTTTTGGCTTAATTAACTTTTTTCGCAAATTTATTCATCATTCTGCTTTAGACACACCTAGATTATGCCATTTAACAGGCAAAAACAGAATTTGGTCTTGGGATAAGCAAGCACATTCTGAATTTGTGAACCTGAAGCATGCTTTGTTGAATGCTCCACTTTTATCGCACCCAGATCTTACCAGAAATTTTTCCATTGCCACCGACAGTTCCAACACCGCTTTAGGCGTACACATTTTTCAGGAAATTGAAGACGACGGCTCAACAGTAATTAAAAACATCGCATTTGCAAGTCGCATTCTGTCGCCTGCTGAACGAAATTACTCCGTTACAGAATTGGAAACATTATGTGTTGTATGGGCTTTTACGAGATTTCGGCACTTTCTTTATGGCAGGCATACCACCGTTTACACAGAGCGATACAATTTTTACTTTCAGCTAAACTTACTCACGACAGGTTGAGCAGATGGAAACTTTATTTACAGGAATTTAATTTTACGATTGTTCACATTCCCGGCACACAAAATGTTATAGCAGACGCACTATAGCGTTCTCTCAGCAACAATCAGCAAGACGTAACAACCAACTTCTGCAAAGCAAATTTCAGTGTCATGTACATTCAGCAAGTTGCATTTGAAAATTTTATTTCATCGTCATTACAGGACATAGCAAAAGAGCAAAGTAAAGACAATGTGTGGAAAGAAATTAAACAGCTTTGGCAAGATAAGAATAATGTTACGATTAGAAACCACTACACTGTACGCAATGACATTCTGTTTCGCCGCTCTCATCCAGACAGCAACAATTGGTTATTATGCATTCCTGACAAACTGGTTAACAAATTAATCTGGTATACTCATTTAAGTTATGCACATTACGGAGCCAGAAAATGTTTTCTTATACTGAGACAGAACTGTTATTTCGCCAATATGGAAAAACGTATACGACGAGTTTTAGCGTCATGTAAAATTTGCCAGAAAGCTAAGTCAGACACCACATATTCCTCCATTATATCCCATTATACCTGTTAAATTAAGACATATGGCCGCAGTAGACATTTTTGGTCCAATTCCGAAAACTAATAGAGGTTTTTGCTACATCTTTGTCGCTATTGAACTCACTTCAAAATTTGTTACTTTCACTCCGTTACGCAAAGCTACTGCTAAAACTGTTTCGAAAGCATTTGTAAAACATTTTCTATTTCATGTAGGGTATGTGATGAAAGTAATTTCTGACAATGGATCACAATTTCGTTGTGCTATATGGACAAGTATGTTACGAGCTAGAAACATTTCTCTGATCTATATATACAAGTACCATGCTTCTTCGAAACCTTGTGAACGATTAATGAAAGAAATTGGTAAACTGTGTAGAATATACTGCCACAAAAGACATATTGATTGGGACACACACATATTCTCATTCCAAGATGTAATTAATTCCATTCCAAATGAATCCACTATGATATCTCCGTCTGTTCTACTGAAAAACGTTGAACCACCAAACAAAATTAAAGAATTAGTAACATTTCCTACAACTCGTCGATTACGACACCACGAAATAATTGACATTGCGCTGAACAACATCAAACGTGCCGCAGAGCGCCGGAGAAGACAACAAAAACAGGTTTGTACGCGCTGAGACTTTTACATTGGACAGAAGATATTAGTACGAACACACTATTTATCCAGCAAAATAAAAGTTAAGTGCAGTAAATTTGAACTCCTATACGCAGGTCCATATCGAATTCGCAGCATTCCTCAAACCAATGTTGTACACGTCGAAACTCTGAGAACCAGAAAATCGAAAGGGAACCACCACTTATCCAATATAAAACCCTTTATTGAGTGAACATACTTCACGATATATCACACTGTAATGCTATTTACCAATTTTTATGATCATTTCTGCAATTATATTTACGTGACTAATTATTGATGACTATCGTATTTTTTCTTGGCAAGTGCCTGGCAAGGTAAGGTTAGCAGGTCGCTCTTCTTGTCGTTACACATCAGACCGTGCATATTTTCCAGATGAACTTACGAATTTTATGAATAATTATGCAATTCCATGTAGTGACATACTAATTTTATCAAATTCTCTCTCCATTAAAGTCTTTAATTCTCGCCTCTATTAACTACACTACATACAAGCTGAACACAACGAACGTCACATTTGTCTTTCTTATGTATGTACGATTGTTTTCATGTTTTGTTTATATGCACTGTGAAATAGTTAAGGTATAACACACCAGTTGATTTTGACATTTTTTGCCCTATGATATCTCAACATCGTGACTGTTTTTCATTTTTTTCTTTTTTTTTTTTTTTTTTTTTTTTTTTGCTGGTGCATTGTGATATTCTGTGTACATTTTTGCCTTTGAACACTGTCTATGCTTTTGACATATTACGTTTTCTGTCATGATATGCTGTATGCTTAATTGTGTCTCCATTAACCAGTCATTATTTAGTGGGTATATGATTTAAATGCAAGGCATTAATCTTTGTTCATCAATTTCAGAAAGAAATGATACGTAAAGGAAATAAATTAAACAGAAATGGGAGTTTCACATACGGGATAAACGAAAGGAGATGCAAAAAACCTTATGAGGAAGAGTAAATGGATCAGAATTAACAAGCATTAACAAGAATATACTATGCACATCGTAGAATAGCAGTCTTAACTAATTTTTTCTTTCAGAATACAAGGCGATTGATGCAGGCTGTCAGACCGAACTACACATCTTAGTTTTAGTGATGAAATATGCTAGAGATAAGGAATAGTTGTGTAAAGAATAATGAAGTGATTTTTTTTTGCAGATGATAATGAATGCTGATGAAGAGTAATGATGAGGAATATGTTACTATGAATAATGAAGTTTTTCTTTACAGGTGATGATAATAATGAAGTTATGATAATATGGATAATGAAGTAATGGATAATGAAGTCTTTTCTTTACAGATGAGAATGATGTTGAGGTTTATGTATTTATGCTATGTAGTTATTTAAGTATTTGTTGCAGTCTGTCGTGATAGTCATTCCTAGGCACTGAAGTTCAGTAGAAAACATATTAACACATAACATAAATGCACACGCACTGAAAGACTCTTTAGCATTTTCATAACAAATAATCGCAAAGGTAAAAAATCATTTTGACAAGTGACATAAGTGTACATGCAGTGCAGTTGAGAATATATCAGCAAATCAGAAAATATATTAATAAACGGCAAAAATACACAAGCACTGTAGTACAGAACATATCAGAAAACCACAAAATATATACGTAATGAGTACAAATGGCACAAAGTGCACACGCACTGAAAAACTCTCTAATAATTTTACGACAAGTAAACCTAATGAGTACAAATCATATTGACAAATGACAAAAGTGCACACAATCTGTAGCACTCTCTAGTATTTTTCTACAACAAACAAACAAATCAAGGAGTGTAATAAAGTGCACATACACTATAGAAGTCTTTAGTAATTTCAGGATAACTGATCTTATTAACAAAAGAAAGGAAGTGCACACGCACTGTATATGACTTTTTCATTTTACGAGAATTAGGGAAGGAATAGGAAGGATTGCATCATGGTTGTAGCACTTAGGTTGCACGCAGCTGCACTGAAAGTCCATATCTTTCCACAGAAGTACAACACCAAGTGAGACAATTTGCAGTTCTTTTCCCAGAAGTATTTATCAGCGTATCCAAGACACTGAAATGTCGTAGTAATATTCCCTGTTATCATTTTGGCAGTACATCAGGTACACCAAACAGTGGGACCATAATAACGTCTTCATCGCTCACGGTGGTGGACAGCATGTCGTGTCAACACCACGCTCTTACAAGGCACACCAACGTAGAATGAGTGCAAAAACCAAATATAGTGCCCCATGATCATGAGGATGGACAGGACAAATGGATATTACAGTAATTCCAGGTAGTTAGGTCAGAAGGTGAAGGACATTAAGTCACAGACTAGTCTTGATTACGAATTGCATTAGTAGTTTGCGGCATTCACAGCCTAGTTATTGAACATTTCTGTACCATGTATTTAGTATTACAGAATAATGTTCATAAAATTAAATTATTGGCATCATGGGTAATCGTATTACAATAAACGGTGGCAGTCCTTGGCCAGTCACTAAGCATATTTAGTATGACAGAATAATGTTCATCCAAAGACATCATTGAAAAGGAGAGTCAATTATTGGAATAGCTGTAACATAATTCATTGAGTTATACAAATTATTGGCACTCATTGGCCAGTTACCAAAACATCAAAAGTCATAATTGAAAACAGGAGCTAATTAATGGCATAATTTTTACCATAATTCATTTAGTTACATTAATGATTGGCACTCAGTGGCCAGTTACCAAAACATGAAAAGTCATAATTGAAAACAGGAGCTAATTAATGGCATAGTTATTAACATAACTCATTTAGTTACATTAATTATTGGCACTCAGTGGCCAGTTACCAAAGCATGAAAAGTCATCATTGAAAACAGGAGCTCATTAATGGCATAATTAATAATATAATTAATTAGTTGTATTAATTATCGGCACTTAATGGCCAACAAGTATTGAATAGTATAAAACATTGTTCATTATTCAGTATTATTCAGAACTCTCTTAAATGGGTAGCATTATTTGGAACTGGTGATTGTTTGTTAGCAATGCATTGCTTTGGGCAATTATAAGGGAAAGCAAGAAGAGAAAAAGAAAAAAAAATTGCTTCTGGGTTGTTCCTGTAAATGAAAAATGTGTAACGTCATTCGTCATGAGTCAGCTGTAGCAAGGTTGTGAAACAACTGGGTAAACAAAAAAAATGCACGTACTAGTATAGCTTTAATAAGTAACTAGTTTAGTAAGTATCATGAAAGGCTTCTCCTGAAAAAAAATACAAAATGGATTATTGAGCTGAAAGAAGGAACGCAGACTATGCTGAAAAGTAGTGAACTTCGAATTAACAGGTAGTGAAATGTGTATAAAAAAAGTGTTCCATAGCTGTCCATTCCAAAACCTTCAGTCATCATACCATACGATATAAAACATACTGTCAAAACAAACTGCAACAAATACTTAAATAACTACATAGCATAAATACATAAACTTCAACATCATCCTCATCTGTAAAGAAAAACTTCACTATCCATATTATCATAACTTCATTAGTATCATCACCTGTAAAGGAAAACTTCATTATTCATAGTAGCATATTCTTCATCATTACTCTCCATCAGCATTCATTATCATCTGCAAAAGAAATCACTTCATTATTCATTACACAACTATTCCTTATCTCTAGCATATTTCATCACTAAAACTAAGATGTGTAGTTCTGTCTGACAGCCTGCATCAATCGCCTTGTATTCTGAAAGAAAAAATTAGTTAAGACTGCTAATCTACGATGTGAATAGTATATTCTTGTTAATGCTTGTTAATTCTGATCCATTTACTCTTCCTCATAAGGTTTTTTGCATCTTCTTTCGTTTATTCCGTATGTGAAATTCCCATCTCTGTTTAATTTATTTCCTTTACGTATCATTTCTTTCTGAAATTGATGAACAAAGATTAATGCCTTGCATTTAAATCTTATACCCACTAAATAATGACTGGTTAATGGTGACACAATTAAGCATACAGCATATCATGACAGAAAACGTAATATGTCAAAAGCACAGACAGTGTTCAAAGGCAAAAATGTACACAGATTATCACAATGCAGCAGCATAAAAAAAAAACAATGTAAAACAGTCACGATGTTGAGATATCACAGGGCAAAAAAATGTCAAAGTCAACTAGTGTGTTATACCTTAACTATTTCACAGTGCATATAAACAAAACATGAAAACAATCGTACATACATAAGGAAGACAGATGTGACGTTCGTTGTGTTCAGCTTGTATGTAGTGTAGTTAATAGAGGCGAGAATTAAAGACTTTAATGGAGAGAGAATTTGATAAAATTAGTACGTCACTACATAGAATTGAATAATTATTCATAAAATGCGGAAGTTCATCTGGAAAAATATGCACGGTCTGATGTGTAACGACAAGGAAAGCGACCTGCTAATCTTAGCTTGACGGGCACTTGCCAAGAAAAAATACGATAGTCATCAATAATTAGTCACATAAATATAATTGCAGAAATGATCATAAAAATTAGTAAATAGCATTACAGCGTGATAAATCGTAAAGTACGTTCACTCAATAAAAGGTTTTATGTTAGATAAGTGGTGGTTTCCTTTCGATTTTCTGGTTCTCAGAGTTTCGACGTGTACTACATTGGGGTGAGGAATGATGCGAATTCGATATGGACCTGCGTATAGAAGTTCAAATTTACTGCACTTAACTTTTATTTTGCTGGATGAATAGCGTGTTCGTACCAATGTCTTCTGTCCAATGTGAAGGTATCGGCGCGTACACACCTGTTTTTGCTCTCTTCTCCGGCGCTCTGCGGCACGTTTGATGTTGTTCAGCGCAATGTCAATTATTTCGTGGTGTCGTAATCGACGAGATGTAGGAAATGTTACTAATTCTTTAATTTTGTTTGGTGGTTCAACGTTTTTCAGTATAACAGACGGAGATAGCATAGTGGATTCATTTGGAATGGAATTAATTACATCTTGGAATGAGAATATGTGTGTGTCCCAATCAATATGTCTTTTGTGGCAGTATATTCTACACAGTTTACCAATTCCTTTCATTATTCGTTCACAAGGGTTCGAAGAGGCATGGTATTTGGATATATAGATCGGAGAAATGTTTCTTGCTCGTAACATGCATGTCCATATAGCAGATCGAAATTGTGATCCATTATCAGAAATTTCTTTCATCACATGCCCTACATGAAATAGAAAATGTCTTTCAAATGCTCTCGAAACGGTTTTAGCAGTAGCTTTGCGTAACGGAGTGAAAGTAACAAATTTTGAAGTGAGTTCAACAGCGACAAAGATGTAGCAAAAACCTCTGTTAGTTCTCGGAATTGGACCAAAAATGTCTACTGCGGCCATATGTCTTAATTTAACAGGTATAATGGGATATAATGGAGGAATATGTGAAGTGGTGTCTGACTTAGCTTTCTGGCAAATTTTACATGACGCTAAAACTCGTCGTATACATTTTTCCGTGTTGGTAAAATAACAGCTCTGTCTCAGTATAAGAAAACATTTTCTGGCTCCGTAATGTGCGTAGGTTAAATGAGTGTACCAGATTAATTTGTTAACCAGTTCGTCAGGAATGCATAATAACCAATTGTTGCTGTCTGGATGAGAGCGGCGAAACAGAATGTCATTGCGTACAGTGTAATGGTTTCTAATCGTAACATTATTCTTATCTTGCCAAAGGTGTTTAATTTCTTTCCACACGTTGTCTTTACTTTGCTCTTTTGCTATGTCATGTAATGACGACGAAATAAAATTTTCAAATGCAACTTGTGGGATATACATTACGCTGAAATTTGCTTTGCAGAAGTTGGTTGCTACGTCTTGCTGATTGTTGCTGAGAGAACGTGATAGTGCGTCTGCTATAACATTTTGTGTGCCGGGAATGTGAACAATCGTAAAATTAAATTCCTGTAAATAAAGTTTCCATCTGCTTAACCTGTCGTGAGTAAATTTAGCTGAAAGTAAAAATTGTATCGCTCTGTGATCTGTGTAAACGGTGGTATGTCTGCCATAAAGAAAATGTCTAAATCTCGTAAAAGCCCAAACAACACATAACGTTTCCAATTCTGTAACGGAATAATTTCGTTCAGCAGATGATAGAAAGCGGCTTGGAAATGCGATGTTTTTAATTACTGTAGAGCCATCTTCTTCAATTTCCTTAAAAACATGTACACCTAAAGCGGTGTTGGAACTGTCGGTGGCAATGGAAAAATTTCTGGTAAGATCTGGGTGCGATAAAAGTGGAGCATTCAACAAAGCATGTTTCAGGTTCATAAATTCAGAATGTGCTTGCTATCCCACGACCAAATAGTGCTTTTACCTGTTAATTGGCATAATCTAGGTGTGTCTAAACCAGAGTGATGAATAAATTTACGAAAAAAGTTAATTAAGCCCAAAAAACTGCGTAGTTGTTTCTTTGTTGTAGGAACAGTAATATCACGTAGAGCTTGAAGTTTTTCTGGATCAGGCGCAATGCCTTCTGCTGAAAGTACGTGTCCAAAAAATTTTGTAGAAGTTTTGCCAATGTGCGATTTACTGAGGTTAACTGTGAGTCTTTGTGCGTGAAAAGTTTGCAACAGTCGTTCTAAAATCAGATTGTGTTCAGTCCAGTTAGCTTCTGCGATAAGAATGTCGTCTACGTACGTCGTAATTCTGTCTTTAAGTTCTGTCGGAAGTATTGTATTCAAACCGCGAATAAAAGCAGCAGAAGAAATTGTTAAGCCGAACAGTAATTTGCAAAATTGATAACAGTCGCCAAAACAGAGAACAGCTGTGTACTTTCTGCAATTCGGATGAAGTTGAATTTGCCAAAATCTTGATTTCAGATCTAATGTGGAATAAAGAGCAGTAGCATGAAATTTCTGTAGCAGTTCTTCTAAAGTCTGTGGTCGATCTGTTTCATTAATAATAATGTCATTAATGTGACGTGAATCAAGTACGAGGCGAAGTGAGCCATCTTTTTTCTTAACAATATGTAGCGGGTTTATGTACGGACTAACTGCTGTTTCTAGAATTCCTTGGTCAAGCATATCCTGCAATTCTTTCTTAACTTGTTCTCTATGGATATACGGAATGGGATAATGTTTAGCTTTAAATGTATCGTGCTGTTTGACTTGAAATTCATACATAAATCCGGACATAGTACCAGGAATGTTGTCAAAAACTGGAGCTTGCTGTAAAAGAATTTTGTGTAATTGCGTTCGTTCGTCGTCTGTATTTGCACTGCTTTGTTTAACTTTATCGGAAATCATCTGCATTACGTCGTAGTCAGCTTCGTCTGGAGTATTATAGTTATGTACGTACGTGTCTGTGAACAATGTGGGATTACAGTCTATGTTACGTGTTGCGGAAATGACCTCTGTGCGGTTAATTGTTTGTTCTTCCGCAGATAAGGAATGCTGAAATTCTAAAGCCAATTGTACATTTTCGTCCTTCAACATTAAATAAGAATTTTGAAAATCAACCACTGCGTCGTGTTGAATAAAGGAACAATCCAAAAATTTGAGTGAAAAGTATGACCTCCTATACAAAATGATAAATGCGTCTGTAATTTTACATCCACTCCTTTACTCGATACTGCTCCTTTCACTTTCGTTTTGCCTAAAGGCAATGTGGGATAGGTGTTCTCTTTGTTACACTCGTTGAAAGTTTCTTCATTTATTACTGACATAGGTGATCCGGAATCGATTACTGCTGAAAATTTCGATGAACCAATTTTAACTTCGATGACAGGATGTGAAATGGTTTTTTGAACAACTGGTCTTTCCTGTAAAAGAGTGTCTCGGATGTCGTGGAAAGTAATAACATTTTCGTGAATAACATTCTGTGCATCTGAAGTATTGCTTACGTTGCTGCAAGATGCAACCTGTAGAGTATCTAGTCAGATTCTATCTGACGTGTTATTATTATCTGGAGGATGTTGTGGCATTTCTACAATTTGAACTGTTCTATTACTTCTTCCAGACGTATTACGCTCTGGATGATGCCTACTGTCGGGTTCATTCATGAGAATATGTTCTTGCTGATGATTTTGCTGTTGGTATGACCGACTGTTATTATATGTACGCTGAAAATTGTGCTCATCGTTTTTACGTCTGTCATGAAAGTCATTCCTATACGGTGCATTGCGGTAGGAATTGAAATTCTGTGTTTTCTGTACGTAGTTGTTCCTTTGCTGCCGTGCGTTACTATTTGTTGTATACGTCCACGCGGCGAAACATTAAAGTTGGTTTGACCTTGTGCATTACGTTGTTGGTTAGGTATGTTAACCGGGTGACTTTCATGCTGTTGTGGTGGAAAACGTCTATTGTTACCAAAATGTGATTCCTGTTGCTCAAAATTTTGACGATATTGATAATTAGAATTTTGTCTGTTATTAAAGTTTTGGTGGTTGTCATTCCTAAAGCGTGTGTTACCTTTCCTATTGAAATTACGTGTCTGATCATAATTGCTGTATGTTTGTTGACCTTGGTTATTATACGAAAAGTTTTTGTTTACAAACAATAATTAGATTGTTGTACTTCCAAGAGGTGTAACAGATCTCTGAATGCTGGAATACTTTCTTTTTGCTGACCCGTTAGAAGTGACACTCTTAATGACCGTGGTAATTTAGAGATACATAATTGAATGAGTGCAGATTCACTATAGGGTTCCCTTAAATACTGATTTTGCTGGACCATGTGCTCAAAAAATTGCGTCACAGTGGGAAAATCGGAGTTCTCATAATTCGGTAAACTAATTAACTGATCTTTAATTCCGCGCTGTGTCGTCTTCGACCAGTACGCTGACAGAAAGGCATTCTGTAATTCTTCTACTGAATAACATTGTCTCGCGATCGGTCTCATACGAGTTGCCGGTTCGCCTTCCAAAAAACTGCAAATAAATTCAAGTTTGTGCGTTACGGGCCAAGTCGGTGGAAAAGCAAAGCTAAATTGTTGTATCCAATCTGGCGGATGAATCTGTGTTCCGTCATTTTTAAACACTTTAAATTTTCTTACTGAGAGAAAATGTTTGTAATCAAAATTATCGTCTCTGTATGACGTAACAGGTTCATGATTGTAAGAGAATCTATTTGTCTTTGTCTGTTCTGAATCTAAGTCCCGTACTCTCTGTAATTTACTCAAATTATACGCACTGCGTGAATCTGACAAATGTTCGCAAAGTGGCGTCTGCTGTGATGTGTTATTAACTGAAATATTTTTTATCTCTGCTACCTCTTGCTGTAAACTTTCTATGCAATGTGTTATTGGACGAATCGATTTCATTGATTGTCTGTTGTAGATTTTGGAATTCAGGTGTTTGGTTAAATGAAACCGGTGAAGTATCGTCTGATTTATTGTCATTAGTACTTTCAAAGACGTCAATATGACTGGCCAATTCATCAGATTTTTCAGTCAGTATTTTTACCTGATCATCGGTTTTAGAATCAGACGCATTAATCTGTTTTTGCAACTTACGTGTAGTTTCATTCAGTTTTTTAAAGTCAGCTTTGATGACATCGCAGTCCTGTGTTAGTTCTAATTGTTCGAATCTGTCTGTCGCTGTCTGAATATCTGCTGTGTGTGTATCTGTTTTTTACTTAAGATCAGAAATTTCATCACGTAATTCCGCATTCAACTGTTCGATGGTATTAATTTTGTCGGACACTGTAGCTATATTGTTGTCTACGTATGTTTTTGCTTTCGCAAACATTTTACGTTTGTCTTCCTGTCTCTGTGCAGTGATTGTTTCCATTACTTGACGTTTTACTTTATTTTGATCCTGAATAAATTTACGGAAACGCGTATCACTGTTTTGTATGTGAAGACTAAGACGTTCGTTAACTTGAGAGTTCTGTTGGTCGAATTTCGCGTCAATCTTTTCATCCATTGTGCGCGAAAGTTCTGCTGTCATTGCTTTAAACTCGTCGCGTAATTGTGTAGCCTTTTCAGAGCATTGTTTAGCGACTCCGCTAATTTCGTCTCTAAGTGTTTCTGTTGTAGCTGTTTGCATATCCCTTAATTCTTGAGCAACAGATCTAATTTCTTCGCTGCTTTTTCTTGAACAAGCCTCAATTTCCTCGCCTAACTGTTCCTTAGTGTCATGGCACTGCGCGGCAACGGCTCTAATTTGTTCACTAAGCTGCCTGGAATTGTTGTCTAATTTTTCATTTAGCTTGTCTTGTTTTCCGTTCTGTTGTTTGACCTGTTCACTAAGTTTGTCCTGTTTTTCATCCGACCGTATTGAATTGCTGTCTATTTTTTCATTCAACTGTTTGGAAGTGCTGTCTAGTTTTTCATTAAACTGTTTATTCATTTGTAGCAAAAATGCCATAATTGGATCCGATACAGAATTAGCATTTCTATTCTCTGTGCTGTTTAATGGTGGATCTGGAATTGTCTCGCTTTCTGTAACCATTTGGTTATTCTGAGGTTTACAAAAAGGTTTGCCAGTCGAATGTACACTGTCGGTCACTATTTCGGAATTAAATGGATCCGTCGTACTTTCAGTACATTGTCCATTTTCATTAGTAAAATTTGTCTGTACATTATTTGAATTTTCCAAATCGCGTGTATTAAGCTGGGCAGCGCTCATTACAATAGGGCGCCCCGCGTCATCGATTGTCGTCAAATCAACAGAGGACATAACCGAGTTCGTTTGTTCATCATTAAGACAAAAATCATCATTAGTGGTTGGAATGCACTGATTGTCAGTGAACGCAGGCTTGTCATCATTACACTGCGTGTCACTAGTACTATTGGTTAAGTTATTTAATTCGCTTATTTCGTTCATAATACCTCGCGATACACTATTCATAGTCTTTCGCGGCATTTTTACAATAGTCACAATTATTCACTAAAGAAATAAGCACAATGCAAAAACAACACACAAATACAACAGAGCAACGAACTGCCGATGATCTGAGGAAAGAAAGTCACAAAATTAGTAAAAGTGTTGCGCCGAATGCTAATTATATTTAAACAAATAAGAGCAGATATCCGGCTACGTATCAGAAGATTCTCAACGAAATACGATCCTGGACTGGATGTCACCAAGTGTAACCTACCCACAAAAATGAAAGATATTACTCAAATGTAAATGGACATAGAGCTAAGTGTAACCTCCCCGGAGATAATTTGAATGTCAAATTTTTAAATGTTAACGAGAATAGAGCAAAATGTAACCTCACAGCAATTAAATTTAAAGATAATGACAATTAAATGAAAAATAGCAATCTGACCCAAATATAAGCTTCGCACAAAAAATGTAAGTCAGTTCAATGATAATAATATCTCAGTGACAATGAGAACGCAAATAGACCGAAATGTCGATCTTAGGCCCTGTTCAATAATTAAACTCAAATTCTTACCTCAGTAAAACTGCATCTGCTCTTATTTTTCGCCATAGTTTGGAGGAAATGCATCGCAAATATTCTTTGAACTTAAATAAATTTTTCTTTGAGGAAATGGAAAGCAAATATTCTTTCAATAAAATGTTTGTTTGTTAAAGTACTTGGTTTGGAAACAAAATTATTATTGGGGCGATTCTTGAACAAATTAGTTACAATTACAATACATTATTAGCTGAGCGCAATGCTGCTTCATTACCTTATTTAAAAATATACCTCGTCCTGAATCTTGACCAGAGTGCCATGTTGACGCCCGCGGACTCCTCACACACAACTGCGACTATCTCTCGCGCGCTACTCCTCTCGAACTCTAACTCGCAACTGAACTGCACTCTCGCGCGGTCAAACGCAGACTAGGAACGACAAATAGCTCTCTGGTCAGAGACTCTGCAATGCCTCGCCATCGCCGCCACACAACATACGTGTTTCAACGTTGATAAAATGTGGCATTACAGAAGAACTTTGACGGTTGTATGGGTCGCCCGGGTAAGAATTTGGGACAAAAGGAGTTCATGGAACAACTTGATTAAATTAGTGATCCATTGGTAGGACGTGTCCTGAGGCGTCAAGGAATCGTCACTTTTGTGGTAGAAGAAAGAATGAATGTGTATGTCTGTAAGAGGATGGGGGGGGGGGGGGGGGGGGGAGTGGACAACAACAACTGGACATCGGCTGTCTAACTTTCCTCCAATGGAATAGCATTACGATGCACCCTCCCGCTGCAAGTCGAATGATGACTTATGTGGCAAGTTTCATACTTTGCTGGTGGCTGGACAGCTTGCTGGCTCGCGCTCGTTGGTGTCAACTACCACTTGAAAATGGGATTACAGAGGTCAACAGGGGAAAAAACAATAATTATAAAATCTGTAATTTTAAACAGGAACCATTCACTACGTAGGCTTTCCCGGCGTAATAAGTCTCGAAAGCGCGTTTGCTGCGGGATCCTAAAATCAAGTTGACTCGATATTTCGGTGATCCAACTGGTCGCCATCTTCAGGAGAATGCTTCTTCTGCTGATGAGACCCGCTCAGAACTGACGCCAGGCTGCAAATCGACGTCCTATATAGGCCACCGTTCAGTACACGGCGCATGAGTCGCCCATCGCGGTTGCTGCCCTCCAAGACAGGGAGTTTGCGCCGCCCTCAGTAGAACACTGCTGGCAACGATGTACCGTACTTAGGGCCGCGCCAAAGAACGTTCAATTTTGATACGAGACAATACAGGATTCCACGTCTTACTAAGAGGAAACCCATTGTCTCTGTTGATTAAATTATTCACCAACCTAATTTCAATCGCCTCTTTATAGACACTGTTCCAAAAACCGGAAATGTTGGCAACTATCACAGTTTCATCAAATTTCATACTGTGTCCTCTCTTCCGCAGAGAGAGCAGCCATTCGCTCCCTTAGGAATGATGATGAAGCAGTTGTTTTACCTGCTGACAAGGAGAATGCCACGGTTGTAATGAGGCGTGATGATTATGTCCTAAAAATGGATTTACTACTCAACGATCCAGCGTACAGAAGACTATCTAGTGACCCCACAGAAAGGATTAAGCGAAAGATACTTTCACTGTTGAAAAAGAGTTCGTTGTCGGAAGTTTTACGTAAGAAACTTCATCCTGGTGGTGCCGTTCCGCCTAGGTTCTATGGTCTGCCTAAGTTGAGTAAGGAAGGGGTTCCTCTACGACCTATTATTAGTAATTTGGTTGCACCCACTAATAACCTGGCAAAATATTTATCATCTGTTCTCAGTCCATTTGCTGGCAAGTGTGCACACCATATCTCAAATTCGGTGGATTTTATTCAACGATTAAGATCTTTGAAGTTGAGCCCATCAGATCTATTAGTGAGTTTTGATGTGCTATCCCTTTTTACACATGTTCCTCTGGAAGAGTCCCTTAGTTTGATCAATGAAAAACTGAATGAAGAGCTGGTGAAGCTTTGTCGTCATGTGCTGACATCCACGTAGTTTTTATTTAACGTTAACATTTTTGAACCGAATGATTGAGTGGCTGTGGCTAGTCCTTTATCACCCATAGTCGCCAATTTAATTCTGAAGGACTTCGAGGATATGGTAGTGAGGACTTCAGCTTTGCAACCAACGTGCTTCTGGAGACATGTGGATGATACCTTTTTCATCTGGCCGCATGGACGTGATGCTCTTAATAGATTTATGGACCACTTCAACTGTCTTCATCCCCGCATCAAATTTGCTATGGAGGTTGAAAGTGATGGGATGCTTCCAGTTTTAGACGTTATGGTTGATAAAAAAGCAGATGGTACTTTGGGATACAGTGCTCACCGAAAGCCGACGCACACATATCGGTGTCTGCATTCTAAGAGTTGTCATCTACCACACCAATGCAGTGGCTTGCTTAGGACTTTGGTACAGAGAGCATATGCCATTTCCGACGCGGATAGCTTAACTCAAGAGCTTGCCACTTGATTGCTGTTTTTAAGCAAAATGGATACTCCGAGAAGCAGATTCATGGGGCTATGGAGTTTGGACCATCTCTATAGGTGCATATGCTCTTATGCTGGAGGCATATCGTTTAAGATTGGACGAATTTTAGGGAATTTTAACGTTGGGAGTGTGTTCCGTCCACCTTCTAAGATTAGAGTACTACTCGGCTCTGTGAAAGATGATTTGGGGCTTAGAAAACCCGGTGTATACAAAATTCCGTGTCAATGTGGGAAGGTTTACATTGGCCGTTCGATTCGCACAGTGCATGACAGGTGTGTGGAACATCGCCGTCATACGAGGCTACAACAGCCGGAAAAATCGGCAATAGCAGAACACTGCTTCAATGAGGGACACAGTATGAAATTTGATGAAACACTGGTAGTTGCCAACATTTCCGGTTTTTGGAACAGTGTCTATAAAGAGGCGATTGAAATTAGGTTGGCGGATAATTTAATCAACAGAGACAATGGGTTTCCTCTTAGCAAGACGTGGAATCCTATATTATCTCGCATCAAAACTGAACGCTCATCGGTGCGGCCCTGAGTGTGATATATCGTTGCCAGCAGTGTTCTACTAAGGGCTGGCCACCTCCCAGCAACCGTGATGGGCGGCGCATGCGCCGTGTACTGAACGGTGGCCTATATCGGGCGTCGATTTGCAGCCTGGTGTCAGTTCTCAGTGGGGCTCATCAGCAGAAGCAGCATTTCCTGAAGATGGCGACCAGTTGGATCGCTGAAATATCGAGTCAATTTGATTTTAGGATCCGACAGGAAACCGGAAGAGACTTTCAGGAACCATTCACATTCATAGCTGATGAAAGTATATTCATATCAAACTGTAAGTAGGCTGTTTAGGTTTTTTTTATTGGTAACGCCACCTCTGTATGAAAATCACTGGCTGTGCTGTGTGCAGTCTGTGGCTGCTTTGCATTGTTGTAATACTCGCCATTGTAGTGTTAGGCAGCTGGCTGTGAACAGCGCGTAGCGTTGCGCAGTTGGAGGTGAGCCGCCAGCAGTGGTGGATGTGGAGAGAGAGATGGCGGAGTTTTGAAATTTGTCATGAACTGCTATATTTATATATGATGATATCAAGGTAAATACATTGTTTGTTCTCTACTAATATCTTTCATTTGTTAACTATCCCTATCAGTAGTTAGTGCCTTCCATAGTTTGAATCTTTTATTTAGCTGGCAGTAGTGGCGCTCGCTGTATTGCAGTAGCTTGAGCAGCGAAGATTTTTGTGAGGTAAGTGATTTGTGAAAGGTATAGTTTAATGTTAGTCAGGGCCATTCTTTTGTAGGGATTTTTGAAAGTCACATTCCGTTGCGCTAAAAAAAATATTGTGTATCAGTTTAAGCACAGTCATGTATAATTGTTCAAAGGGGACGTTTCAAAACCATTACCGATTGATTGATTCATTGTTTATATATTCGTATCAACCTACACAGTTCAAACGGTCGGTTACTCTCCTGTTGACGACCTATACTGTGAGATTGGACTTCGTTAGGTGTTTGAATTTCTAATAACTAAAGAACTAAAAAAAGCTTGGAAAATTACTGAATTTTATGAAAAACTTGTCGCATCAAATGAATTTTTAAAGGAGTACAGCAACTAACCACAAATTGGTTTTAGGTTACTTTAAAAAGTACTGTTACAGGTTTCGAATTTTTCACAATTCATCATCAGACGGTGTTTTTTTCATGCTTTCACCAAAACAAATTATACATTGGTTTCCTGTGAGTTTCCCTAGGGCAAGCATGGAGAAAAACGAGGAAACCATCTGATGACGAATTGCGAAAAATTCGAAACCCGTAACGGTACTTTTTAAATGAAGTAAACCCAAAACAACTTTGTGGGTAGTTGCTTACACCACCAACAATTTATTTCATATAACACCTATTGTCTCCAACCATGTCTTTATTTGACAAAACTGCGAAAACTTTTTGTTTATCTTTGTTCACGTAACCAATAATGACTACAATACGAGGATCCCCACAGGAAAGAAAATAAAAGTCTGTAAGAGCCATCTGATGGATTTGTAAGAAATCTGAAACTGATAATGATTTGATTCAAATAAACCTGATTAAATCTTACTTGTGGACGGTTACTGTTTCGAATTATAAAGTAATTATATTACAGCCATGGTTCTTCTAATACCTACTTTCGGCGAGACAGCTATGAACAATAATTTCACATGATTTCACGGCTGTGATACCTGTCCGAAGGAAAGTAATGGAGCACGTGTCAATTAAGTGCAGCATGATTTAGTGCGTTTCTGCCACCATAGTTCAGTAAAACTTGAGAGACGCACCCAGCCACCCATGCGTCTGTCTCCACGGCAGCTGCAGCCGACTTCCAGCAAGTGTTTGAACGTTGCGGCGGTCCTCTTGTCTCCCAAACGTTGGCAGCGGGGCTGTCGCGACGTGACGGGCCGCACGGATGGCGTCGCAATCCTCTTACCGGCTCAGCTGTCGCGCCGGGGCCGCCGTGAAAGCGGCCGAGTTACCACCGCGGGCCGCGCCGTTGTGCACTTCCATCGCTTTTTCTGCCTGGTCGGTCAGATTTCTGTGGACTCACGCATCCACTAATGCACCGCCACAAAGAGCGGGCTCTGCTAGCGTAGCGTCCATCCCGCAGGGGAGATGCTCGCTGTCCGCGCTACTCCGAACTCCGCTCAACAGAGAAGCGTCAGGCAGGAATAACGTCTGGCTTCTGCACAAACATCTCCATCAGCACTCAGAGAAACACTCTGAAGTGTATGGCACACAGTACTTTCCATTATACCACGTATTAAGGTGTCTTTCCATTGCATGACTGTGCTTAAATGCGCCTGAATGCTATCAAACTATGGGAATATGGAAAATCTTCACACGTCCATTTTTTGACAGAATAGAGTCACATATGATTTTCTACTTTAGACATACAGCCAGAGTATAGAGAAACCCTATACGTTCTGGACTTTTTGTATTGTTTCGCGGCCATTGTATCATCTTAACTGAAGGGAAATCCCTCAAGATATAGGCTTGCTCAAAGTTTTAAGTTGTCAGCACTGTTTTAAATAGAGAGAATAGTCAATATTGTCTCTTACTCTTTGGTTTAATCGATTGTTATTAGTGGTAAAAAGTCAGACAGCGGTGATGCCAGTTACAAATGTCAGAAAGTAATTTTAAAAAAAAGGGAGAAAGAGAGAGAGAAACTGGAAACGGAATAGATTTCGACCAAAACATCATGGTTATGACTTCCGGTGAGTGCTAACCTGAACCGTAGCATTGCTTCAAAATTAAGGTTTAATTACCACAGTGAACGTAATAATGTAGAACATGAAATTCAGTTGAATACGTAATTCTGTTTCCAGTTATCGGATGAAACGGATGGCAACAAACATAATGAAGAGGAGCAAAATAGAATTATATTCTAAATTTATTGACTGTCAGACAAAAAATGAACAAGATGGATTCTTTCAAAGCCTTATAGAAGTAAAACCAGTGACAGGAAAGAGGCCTAGAAGTGATAGAGAATTAGGGAGGAAGAAACCAAAACAAGAGTCTTACGTTTATTCGTTATCAGGGTATGAAGGTAAGATTCAAGTTTGTAAAACGCCTTCCGAAGTGTTTTTGTTGTCAGCTGTGACCGAATAAGCCATATGTCCACTCGGTTGAAAGAAGATAAATCTCCACAAGAGACGAATATGTCTTCCTGGAAATGAAAAACCAGTGGCTTCAAGAGTGGGAATAAAAAATCACATCAGCTCGTTTGCAGTCAGGAAAGCACATGAAGGATGAAATTATCTTGACTGTAAACGTAGCGTGAAGATCATATGACAGACGTTCAAAAACATTAAACCGGATATTCACGATGACTATCAACTTTAACATTTTTCATGGTTATTTTAATTTAAAATTTGAGGAACCACAAGTGGATATGTATTGTACATGTGAAGAACTCGGTGTGAAAATCAAAAGTCCTTCTCTCAATGATGCTGATAAAGGGGCAACAATAACTGAATTGTTAGGGCACAAGGTGCGTGCTGATAAATTCTTGAAGAACTTACACGCAGTTAAAGCGAAAACTGATTCTACCATTGTAGACTTCTCGTTTGATTTTATACAGAACCTGGAATTGCGTCAGATACCAATACAAGATAAGTCATACAATGGAAAATGCAGGATACAATGTAACAATATTAGAGAAGGAAAGTTGCTACTCAGCATATAGCAGAGATGCTGAATCGCAGACAGGCACAACAAAAGGATACACACAATTACAGCTTTTGGCAATTAAAGAATTTTTCAACAATAGACACACATACAGGGTGTCCAGGAAAGGACTCCCTGATTTCAAAATTAAATATCTCGAAAACAAAGATCGATAGAGGAATGCAGTAAACGGTATGTTTATTGTGAAAGCTGTAAGAATTTTATGCAGCAGTTTGAAATAATAGTTACAAAAGCTGCTAATAGATTGCGCTGTAATCGCCATACGTAATGCCTAGTATAAATAGTGATCCGAAGCCCAGAGCGATCAGTTCCACTATTGAAGCGTGAAAGGAGGTTAGCGTACGGAAGGAAGAGATTAAAACCCTGTACTCCATTGAACAACGCGTTTTTCTGGTGCTAGAGTACCACAGGTTAGAAGAGAGTCCTACGGCAACAAGGCGAAGTTTTCAAGGACGATTTAATGTTCCAAAAGGACCCGATGCGAAAACCATTCGTACGCTCCTCGTAAAATTTCAACGAACAGGCAGCGTAACTGATGATCTAGTGGGGCATGTTGGCCGCAAGCAAACCGCAGTTACACCTGAAAATATCGCCACAGTTTCTGGAACTATTCAGCGAAATCCAATGTCATCCGTCCGTAGAATTGCATCTGAGACTGGTTTGAAGCGTTCCAGCACGCAGAAAATACTGAGAAAGCGCCTACACATGTTTCCATTCAAAATTCAAACGCACCAGGTCATACCCGTACGAGCTGTGCAACAAAGGGTTGCGTTTGCTAATCAGATGCTCACAATGATTGATAGTGAAGGATTTGATGTTGGCTGCATCTGGTTTACAGATGAAGCACACTTCCACCTGAATGGATACGTGAATAAGCAGAACTGGCGATTTTGGGGTTCCGAAAAGCCATATTGGTGTGAAGCGAAACCCCTGTATTTTCCTAAAGTTACTGTGTGGGCTGCAGTATGGAGCAGAGGCATTATTGGCCCTTTTTCATTCGAGAAACGGTCACTGGTGCACGTTACGTTGCAATTATGGAACAATTTGTCGCCACACAGCAAGCGTTAGAGGATCGACCAGGTACTGAATGTTTTATGCAAGATAGAGCCCGACCACATCGGACCGAACAAGTGTTTCGCTTTCTTGAGGAATACTTCGGGAATCGAGTCATTGCTTTGGAATATCCCAAATTTACTGGTGCAGGCATGGATTGGCCTCCATATTCGCCGGATTTGACTACCTGTGACTTTTTTTTGTGGGGCACAGTGAAAGACATGGTCTACCCGAAGCATCCCTCCACGTTGGACGAGCTTGAATCGGCGATCTCTGTGGCATGTGAATCCATTTCGGTTGAGACACTACGAAATGTGATGGCGAATTTCATTCTTCGTTTGCGCCACCTCTGTAGTGCCAATGGTGAACATTTTGAAAACATTGTGATGTGATTGTTTGCAA
The DNA here is from genome assembly GCF_021461395.2 of Schistocerca americana. Lineage (NCBI taxonomy): Eukaryota > Metazoa > Arthropoda > Insecta > Orthoptera > Acrididae > Schistocerca > Schistocerca americana. Next base: position 205,335,445 of record NC_060121.1, on the reverse strand, counting down.
AGATTGTTTTCATATGATTATTTCACATACGTATGCTGATATGAGCTGTACAGCGTACAGCGTCATCTGTTAGCAACTTTTGTAACTATTATTTCAAACTGCTGTATAATTTTCTTACAGCTTTCACAATAAACATACCGTTTACTTCATTCCTCTATCGATCTTTGTTTTCGAGATATTTAATTTTGAAGTCAGGGAGCCCTTTTCTGGACACCCTGCACATACATGCACACACACACTCATGCAAACGAAACTCACACACACGACTGCAGTCTCAGGCAACTGAAACCACACTGTGAGCAGCAGCACCAGTGCATGATTGGAGTGGCGACTGGGTTCGGGTAAGGAGGAGGTTGCGGGGGGGGAGGGGGAGGGACAGTATGGTGGGGGTGGCAGACAATGAAGTGCAGCAGTTTAGATGGTGGGCAGGGGAGAGGTGTGGGGGAGTAGCAAAGGAGCGAAATCAAAACAAATAAAAAGACTGGGTGTGGTGGTGAAATGATGGCTGTGTAGTGCTGGAGTGGGGGCTGGATGGCTGAGGACAGTGACTAATGAAGGTTGAGGCCAGGAGGATTACGGGAATGTAGGGTGTATTACAGGGAAAGTTCCCACCTGTGCAATTCAGAAAAACTGGTGCTGGTGGGAAGAATCCGTATGGCACAGGCTGTGAAGCAGTCAAGAAATGTGGGATGTCATGGTTGGCAGCGTGTTCAGCACAGAGTGGTCCACTTGTTTCTTGGCCACAGTTTGTCAGCGGCCATCCATGCAGACAGATAGCTTGTTGGTTGTCACGTCTACTAAGAATGCAGCACAGCGGTTGCAGATTAGCTTGTAAATCACATGACTAGTTTCACAGGTAGCCCTGCCTTTGATGGGATAGGTGATGTTAGTGACTGGAGTAAGTGGAGGTAGGAGGATGTATGGGACCGGTCTTGCATCTAGGTCTATTACAGGGGTGAGCCATGAGCTAAGGGATTGGGGGCAGGGGTTGTGTAAGGATGGACGAGTGTATTGTGTAGGTTCGGTGAATGGCAGAATACCACTGTAGGAGGAGTGGGAAAGATATTGGGCAGGACTTTTCTCATTTCAGGGCACAACGAGAGTTAACAGAAACGCTGGTGAAGAATGTGATTCAGTTGCTCCAGTCCTTGATGGTACCGAGTTATAAGGGAAACGCTCCTCTGTGGCCAGACTGCGGGACTTTGGGATGTGGTGGGAGACTGGTGAGATAATACACAACGATTTGTTTCTGTACAAGGTTGGGAGGATAATTACAGTCAGTGAAGGCTTCAGTGAGATCCTCGGTACATTCTGAGAGGAACTGCTCATCACTGCAGATGCGATGACCACCAGTCGCTGGGCTGTATGGAAGGAATTTCTTGGTATGGAATAGATGCAGCTGTCGAAGTGGAGGTATTGCTGGTGGTTGGTAGGTTTGATATTGACGAAGGTACTGAAGCAAATGGTGGAGAAGTTGTTGAGGTTCTGGAGGAATGAGGATAGGGTCTCCTCAACTTCGATCCAGATAGCAAAGATGTCATCAATGAATCTGAACCAGCTGAGGGGTTTAGGATTCTGGGTTATTAGTAAGGATTCCTCTAGATGGCCCATGAGTAGGAAGGCATAATATGGTTCCATGTGGGTGCCCATAGCTGCACCCCAGATTTGTTTGTAAGTAATGCCTTGAAAAGAGAAGTAATTGTGGGTGAAGATATAGTTGGTCATGGCGACTAGGAAGGAGGTTGTTGGTCTGGAATCCATAGGGCGTTTGGAAAGGTAGTGTCCACTAGCAGTAAGGCCATGTGCATTAGGAATTTTAGTGTATAGGGAGATGGCATCAATAGTGACAGTAGGGCACCATGTAGTAAAGGGACAGGAACTGTGTAGATTCGGTGGAGGAAATGGTTGGTATCTTTTATATAGGAGGATAGGTTCTGAGTAATAGGTTGAAGGTGTTGGTCTATGAGAAGAGATTCTCTCTATGGGGGCACAGTGACTGGCCGCAATGGAGCGTCATGGGTGGTTAGGTTTATGGACTTTAGGAAGCATGTAGAAGATAGGAGTGCAGGGAGTGGTAGGGTTGAGTAGAGAGATGGACTCTGGGGAAAGGTTATGGGATAGGCCTCAGGATTTGACTAGTGACTGGACATCCTGCTGGACTACTGGAATGGCAAAGTTTGTAGGTGGAAGTATCTGACAGCTGATGGAGTCATTCCGCCAGGTAATCCTTGCAGTTCAAAGCAACAGTGGGTGAGTCTTTGTCTGCAGGTAGAATTGTAAGGTCAAGATCAGTTTTCAGATGGTCGACAGCAGTTCTTTCTGTGAATATAATGTTAGTTTGTCTGCTGAGGGACTTGGCTAATGATGGTGAGGCAAGGTTCAAGGTTAAGAAATTCTGGAAAGTTAACAGTGGGTGGTTTGGGGGCACTGGGGGTGAATCACGGTTGAATGGAGGAGTGAACTGAAGTAGGCAAGGTTCGTTATTGGTCTTTGGTTGGTTCTGATTGGTTGGGTTGGTGGCGAGAAAGTGTTTCCACTGTAGGGACTGGGAGAAGGAGAGGAGGGCTTTAACAAGTATTGCATGATTGAATTTGGGAGTGGGGCAAAAGGTGACACCTTTGGAAAGGACTGATATTTCTGTGAGACTAAGGCTTCTGAAGGACAGGTTCATGACTGAGTTGTGGGTTTGTTACGGTTTTGGATTTTGTGTGGTGGTGGGAGGGAGTTTTGGAGGGTGGGGTAAGCATAGTTGCGAGACATGGTCTGTCAGCTATAAGGGGATGTGGGGAAGGTTTGGAGGTTGTTGTAGAGGTGGTGGACAGTGGTACTCCAAGGTGGGAGTAGGACGTGAACAGGATAGAGAACTTTTTGAGTTGGCGTTGAGCATGTAGCTCAAGTTCCTGCAGGGCAAGTGTTTCAATGTGTGTCATGGGTTCCAGGAATTTGGGACTGCATAGCAGCAGAATTATGCGGATGGAGAGACGGTACTGCAAGGAGGTTCAGGCTTGGTTGATTTGGTTTTGCATGACATTGTTGGTGAGGGCTAATACTTGCGCAATCTGAACAGGTGGAGGTCATTGTTTAAGGAGGGGTGGCAGCCAGAGATGGTAAGAGGTTAGGGGGGATTCCATCAGCCCAACAACAACGCAGGATCAGTATGTGGGACTGGGGTTTGGCTAGGTATAAGGAAAATTTTCTTTATTGACGCAGATGGAAGGAGGAAGGAACCCTGGTGGTGCGAAAAAGCTAAAAATTACGTAAATAAAGTAGAATTATGTCCGAAAAATTACGCTATCTGTCTGCATGAATGGCCACCAACAAATTGTGGCCAAGAGACAAGTGGACCACCCTGTTGCTGAACAAACTGCCAACCATGATATCCCTCATTTCAATTATTGCTTGACAGCCTGTGACATACGGATTCTTCCCACCAAAACCAGCTTTTCTGAATTGCACAGGTGGGAACTTTCCCTGTGATAGATCCTATGTCCCCATAATTCTTCTGGCCTCAACCTTCGCTTAGTCACTGTCCTCACCTACTCTAGCTCTACAGAGCCGTCATTTCACCACCACACCCAGTTTTTTTCTCTCCTTTCCGTTACTTCCCCCCCATCCCACCTCTCCCCAGTCCACTGTCTAAACTGCAGCAATTCACTGAACCTATCCCCACCATACTATCCTTCCCCCTCGCCACCCCAACCTCCTCCTTACCCCCACACAATCGCCACACTGATCATGTACTGGTGCTGCTGCTCACAGTTTGGCTTTAGGTGCCTGAGACTGCAGTCATGTGTGTGAGTTTCGTTTGCATGTGTGTGTGTGTGTGTGTGCATGTGTGTATCTGTGCCTACTGTTGCCAAATGCCTTAAATATTATAGTTGTGTGAATGCTTTTGTTGTGCCCATCTGCACTATATGGTGAATACAAGATACTTTTTACTTGTGTCAGTTTTCAGTATATTTGATGTGGACGACTTACTAAGTGGAAGAGCCATTCATTACCTCTATCATGAAGAAACAGAATAAACAAGCACCAATGAAGTTTGTTCATTTATTTTTGATTATATAAATGAAAATATTTCATATATGTTTGTAAGACGGCAAGAACTATACCCCTTACATGAAGTCATTAAAGATCACCTAACTCACGTTGAGCGAACAGTAGGGCTGAACAAAATATTACTGACAAGGCACAATGCATCTTGTAGAGAGTATGGTATGGACGTATTGGAATCATTAGTGTTGGGTGATGGTTTTAAAGTAATTCACACAACATGAAAACTTTGTGGAAACGAGTCGATTTACTGGACGCTAGTTTACCCCAGGGAAGCATTTAGAGTTGACTGTGGCCAGCTGGGGAATGGTAAAGGGAAGCAACAATAGGCAGCTTAGGGCGGCTCAAGCTCTGAGAAAGCGGTAACACGGCACAGCCTCCAGCCGCCTTAAGATGAGTGACAGTGAGTGTGTGGTTGACCCCGACTCCATGCTGGTGTACCAGAAAACAGACGGAGAACTTGTACGCCTGTTGATAAATGTCCGTCGGCCCGTTTTCTGTGACATATGCGACAAAGCCGCGCAAAACTACGGCGGAGTAGTCAACAGAGGTCAAAATATTCGTGTTCATGACTATAGCAACTTCACACTGAAGTCACAGTCCGCAGAGCCTGAAGTAAATCAGGTGAAGAGCGACAGCGTGAAATATGCCAGCCTCCAATGGGAACATAGGACCAAGGAATATGAAGTACTCTCCTGGGAGTCAGAATTCCGGAAAACTTGGTGTTTGTGCAGACGCTAACCTTGATGGGTGGCCTGGAGGGAGCTAAATAGAAGTTGAGAGGAAAGGAAATTTTGTGGGAATTTGTTCACTTCCCAGAGCAGGCATTTGTCGGCGCTGAGAAGTGAAGCATAATTAACGTGACTTGCGCTGCAATTGGCGTAAGGGATTTTGCTGGAGGGGAAACCGAGGCGAAGAGTGGACTGGTAGAAGTCTCAGTAGAGGTCTTCCGTTCCCAGCTTGCCTAGAGTGCGGACGTGGCGTTCTTTACTCAGCTTGCCTGAGAAAGAGTAAGCATCTCTGCAGTTTAGGACTTAGCAAATGGAACAATTGAGCTTGGAGATAGAAAGTTTTGGTTCAGCTATGTACTGAGCAAGATAGCTAGGAGTGAATAGACGAGCGCAGCCATGCAGCACCACGAGGTCGGCCGACGTCCACACAACGACGCCGCTCCACCACGCTGCATTCGGTGGTATTGCGCCCGCTCCGGCCACTGATTAATTTGTTGGATCACGTCGGCAAAGTTTCCACGAGGATTTCATGGGCCATGTATTGTAGAATTCTTTTCGCACTTCGCATTACGCCTGGGTCAGTCGATAGGAATTACATTTGAGTTATCGCAGTTTACTCCATGTAAACGCAATTTATTACCACTGCCTGTTAGGAGAGTCATGTAATGTGATGTGGCTACGAAGGCTTTCCCAGCGTAATAATTGAGAATATTCTTCTCGGGTATGCAGCCGGATCATAACGTCTTCATGACACAATATTTCCGCGGTTCATCTGGCCGCCATCTTCAGGTGAGAGTGCTGGTGTACGAACTCGCCGGAACTGACTTCCTAGCGCAAGCTGCGGCCCCTATATAGGCCGCAGAAGACCCACAACGCGTGCGCGAGAAGGTGCCGTAACTGCCCTCTAGCGCAGTAAACATACCGCGCCGCCAGTGGTGGAAATAGGCGAAATCGAGATATCGCTGTCAAAAATTAAAAAATTTTTTATTCCGACGATCGAAACACAGACCGCTGTTTTTTGATGTCAGATAACACCGGGTCCCAAGTCTTACTTAAAAGATAGCCCTTGTCTCTATTAATAAGATTGTCAGATAAACGAATCTCTATGGATTCTTTTAAAACACAGTCCTAATAGCGAAATGCAGGGGCAACCATTTGTGTCTTGTCATAGAGCATTCTGTGTCCCTCGGTGAGACAGTGTTCCGCCACTGCAGATTTCTCAGGTTGAAGCAGCCGTGTGTGCCGCTGATGTTCAACACATCGGTCCTGAATGGTCCGGATTGTCTGCCCAATATAAGCCTTCCCACAGTGGCAAGGGATCTTGTACACACCGGGCTTCCTGAAACCCAAGTCATCCTTTACAGAGCCAGGGAGCGCTCTAATCTTGGCTGGCGGACGAAAAATACTTTTGATATGGTATCTTTTCAGAATTCTTCCTATCTTCGAGGAAATGCTCCCAGCAAAAGGCAGAAAAGCCACCGATTTGCAGGTATCTTCTGGTGGTTCAGGCGAAGGTCCATACTGGAAAGCACGACGGATCTGTTTATCTGTATAGCCATTCTGCTTGAACACAACCTTAAGATGGTCCAATTCTTGTGTCAAGCTTTCTCCATCTGAAATGGCATAAGCTCTTCTCGCCAACGTCCGCAGGGCCAACGTACGTTGGAACAATGGATGACTGCTAGAAGCATGCAGGTAACGGTCCGTGTGTAGCGCACCACCAATTCACTTCTTGCGCCAACGTATTAATATTAGAGTAGCATTTGCACTGAGCATTCTCAATTATTACGTAGATACATTTCTATCTGCATAGACCACTGCAGTTATTGCCCTGTCAGCTCCTCTGATGTACCTTTAAAGTTATTCCTTGGTGCCTCAAGACGCATACTATCATCCTGTCCCTTCTCCTTGTCAATGTTTTCCACATCTTCATCGCCAAGTCGGTGGAGAACCTTCTTATCGTATCGGCCCACTAAATTTTCAACATCTTTCCATAGCACTGCATCTCAAACGGTTTATTTTTCTTCTTTTCCCCCTCTATCAAGGGCCATGTTGCGCTTCCGTAGAATGCTGCAGCCCACATGAAAATTCTCAAAAAATTACCCCTCAAAGCAAGTGCTGTCATACTAGCAGACATCATTCGGCCAGCAATGACTTCTTTTACTGGGCGAGTGTGCTCTTTGTGGCCTCCTCTCATGTGTTGATTTGCTTCAAAGTTAGTAGAATTGCTCCACTTCATCTATGCATGGTCTCTAATTTTTTGTTCATTGCTAGTGTCGTTTCTGTTACTTCTCATTACTTTCTTTGGTTTACCCGCAGTCCATAGTGTATCTGCATTAGATTGTTTATTCATTCAACAGGTCCTGGAATTCTACCCCATTTTCACTGAGGATAGTGTCATCAGCGATTCTTATAATTTTTATTTTATCTTCCTGAAATTTAATCCCGCTCCTGAATCTTTCATTTATTTCCGTAAATGCTTCTTCTACGTACAAGTTGAATAGTAGGGAACAGACTGCACCCCTGTTTTACACCTTTTCTAGAGCGAGCGCTTGGTTCTTGACATTTAATTTTTATTTTTCCCTCTAGAATATTGTACATATTACGTATTTCCCTATTTCGTTATAGCTTGCACTTCCTTATTCAGAAGATCGAAAAACTTGTTCTACTTCACGTAGCCGAATGATTTTTATAAATCAACTATGAATTGATATTTATAATTTTTGCTTCCGTTATGAAGTGAAACATTACAACCGTATTTCTAGTTTCTTTGCCTTCCATACAGCCAAACATTGTCTTCTAACAGATCCTGAGGTTTTTATTTCTATTCTGTGTGCTATTCTAGTAAGCAACTTGCATGCATGAGCTGTTAAGTTGATGTGAGATAGTTCATACTTATCTGCACCTTCTATCTTCAGGAGTATGCTAATGATACTTTTACGAAAGTCTGATGTTGTTTCTCCAGACTTGTACATTCTACAAACTAACTAGAATAGTCGTTTGATTGTTGATTTCTCCAACAATCCAATGATTTTAGAAATTCTAAACGAATGTTATCTATGCGTTCCACCTAATCTGATCGTAAAACTTTCAAAGCTTTGTGAATCTCTCATATACTAGTTCACCATTTCGCCTAATATTTCTTGTTCTATAAAGTAATTACACGTGTTTCCCCCTCGTAGAGGTGTTGGGCATATATGTGTTGTTGCCACTTATCTGCATTAGCAGTGTAATTCTACTTGCACTCTTAAGTTTCCTATACGCTGAATCAGTCCATCCCACAACCGTTTATTACACGATATTTTTGCATTCCATTTTGTAGAATACAGAAACCGCACAACAATTACTTAATCCAAATCTCTTTTTTTTTGTAAAAGACCAGGCTCAGAGCATTCAGAATTCCATCATCTGGCGCAGAAAATAAAGTCGCCTAATCATCTGAGGTCATCCTCACAACAATGTTATCGTGGAATTGAAAGTTCCGTGCTCTACTGGGAACACAAATAGGAATAACTGTTTATGTTCCCGGTTTATGGAACTTATGTTCCCTTTAGCCTTTTGACAAAGAACCAGCACCAACTCATCTGCAGAAAAAGTTGCTTAACTCATGGCAGGTGATTTGCGGCAGGGGTCAACGACATCACTACCTGAGCGTTGCGCAGTTACGTACAGGCTCGCCAAAACACACCGACGGGAAAGAAGTCATACCACCGAGGGGGAGTTGTGTGACATTAACGAAGGTTGGTACGCGTGTTTCTACATCTAAAAGATGATGTCTATTCAAAGCTCGCAACAGATGCAAAACAGTGACATTAGTATCGCCGCTATGAGCGTGTAAATCAGGTTCACTTTAAATACACGCTGTGACGGTTGTGAGCATCAGCAATCTGTGAGATTGGACGTGGTTAGTTGAAGTTAGTCAAGGCGACAAAGACGCCTTTGTCAACTGAGTTTGAACGAGGTCGTAGGTTAGGGTTACGAGAAGTTGGACGTTCCTTCTGCGATATTGCAAAATGACTTAGCAGGAATCATTGTACATGGATATTGACAGCGGTGGTTACGAGAACGTACAGTCGCAAGAAGACCAGGCTGCGCACGACCACGTGACACTACCGGGAGAGCTCTGGCTGCATCTTCAGTTGCAATATGAGCAGCAGTTGGCACCACAGTAACACACAAACTGTTACAAATCTATAACTTCAAGGGTAGGGTACGTAAGATAACACTCACCCACATACAACTGTTATAACCCGACATGCTCCTCGGAGTGTCGACATATTGCGTTGGCCTGCTCGATCATCGTATCTTTCTCCAGTCGAGCAGATATGGGACATCATTGGACGACAACTCCAGCGTCATCCACAAACAGCATTAACGGTCCTTATACTGCCGGAACAAGTGCAACAGACGTGGAACTCCATTCCACGAACTGACATCCTGCACCTGTAAAACATAATGCACGCACGTTTCCACGCTTGCATTCAACATTCTGGTGGTTTACCGGTTAGTAATGTACCAGAAATTCTCATCTGCAATGGCTTATCGCGCGCTTGCATTAACCTGTGATCTTGCAATGTTAATCACTTGAATATCTTACCTTCAGAAATGTTTCTCCATATTTGGTTACTCTACGTTAATTATTGCTTGGCGTTGCGATTTTTTTTTTTTTTCGTCAGTGTAACACTGACCCGGAGAGTGTTTCATTCAACTTGAGATAGCGAACGAGGTGGCGCAGTGGTTAGCATACTGGACTCGCATTCGGGAGGACGACGATTCAATCCCGCGTCCGGCCATCCTGATTTAGGTTTTCCGTGATATCCCTAAATCGCTCCAGGCAAATGCCGGGATGGTTCCTTTGAAAGGACACTGTCGACTTCCTTCCCCGTCCTTCCATAATCCGATGAGACGGATGACCTCGCTGTCTGGTCTCTTCCCTCAAAACAAACCCAAGCCAATTTGAGCTAGGAAATCCAACTTACATAATCCACACCGACGGTGGATGATGTAACTTGCGTAGCTCATCAAAAGGTTCGTGAAATACTTCCCGCATCAGTAGTTTGTTGCCCACACTGTATACACAGTTCGGCTTGCTGAGCTTGGTTTTTTTTTTTTTTTTTTTGGATATGCTATTAACGAAGTCTTTACAGCCTCTGAGGATGCCTCCAGTTTTAAGAGACATAGCTTTAGGCACAGAAAGGTGCATTAGACCATGTCATAATGGTGTACAACTAAAATCAACTACCAAAAAATCAGTAAAGGAGATGACAACAGTAGAAATAATAACTCTCCCTTTCGATGAAACATCTCTCACTTTTTACTTTCCGCAAAGCCAATATATCTACCTGGTCGTTCCGCAGCGGACAAAATTGTCCTCAATATCGAGTTGCGCGGCGCTGACGCAGCCGCTCGTACCTGTCCCCTCCTGCAGCCTGAAGTAACGGACGGGACAGGCCTCCGGTTCCTCGAGCACTGCCCCAACTCCTCCAGACACTCAGTGCCGGCGAGCACCCTCTCCCTGTCGCTCCTCGTTCTGGCAGCAGTTATTACACGGCCCTCCAGACTTCTCTCTCCACTCAGTCCGCCGACCAGAAACTCTTTCCTCCTGCCTGCTCCGGCTTTTTTCTTGACTTTCACGAAACTGTTTCACCGCTGACGTGATGTTATGTACGTAGAGACGCGAGGAATTACGTCCACTACATCTACGTCTTTACTCTGTAGAACACTGTGAAGTACAGGGCAATAGGTACTTTCTACTACATCGTAAATGAAGATTACATAAACAGACGGAGTGTTTAAATAATGTAAGCTTGTACACTTCTATATATGTTGTGTATACTCTATACAATATATCATGATTTCATATGCCCGATGTCTACAGGATTGTCACAAAAGAATATAATTTATGTGCTTATCTTCTTTTACACCACTACACCTACATCTACATACATACTCCGCAATCCACCATACGGTGCGTGGCGGAGGGTACCTCGTACCACGTCTAGCATATTCTCTCTTGTTCCACTCCCAAACAGAATGAGGGAAAAATGACTGCCTATATGCCTCTGTACGAGCCCTAATCTCTCTTATTTTATCTTTGTGGTCTTTCCGCGAAATGTAAGTTGACGGCAGTAAAATTGTACTGCAGTCAGACTCAAACGCTTGTTCTCTAAATTTCCTCAGTAGCGATTCACGAAAAGAACGCCTCCTTTCCTCTAGAGACTCCCACCCGAGTTCCTGAAGTATTTCCGTAACACTCGCGATATGATCAAATCTACCAGTAACAAATCTAGCAGCCCGCCTCTGAATTTCTTCTATGTCCTCCCTCAATCCGACCTGATAGGGATCCCAAATGCTCGAGCAGTACTCAATAATAGGTCGTATTAGTATTTTATAAGCGGTCTCCTTTACAGATGAACCACATCTTCCCAAAATTCTACCAATGAACCGAAGACGACTATCCGTCTTCCCCACAACTGCCATTACGTGCTTGTCCCACTTCATATCGCTCTGCAATATTACGCCCAAATATTTAATCGACGTGACTGTGTCAAGCGCTAAACTACTAATGGAGTATTCAAACATTACAGGATTATTTTTCCTATTCATCTGCATTAATTTACATTTATAGAGTTAGCTGCCATTCTTTACACCAGTCACAAATCCCATCAAAGTCATCTTGTATCCTCCTACAGTCACTCATCGACGACACCTTCCCGTACACCACAGCATCATCAGCAAACAGCCGCACATTGCTATCCACCATATCCAAAAAATCATTCACGTAGATATAAAACAACAGCGGACCTACCACACTTCCCTGGGGCACTCCAGATGATACCCTCACCTTCGATGAACACTCACCATCTAGGACAACGAACTGGTTCTATTACTTAAGAAGTCTTCGAGCCACTCACATACTTTGGAACCAATCCTATATGCTCGTACCTTAGTTAGGAGTCTGCAGTGGGGCACCGAGTCAAACGCTTTCCGGAAGTCAAGGAATTTGGCATCCGTCTGACACCCTTCATCCATGGTTTGCAAGATGTCATGTGAAAAAAGGACGAGTTGCGTATCGCAGGAGCGATGCTTTCTAAAGCATCCTCACGGAAAACAGTTTGCTTTTATATAAAATCCGACCGATAAGTGCACAAATGAAATCTAAATATGCTTTAGATTTCGCAGACAAGGAACTTACGCGTGGCGTAACAGAATAATTAAATGCGGCTTCAACAGAAGGTAAACCAAGACAGAACTGAAACCATAATCCTTACCACAGATTTCGTGTAGCTACTCGCTATCTGTGTCTATGAACTCCGCCTTATTGATGTAGCTATTTTGTAAATGTGTGGGAGGCTTCAATAAAAGAGAAGCAATATAGGAAAAACATTACTTGAATAAACAATATTGATGAAAAGTATTGCACACTTAAAGGAACGACGTTGATGAAAAGTACTGCAAAAACAAATTAAATTTTTAGTTCTAAAACAAAATCTTTTTGTTTATGATAGCTACTCTAGGTTGTGGACTGATGTATAATAAAAGACACGGCTGGTGCCGGCGGAGGTTCGAGTCCTCCCTCGGGCATGGGTGTGTGTGTTTGTCCTTAGAATAATTTAGGTTAAGTAGTGTGTAAGCTTAGGGACTGATGGCCTTAGCAGTTAAGTCCCATAAGATTTCACACAAATTTGAACATTTTTGAATAAAAGACAGACTAATTTTTACTTCTTGTAAATTAGAAGCAGAGCATACATTATTGGTAATGAGTAAAAGGAGAAATGACTTATAACTAAGGGTCAAGATAATATCCCCTTCGATAAATTGTGCTTTTATTATAATCATGCTTTATATCTCTTCGCTTTCAAAAGAATGGTTCAAATGGCTCTGAGCACTATGGGACTTAACAGCTGAGGTCATCACTCTGCAAGACTTAGAACTACTTAAACCTAACTAACCTAAGGACACCATACATCCATACCCGAGGCAGGATTCGAACCTGCGACCATAGAGGTCGCGCGGTTCCAGACTGAAACGCCTAAAACCGCTCTTCGTTTTCAGAGACGAAAACATATTGCTTATATCATTGACGCCAAATTTAGCAGCTGAGTCGTATTCCATGGTCAATATAGCTAAATCTGAAGGTCTGCTTTCACCCAAATTTTACCTTAAGTAGTCTTTCGTTGTATTTAATTTGTTGACTCTGCTTACTCGAGATGCTGCAGTCACAAGCATTATTGGCTTTATTACGATGTCTGGATAACCAACGCTCAGCATACCCGAAAGAACAGACACCACACATTCACTGAAGTGATTCGCCTCCATTGGCAACAAACCCACCTTCTTCAGTCCGGATGCGCAATTGTGTCCGACCTCTGGCGGTAACCTCAGTGCAGCGAGGATGGAAGACGAAGACAGTGACTGAAGACAGGTGGCGCTTGAAGGGATTGTGGTCGGCGTGCCGAGATGGTCCTCGCAGCTGCGTGAAACACTGTCCCCGGGGAACGCTGTGGTTAATACAACTGCCGAGTAAGCAGGCGATCCTGGGTTCGAAACAACTTTTCAGCACACATTTTCACTCGTCGCCGCTGATTCCATGTAACGTCCCTATGCAGCTTTCATCATTCCTTGCTCTCTCCCACATCTACCTTCAATTTACATATAATGTATCACAGCTCCGGATTCTGTGTGGGGTCTGTTCTTTCGGACTGTTACGTTATGTTGATTCCGATTTATCAGAATTGTCTCACTTCGTCAACTATATCCTCTACAGTTATTATTGTGATATGAAGTTCATTACTGTTCTCATTTCTGCAACTACTTTACTTTCCTTATTTTTTTATTTACACAATCCTCATTTTGTTACATCACGCTGTTGATCCCCGCTTGTTCACCCTACTCTTAAACCTTTCTTTTATTTCATTAATTTCTTCTTTGATGTAGAGGTTGAATATTATGGAACAAGGAATACTTCCCCACCTTTTCCTCTTTTTAACCGAGCTTGTCTGTCTTGGTTATCTAATCTTAGTATACCGTCACGTTTCTTGTACATTGCATATTACCCCTCTTTACATATAGTTTACCCTTATTTTTCTGAGAAGTTCAAATGACTTATACAATTTTCCATTGTTGAATGTTTCTCTTGGTGGACAAACACCAAGACAGTACAGAGGTTTTTCTCATGTCTTCCCTGCATTATCATGCGCAATGCTCGACATGCCTCTCAGGTCCTTAAGTCAACCTGATAATCATCTAAAAAAGTATTTCTCTTTTTTATAAATTCTTCTATATATTATTCTTATCAGCGTCTTGGCTGCATGAGCTCATAAGATGATCGTGCGATATTTTGTATTTCTCACCCCCTGACACATAACGTTGATAGTAATATCGTTTGCAGCCTTCAAAATCTCCTCATTTTGGTGAGCATGAGAGATCATACGTGTATTCAGGTATGCAATTTCGAGTTGAAGCCACTCATTGATCCCGTAGAGTCACCAAATTGCGTAGACGTTAATTGCTACGTTCATTGCCACGTTTCATCCACTAGATCCTGACTTTTTGAACGATACTGAGAACGGGTGATTAAGTAGGCCATTCATGTTGCCGTAATTTGTCTGTCTGAATATTCATCACATTTGGAAAACATAAATGCAGCTTTCTGAACACAGCTTTTGCTATCTCGGAAGACGGGAGCGTCCACAGCACGCCGTGTAGGAAGAAGGACAAGACTTGGTCACAGGGAATGCTGAAATAAACGTCGTTGTTCATGTTCATGGTGACGTAAATGAGTCAAAAAAAATGGTTCAAATGGCTCTGAGCACTATGGGACTCAACTGCTGAGCTCATTAGTCCCCTAGAACTTAGAACTAGTTAAACCGAACTAACCTAAGGACATCACAAACATCCATGCCCGAGGCAGGATTCGAACCTGCGACCGTAGCGGTCTTGCGGTTCCAGACTGCAGCGCCTTTAACCGCACGGCCACTTCGGCCGGCGTAAATGAGTCAGCCCAAATCATGGTACAACATGATCAGACCTGTAATCTCTACACACTGCAAGTGAAATGTCTGACTGGGATGCCTTGCATCTTGTGAAAAGAGCCGAAATTGTCGCTTGTGTGTTGCTTGAACCACTGAAGATGTGAAGCTTTATGTGGCTGCTGTGAACAGATGTGTCTAGCGAAAGTGCTTGTTAGGTATGAAACCGAATGTCATGGACGAGGCCTGGCTCTCGTCTCTGGTCGGTCAGAATCCTACACTGTCTTGCTTGAATGCGAGTGGGATATCGTTCCCTGCAGACACTTAAGTCAGTCCACGTAGATATACTACGAAGGGAGATCAGAAAGCCTTCGCCCCAATTTTTTTTGGCCAAATTACGAATGCAGATGCAAAGTTAACATATCCGTTGGGCCTTTATTGGTTCGTATTGGCCTTATTTGACGGTGACCGCACAGCAAGGTGATGCTGTCAGTTGTTAAAGATGGAGGTTGTGCTTCACATTCCAGGGCGTTAGAGCAACGAATTGTGATTCGTTATCTATGGAGCAAGGGACGAACGCCCATGGCGATCTACAGGGAAACGCAGCCCACATATAGGGAAAACTGCCTCGCTTTGAGAACTGTAAGGTGGTGGGGTTGCAAGTTCGACAAAGGCCGTGAAGTCTTGCATGACAATGACCGGTCGGGGAGACCGCGTTCGTCGCTGACTGAAGACATTTTCCGCGTGGATGCAATGGTGAAGGTAGATCGGTGTGTCGACATCACGGCCATTTCCCGGGAGCTTGGCTTATCGTATGATTATGACACCATTCACGCATCCTTAGGGTACCGAACGGTTTCATGTCAGTGGATGCCTAAATAATTGGATGACGTAATGAAAGGCAAGCGAATGATGTCTTCACTGAGTCATCTGGGACGGTACTCCAAGGAGGGTACGACGCGCGACAATGAAGTAATGAGACTGATGTGAAAAAGTGTTGCTAACCGCTTTAGTCAAGTTTAGTGATGTCTCCTTCAAAGTAGTTCCCTTCTGACTGCATACACTTTTTCCAGCGCTTCTGCCATTGGTGGTAACATTTCTGGACCTATTCTTCTGTAATATCCTCCAAGACCCTCGTCATAGCTTTTTGTATATCTTGTGCTGTTTGAAAATGGTATCCCTTGACGCCGTTTTGACTCTTGGAAATAGAAAAAAAGTCGCATGGAGCGATATCTGGTGAATAAGGTGGCAGTGGTAGTACTGAAATTTGTTTTGAGGTTAAAAATTGCTGACATGCGAGTTTTTTTTACTGTCTGGGTGAACCCTATGAGCACCACTGTGAACTTTGGCGTTTTGTCTCTGGATCGAACTGAAAAAACCAACTTTCATCACCGGTGATAACACGGCTCGACAATTCCGGATTTATTTCCGTTTGCTCTAACAGATCGGCTGCCACATTTTCCGTGTTTCTCGCTGTTGTGGTGTGATATTTTTGGGGACCATTTTTGCACAAATCTTTCTCATACCAAGATCTTCAGTTATTATTAGGCGAACAGTTTCTCGATTGACGTTCAGTCCTTCTGCAATCATTTTCACGGATAATCTTCGATCACATCGTACGAGCTCACGCACCCTGTCCAAGTTTAGATCCGTCCGTGAGGTTGATGGTCGTCCACTGTGATCTTCAGCTTCAACATTTGTTCTGCCTTCACTAAACATATTATGCCAACGAAAAACTTGAGCTGTTAACATAACCTCCTCTACAAAAGCCTTCTGAAGCTTACTGTAAGATGTCGTCGTGTTTCCACCAAATTTAACGCAAAAAGAAATGGCATACCGTTGCGCAATATTATGCGGTTCCATTTCCGTGACGAGAGATATAAACACGTGTTAACTTTTTACAGAACAACTCACTACTGAGCAGTTGCATAGATGTGCTGTTTGGACTAGAAGCAGCTTATTGACCAAGGTCAAAGATAATGTGCCCACGCAAGCCTGTACGGTTGCCACATCTTGCAAAGAAAATCAGTCTCATTACTTATTTGTCGCTCCTCGTAAATGTTTCCTGGACCGCATTCTTACTGGAGATGAAACGTGGCTACTGCATTTCACACAGCCGGCCTGTGTGGCTGTGCGGTTCTAGGCGCTTCAGTCTGGAACCGCGTGACCGCTACGGTCACAGGTCCGAATCCTGCCTCGGGCGTGGGTGTGTGTGATGTCCTTAGGTTAAGTAGGTTTAAGTAGTTCTACGTTCTAGGGGACTGATGACCTCAGCAGTTAAGTTCCATAGTGCTCAGAGCCATTTTTTGCATTTCACTGTCTAATCAAAAAGATGGTTCAAATGGCTCTAAGCACTATGGGGCTTAAAATCTGAGGTCATCAGTCCCCTAGACTTACAACTACTTAAACCTGACTAACCTAAGGACATCATACACAACCATGACCGAGGCGGGATTCGAACCTGCGACTGTAGCAGCCGCGTGGTTCCAGACTGAAGCGCTTGTAACCGCTCGGCCACAGCGGCCGGCATGTCGGAATGCAAGCAGCAGAGCTTGGTGTGGAAACATTCGGGTTCGGCTGTGACAAAAATATTCTGCTCAACGGCATCTGATAGGAAAGTGATGTTAACGGGCTTCTGGGACAGCCATGGATCACTCCTGCTGGATTTCATGCCACAAGGCGCAACCAGGAATGCCGACCGTTACTGTTCTGCGCTGTCACGTTTGAGGGTTGCCATCAAGCGAAGGCACAGAGGGATTCTCGGTGTGGCTCAAAATTGCTCTGAGCACTATGGGTCTTAACATCTCAGGCCATCAGTCCCCTAGAACTACTTAAACCTAACTAACCTAAGGACATCACACACATCCATGTCCCAGGCAAGATTCGAACCTGCGACCGTAGCGGTCGCGCGGTTCCAGACTGAACGCGCCTAGAACCGCTCGGCCACCATCGGCCGGCATTCTCGGTGTGGATAACGTGATTCTGCTCCTCGACAATGCGAGACCACACGTGGCAGTAAGAACTGCCGAAAATATTACGACATTTATCCACGAGATTCTGGACTACCCTGCATACAGACCAGACCTGATCCCTAATGATTTCCACGCTTTTGGACCGTTCAAGAAATTCCTGGCAGGACAGCAGTCCAACGGTGGTTCCATAGTCAGTTGGACGAATTCTACCGCAGGGGTATCTCAAATTTAGTGCTGCAATGGGATGAGCATGTGAAACGGGGTGGAAACTATGTGGAAAAATAGCGTAAGGCACGTAGAAAAGGATGTATGTTTGTCGTTAGCTGTATGTACCTATCTTCGGCTAGTAAAAAATAGAGCAAAGAATTCCCGATTTGCCCTGGTAACGCACTGGACAACACAATGTATATTGCGACAATGGACACGTCCAAACACGATTTCTGCTTTTTGTCCTGTTTCTATACAATCGACTGACACATACTCGCCCGTCACTGCCAAATCTTATGTCAACGGTTTAGGGTCACATTGCCAGTTCCACAGCATCTATGGTTCAAATGGCTCTGAGCACTATGGGACTCAACTGCTGTGGTCATAAGTCCCCTAGAACTTAGAACTACTTAAACCTAACTAACCTAAGGACAGCACACAACACCCAGCCATCACGAGGCAGAGAAAATCTCTGGCCCCGCCGGGAATCGAACCCGGGAACCCGGGCGTGGGAAGCGAGAACGCTACCTCACGGCCACGAGATGCGGGCCACACAGCATCTATAGCTCCCCAAAGCGACCATTGTGCTCTTTCAAGTGGGAGATGAATGTATGGTCTGCTGAGCTTCTTAGTAATGACAAAGATAGATGACTCTTTGCGTACTATGCCAAACTTCCTAACTTGAACTATTTGCGATACTGAAGTGGATTATTTGTTATACGATTTATTGTATCTTATACGACTCGCTCTGTAGTTACTTCCTCCTGTACTTACACAACACTGCAGCATCCTCCGCACAGCCGGGATCCTTCAGCGTGTGGTTTTTACATATTCGGCGATCTGATGGAAGACATGCGTGGACGTCGGTTTCTATCGGACAAGGAAGTACAAGAGCGTGTGCGGTTGTGGATCGGTCAGCGGCCGGCCGCGCTCTACGAAACAGGAATGGATGGTCCCGTCTTCCGGCAGGATAAACGTCTGAACTTGTGTGGTGGTTACTTTTGAATGTCCGACCCGATAGCTGAGTGGTCAGCGTGACGGATTGCCGTCCTACGGGCACGGGTTCGATTCCCGGGTGAGTTGGGGATTTTCTCCGCTCAGGCACCGGGTGTTGTGCTGTCTCCATCATCATTTCATCCCCCTCTGGCGCGCAGGTCGCCGAATGTGGCGTCGACTGTAATAAGACCTGCGTCAAGGCGGCCGGACCTGCCCCGCGAGGGGCCTCCAGGCCAATGACGCCAAACGCTCATTTCCATTTCCACTTTTGAATGGAACCATATCATGATCCCGTTGAGATACGTGTTCGGTTATCATTTGATTGCCCCTTAAGGCTGACCGGCACTTGGTAATCCCGTCCACTGTTTTCCGTTTTCTAACTAAAATATTATTTGTCGCTCTTCTTTTACCCTCGATCATGCCCTCCGATATCAACCGCAGAAGTACGTAATTGATGTTCCGTAATATATCCTAAGTATGCAGCTTTTCGTCTTTTGTTGTTGCTGTTTGTGTATTAGTCACAATATTTCCGCGTTTGTTAATCCTGTGTAAGAAATTGAAAACGATGATCGAACATGGGATGAACTTAGTCTTCCAGTGACAGAGCTGAAGCCTTGTTGCAGTATGTCCACATCGATCTACGAATTAAAGTGTGATGGCGCTGCATTATTCGCAGGCGTTCTCCGTACGCCTTCCAAATCTGACAGTCCCGTGGCCAGAATTGGGCGTTCCATTAATTAAAAAGAGCCGGCGGACGCCACGTGCAATGCCCACACGTCCCCGTTCCCCACCCCTCAGCCTCTGTCGCACACGAGTTCAGCGGAATGTTGATTGTCTGACCCCAATTCCCGCTAACGAGTTGCCTACCACTAACAAATCACTCAAATGGCTGCCGGCCGCGGTGGTCTAGCGGTTCTAGGCGCTCAGTCCGGAACCGAGCGACTGCTACGGTCGCAGGTTCGAATCCTGCCTCGGGCATGGATGTGTGTGGTGTCCTTAGGTTAGTTAGGTTTAAGTAGTTCTAAGTTCTAGGGGACTGATGACCACAGATGTTAAGTCCCATAGTGCTCAGAGCCAGCCAACTCAAATGGCTAACAGTCATAGAGATTTGCGTCGACTACTGTAGGCCGTATTCTGGGAGCCGTATTTGTGACGTGAAATCTTCTTGTCAAATGTCGGACAGTAATAGCAAACTGTTTTTTTTTTTGTAACTAAAGGTGAGGTAGTGTCCTATTAAACTCTTCTATAGATTAGAAGTGATGCAATAGTGCAAGTGATTAATGGTGACTAAGCATACAAATCATCAATGCTACAATCGAAACACTGTTGCATTTTTGTTATGGATAGGATGTGACTTAGTTTAATCTGAAATATCAGTCTGTAAATGCATTTCTATATGGAATAATTGCCGTATCGTGCGGAAGTCTGACACTACCAATGTAACATCCGTGCGGTTTCTACCCACACAATTAAAAAAAAAGCAAGTAATAACAGAATTGCGCTTTGAACCAGAACGGTCTTCACAGCAGCCTCAAAGCACATTTTATTACATCGTTCGTTTTAGATACTTTGGTGAGAAATGTAAACATGAACTGTTTCTTCATTTCAGAAAAAGCAACAAAAATAGTTTAAATGAAGTGGAGACTTTAAAATCTTAACTCTTTTTTTTCTTTTTTTGTGCATTTCTCGCAACTTATTTTGCCAACTGTAAGGCTTTGATCATTTCGAATATATTTATTTACTAATATTTCAATGTTGTATTAACATACACACACACTTCGTAATGAAGACAAAATTCCAACTGGCGTTTGGTACAATGAAATGAATCTTTCTTTTACCAAAATACTGAACATCTGACCTGCTCTTTTCCAAGAATACCTTCATGAACAGTTTTCTCTCAGTTCCTCCACAGTCACTTAAATGTTTCATTTTCGTATTTCTCTTTATATTCACTTAACCCGATTAACATATTCCAGTGCAGCAGATATGGCGTCGTCTCGTATAGAGTCGAAGGACAAGATTTTAGATATTGAGTTACTCATTTTTTCAATCCCTGTTATCACTGTTTACGTAATTAATAACAGGTGTGGTAATTTCCAATACTTTTCCTAATTATAAGTAGCCTGTATCTGTTATTTCCACCTCAGTTCAGCTCTTCCTTATGATCCCTGTTGTTCCGTCATTCTTCTTTTCTACACTACTCAGTGTTCCTACAACAAATGTGTCAAATCCTGCCGACCAGTGTGGCCGAGCAGTTCTAGGCGCTACAGTCTGGAACCGCGCGACCGTTACGGTCGCAGGTTCGAATCCTGCCTCGGGCATGGATGTGTGTGATGTCCTTAGGTGAGTTAGGTTTAAGTAGTTCTAAGTTCTAGAGGACTTTTGATCTTAGAAGTTAAGTCCCATAGTGCTCAGAGCCATCTCACCCATTTTTGTCAAATCCTTGAGTTATCCTCATAAAGTGTAATCATTCGCTAATGGTGATGAGAGATAAGATCTAATGTACAATTTTTTGCATTTTGAGTGACCGTCGGTTGTTCGTATCCTTAACAGTGTGGACAACTTGTCCGACTGTTATTCCGTGGACACGGCTACAGTTTCCGATTCTGTTGTATTTTTTGATTATGATAAAACTCTCGTGTTTTGACACGAAAGTATTGAATATTGTACCGCGGCACTTTGTAAAAAACTAACCCGCAGAAACCAACGTTTTGGGCACGGTTACAGTGGTTTTCTTCTGGGCCTACTGATAAGCATTGGCTGTGTGGAGTCGCTTATATGTTATCACTGCTGTTGACTGAGAATGACGTTTCGTAATAAATGGTTCAAATGGCACTGAGCACTATGGAACTTAACATCTGAGGTCATCAGTCCCCTAGAACTTAGAACTACTTAAACCTAACTAACCTAAGGACAACACACACATCCATGCCCGAGGCAGGATTCGAACCTGCGACCGTAGCGGTCGCGCGGTTCCAGACTTAGCGCCCAGAACCGCGCGGCCACACTGGCCGGCTGACGTTTCGCAATAATTTTAATATTACATTGTTCTGACTTGTCATTAGAAGCGGAAGGTGGGGCAACTTTATTACGGCATGTTGCTAGGGAGCGGGGACCGGCTGTTGTCCGTTGCTTCTTGCATTGTTTTCTATGACTTGTGGTCACCGGCGAATGAGGCATGGGCTCCTGTTTCCCTCCTGCTGGACGCAGGCCGCTCGGCGGCAATTACTCAAAAAAAAAAGGTTCAAATGGCTCTGAGCACTATGGGACTTACCATCTGAGGTCATCAGTCCCCTAGAACTTAGTACTACTTAAACCATAGTGGTCGCGCGGTTCCAGACTGAAGCGCCTAGAACCGCTCGGCCACACCGGCCGGAGGCAATTACTCGCCAGTAGTGCTCGCATCACATGTTGTTGGTGCGGCCTGTGGACTCCGAGTGCTGGCAGCGAGAATGGGGCAAACCTCACTTCATCCTCCCTTTTCATACTGTTAGTGTTTCACTATTTCAGTACATCCGGGGTCTGAGGGCTAGCCGGCGCGGTAGCTCATCGCGTCTGAGGCCTGCCCTCTGTAATAAAAAACTGGGTGAAGCGATGAACGATGGACTTCAACGCGTGTCCTGTGACGTTCGCTTCGAACAAAGGCAACAAACAATAACGAACGAAATGAAAAAGAAGGGAGAAAAGGGGATAGTATCTTTGATTAGTAATAATAACGCCATAGGTCCTGGGTTCGAGCTTCAAATGGTTCAAATGGCTCTGAGCACTATGGGACTCAACTGCTGTGGTTATCAGTCTCCTAGAACTTATAACTACTTAAACCTAACTAACCTAAGGACATCACATACACCCACGCCCAAGGCAGGATTCGAACCTGCGACCGTAGCAACAACGCGGCTCCGGACTGGAGCGCCTAGAACCGCACGGCCACCGCGGCCCGCGGTTCGAGCTTCGCCACTGCTTAAATTTTTGATAAAAGTCATCAGTACTGGCGGCCGAAGACCTCCGGCATTAGAAGTCATCCTCGTTCTGGCATCGGCCTCGACAAAGACGGCTGAGGAGCAGACAGAGGTTCAGGGCATCCTCTTGGCTTGGGAAACTGCCCCTAAAAGAGGGAAAATCAGCAATGATCAAATGCAATGGAAACCACTGCATTAAGTGGGTAGGACGGCAAACGGGCCGACTTGGAGCAGAAGAGGCACCACAGGACATTTTAATTTCCACTGTCTATACTTTCACAAATAAATTCATAAAACTTTGTCACCACGACCAGGAAGGATTCAGGATTTAACTCATAGCAGGCCCTGCATCTTATCAGTGTAGTCCTTATGGGAGACAACAACTGTAGCATTGCCTTTGTCATCCGGTAAGACAACAATTTCAGAGCGCTCCCTCAGATCACGAATGGCCGCCCTCTACACTGATACGATGCAGAGCCTGCTAAATGACGATTCCTACCGGAAGATCAGCGTTGACCCTACAAAGAAGGTGGAGAACAAGACGAGGTCGCTTCTCAAGGACGCAGATTTACCGGAGGGTGACTCTAAGAAATTGTTACCCCAAGGTCCGGTACGGCCTAGACTATATAGACTCCCGGAGGTTCACAAAGAGGGGGTACCATTACGCCCCATTGTCAGCAACATCAGGGCACCTACATATTTGTTGGCCAAATACCTGACGGGAATATTAAGTCCTTATGTTGGTAAATGCCCTCATCACATCCGTAATTCCGTGGATTTTGTTAAACGCCTTGATAGCTTCAGGTTGGATGAGTTTTGACGTCGTTTCCTTGTTTACGGGGTACCCCTGCGAGAGTCACTAGAATTGATTAGTCAGAAGTTTGACGACAAGACCACTGAACTTTTTAGGCATGTCTTGACTTTCATGTATTTTCTTTTTAATGGAGGGAGTCGCCATGGGTAGCCCAATCTCACCGGTGGTAACGAATTTGTGCATGGAGAACTTCGATGAGGAAGCCCTGTCGCCATCCGAATGGAAATCTACTTGCTTTTTCCGTTACGTGGACGACACGTTCGTCATATGGCCACATGATATGGCTAAAATCCTTCCTTACACATCTAAACTCAATACACCCCAACATCAAATTCACTATGGAGACTGAAACGGAGGGTAAGTAACCTTTCCTTGACGTCTTGGTCAAGAGAAGGGCTGACGGCACCCTAGGTCATGGGGTGTATCGGAAGACAAGGCACAATGATTTGTATTTGCACGCAGACAGCTACCACCATCCTTCACAGAGGAATGGGGTACTTAACTCTAGTACATAGGGCGCGTACTATCTCTGACGCGCAGAGACTACCCCAGGAATTGGAACATCTGAGAACTGTATTTTGAAAAAATGGGTACTCAGAGTGGCAGATTCAACGTGCTCTCCGCCCAACCACTGCAGCACAACCAGTGGAGATGCATGAAATGATGAGGGAGGAGGTAGGCACTGCGTTTATTCTATATACAGGCGCACTCTCGAGGAAAATCGCCCGAATTTTGAAGAAACACCGGGTCGGAGGTGTGTTTTGTCCTCCGAATAAAACTCGTGCACTGGCGCGGAGCGCCAAAGATGACCTCGGTTTGAGGAAGGCCGGCGTGTACCAGATTCCGTGTCAATGTGGCAAGTCGTATGTTGGTCAGACGATGCGTACCGTCGAGGATCGATGCCGTGAACACCAGAGGCACACTCGACTGATGTATCCGAGCAAGACGGCGGTCGCTGAACATTGTTTGTCGGAAAATCACGCAATGGAGTATGAACGCACGAGGATTCTGGTACAGACGTCGAGATATTGGGACAGCGTTGTTAGAGAGGCCATCGAAATTCGCATCAATGACGACCTCATAAACCGTGACTGTGGCTATAATCTTAGCAAGGCTTGGGAACCAGCGATTGGGTTAATGAAGAATAAATCGAGCAAACGTATAGTTGTGGCGACCACGGCGGACAGAGCCATCACTCCGACGTCATCTCAGACGCCGTCGCAATCTGTTCCACCGCGCGGACAGCGGAGGGAGTGCGCCGCGGGCGGAGGGTATTTAAATCGGCCGCCACCGCAACCGAACCCAGTTCCCTCTGAGCAGCCATAGCGTACGGATCTCCGTGCCGGCACGTTCACAGAGGCTCAGTCCGTCAGTTCACCTGATGATGGCGACATGTATGATCGCCGAAATACTGTGCCCGTTGGACACTGTAGACCGACAGTACACCCGTGGATATTTTGATTAATAAATTTGCTATTTTCCGAATAAAATAGTGTATATATCACTTATAAACTCACATGGGAGGTATTTTAATTTATTAAATATAATCTACACCGGTTGGAAATGTTAAAATTTTTCTGTGCATACTTCAAGATCTAATAAAATTGGTAATTTTTTTACATAGACGGCTGTGAATTGCTGTGTTATAAAGATTAAATTACGTGTTTGTATTGTCAAAAACTGTATCGTGTCGCTCCATAGTATAAACAGACATTGTATGTCGAAGTGTGAACGTTTTTCCTAAGAAAAGTGTCGAATAGAGTGATAAATCTCTCAACGAGTAAAGTACGACGCCAAAACGAAGTGTTTTTAAAAAAAACGTGGGCCTCATAGTAATAGATTTCAGAATAAAGTGAAACACTGTCTACAACATGTGGTGTCTGAAGTTAGAGACAATGAAATACAGGCAAACTCGTCAGTATCTAGAGAAACAGCCATTAGTGCTTCGAAGATTGAAATAAAACGTTGTGATACACACGTTTCTCAAAAGGAAAGTGGTGTAAATGGTAAGGTATCTTATATTCTGATACATTTACACCTTCTAACCCAAGGGTGTTAGGTGAATGCGGGTGTTGTAAAATATGTAGAGGGCCAGTTAGTTTACATGAACACAGTTAGGTAACAAATGGACTAGCCAGGAATCTTATCATTAATTGTGCCAGTTTTGAATATACTCATTCATTTTGGAATTCTGATAAGTGTAAAGATTTTTATTTTGAAGTAAATATTAGTTGGGTTTATGGATTGAGAGCTGTTGGCAAAGGACACACTATAGCTGAAACAATGTGTACCGTGATGAATGTGCAATGTTCACCTTGTAAAATTGACATGCAGTATTTATTGGAGCTGCTGTGGAATCTGTTGCATGTGAGTGAATGAAGTGTGCTGCAAACGAAGCTGTTGAAATAAATTATGGTATGACTAACGTACCAGTAACTTTTGATGGCACTTGGCAAAAGGGTGGCTGCAGTTCTAAGAATTCTGTTGCTACGGTGACCAGTGTGGATACTGGAAAGGTAATAGATTTCCAGATTTTAACCAAACATTATTATAAGAAGAAGGGCATATCTGTGACAGAAATTGTGAAGGAAAAAGTGGTCGTATGGAGGCCTCTGCAGCTATTGAAATTTTTAGTCGATCTGTGGACGAAAGGGGAGTGTGTTACACTAAGCTCTTAGGTGATGGAGACTCAAAAGCATATAACAGTGTAACAAAAAAAAAAAATGGCTCTGAGCACTATGCGACTCAACTGCTGAACCTAATGACAGCACACAACACCCAGCCATCACGAGGCAGAGAAAATCCCTGACCCCGCCGGGAATCGAACCCGGGAACCCGGGCGTGGGAAGCGAGAACGCTACCGCACGACCACGAGATACGGGCTAGCAGTGTAGCAGCTGCTCAGCCTTATGGTGAGAAGATTATCAGAAAACTGGCATGTGTTGGTCATGTCCAGAAGTGGATGGGCACCTGGTTGAGGAAGTTGAAACAAAGTTTGAAAGACAAGAAACTTTCCGATGGTAAAACAATAAGAGGCAGGCTGACAAACAAAATGATTGATAAACTACAGCAGTATTAAGGGATGGCCATTAGAAATAATACTGAGGATTTGTTGAAAATGAAGCAGGCAGTATGGGCTCCCTTCTTCCACAGACACTGATGAAAAACCAGTACGCCACCATTGCCCTCTTGGACCTGATTCATGGTGCAGTTCCACAATGCTCAGTACTCAGAGTGTTCATATAGCCACAAACATTCCATCCCTGCAGCAGTCATGGATATCATTTATTTGTAAAAGTATAGACAGTGGAAATTAAAATGTCCTCTCGTGCCCTTCGCAACAAGTCGGCCTGTTTGACAGCCTACCTCCTTTAAAGACACGTAAGGTCTAGGTACAGGACACGTTGACTGTTACTTAAAAAGCGTCATGATGAGCTTCCCTTTAGCAAGGGGGTCCGGAATACTCCCCCATCTCCGAGAGGGGACTGCCAAGGGGGAGGTTACCATCAGTAAAAGATTGAATAACCAACGAAAGGATAAAGTTCTGCGAGTCAGGTCGTGGAATGTCGGAAGTTTGAACGTGGTATGAAAGCTAGAAATTGTGAAATGGGAAATGCTAAGGTTTATTCTTGATACAGTGGGGTTCAGTGAAGTGAAATGGAAAGAAGACCAGGACTACTGGTCAGATGCCTATGGGCTAACATCAACAGCAGCAGAAAATGGTATAACGGGATCAGGATTCGTCATGAATAGAAAGGTAGGGCAGAGAGTGTATTACTTTGAGCAGTTCAGTGATAGGGCTGTTGATAGGGTGATTCTTATCAGAAACGAGACCAAACCAACACCGACAAGAATAGTTCACGTATACATGCCAACGTCGTAAGTTGAAAATGAACAGATAGAGAAAGTATATGAGGATATTAAAAGGGTAATACAGAAAATGTTATAGTCACGGGGACTGGAATGCAGTAAGGGGAAGGAGTAGATGAAAATATTACAGGAGAACATGTCCTTAGAACAATAAATGGGAGAGGAGAGAGACTAATCTCTCTAATAAACTTCAGCTAGTAATAGCGAATACTCTGTTCAAGAATTACATGAGAACAAAATATATTTAGAAAAGGCAAGGAGGTATGGGAATATTTCACTTAGTTTACATCAAGGTCAGGTAGAGATGCTGAAATCAGGTACTGGATTTTATGGAGTACCCAGGAGCAGATATAGACTCAGATCACAATGAACTCGTTTTAATGAGTAGGCTGAAGTTTATAGATTACTCAGGAACAATCAAAGCGTAAAAAAGTGGCATACGGAAGTACTAAAGAATGAGGAGATTATGTTTAAAGTTTTGCAATGTTATAAATACTGCGATATGGCATACCTCAGTAGCCAGTACAGTTGAAGAGGCATGGCGTCTCTAAAAAGGGCAACACAGAAGCTGAAAAGAATAACTTGGATACAAAGAACGTAACTGCGAAGCAACTACAGGTAACAGAAGAAATACTTCAGTTGAGCGATAAAAGAAGCAAGTACAATAATTTTCAGGGAATTCAGTAGTACAGAAATACAAGTCACTTAGGAACGAAATAAATACGAAGTGGCTGCATGAAAAATGTGAAGAAATGGAAAAAGAAATAATTTCCAGAAGGACTGAATTAGCATTTATAAAAATATCTTCGGTGAAAGTAAATACGAGATAAAGAAAGAAACAGGAGTCGATATAGAAGAGATACGGAATTCAGTGTCAGAGGTGATTTTAAAACAGCTTTGGAATACTAAAACTGAATAAGGCTGAAAGGACAGATAACATTTCAACACAATTACTAAAATCACTGGGTGAAGTGGCAGCAAAACAACTCCTCACGTTGGTGTATAGAATACGTAACACTGGCGACATACCATCCGACTTGCGGAAAACAACATCCAGACACCTGACTTTCTCCTGGCGTATACAATTTTCAAACAACTTACGGGAATTGAGCCAGATAGTATTAACAGCGACCGCTGATATTTCGGTGGGAGCACACACCGCCATTTTCAAGGCAAGGCAATTTATCTTGAAAATGATGGGGTGTACTGTCACCGAAATATCGGTGGTCGCTGTTAATACTACCTTACTCTGTTCCCGTAAGTTGTTTGACCATCCACACAATTCCGAAGATTGCAAAAACTGACAAGTTCGAGAATTATTCCACAATAAACTTAACAGTTCATCCATCCAAGTTGCTGAAAAAAAAAAGTACAAAGAAGAACAGAAAATTGAGGCTGTGTCAGATGACGATCAGTTGCCTTTGGGAAAGGTAAAGGCACCAGAGACGCAGTTCTAACGTTGTGGATGAGAATACAAGCAAGATTAAAGAAAAACCAAGACACGTTCATAGACTCTGTCGACCTGGAAAATGCATTCTACAATGTAAAATAGAGCACGACGTTCGACGTTCTGAGAAATGTAGGGGCAAACTATACAGAAAGATGGGTAATGTATAATATGTACAAGAGCCGAGAGGGAACAACAAGAGTGGAGGACCAAAAAACGAAGAGCTCGGATTAAATTGGTGCAAGACAGAGATGTAGTCTTTCACCCCTATTGTTCAGTCTGTATATCGAAATACCAATGATGGAAATAAAAAAAAGTTTCAGTAGTGGAATTAAAATTCAAGGTGAAAGGATATCAATGATACGATTAGGTGATGACGTTGTTATCCTGGGGGGAAGTAAAGAAGAATTACCTGATCTGATGAATGGAATGAACAGTCTAATGAGTACGGAACATGGATTGAGAGGAAATCGAAGAAAGAGGAAAGTAATGAGAAGTAGTAGAAATGAGAAAAGCGACAAATGTAACATAAGGATTGAAGGTCACAAAATAGATAAAGGTAAGGCGTTTTACTACCTAGGTAGCAAAAAACCAATGACGGACGGAGAAAGGAAGACACCAAAAGAAGACTAGCACTGGCAAAAAGGCCATTCCAGGGCAAGATAACACTACTAATGTCAAACAAACGTCTTATATTGAGAAAGATGTTTCTGAGAATTTATTTGGAGTACAGCATTGTATGGTAGTGAAACATGGAGTGCGGGAAAACCGGAACAGAAGAAAATCGAATTTGAGATGTGGTGCTGCAGACGAATGTTGAAAATTAGGTGGACTGGTTCGGTGAGGAATGAGGAGGTTCTGTTCAGAATCGGAGAGAAAAGGAATGTGTGGAAAACACTGATAGGAGGAGGGGCAGGATGGTAGGGAGTCTGTTAAGACATCAGGGAATGACATCCGTGGTACTAGAGGGTGTTGTAAAGGGTAAAAATTGTAGAGGAACACAGAAATTGGAATACATCGCGCAAATAATCGAGAACGTAAGTTACAATTGCTATTCTGAGACTGAGGTGAGGAGGTTGGTACAGGAGAGGAATTCGTGGCTGGCCCCATCAAACTAGTCGAAAGAATGGAATAAAAAACTTCTTGACCTTGCTTACCCAATACGTGAATTTTGTTAAGTCTGATTTCCTTGCCTAAGTATTGCCGATGTCCGGGTACTGGATACTTGCTGTGCTGCTCCAGACGAAAGCAACGCTCATGTTCTCGTATGTACGTAGCTGTCGTCATGCAGGTCTCACCACACTGTCATTCCTGTCTTGTACTTCTTGGAGCCTGGCACATCCTGGATCCTGCGGCTATTATGGTAGACAGGATGCACATCAACCCGATGAAGGCGTTTACCAATCCGGTCAGTAATATTTTTCACGTAAAATAAGTGGGCTTGCCTCTCGCATTCTTTTGTTTGTTGTCATGGCTGTATGGATGATTGCATAATTGTAGTCGTTGCTCGAACGTTGTGCGTACCCTTTTGAACTCTTGTGTTATGTCTTGAGCATCACTTAGGCATTGCCCACGGATGCCAAAGAACGTATAGCTAAGTTCTCCTGCTCACAGTGGTGGTTGAATGAGGCGTGAAAATACCCGAAGTATGTTTAGGCTACATGTATGTCCTACTGTGACGTCCTTGTCTTGTATATTTCCACATCCAGGAATGGGATTGCGCGATTATTCTCTACTTCGTTTGTGAACTATACTTTCCGGTGCATTTTATTCAGATGTTCGTGAAACCTGTGTAGCTTCTTGCGCCATGAGGCCATACAGCGAGTATTTCGTCCAAGTATCTGAACGAGCATCGTGGGCTTCAAGAAGCAGAAGAAAGAGCCGTTGCTTCAAAGTTGTCTATAAATATACTCTGCTCAGAAAAAGTTTGGAATACTATCGTACTAGCGGTCTCACTGACCGAGGCATTTCATGCATTATCCTGTTGCAGCCCATATACTGGACGGTGCTTACTACAGGCAATCCCGTGGCCGTTTCCCAGTCATGTAAATATGCTGCGGTGGTACAACGCAAGAAGTCTAGTATCAACAACAGTTTCACTCAGTTTGTGTTCAGCACTGCAGTTACATGCTACATAGAGGCAAACAACACTTTGATAAGAGTGAGGATAACGGCTTTACTTTCAGCAGGTCATAAACAGCAAGATGTTGCAAATCGGTTACATGTCATTCAAAGTAGTGTGTCTAGCTGTGGAGAAAGTACAGAAACACGGGAACTATAAACGATACATCTCGCCGTGGTCGTCATAAGCATCAGCAATGCAGGATCGTATCCTCAAACTGTCGGCCCATAATTAGCTGCCAGAAATATTGGAAATGACTTCCCTCGGCCAACAGGAATTCGTATCTCAGACCAAACAGTGGATGGAATATTACTTGAGGGTCGTCTTCATTCCAGAAGATCAATGAGAAGTTTTGCACTGAACCAACGGTACTGACACAATCGAAGGACCTGGGCTCATGCACATTAACATTGGACCATTTCAGAACGGAGTAATGCCATGTTTGCTCACGGGACCAGGACACTAGACGTTTTAAGGTTTAGAGGAGCGCTAGACAACAACTGGAAAGACGATACGTTCAGGAAGTCCATCCGTTTTCTGGTGGAAGTGTAATGTTTTGGGTGGCAATAATGACGGGAAGGTGGACCCCTTTAATTCGTATCTACTGCAATTTGACTGTCCCCGATACCTCCAACAGGTTCTGGAAAAGATTGTAGCCTCTACAGACGTGCAAACAGTGACAGATTCATCTTAGTTAGTGACAATGCCAGATCGCACCGAACTCTAACAGTGTCTCGGTATCTCCAAAGATACAACATCAACCAAACGGATTGGAAGTCACAGTACTCCTACATGAACGCAACTGAGCATGCATGCGGCTTGTTGTAGATGGCCACTGAACTGGCCCCGAATCCACCTGACAATCATCAGGACCTCACTGAAGTTGCCATTGAGAAGTGGAACCTCATACCCCAAGATAAACTTGGTCTCATCCAGAGCATGTCCCGCAGAATGAAAGAACTCATTCGTGTGCAGAGACTGATAACCATCATCACGAGGAAAAGATTTTCATTGGTTTTGTTTTCACGATGTACATTTAGGAGAGAGCCTGCTTTGTTTTGTAATGATTCTTTGTAAGTAATCAAAATCGTTCACGTTTTCAGAAGGAATTATGTTTATTTTGTTAATAAGGTATCGCAGAAACCTCAACGGGAGTAATATAAGGAGTCATTACGGTAAACTCGACGATATTCCAAACTTCTGTTGAGGTGTGTACCCGCTTCTAACGGGAATAAGGGAAGCACCATTGCAACGCCGGTCCTGAGGAAACGCAGGATCAGAGGACCCATATGAACACTGAAACACCCTAAGAACATGAACTGAGAGGATGGACTCAGGCTCGCCCCATCGTGGCTGCCATCCGTGAGAGTCCTACAGGTCACCCCAACAATACGTGGCGAGAGCGCTACCGACGAGTAGCTGGAGCCGCGCGGCCTACGGCCACCAGGAGGAAAACAGTAGACCCCTCCTAGGTCACCGATGACCACCAGTCATAGCAGACAATGCAAGAAGCGATAGACAATAGTAAGCCCCTACTGCCTCCACAGTAGCAGCCCATTACAATAAAATTGCCGCTTCTCCCGCCTCAAGTCACCAGACACATCAACGAAACTTTAAAATTGTGACGTAACGTTATATCCTCTGAAAAGCAACGGCAACATATAAGCGATTGTATGTCCATTCTTCTCACTGGAAGTCTTGAAGACCACGGCCGTTCACTATTGTAAGAAAATGAATCGTCTACAGCCGTCCTTATCATCTTATTTATTGTGTAGCTACCAGTTTCGGCGCTGCAATCCGCTATTTTCAGGCCTTAGTTGATGCTGAAGGGGTTATCACGATCTATATATAAGCTGCATCAGTGGCCAACATAACTGGTTTACGGTTATTACGATCCATATATAGGCTGTATCTTGCCCAGCATAACTGGTTTACGCGGACAATCTGCTGACACCACACTTACGGATATCCTGCGTAAACCAGTTATGTTGGCCAGTGATGCAGCGTATATATGGATCGTTATAACCCCTTCAGCATCAACTAAAATGGGAAGATGGTGTATTGAAGAGCTGGAACTGGTGGCTACACAGTAAATAAGACCATAAGGTCGGATGATGTAGGCTTTTCACTTTCTTATAAATATAGGCGACTCCGCACAGCTAAAGCACATCAGTAGACCCAGAAGAAGACCCCTGTAATCGTGGCCGAAACGGTGGTTTCTCCAGCACAGTTTTTTTGCTGTAGCCAATGCCCTTGCCGCAGTGGTAGCGGGGTTTCCGTCATATCATGGAAATTAAGCGCTGTAAGGGGTTAACTAATACTTGGATGGGTGACCGCTTCGCTTTGCCGAGCGGCTGCTAGCAAGAAGGGTGCACTCAGCCCTTGTGGAACCAACTGAGGAGCTACTTTAGTGAGCAGTAGTCATCTAAACTGGAAAGTTCAGTGAGACTGTAATGCTGCATACATGCCCCTCCCTATCGGCATCCACTGACACCTTCCTGCTGAGGATGACAAGGAGGTCGGTCGGCCCCTTTGGGCCTTTCGAGACCTGTTAGAATGGTGTTTATCTTAGTTTTAGTTTTGTACGTTAGGACGTTGTATGATACTCAGAAAATTTTTAGGTCAACTGACTGGCTGCTGAGGCCAATGTAATTGTAAACTCTCGTTTTTATCACAAGTATTATTTTTTATTTTCTCTAAGTTCAAATTAGTCCTCACACGACTGTGTATGGTATCATTATGTTCCAAAAACCCGCACGCAAAAATGCGATTTTTCTGAGGGTCTTATCTCAGGTGCTGTTGATGAAAGAGATATGAGGTGAAATATTTTGGATAGCCCTTGGCATTGCGAGCATTTGTGTTCTTACCGTGCATATACCTTACAGTTCAGGGTCAAAATTAAAAAGTGACAGGCTTCCACCAGCCTAAGCAAATTGACAAAATCTGTTGGTTATTTTTCGTTAGGTGTGGTCTACAATGGACTCTGCGCTGCTTATAAAAGCACCATCTGTTCATGGGTTGTTCCTGAAAATCTCCGACAAGCCGTGATTTTTGCGTACAAGAATTAACAATTGAAGGGATGCCCCCTTCCACAATTTCTGTTCAGTGCAGAGCGTCGAAATGTTTACCATACGAACATAAGATGATGTTCACAGGGAATAGCTAATCTTTCTCCGATAGCATAATTAGTTACAGCGATCCAGGGGTTCAAAAATTTCTGCAGCTATGCAGAAAATCACAAAACCGGCTTTTAGACATTTTTGCACCGTGGGCTGCAACTATCTAGATAACTAATTTTCGTTTGCGTCGGAAAGTAAACATATTTTGTGACATATTACAAGTTCCAAATCAGGGGCAATTTATTTAGTTTCACCTGACTGCTTCGGCAGTTAGGTTTTTGAATCTCTGCGTATTAACCTAATTTATTAGACACAGTTCCTGCGATTTCGTCAGGGTCTGCAGCAGAAATGCTTAGCACGTGCCGATAGTCCGTTTGTCTGCATGGTTTAGTTTTCCAAGGTCTTTAGTATGGACAGGGAATGCGATTGTTGTGTGCGGATGCGAGCCGAGTTGGTGACACTTCACTGTCAGCTTCAGGCTGTGATGGCTTCGGTTACACAGCTTGAGGCTGCAGCGGATGGGCTCCACTGTTGTGGGCCGGCCGTGGGGATCCAGCGGACGTCCAGCACATCCGAGTCCTCCGATCGGTCCCCACCTGTTGCCAATGAGGTTGATCCCTCACCTGTGGTCGAGTGGGAGGTCCCCCAGAGCGTGGCAGGCGGTGAAAGACTTCCCAGGGGGCCGCACATAAGGCCTCCCCGGTTTGTCTGACAAACGTGCTGTCTGTGACTGACACTCTCGTTCAGCCAGATGCAGTCACCTGCCCTGTTTAAAAGGAAACTTCTCAACCTCCAAGATCCGGGTAATCACAGAGGGTGAGATTATTGATATTTGGGAGCTCCACGTTAGGCGCGTTATGGGGACATGGCTGCCAAGAAGGGAAAGAAAACCAATGTGCACTCCGTGTGCATACCGGGTGGAGTAATTCCGGATGTGGAGCGGGTTCTCCCGGACGCGAAGAAGAGCACAAGGTGCAGTCAACTTCAGGTGGTTGCTCACGTCCACTTGTCACTTTGGATCAGAAGAGATTCTCTCTGGTTTCGAGCGGCTAACAGAAGTTGTAAATGCTGACAGTCTTGCTCACAAGATGAAATCAGAGCTGAACCTTTGCAACATAGTTGACAGGACCATTTGAAGACCTCCGGTACAGAGCCTAGTGGATGGTCTGAATCAGAGGCTCAGATGGTTCTGCGACAGTGCAGATTCCTCGACTTGCGCCAAAAGATAGTTGGGTTTCGGGTTACTCTGAATAGGTCAGGTGTCCACTATACCCATGAGGTGGCTGCACTGGTAGCAAGGGCTGTGTGGCGTGGACTGGGCGGTTTTTTAGGTGAGAGGGTCTCAGGAAAACAAAAGAAAGGCTTCAGTCACAAAGGGTACAGGCTGAACACAGGAAGAACGTAGACACAGGACCCATCGGTATAACAGTTGTAAATTGTCGTAGCTGTGTCGGGGAAGTACCAGAGATCCAAGCTCTAATAGAAGGCACTGATGCGCAAATCGTTATAGGTACTGAAAGCTGGCTAAGGCCGGAGATAAGCTCAGCCGAAATTTTTACGAAGAAGCTGGCGGTGCTCCGAAAGGATAGGCTAAACACTGTTGGCAGTGGCGTGTTTGTTGCTGTTATAAGAAGTAGTTTATCTTGTCGCGAAATTGAAGTAGATAGTTCCTGTGAGTTAGTATGGGCAGAGGTCGTTGTTGGCAAACGGAATAAAATAATAATTGGATCCTTTTACGGACCTCCCAATTCAGATGATACAGTTCCTGAAAGGTTCAAAGCAAACTTGAGTTTGATCTCAAACAAGTACGCGACTCATACAATTATAGTTGGTAATGACTTTAATTTACCCTCGATATATTGGCGAAAATACATGTTTAATTCCGAAGGTACACATAAAACATCATCCGAAATTCTTATCTGAAAATTATTTCGAGCAGGTAGTTCATGAGCCCACACGAAAAGTAAACGGTTGTAAAAACATACTTGACCTCTTAGCAATGAATGATCCTGAGTATAGAACGAGCATCAAAATGGATACAGGGATTAGTGAACACAAGGCTGTCGTAGTGTGACTGAATATTGTAACCCACAAATCCTCCAAAAATAAACGAAAAATATGACAATTCAAAAAAGCAATTAAAATTCACTTGACGCCTTCCTGAGACACAATCTCCACTGCTTCCAAATTAATGATATAAGCGTAGACCAGATGTGCCTTGATTTCAAAGAAATAGAAACGGCAGCAACTGAGAGATTTATACCAAATAAATTAGCAAACGACGGAGCCGATCCTCCTTGGTACACAAAACGGGTCAGAACACTGTTGCAGAAACAACGAAACAAACATGCCAAATTTAAGCAGACTCAAAATCTCCAAGATTGGCGATCTTTTGCAGAAGCTCGAAATTTAGCGCGGACTTCAATGCGAGATGATTAGAACACCTTCCACGTCGAAACTTTGTCTCGAAACCTGGCAGAAAGTCCAAAGAGATACTGGTCATATGGGAAATATGTTAGTGGCAAAGGCCGGAGTGGCCGTGCGGTTCTAGGCGCTACAGTCTGGAACCGAGTGACCGCTACGGTCGCAGGTTTGCATCCGGCCTCGGGCGTGGATATGTGTGATGTCCTTAAGTTAGTTAGGTTTAATTAGTCCTAAGTTTTAAGCGACTGATGACCTCAGAAGTTAAGTCGCATAGTGCTCAGTCATTTTTTTTTTTAATCTGCCAGGAAGTTTTACATCAGCGCAGTGTACGTGTAGACCAGGTGTTGCATATATTCAAAGAAATAGTATCGGCAGAAATTGAGAGATTTATACCAAATAAATTAACAAACGACGGAGCTGAGCCTCCTTGGTACACAAAACGGATTAGAACACTATTGCAGAGACAACGAAACAAACATGCCAATTTTAAACAGACGAAAAATCCCCAAGATTGGCGATCTTTTACAGAAGCACGAAATTTAGTGCGGAGTTCAATGCGAGATGCCTATAACAGTTTCCACAAGGAAACTTTGCCTCGAAACCTGGCAGAAAATCCAAAAAGATTCTGGTAGTACGTTAGCGGCAAGAAACAATCAATGCCTTGTCTGCACGGTAGCCATGTAGATACTATCGAAAACAGTGCTGCCAAAGCAGAGTTACTAAACATAGATTTCCGACATGCCTTCACAAAAGAAGATGAAGTAAATATTCCAGAATTCGAATTGAGAATAGCTGCCAACATAAGCAACGTAGAAGTAAATATCCTCGGATTAGGAAGCAAATTAAATCATTTAATAAAAGCAAGTCTTCTGGTCCAGACTGTACACCAATTACGCTCATTTTAGAATATGCTGATGCATTAGCTCCATACTTAACATTCATATACAACCGTTCGCTCGACGAAAGATCCGTACCAAAAGACTGGAAAATTGCACAGGTCACACCAATATTCAAAAGAGGTAGTAGCAGTGATCCATTTAATTACAGGCCCATATCATTAACGTCGATATGCAGCAGGATTTTGGAACGTATGTTGTGTTCGAATATTATGAATTACCTCGAAGAAACGGTATATTTACACACAGTCAACATGGATTTAGAAAACATCGTTATTGTGAAACACTACTAGCTCTTTATTTGCATGAAGTGTTATTGACAAGGGATTTCAGATCGATTCCGTATTTCTCGATTTCCAGAAGGCTTTTGACACTGTACGTC
This sequence comes from Schistocerca americana, assembly GCF_021461395.2. Taxonomy (NCBI): domain Eukaryota; kingdom Metazoa; phylum Arthropoda; class Insecta; order Orthoptera; family Acrididae; genus Schistocerca; species Schistocerca americana. The sequence continues at coordinate 205,297,482 of NC_060121.1, read as the reverse complement.
ACAAGCGGATTGTAGTGAAATTGCGTGCTTATGGAATATCGTTTCTGTTATGTGACTGGATTTGTGATTTCCTGTCAGAGAGGTCACAGTTCGTAGTAATTGACCGAAAGTCATCGAGTAAAACGGAAGTGATTTCTTGCATTCCCCAAGGCAGTGTTATAGGTCTTTCGTTGTTTCTTATCTATACAAACTATTTGGGAGACAATCTGAGCAGTCGTCTTAGGTTGTTTGCAGATGACGCTGACGTTTATGGACTAATAAAGTCATCAGAAGCTTGAAACAAATTGCAAAACGAATAAGGAAAAGTATCTGAGTGGTGCGAAAACTGGCATTAGACCCTAAATAACGAAAAGTGTGAGGTCATCCACATGAGTGATAAAAGGAATTCTTTAAACTTCGGTTCCCCGATGAATCTGTCAAATCTAAAGGCCGTAAATTCAACTAAATACCTGCGAATTACTATTACGAATAACTTGAATTCGGAGGAACACACAGAAAACGTTATGGAGAAGGGTAACCAAAAGACTGTGTTTTATTCGCAGGACATGTAGAAAATATAACAGACCTACTAAGGAGAATGCCTACAATACCCTTGTCTGTCCTCTTTTAGAAAACTGCTGCGCGGTGTGGGATCCTTACCAGATAGGACTGACAGAGTACATCGAAAAAGTTCGAAGAGTGGCCCACGTTTCGTATCATCGCGAAATATGGGAGAGAGTGTCACTGAAATGATACAGGATTTGGGCAGGACATCATTAAAAGAAAGGCGGTTTCGTTGCCACGGAATCTTCTCACGGCATTCCGATCACCAACTTTCTCCTCCGAATGCGAAAATATTTTGTTGACACCGACCTACATAGGGAGAAACGATCACGACGATAAAATAAGAGAAGTCAGAGCTCGTACGGAAAGATATAGGTGTTTGTTCTTTCCGCGCGCTATACGAGATTGGAATAATAGAGAATTGTGAAGGTGGTTCGATGAACCCTCTGCCAGGTATTTATACATGAACCCTCTTCCAGGAATTTAAACGTGATTTGCAGGGTATCCACGTAGATTTAGATGTAAACTAACCATAGGAAATAGGTCTCACTTTCCAGAATGAGATTTTCACTCTGCAGCGAAGTGTGCGCTGATATGAAACTTCCTGGCAGATTAAAACTGTGTGCCCGACCGAGACTCGAACTCGGGACCTTTGCCTTTCGCGGGCAAGTGCTCTACCATCTCAGCTACCGAAGCACGACTCACGCCCGGTACTCACAGCTTTACTTCTGCCAGTATCTCGTCTCCTACCTTCCAAACTTTACAGAAGCTCTTCTGCGAACCTTGCAGAACTAGCACTCCTGGAAGAAAGTTTCATATCAGCGCACACTCCGCTGCAGAGTGAAAATCTCATTCTGGAAACATCCCCCAGGCTGGGGCTAAGCCATGTCTCCGCTATATCCTTTCTTTCAGGAGTGCTAGTTCTGCAAGGTTCGCAGAAGAGCTTCTGTAAAGTTTGGAAGGTAGGAGACGAGATACTGGCAGAAGTAAAGCTGTGAGTACCGGGCGTGAGTCGTGCTTCGGTAGCTCAGATGGTAGAGCACTTGCCCGCGAAAGGCAAAGGTCCCGAGTTCGAGTCTCGGTCGGGCACACAGTTTAAATCTGCCAGGAAGTTTGATATCAGCGCACACTCCTCTGCAGAGTGAAAATCTCATTCTGGAAACATCCCCCAGGCTGTGGCTAAGCCATGTCTCCGCTACATCCTTTCTTTCAGGAGTGCTAGTTCTGCAAGGTTCGCAGAAGAGCTTCTGTAAAGTTTGGAAGGTAGGAGACGAGATACTGGCAGAAGTAAAGCTGTGAGTACCGGGCGTGAGTCGTGCTTCGGTAGCTCAGATGGTAGAGCACTTGCCCGCGAAAGGCAAAGGTCCCGAGTTCGAGTCTCGGTCGGGCACACAGTTTTAATCTGCCAGGAAGTTTCAGGTCTCACTTTATTTAGACGTTCAACTAGGCACTTATGCACTTACAATCTGCACGTAATAGCCGGTCTGAGGCGTAAATGTAGTTTCAACTGAGGGACTGAACACGTAGCAAGGGTTCTAGGATCATCAAGGTGAGTCCGAGGTCACCAAATTACAATTTTAGACAGGATTTTTTCACTAATAAAAATTTATGGCGCCCTGTTTCTGTATAACGGGCACTTCATGACGATAAAAATATGCTCAAACTGGTACTACAGTCACAAAAAACGGTCTTAACGTTCCTAAGCAGAACTTAAAAGGGCTTCTCGATCTATGTAAAACTGCGAAGGCTGCTAATTCAGTAAAATATTTCTTATAACATTTGTATTCTTTTAAGATATGAATCATAAGTGGGGCGTTTCTCATTAATTGCGGTCGACTAGTAAAGTATCCAGTAAAACGTGAAGCAATCGATTTTGTGTTACCCTAATATTAGACGTACTTAAGTGTTGTTTATGTGTTTTAAGGTATATAAATGCATGGAAGTACACAAATAAACTGCAAAACTTTATTAACCTATATAATTCATTTTATACAAGCAACACTCTCTGCTGTAGCAGGGAAAAGAAAGCAAGCAGTGGAAAAATGCTCCTGTCCGAGCACAAAAAGCGAATATGTTCCTTATTAAAAGACACTTCAGAAAGTTGGGGAAGTAGCTGCCTTAATCATCATTTCGTCCTCCTCACCAGAACTTTTGTCATGCGAACATATTCGGCCTCTTTTGTGCTGAGAGTAGCACAGAGATAGTGACACTGGAAGAGGATGCAGTGCCAGTGGGAGAGAGAGAGAGAGAGAGAGAGAGAGAGAGAGAGAGAAAGTATACAGTGCTGGTAGGAGAATTTGGAAATTTGTGGTAAGAACTTATGGGACGAAACTGCTGAGCTCATTGGTCCCTAAGCTTACGCACGACTTAATCTTAAGACTTAATCTTAAAATAACTTGCGCTAAGAAACAACACTCACACCCATGCCCGAAGGAGAACTCGAACCTCCAACGCGAACCGTCACAGGACGCCCAAGACCGCGCAGCTAGGAGAGAAAATGTAGCAGTGGAATGGAAAGAGGGATAGATGAAGAAAACAGTGGTGAGAGGCAAAGATAGAGGAGATGTCGATGGTGAGAGTGGCAGTAGTAGAGAAAGACTGATGGTTGGAAATGGAAACAGTAGGACGAAAAGCGAAAGAAAACAGTGGAAATGGAAAATAAAGATAAGTGGAGAACATACATCGGCTGTGGGAGGGGGAGGGACCAGGGGGAGGGATCATTGACACTCCCACACTGGCGAACTTTAAGGCTGGGATATAGAGGAGGACGCATTTTTGACTGAAATTTTAAACTTGTGAGTACAAGGTAAAAATAGGTTGGACCGCCAGAATTCTGCCGCTGCCGTGGTGTGGTGGAGACAGTGGCAATGGAAAAGAAAGACAAAAGGAGACAGTGTAAACGACAGAGGAGACAGACAGTGGGATATACTGTAATTCAATTGGAGGAAAATGAGAAAGTGGTAGCGATACACATATAGACAGTGGCAGAAGGAGTTGCTGAGTATGGAGGCTTAGCTACAAAGAGAGACTGAGTAAAAGGTTTTTTGAATGTTCGGTATTAAAAGAGCACGAATGTGTTCGCTTACCAAAATTTTTGGTGAGGAAGGCGGAATGTGAGAGATGGTTCCTTACATTCCCGTCCGAGTCTTTTTAAAGAGGAATATATTCGCCTTTTTTACGCTCCGACAGCAGCACATTTCCGCTGTAATTGATACTATTAATTTGAAAGCGTGTATCAGTGCCATAATGGACACTATATGAACACAATGAAGTCACAGGTTGCGTGGTGACTATTTTCTTTAATAACACGTTTCGGTTTATACTTCATCAAATTTATCTGAAAAAATCCCTAACGGGGCACAAATAATACATAGTGCATAATAGTAGTTAGCTGACCATTAAGAATAAGCAGGAAGTAAATCAAAGTACAACGTGAAAATACGAGTATACCAAAGCTACGGGGAACACGTCATGCATAGGTAGGCAGTCCAATATCTCATCCGTAAGACAATGCGAAACTGTATCATTACTGCGGCTTCACCTTTCAGGAAGTCTAGGCCACCAGGCGGCAGGACACGTGAGTGTTAATACTTGAGACTTAAGTAAAATTATTATAGTCATATCAAGGCGAAGATACTATTGGAGGTCATGTATTTAAAAGAAATACAGCAAAACAAAACCCATACTATAATAACTACCTTAAACGGAAAATAAAATCTCATGTTTTCAGGGACAGGAGACAGACAATAGGAGATCTCCAGGTAAAGGTGGGAGGGGCCAACTATGGGTGGGCACAACAATTAAGCTTTTTTCTACAAAACATTTAAGACTAAACTATGTATTCATACATTGACCGACTGTGCGTAGCATCAGGCATAGGAAAAACGGTCATAATTTTTTATGTACCTTTACAACGTAGGTTTCATAAGCAGTCACTTAGAGTGAACATAGGATAGTAAATCTCCCATCCCCTGAAACGTGAGATTTGTGAGATCTGACTTTGTTTTTAAGATAAATGTTATTTTGTGGTGTTTGTTTTAATGTACATTTGTTTTTAAACTATACACGACTTCTAGATTGTGTCTCAGTCTTCATGAGACTATGATAATCTTACTTAAGCCTCAAGTATTAACACTTACCGGCCCTACCACATGGTGGCCTGGTTGTCCCCCATGAACAGCGAAGGTGGAGTGATGATTAAGTTTGGCGTTGTCTTATGGATGGGATGTTTGATTCTTCACCTATATATGATGTATTCCCCTTAAGTTTGATATGTTTTCACGTTGTACTTTGATTTATTTCCTGTTTAGTCTCATTGCTCAGCTAATTGCCATTATGTACTACGTGTGTGTGAATTTTTTCAGATTAATTTGATGATGTATAAATCGAAACTCATCATTAAAGAAAGTAGTCACCATATACCTGCGACTTAAATGTATTTTTATAGAGCCAACTGTAGTACTGATACAACCTTTAAATTACGTAAAAAAGGGCACATACCTCTTAAGTGTCTTCACGTCGCCCTTTTTATAATGCGATTAAATTGAACCCGGTAATTTCTATCAACAGATTTTTGTTCCTATATTAATAGCGTAATGCCGAAACGGTTAAGGACGAAAGAAATAAATTAATATTTTTGTGGAGAAAAAATTTTATTATAAGCGTAGAATATGAACGCAGCATCTCATAAAGCTTTTATGCAATATGTATCCAGGGTTTCTTTTGTTTGTGGGTGGGCTAATCAAGATTTACTCAACCGCACGATACCAGTTAACCAGCTACTTGTATGTACCAGCTACAAGGTTCAGAAAGTTATATACAGTTGGAATTGTGATGTGCTGCCTACAAACGTTCAAATTACGCCGTTGGCAGAAGATAATATGGCAATGGTCAGCATCTCGCGGTCTTCAGGCCCTAGTCGCAAATGTCCTTTGTTTCATGTGTTTAAGATTGCGAATAATGAATGTTTGGCAGATCAGTGATGTATCTTCAACTCCATATCCACACTGCACAAAATATCTTACGTTGTGTATTTGAGCTTATAATTTTACTTCTACAAAAACCATGACATAACGGCTGTAGCCTTAACCGTACCCACTACAGCTTTGCACCGTAATAGGGTACCGTAAACGTCTGTCTGCGGCTGTGTGCTCTTTAGTAACGGGCACTGACCTATATGAAACTGTGTTTATCACCCTGGACTTGCTGTCGTATAGACAGGGATTCAGGTTTTCGGTCCGCGTCCTGATATAGATTTCCTGTGATTTCCCTGCACCGTTTAAGATGAGAGGCTGGTTAGTGTAAAGAAGTAAGATTTTCGTCGTAATCAGCTTTTATTCCACATTTATACTCGCTAACGGGTGCTATCGTACTCAATGAGAGGATAAGGTCTAACGTTCCTTTTTCTATAGAAAGTTGTTAGTACTATTTTGAAGTCTTAGTGTTTATGATATCATTGAGTGGCGCAATAGCTCTTATAAAATTGTACCTGCAACATTCGTAGACATCCAAAGAGCTGAATATTTTAATACACCTTGTAAATGTATGGCCAAAATACAGGGACGTTTAGGACACTTGTTGATTGTTTACCAGGTTCAAATGGTTCAAATGGCTGTGAACACTATGCAACTTAACTTCTGAGGTCATCAGTCGCCTAGAACTTAGAACTAATTAAACCTAACTAACCTAGGACATTACACACATCCAAGCCCGAGGCAGGATTCGAACCTGTGACCGTAGCGGTCGCTCGGCTCCAGAATGTAGCGCCTAGAACCGCACGGCCACTCCGGCCGGCGTTTACCGAGTAAGTTATTAATTAATAAATGCTACATTTCGCCTAACACAACTCTAAGTGACGTGAAGTGTTATACCACGAACACCTTAACTGAACATTACCATACCTGTGCCCAATATTTCCATGGCTGTGGCATATGTTTATTGAAACACCATTATTTAAATTAGCATATTTTCAGTTTATTTATTCATTTATGCATATGGCTAGGGCCCCTCGTCGGGCAGACCGTTCGCCGGATGCCGGTCTTTCAAATTGACGCCACTTCGGCGACCTGCAGTCGATGAGGATAATAGGATGATGATGAGAACAGCACAACACCTAGTCCCCGGGCGGAGAAAATTCCTCGGCCCAGCCAAAAATCGAACCCGGTCCCAGAGGACTGACAATCCGTCACGTTGACCATTCAGCTACCGGGGGCGGACATATTTTCACTACTTTCAGCTTAAAAACAATATCATTGTTATAGATGCAGAATGGTATGAGAGTATGGTGTTGAGTACGCCGGCTACCCCTGCAGAGACACATCTTGTTGTGTACATAGTTCCGCATAGTGCGTACACAACTTTCCCACTAGAGCGCGCCCCGCTAAACACAACAGCACAGGCGCAGCGTTCGTGCACCTCCACACTACGAGATGGCGCTGCCTTAGAGACGGACCAAATTCTGCTTCCGCCGATCCGCGTATTAATATGTAACGCAGCCAATGAGATTGCTGCTAACGTAGAACCTTTTCTCCTTGCGGATCACACTCGCGCAGTGATACCTGAACGCGCGAGGTATTATAATGAGTGTACAGACCTCCGATTGGTCAGTCTGCATTTGTCTGCACCAGTCTACATTAGTCTGTACCAGTCTATAGTCAAGTTTCAGTCTGCGCCTAATAAGATTACCATATTCCTGTACATAGCCATGAAGATAAATGAATAGACACTTTGTCAAGTATCAGAGCTATGTGAGAATAAGATTAACGTACCTAGACCAAAGGAACTTCAGATTGTCAATTGTAAACAGCATGCTTTTTATTATTTTAATAAATGTGTGTGAAAATTAATCAAGTTCTGTTTAAAGTCGGTCACCGTCAATCTGCTACTCTAAGCGTGCAAGTGGTATTTCTATCGTCTGACCTAACGGCAGAAGATAAACACGCCACGATAAGACCACGAGACATATTGCTGACACTCGCCTACTTCGTTAGAGCGACAAGTCAAAAATCTGGTGGTGTGTGTACCGAAGGTCTTACAGTACGCACACCACACATCTCTTCCAGCTTCACTGTGTTTGGGGTTGCCTGTCACACGCCTGCAACACAGTGATCAGCCCCAGTCCGACGGATACTAGGCAGCTACTTTTGCCGCACCTCCCACAATCCTCAGTCCGAGACTACGATGACATTATACGGTGGGGAAAGCCAACTCCAGACGATCTCACTACCTTCGAAGGGGGGGGGGGGGGGGGCAGTCGCTTGACTCCACTGTATTCATCGGCGCGGTGTTGTAACTCGTGATCGAGGGCTGAGCAGGCAGTATCATCACGAGTCTAATTCCCGAATTGTACCACGCAGTCGCAACCAGAAGTTCTTCAGTTATTGTGGATCAATCCTACAACACACTGTAGTTCTGTCAGACTCGTTATTGTAACCAACACAGCCATATACTGTGCTGTTACTGGGAGATTTTAATACTCGGAGTATTATTTAAATTGTGCACAGAATTCGTATAAAGAGATTTGTGAATTATGATTAACAAGGCTTCACGGACCCGGGTTAATTTATCCTGTGGTGGTTTCAGAATTCTATGATAGCTTAGTCGTTCAGAGTAGCGTAGCCCATCAGCACTCAGTGCACGTCGCAACACATGTTAACGATGTGTCGCTCACACCTACACGGGGAAAACAGTGATCAAAGTTTACAAAGTTTATTCACCAAGGAAAGAAATTCTGCTTCGAGTATAATAAGAAAATCACAATTACAGTGTATCACAAGTATGAAGACTTGATAGTATTGAGCCGTGCTGCGGCTTGCGTTGGTGCTGTTTGTAGGTTTCTGTCCTCTCTTGGAGGCCAGACGGTATCGTTTAGTAAGCATGGTTGCGGTTGTTTGTCTTCTTCTCGTGTTGACTGGCTCCACTCGGTTTCGCAAGCGTGTCCTGTCCGCTAGTGGGAACAGCGGCGGTTATCGGGTTGTACTAACTGTTGCCCTATCTTTGGAGCGACGTCGTTGTTTTTGCGGGTCGGGTGAGTGTGCGAGTTCGGATGGGGACTCAGGAGGAGCCAGGCCTGCGCAGTGCAGGAACACGCTGGGACCGCTGACGGTACTCATGAACTGCCGGATAGAAGGGCTGTGGTCACGAGGGTGCACGACCCCGTCGTAAACCGGATCCAGCAAGCTTTAAGACGAGTGCATTTCAATCCAAGTAGAGGCACCTCCACCATTGTGACATCTCGCGATTCCCCAGTGACTTGGGTTCGTGTTGCTGCTCGTAGTGTCGCCGACGCGAAGATCAGCGAGTGGAGTGCTTGGGGAAAGCGGATCTGATTAGCTTTCCTCCACTTCTTATCACTATTTACTGTGTTCAATTCGTTACAATTTGTTAACTTCAACCAGCGGTAATTTTTCTTGCCTGGTGGCCGCTAACGCCTCAGTTACCTGTCCTGGAGTAAGTGTATGTAACAGAAGTGCAGAAGTGTACGTTTCCTAGCCTTGCCGCTGCTGTCTGGTAAGGCGTGTAGTTTTGACAGCTTTCTTGATTGCAGGAGGTTGGTGATTCTTCTACTCTGATGGTAGTGATTCCTTTCTCGTTCTGGGCACTCTGAGCATGGTATTTGGGGAACGTAGTGCAGACTGCCGGTTCCGGCTTTGGCGTATTGTTCCATTGTAGCATTTGGTTTATCGGACGTCAAGTAGCTTCAGCAAGATTATCTAAAGTCATTCGTTAGACTGCCACTAGTCTGAGTTACCATCTTGTGCAGTGAATGCAACTCTTGGCTGTCTATCTCATCGCTCACGAAAGTGTTTGTTGCTGGACCTTCTGTGGCTTCTTGGTTCTTGTAAGACATGTGTGTTCTAAAAGGAGGTCTGATGGCCAGTAGTTCAGTGTAACGCTCCTTCAGCCCACGCCTTCTGCGGCTATAATCTGCCTTAGTACCCTTTAAGGAACTTATGTCCTGGTCCTTGTGTTTTATTATTGTATTATTTATTACAGTACCCTGTAATGACTACATTAAAGATAATATATGTCTAGTTAATAGTTCTGGTCGCCTTCTGGAATAAATCTAGCAGTGTAGTGTTCATTGGATGTTAAGGGTTGTGTTACAAGGTTTACCATAATCTTATTACACCCGTTTGGTGATTAGTTGCTTTTTTTAAAATTAACCTTTGCTATTGCATTTGCTGTTTCACAACTGGTTTCTAAATTTTTTTTGTATTATTGCCGTTCCTGGCGTGTAAAGCCTTAAAATTCTAAATTGGTATCTCTACTTACGCCGTAAGCCTTTAAAACATTATTACTACCGTTCCTGGCGTCTGATGCCTTCTACTGCGTTTGTGGCCTCTTGCCTTTAATATTTCAGTACCTGTAATTTGTAAGTTGCAGCGAGTTTAAAACAATTCTTAATTTATTGTCATTCCTGGCGTGTAAGGCCTTCCGCCCAGATCACAGCGGCTTGCTTTTAAAACATTATCTGCTCTATGTGTATGTAATGGTGATTTGCTAAATTGTATCTCACTGAAAACACTATTATTTACACAGTTGTTTATTCCTTCATTAATAACGTGTGGTAGTTTTTATTTATTGTTGAGTCTGGAATTACTGGTTTAAAATAAATTGTGTGTAACTGTAAAAGGCAACCAATAGTAACTGATTACGGCGCCGTCCAGAATCGTAACCGAATCCTGTCTTCCCTTAACTACCAGGTTTCAAGAATGGTGATTGCAGAGTCCGACAAAGTAACACAATCAGGATCTTCATACACAAATAAACTTGTACGGAAAATATTCTAAGTCCTGAATAATGTCAGCAAAGGAACAGAAACGTTTATCCTGGATACGCTTTGATTGTACCAAGGGAAACAACGACGAATGCTGAATACAGTGGCACCGTTCCCTGCAATGGTCTCTGCGTGTGCGTCCTAAGACGCTGGGGAATGCAGCATCCTCACAGAGGCCAGGAAATGCTCTCGAAGGCGTAAGAACTGACCCGTGCAGCTCTGGCGCCGACCTCTGTAGCGGCCGCCGGCGGAATACTCGCGACTCTATTTTCTGGTCATGTGTGTGGCGGACGCGAGAAGATTTCCTGTGTCTGTCGACGCTATGAGGTAGGCCGACGGTGTACGGTGCCGCAGCTGTTACGATGGCACCTGAATGAGCACCTGATTAACGAAGAACGTAAGTTTTCGGCTCCTGACCCAGGCAGCTTCCGAGTCTCGGTGAGGGGCAATTTAGAACACCAACTCTAGGATACATCGTGGACTATTTCCAGCCATGTGTTGTGTGGGAGAAATTAGGACTGTGTTCACCACAATCTCTTGGGGTGCAGTTAAGGCCGACAACTGGCCGTCGATGAGAATCTCTGTGTACAGGAAGACCGGCGAAACTGACACTTGTTCGTTCGGGGAACCGCTTTACAGGTCTCTTCAATGGGCAGCCGGCGTTGCAGGCGCTTGGAGTAGACATATTAGGGTTTAAAATACTCCTTAAATACTGGCTAGCATTCAGTCTCTGTTCAAAAATTACTGAATGCAGAATTAAATTTTCCATCTGCAACGGAGTTTGCGCTGACCTGAAACTCCCTGGGTGATTCAAAAACGGGAACTTTGCCTTTCGCGGACAAGTGTTCTACTGCCTGAGCTATCCAAGCACTACTCACGATCCGTCCTCACAGCTTTGCCTCCGCCAGTACCTCATCACCTACCTTCTAAACTTCACAGAAGCTGTCCTTCGAAACTTGCAATACTAGTATTTCCGGAAGAAAAGATACTGCGGAGACCTGGCTTAGCCACAGCCTGATGTTTCCAAAACTGCCTGCCGGACTTGGGTATCGAGTTCGAATCTCGGTGCGGCATACAATTTTAAACCGCCACGAAATTTCAACTGCACAGACTCTGATAGCACGCCTTCCGTCATACCCAAATACTATCGACACATTACTAGTGTAGTGACACTTATCCATTATCCTGATTATTCGCGGAATTTCGCCATTCTAGCGGATACACACCACACTCGAACTCTTACAGGAATCGGTGAAACACCGCGAGTAATGATGGTAATCGACAAGTGACACTACATCAGTAGTATGTGGACAGTTTGAGAATTTGTGTCTAGCTGAAGGTTTGCTTGGGTATTTCGTTCAGTTGCGATGGTCACTGTATCCAGGCGCCTTGATGGTCAGAGCAGCCGGTACGGTAGCTCAGCGTGTTTCGTCAGAGGGCTGCTCGCCCTCTGTAATAAAAAAAATGAGTATAGGAGTCAATGATCACCTTGAACGGATGTCTTGTGACGTCCGCCCAGACCAAACGCAACGAACAATACAGAACAAAAATGAAAAAGAAAGAGCATCAGCCTAGTATGTGGGAGACCTGGGTTCGAATCTCGATCTTACACATTCCCATTGATTTAAATCATGCCCACTTCCAGTCGGTGTCTATAATTCATTTGTGTCTTAATTCATAGTGCCTGCTAGATCTAAATTGCGTCTGTTGTTTCAGACATATCCGAAAGAATAGACGCAACGTATATATTGGTAATATGTTGTGTTTTTGATGCTTCCATATTTTTTGTCCACACTCTGTACATCTGTGTACTGCTCACTGAATGAGAATGCAGTTCACATAAAAAGTCTATATCACACAACCGTAAGTTAAAACAGGTATTACACATTAATTGTAAACTTGGCGTTTTTGACAAAACGGAACCTTGGTTTTGAAAAGTCCTTTAGTTTACCAAAATCATACCAGGCGGTTTCCGTTCAGTTCTTGTCAGCAACTATTATAATTTAAAAAGATGCAATTGTTAACTTTAACTATTATCTTTTCCTTTTGTTGGTTATTGATTAATTGTATCTCATTATATCTGATTTACAGGCCAGCTTCCAAACTTTCTCTGTAAAGTGCTTTGATTACTTTTTGAAGTTTATCTGCACTAGAGGAAAGTCATACATGTTCCTTCATCGTTGTTCTAGTTTAAGTACCTGAAAAATTTCCCTCAAGAAAGCTGAGTATAATTTGGTGTTATGGAGTCAACTATCGTGACTCCTCCTTCATTTCAAAATTTCTCACTAACAGAGAAACTCTAATTATTTATCTGAAGTAATTACATTTTCCTGGAGACATACTGAGCCTCAACTTTTCTTCGATAAGAAGCTGAAGTAATTAACTAAAATTTGTGCCACTGCGAGACCTGGGTTTAAGTCCTAGCCTTCATTACTTCAGCTTCTACCGTTATAGAAGAATTAACATTGTCATCCACATTGTTCACTCTACTTACATAGGTTAAATCTATATCTTGGTTCGCATGGCCTGGTTGTAAAGAACTGTTGAAGCTCAGTCAACGGACTTCTCAGGATCCCATTATTCCTAGACGAAATTGTAGTTGTTACTCTTTACACTGTCCTACAATTTCCTTCATCACTTGCAAATAGTCCATTATGCTACATGCTTGAACCGTGAATTTACTTTCAAATTTGCTCTTCTAAAGAAAGTGTGTTCCTTTTCATGATGACGATATAATGCTTATTCTAATGCACATATTCGGAATTTGTGTGAATATCTTATACGTTATGGATAGGCAGCTAGTAGGTTTATAATTATTCATGTCTTGGTTGTCTCCTTTCCTGTAAAGTAGAATAATTACGCTGTTGTCCCAGTTTTGAAGAATTATTTCCCATTTAGACATTCTTTAAAAGTTTTGAAAGTTGCTTTTGTATTTCCCCTTTACTTTACTTTATTATTCCCTTGAGACAAGCGCACATATTCGGAATTTGTGTGAATATCTTATACGTTATGGATAGGCAGCTAGCAGGTTTATAATTATTCATGTCTTGATTGTCTCCTTTCCTGTAAAGTAGAATAATTACACTGTTGTCGCAGTTTTAAAGAATTATTTCCCTTTTAGACATTCTTTAAAAGTTTTGAAAGTTGCTTTTGTATTTCCCCTTTACTTTACTTTATTATTCCCTTGAGACAAGCGCAATGTTGTCAGTACAGCCCCACAATTCCGTAAGTGGTCTGCTATGGAGAACGGATAATTTGAAAGGAATGTCGGCGACCATTTTAATGGGAAACTTATGCCCCTTTCTTTATAACAGATCTTCCTTTGAGTTACGTTGAAAAGATAAAGTCTAATTTAACTAAGTAACTACAAGGCAGCAATTTAATTTGTGAACAAACGCAACCAGTCACTGTTTACTCATTTCTTACGTACGAGAAGAAATTTTCCGTAACTGTTTGTTCACAACTAAATGCAACTCATTTCGTTAACATAAATCCAAATTGTCGCATTTCTCTGGTTAGTGCTCTAAATTCTTAAGTGAAATGTGTTTTGATCACTTTTTTTTCAGTATCCGGTACGCTACATTATTACTCTTTCTTGCCCTATGCAGTACGCAGGCGAATCCTGATACCTGACTGTAGAGTTTTCGCCAGCATCTGAGCCATTTCACGGCATCACAAAATGAAACGTTTTGAGCCACATGTCCATCTGTGCTATCAAAAATGGCAGCTACTGTTAAACAAGATATGTTAAGTCAGTTATGCCTATTGAAAATATAAGTGCTATGACTGAAAGTCGCTAATATAAAACATCTAAACATATCGACGTAACTGTGAAAGGTGTTATTGGTTCCTTTCACGAGTTTATTCGTTCAATTAAGCGCTGCACAATTCTTCAACATTTTATTTTCACGTTCACTGGAATTTGTAGACAGCAAAATTACCAAATACTGTATGTAAGCCCCAATGAATGTACAATGTTCCTCGCAGGCCACAATACGCTTCAACTTACCGGACTCTTACCACCGCAATGGCGTTCAACTGTGTCTTCAAAGTATCCCGCTCCTGCAACGCCCTGGTGAGTGAGTGTTTACTTCTTTTTAGAAAGGTATTTGGTTCTCAGGCAGTCTGTGATGACAGTGTGTAGCTACTTATTACTACTAGGTGATGATTGGCACGTCGGTAACATGCGGTGGCAGCACTTGGGAGTCAGCAGGTATTCCTGGACTGCTGCCTGTAGACGAATAGCGATGCGTGCCTTGCGGCTGAGGCCACAGCTCAACTTGATAGGGCTCTCGCTGGTGCTCGTCCACAAGCAAAGTCTTGAGCAAGCTACCAAGCTACCAACCAAATAGCGAAGAGTATTCCTGAAGGCTAAATCTAAGTACCACATTTAAGTCGCCCACACAAAGCGTTCTGTAAAGATTTCTATAAAAAACGAAATGATGGTATTCCGTTATTACCCGGTTGATTTGTTCTGGGGTTGTTCGGCCGCCTAATGCAACTATTCTTATTTGACGCCACTTAAGAGACTTGCACGTAGATGATGTTGAAATGATAATGAGGACACCACCCAGTTTCCGAGTGGAGAAAATCTTCGACCCAGCTGGGAATGGAACGCAGAGTTTTGTATAGGAATGTCCACACATTTGATTAACCAGCTCAGTTTCTTGATACCACCGATCAAGTTATTTCGCAGCTACTTTTTTAGCTGTTGCACGAGACCTTCTTTTTCCACCTACCCGCCCTCCCACCCAACACACACACAAATCAATAAAGATTCCTTCGAACATTTTGATGTCGTTATCATTAGATAATTTTTCTAGGATTAGTAGCTCCATGTCCCATTAATGTTGGCCATTTGACAGCTCTGCTTGACTGGCCATTACAAAGTATATTTCTGGGTCCTGAAACAATAACTATATGGGTTTACATTTCCCTGGTAAGAGAATAGTATCTGGAGGCCGTACACGGGCATGTTTCCCTGTCTTGGCAATAGCCTCTAGCCCCTCTGTTCACTGGAGAACAACCTGTTCGCCAACAATGACCAAAGTCCTAGAATGTCGGACAGATTTCTTGATGGGAAAGTGGTTCATATGGAACTAAATACAGCAAAACAAACAAATATGTTATTAATCTAAATGTATAAAACTGTCAGTGCAAATCGCATTAATTTTGTTATTAACGTTAGTCACCGGTTCTGGATCTATATCAACCGCCATCACACCTTTTACGGATCCATATGACATGCCAGTGGCAGTAGTGATGAGCTGTCAACAGTCGTCTGCTTCGCTGACTCCACTCAGGAATGAGCACAGTGGCTCTCTACACTGGCTCCTCAAGTGGATCTGAATTCGTCTTGTGTTTCTCCTGGCGTATACAGCTTTCAAATAACTCCCGGGAATTCAGCCAGGTAACACTTTCAGCGACCGGGGAGGAAATGTATCAGTGTTTACGTAAAATGGATAAACTACGTAGCTGTCGAGTTAGACTGCAATGTGCTTTGTCGTTTTTATTGAGTTGTCATGAAGAAAATCATAACCCAATATTTGCCAAGGTTGTGCACCATATTAATTCTCCTGCCGCCAATCGTATCAAGCAACGTGCTGGCTTGGCTCTTGTTCGTGAAAGGATTCGTTTTACTCGTCGACGTTTGGATTCTGTTTACAAAGAATTGTTCCGTTTTCATTTAATGGTTGCATCAGAATTGTCTGATTTCACTTGGGATTGCTTGGACTGTGCCTCATGGACTTAAGCTAACTGGAAATACAATGTCTTTACTGGCCGCCATTTGGAAAAGTTTGAACGTTTTCATCGTGCGGAGTCGGATGTTATATCTCGACGTTCTGTGATAAATCTCAGAGAGAAATCTTTTGACGATGCAACCTTATCCGTGCTCGGGAAGGGTTTAAATATTGCACCCATCCCGAAGAGTTTTCCGGTAGTTGATTTTATTAGTTCAATTGAACAGGCAGTTTGCAAACTACCTCCTGACGCTGCAGAGAAGGTTGAGAGGGAGGAATGCCGTGTGTTTACTAGGGCTCGGTCCACCCAAGAGTGCCAGCTGCGGTGGCCGAGCGGTTCTAGGCATTCCCGTCCGGAACCGCGCGACTGCTACGGTCGCAGGTTCGAATCCGGCCTCGGGCATGGATGTGTGTGATGTCCTTAGTTAGATTAATGTAGTTCTAAGTTATAGGGGACTGATGACCTCAGATGTTAAGTCCCATAGCGCCCAGATCCCTATGAACCATTTGAACCACCCAAGAGTAAAGTAACAGCAGCAGAGAGGGCTGCTTTAAGCTCTCTCAAAGTTGATCCTGATATTTTTATTTTACCTGCGGACAAGGCCAATGACACCGTTGTTTTAAATAAAAAGGATTATGTACAAAAGAGGCAACGTTTAGTATCTGATTCAGCGTATCGCAGAATCGATGCTGACCCCACAAAAAGTGTTGAGAGAAAGACTATCAGCCTCCTGAAGAAAAGTGGTTTGTCGCAGGACACTATCGTGAGTCTTAACACCTATAGTGCTGTTCCCCCTAAATTATATGGCCTTCCGAAGGTTCACAAGGAAGGGGTTCCTTTCCGTCCTATAGTGGGTAATATCGGTGCTCCGACATATCGTGTAGCCCAGCATCTTGCTTCTCTGTTGAGTCCACAAATAGGTCGGTGTGAACGTCATATCAGGAACTCAGCTGATTTTTTAGGTCGTTTGGAGGGACTGCTGTTGAATGACTCTGATATTTTAGTGAGTTTCGATGTGGTCTCTCTCTCCACTCGTGTTCCTCTGTCTGAGTCGTTGCGGTTAATTGAGGCTAGGTTTGGTGCTGAGTTAACTAATCTCTTTCGGCATGTGTTGATATCCACTTACTTTTTGTTCAATGACCACTATTACGAGCTGACAGATGGAGTTGCAATGGGTAATCCGTTGTCTCCTGTGATCGCAAATTTGTATATGGAAGACTTTGAGGAACGTGCATTCCAGTCGGCGCCTTTGAAATTCGCCTGTTTCATTAGATATGTCGAAGATACCTTTGTTGTTTGGCCTCATGGAAGGGAGAATTTGAATACTTTTCTAGAACATCTGAACTCGATCCACCTGAACATTCGTTTTACTATGGAGGTAGAAGGGGATGGTTGCCTTCCCTTTGTTGAGATGTTGGTTAGGGGGAAGGTTCAAATGGTTCAAATGGCTCTGAGCACTATGGGACTCTACATCTGAGGTCATCAGTCCCCTAGAACTTAGAACTACTTAAACCTAACTAACCTAAGGACATCACACACATCCATGCCCGAGGCAGGATTCGAACCTGCGACCGTAGCAGTCATGCGGTTCCGGACTGAAGTGCCTAGAACCGCATGGACACCGCGGCCGGCTAGGGGGAAGGATGATGGATCATTGGGACATGCAGTCTACAGGAAATGTACTCACACCGACTTGTATTTACAGGCTATTAGTTGTCAGCATCCGGCTCAGCGTGAAGGGATACTTTGTACCTTGGTACAAAGGGCACATGTCGTTTCCGACGCTGAGACTTTGCCAGCTGAGCTGTCTCATCTTGAAGTTACGTTTCGTCAAAATGGTTATAGTGATAGACAGATTGAACGTGCGTTGCGCTATCGACCAACTGTACATAGGGTGATTGATGATAATTCTGAGTCGACACCTAAGTCTACTTCGGGAGGACAACGGTTCAACCCCGCGTCCGGCCACCCTGACAATGACAATGGTAGTAATAAAAAATCAGTAATCAAAGATGTTTACTGCAGCACAGACAATTGTTAAGGATTAACAAAATAACCAAGAAAGACAGAGTGTTTAATTGTCGCACTGCATTGGTCTTCTTACAAAATTGTTACTGAAATCTGTTCTGGTTGTTCGCAAAGAGAAAAGAAAGACCCCTGTAGCCATACATATCGCTAGTACAACGAGATACTAGCTATCAACTGTCCTTGCTTTACATCACGAGACGAACATGGAGTCAGCGGCTGATATTTGAATTACATTTCTGTTTTCTCTCTCTGTCTCTCTCTCTCTCTCTCTCTTTATTTTTCTTTTCATTTTCTGAGGAAGGCATCGAGAAGCGCGATTAATAATCAAGTAGGCATATAATCTATTTACAGTTATTTTCATCGGGATACATAATGCAAAAATACACATTTTAAGTTTATTATTGCGTAATTCCAATTATTGATAGTCTATTCGTGAGCTTGCTCGCATTCAATGGGGTGAAACCTGTCACAGAAGCAAGCAAAACACAAATATTTCTTGCATCATGCGCAGCGCACAAACGAAAGAGAAGACGGCAATGGCATGCAAGTGATGCAGGCAATAATACCCAACTATTTCTATCAACACCGTAACGACAGACAAATTGGCGTCTCAGTGTATTTTGATTATAATTCGTTAGCCTTCTTGCGACCTCGTTGTAATACCTCGTGGGAGCAGGCATAATGTATTGCTCTTGAACACCGAGCAATAACACACAAAGATAGTAGATGGAAGGATACAAAGAAACAATCAGACTCATGGGTGTGGATCCAGTTCATCATTAGAAGACGAAGC
Source organism: Schistocerca americana (assembly GCF_021461395.2). NCBI lineage: Eukaryota > Metazoa > Arthropoda > Insecta > Orthoptera > Acrididae > Schistocerca > Schistocerca americana. The sequence goes on along the minus strand of NC_060121.1, from coordinate 205,278,598 downwards.
AGGAGGGAAACATTATGAAAGCAATGCATACGCTGATTAGTATACATTATTCGTATAGATCTGAAGATGGAAAAGCGCAGATCTGCACAGTGCCCACATCTGCACTTTAGTTTCTGTCCACACCCATGAGTCTGATTGTTTCTTTGTATCCTCCTATCTACTAATATTAGTCTTGAGAGCAACGTTAGCTACAGCATTCGAAGTAGGAACAGTATAGTTCAATGATTTCGTTCCTTTTCCCAAGACTGCAATCTTCTCTAGGTCTCCTCCAAAGGTAAGTATGTGGGTCCGAATCCTGATCCAGCACAAAAATATTCATAATTTCATTTCAAGCCCTGTCTGCTAGTGAAAATTAACGTGCATTTTTAATGTCTGTTAATGTGTTGCCAACAATCGCAATAGGTGTCGTTATTTCTGGTCAAACATGCCCACATCTTACTGTTGCTGAGTAAGCAAGTGTTACTTAAGCTATGTTCGTAGATGATAAAGAAGGACGGTAGGAGTGCGGTTCGATTGTCGCTCAGGCACAAAAATTTTTGTATCCTTACTTTACATTCAAACATCTAGCAGCTGGTAAGAAAAACCGATACGTAACATTTGCTTTTATTTAGTTAACAATCAGATCGCGTGTTGGGTTCGTATCACCGTCACAGAACTTCACATCATGTGCTTCATCTTTAAATGCTTGAACACTTTGTTACCTCTGAATGGAGGTATATCACACATCTTTCGTGGTTAGTTAACATGGACGAAAGGGTCTTTATAAGAGTCCCGATTTATTCCAAAAACTGTCGCCTTTTATTTTCAAGTTTAGATTTGGTTACTGATATTGACGAAAATTTCTGTAAGTCATGCCTCTTCATGACTAGTCAGCAATATGATATGATTAGATTATATTAGATTAATACTTGTTCCACAGATCATGAATACGACATTTCGTAATTATGTGGAACGTGTCATTTTAATGAAACATATCTTTACATACCATGATTCAGTTTTTTTGCAACAATTTTTTACTCTCTCTCTCTCATTCTTTTTTATTTTGATCTCTCTCTCTCTCTCTCTCTCTCTCTCTCTCTCTCACACACACACATTCTTTTTTATTTTCATTTGTTTGTTGTGCGAGGCACGAAAACGTCCGTCAATGAGTTTCTTAGTTTTGAGTGCACTTACGAAAGAAATATAAAAACAACTATGAGAGTTACTGATTTATGAAGCTTAGTTTGCAGTCAGTTCTGAGTATTAGTAACTACGCTCCAGTCCCTAAACCCAGTTACAGCAATGTGAATCAGACAGATTAAGTATTCCACGCCGTAGCAGCCGCGACTTTGAGACGTCAGCTATGGTCACTTCCCAGCCCACTGTAGGATCACATCGGTTCGTCT